>NC_057933.1:23237204-23844079 GCF_018555375.3 Anguilla rostrata | reverse complement strand
TTCATACAGCTATTCAATGCTATTTCTGAGCATTTAAGGAATTATTTTTTATTATATTTTATTCCATTGCATTCATCCATATGTTTTAAAATAATTTGGGCTTCAGGTTGGAACACCTCTTTTCACGCATAACATTTTCCACTATTAAATTTTCCAGGCACTTAAAGATGGTGCTTCTGGAATCTTCCAAGAGAATTTTCTTCTAACAAGACAGAGGATAAAAGAGACATACACTGGGGTTTACTGTGGAAGGTTAAGCATTGAAGTTCTGCCAAGCATTACAAGTCCGCATGAAAAGGGGAGACTAAAATTCCTTATTTATGATATATGAAATAAAATGCTTTCCCAATGTCTTATGGTTGGGAAAACTCCAGATCATGTAAATTAAAAGACTCATTAGCTTGTTTACATCTCTCACATTGACATGAGACAGAGGCCATCTGTTTCACACACACAGACACACACGCACACAAACTAATGTATTTCCAGACACATTTATTCTAGAATAAGCTTGGCTAAGGAAACTTGAAGTAATCCACCTTTTGAGTAGTCCAACAGATGGCGTTACTAATTACATTTTTAGTCATGTTATTTGTAATCAGTACCTCATTACATTTTCCAAGTATTTTGCCCAACACTGGATCTAGAGAAGAGGGAACTGGTCTTTTAAGCAGTTGGTTGTACTGTAAGTGCAAATTCCACATCTGTCACTGCTGTTTTATACTTGAGCCAGAAACCTAACCTGAACAGGTATAGCAGTTATATACTTTCATAAAATAAACGTCACATTTGATAACGGCCTTCTTAAGGCTAATGGCTAAAAAGTTCTGCTTCCTTTCGTTTTATATTGTGTATGTATATTGGGCAGTGCTCATAATTGTATTTTTTTTAAGTCACTACTGAAGATTTCAGATTATCTTTTAGATTAAATAGTTCAGAAACCCTACCATTAGTATACACACTGTTCTGTAAGGGTATTGTATTTTAGCTTTTCTAAAGTGGGCTCTACACATACCACACCTGCTCAAAAATACGAGCTGGAGAGGTGTGCTTGGACTCAAATATAACTACTGTGCAATATCTACAATCTATGTTACCCATCAGAGCCATTATTACAATATGTAAGAACCTAAATTAAGAGGTCAAAGAACAGCCCATTGAAACCGACACACTGGCCTGTATATAATGACCTTTCACTGATTAAATCCCGATGGATCCGGGATTTGATTCTGTCAAGTCTCAAGAGTCTTGGACTGATTTGTTTCTCTTGTTGCACGTCATGGGGATCCATGATTGATGTTCTGCCTTTTAGGTTGAGCTGGGATGAGTTTGTGAGACCAGACTTATTCCAGTCTTCGCTGAAACTTGCTCCTCTAGCTTAATGAAGACACAAGAACGACTCTCATCTTGTCTGAAACGGGGCTGGCCAGTGAGTTCACCCGTACAAAATATTTCATTGGGATCATTGTTACTGTTCATTTATTGACTGGTGTCCTTCAGTGCAATGACATTAAAAAGCACCATTAATGTCTAGAATATACTGGTCCCATCTCACGTGGAACAAAATGTAAAGACATTTATATGCTTAAAAATCATCTCACGGTCATAATCATTGTAAAAGAAAATGTACAGTATATTACCTCTGTCAGAGGTAAAGTCAAATATATTGTATCGGAGAGAAAAATAAAAGACAACTGCCCACATTTTTTATTATTCAGATCAGTAATTTGTTTACAATTGGTTCACTGTGATATAAAATTGTTTTGCTGTTGATAATGTTCTGCCTTAGCCAGTCTGGAAAGGCATCGTGTCTATGATTGTGAAAATACCCTTAAAATCCACATCCCCTAATGCATTGATTCCATTTACACTACAAAAAGGACTTTCATGAATTTAATGATGGAATTAAATTCCAAATCTGTTTGAGTATTTACACAACTTGATTATCCAAAGTCGCCTGCCCCCTTGCTGTTCCTCCAGAGTTGCTACAATTTCCGTGGCAACATCACTTTGTGTTGTTCAGAACTTCGACGGTCTTTTTTCCGTAATGGTAGTAGCTGTAACCTGAAGCTGTGGTCGTCAAGGCTGTGATAACCCTGCAAACAGCATCGGCACAACACTTTTACGCTCATTTGGTTGAATGCAACATTTATTTACATGTGCTTGCATTTCAAATTCATCTGCATTGCTGTGTTTTTACATTTTCTTAAACGAAATTATATTCTATGCAGCACATTTGTACAAAGACAGCAAACATACTGCTGTAGGTTCACTCTGAGGACCCAAGAACATGCAGTCACAAAAACTAAACCTCAAAATGTTTTTACTAAATGCTAAATTTGAAAGTTTAAATAAACATACTTGTCAGTGACAAGTAATAGCATACTGTACTTAAATTAAGAGACTTTCAGCACAAGTGGTCTATACACCCACTGTTCAGGTGCAATACACAGTAAAACGTTCAGTACTGGACTCATATTAGCTATTGAAATTGAATTAACACTGGACATTTTACTGTGTACAACTGCATATGACCACCACAGCTCATACATGAATTGAAAATACAAGCCAAAGTGTGCATTGGTACCAGAAAATAAATCTATTCAAGACGTTACATTTGATCACTTAACAACATGGCTTGTACACTGATCACTAATATGGAGTATTGACTTAGATATGCTTCACTGCACTAAGGTGCTAGCCATGGCCCTGTAGCCTGTGGTAGGGGTCAGATAAAGGGTAATGGGCGGGCTCCTAGTTTGTACTCACCATAGTGCCTGGAGGAACACGCTGTCTGTGTAGTGGAACACTGGAGAGGCCAATGATGCCGCCACCAGGACGAGCTGAATCGCCGTGTTCACCTGTCAATCAATACAAAAGCCACACCCTTCAAACAGACTGGCAGTTTATTTCCTGGTATGTTCATATTGGCGACATAGTCAGAGTAAGACGATTGTCTGCAGTCGGAGTTGCGGTTCAACCGCGCGTGTCGAGTTCCTTGAGCAGACTAACCACTGCTGGCGGAATCATAAAGCGTCCATTGTCATTCCCATACATTGAGTATGGTTACGGATATCTGTTCAATGATTCAGAGACAGCAGCTCCAAATGAAATGAGTCCTTTACCTTGCTGATAAGTGTAGGCTTCAGCTGGGCTGTGGCATAGCAGGGGTTGAAGAATTTGCTGAGAGTTATCTGTGGGTTATAAGAGGACAAGTACACAATTAAACGTGCTATTTCCACACACACAAATGACACACATGACATGAAATCACCTTTCTGTTGGAGATTACAAACACCCCTGCAGGGGTAATTCCAGAAATATACAGAACACTCCTAGAAACTACAAATGCCTCCCATACATGGAATTCATCAAATATACATAACACCCATAACACATAGCTGTTTGGGCTACTACAGGTCTTACCATAAGGCGGCTAGCGCACCACCAATGGCTGGTGTCCACTCAGTGTACTTACTAACTTCTAGCAAAACCTGGTGTGGCTCAAACTTTAGGAGTGGCAATTCCTGCCATGAAATCCAATTAGAGAGGCCAATCACAAACAGCTGCAATTTAGCAGTTTATCAGTATGTATACTTGCCGGAGGTGGGACTGTTTTGTAGCGAACGTAGAAGACCGCCGCGATCAGAGCCACGTCTCGCGAGATAACCAGCGCTGTGAGTGGCGCTGAAAAACAGTCAACGTAAGCATCTTGTGAATTATGACTACAATCACAAACAGCAACCACATGAAAAGTGATGAATTTGAAAAAAAAAATTCTGAGATAAAACCTCAAACATTAGTCAAAAGGGTGGTAATTTAGACTATCCAGTATTACCATGTGAGGGTACCCTAGACTCATTTGTCTTAGTCACTGCAGATATGCATCGGAGGAGGGACATGTCACAAATTCAGCCTTCCACCTGCCAAGTTGGCCCTATTCCCATCAGCTTTTTCAGAAAGGTTTTAGCTGTACATCTGAGGAAGCACTTTTATCTACTCCATATGAACTGGTTTTTAAAAACTTCCCTGGTGAGAACAATCTTGAAAAAATTTCATTTAGATTCCTGTTCTTAATAAATGACCAATTTCTAAGCTAATCTTTCTAAGCAAAATATCTTATAAATTGTTCATGAAAAGCCGAACCTTTGAGAAATTCCAATTTGGCTTTTGTGCTTACGACAGGACAAAGACAATCCCAAAGTTGTCAATGACCTTAATTAACGTGGACACCGAAAATGTCTTTATCATAAGACCTAGGCCTAAATGCAGTTGACTACGAAATCCTTCTGGTCAGGTTTCAGATGTGGGTCAGACTCTCTGTCCTGAGATGTGAGAGAGAGAAACTGGCCACACACCTTAACCCTTTGGCACAAAACATGTAGCACCGGGCAAAAACTCTAAGTGTCATATTGCTGGTTATTTTAATCTTGAGGCACACAATATGAATGTAACCAAGTCGCCTTTTATCATTTGAGGAACACTGCCTGAGCCCAGCTGGAAAATTCCCAGGCAAATACTCGTTTGTGACTTTTACCTGGGATGAGATGGGCATAGGTCAGACTGATGTACAGCACACTGATGAGGATTTTGTCAGCCAATGGATCGAGAGCACTGCCTAAAACAGACTTTTGATTGGCCCAGTTACGTGCGATATAACCATCCAGCTGTAAACAGAACACAACACATAATGACATATCCCACAATGCAATTACCTGGGAACAATGCTCAGGACTTTTTGGACTGACCTGTGGCAGCCATACATGTGATATCAAAACACACATTTACATTGAGCTTTAAAAATAAAGTCTGTGCACCAGTTTTACCAGTTACTTTCAACTAATATTCAATTAGTTGAGCACAATGCACTTGGCTCTGCAAGGTGTAGCCTTGGCCAATTAAGATGGACTTCTCAATAACAAAATTTAATTTCAGTCTATAAGATACAGCCCCTGGATAATTTCTTACAAGTTTAATAATGGGGAAATACAATATAAGTACAATTACGACTCTTCAAGTCATGTCTTTGAGCTAGTCTTGACCTGTAACATCCAGGTGCCGGAATCTACCATTCAGGAAATCTTAACACACACCTTATTATTACCCAGAATTCACAAGTTCACTATAACTCACCAAATCAGTTGCTCCAGCGAGAGCAAAAAGGCCTAGAGAGATGTGAAAATACTGCTCCACGATCAAGTAGCCAAGAACCGGTGCCAGTGCGATCCTGGCCATACACAGGAAATTTGGAATTGTCCACGGATTCTCATACTAAAAACAAAACAAGCCAACAAAAAATTAATATTAAAAACGTCCTAGGATCAAAAACACCATTTGATGTTAATGAATAAAAAGTATTATGAACACACTTTGTATTCCAAACAAATGTGTATTTGACCTTGGCGATGATATACCGTTCAGATTGGTCAATTTCGAAACCGAGTAAACATATTTTCAAATGCATGGGTACTCAGAGAGTACACTTACCAACTCTTTAAAATGAAACGATCCTTCATTAGCCGCCGGTGGGATGTCTCCTTGCGTGGGTGTAACATTTTCCCTTTTCGAGTCCTGTTTAGAGTCGACCTCCTGTTCGTCAGATGATGGCTTTCCAGGGGAAAGGTTACTATAGCTTCTGCGCTCTTGTTGAAGTACAACTGGATTTACAGGTGCTTCGCTGATACACAACACATGTCTGAAATCCAGCGAAAGTGGTGCATGGCTTAGGTTTCTTCCTCTTAACCTACGGAGTGCACTTGCGTGTATGTTATTGCAATGAGTTTCCTTTTCCTGAGTTTGACAGACACCCTCGGGTTGTGCTGGCTGTACAAGTGTGGACACGACGGGTGTAGACCGGCCCTTCCCAAATCCAGTAAGCCCAGTATTAATCGTTGATCGGCGAGCACGTAGTTTGTCTGCAGGAAAGTGCATTAAGCTGGGCCACTGCCCCAAAGAACAGAATGATGTTTTCAATCTCTGTAACCATTTTTTCTCTGTTCGCAGGGTCTTCACTGATGTTTTATGGCCCCAGGACGTTGCAGCGTCTTTCCAAACATTTGAGCACCGGGACACTGCTGTAGACGTAAAACAACTGTTCGGAAAAGAGAGTACGTGCCCTTTCGCACAAGTTATCAAGCTGTTTTTGCAAACTGCCAGGAACATCGCAGCCAACAATCTAACCGTTAGCTAGCTGTCGGAGTAGTAATATAACCGGCTACACCTTTTCCAACTACCCCCTCCCCTGGGATCAACATTTGATATATTTCTTTATTTTTTCCACTTACATTTCCCAATTTCCAAATCCAAATCACTTTCTGTCCCACTCATCGAGATACATAAGAACGTCCCACTTCCAAACGTGCCACATTGCCGCATTCCGTTTTAACTACAATTTTACGACAGTACAGTACAGGACCATAGAAGTGATTTCCACCTTATTTTCCTGTTTTCAATCCTCACTGATCGCGGGTTATCTTTTCCACAGGCGAATTTTAACTGGAAATCGTACGGCTCGATTGAACCTACGGATGAGCAGTAGGCGATTAAAGACTCGTACATTCTGCCAATATCAACAACGAGCATGAAAACAGAACGACTTTGACGCGGAAATGAACGAAGAAAAGTGACAGTCGAAATTCAGACCACAGATGCATTGTGGGACAGTGACAGATTATATTAATTCAATATATTTTCAATGCACTGTAAATGCCTGCGCTAATTTTTACAAAAAAAAAATATATATATTTTTTCCATATATATATATTACAAGATTTCCATTTTCATTTTAAAATTAAAATAAAATTTTGAATGCAATTCACTTATGATTATCTGCTTATATAAGTACATATATCATATAATGAAATATTAAGTGTTTATAGACAAGTTTATACAGTTTAAAGCATTTTTAATCATGAAAAAACTGGTTTAAGCAGATAAGCAGGTGTGTCCAAACTTTTTACAGGTACTGTATATATACACACACACATATACATACACAGTGATTCACTCTGGATTGCCTTGTGATTTTATTATTTCATTCTTAAGCATTCAAAGCTTAAACAGTTAGTCACAAAGTAAAAAAAAGAAAACAACTACTTAAAGGAGTTTTTTAATTAAATAATAGTAATACAGGCTGATAGTTGAATTTTAAAATGACAAAATGTGTAATAAAATAACTTTACAAGTTGTCAGTGGAAGAAGAAAAATAGAACACGTAACCCACTGACAGTTTTGCTTTGCTTTTTAATAAATACAGTTAGCTGAGATCCAGTCATCCTTTCCATGCTCACTGAAACTTCGACCATGGTCGTGCTTATTCAGATGGGGTGTTGACCGTGGTCATGCTTATTCTGATGGAGGTGTTGACTGTGATCATGTTCATTCAGATGGAGGTGCTGACTGTGGTCATGTTCATTCAGATGGAGGTATTGACCGTGGTCATGTTCATTCTGATGGAGGTGTTGACCACGTTCATTCTGATGGAAGTGTTGACCGTGGTCATGTTCATTCAGATGGTTTGAAGCTGGTAAACCTTTGAACCCTTCTTCAGAAGGTAGCCCTGCTCATTCAGAGAACTGATAAAACCTTCAAAATCTGCAACCTGAAATAAACCAGACAAGAAAACCAGTTTCACTTTCCCAGGGCTCTCAATCCACAAAATCATAACAACTTTCCAAATAAAACACACTATGATGGAAATGGATTATACATTTCAGGTAATATTGACCAGGTACTGGGTAACACACAATTGCGATTTGATACAGACATGCCTACATGTGTACAATGCCACCATACATTCATTCTAATTGGTTCCCAAACTTTGTCCCCTCAAGGCCACCCCCAAAATGACCTTTGATTAGATTTTTTTCAATATCCACTACAGACCCAATATAGAGCACACTAGTACATGGAAACAATTAAAACTCATTATGCCATTACTGTATATGAAGGATCTATACAAAACATACAGCTATTTAATATAAATAATTATGACAATGAGCTCAGTATTACCAAGGATGTATAAGCCAGGCAAGGTTGATTTTATATGAAAGTCTAAAAAACATTATTTAATTGTATAAGTACATAAATATATAAATTAAAGAGTACAATTGTGTCCCCTAAAGTGGTCAAGCTGGTTTAAACTGTGTTTTCAACACTTTTAGCTGCTCAACCAGCTATTCACCAGCTGACCAACCTATATGGTTAGCTAGTCCACCAGTTGACCACCAGCTTACTCTACCAGCTTAAGCAGCTTTGACCAGCTTTGCCCAGCCAGAGACCAGCTTTGACTAGCCACGTGCTAGCTATGACCAGCTAGAAGTGTCAAAAACACAGCTTAAACCATTTTAAACCATCTTAGAGAATCTCAGTTGGTCTTAGCTGGAATTTTCAGCAGGGTAGACTCTGAAAGTGGCCGCTGAGCCACAATAGGGTTACCCAGCAGTCTGCGGGTAAAAGCCCAGAGGCAGAAGCCACCTGAATGTTGAGCTCCCTGGAGAGCTGGCGCAGCTGCTGGAGCTCAAACGTGGTCTTGTAGGTGCGCTCGGCGATCTGGTTGAGCGCTGCCACAAACTTCTTCACCTGGGACCGCTTGCTCATGCCCGACCCCATCTGGGAGCGGTCAAAGTCCAGCCGCCCAAACTCGTCCTGGTAGGTGTCCAGCATGCTGTGGTGGACATAAACAGAGTTGCAGTTGCTGCCGTAGGAAACAGGAACTAGGACAACAACTTGTACAAATGAGAGATGAGTACACAGAGCAAGATGAATGAAAGGGTTCGTGAATTATGGATAAGACATACAAACAAAAAATAAATGCACAGTAGTTGCATTTGGAAAATGATAGCATTTTTAGGAACGCTTTGAAAATGTTGCCCATATTCTTGTTACACGTAAAAAGCACAAATGAATGAGACTGCTAGTCCCTACCTGTGTTTCATGATTTCCACGACCTCTTCGGCGTCTGTTTTGGTAGCCTTTTCTCGTAGCTCCAGCCTTGCCCTTGCCTTAAAAGGAGGACACAGCAGATAAACCCAAGTTCGCAGATGACCGTTGGCTCCCAGGCATGTACATGGTGACCATTCGTCCTGAGGGTAGTCCTGACAGATGTCATTTAGCTAACTGCTGATTGGTATGAAAAGTGATTCAGGTTCTATCCAATTAAAGGTTCCAATTTTAAAATTTAGCGGCAAAATCTGACTCAATTTGATCTAAAAAGGAATTTTGTTGAATAATTAAAATACGTCTGTAAAATGCCAGTTCCTGATAGATGGGAAGAGAGTGAAATCATTACGACGATCTTGCATAATGAGAAGTTATGGAATCATGGAATTCTGGAGAGAAAACAATGAAGCAATTAATTCGAAGTTTACATCACCACCAGTCACACTGTCACGACTGCACACTCTCTAACACGAAGGAAGGTCTATGAAAGAAGGTTACAGGATGTGAGGTGGGACTCAATGCACCTTGCAAGTGTTCTTCACTACTCAAGTCAAAGATGAACGTGAAGCTGTGTTTTCTCTGATGTTTTAACAATTGTGTCTGAATAATTGTTACAATTTACTACTCAAACTCCTGTACGTTAATTATTTTGCACTGAATATCTGCTTAATGTTTCCCATATTTCAATATACATTTCTTATATTTATTGTATTAAACACTTGCACAAACTTTGTAAGGCCTGTTGTGTTTCTTTTGCACCTCTGCACCTTGAACTAATGCACTTGTTGTACGTCGCTCTGGATAAGAGCGTCTGCTAAATGCCTGTAATGTAATGTAATGTAATGTTGCATCGCTTAAAGTATTAGTGTATTAATATGTATTAATTACACTATTAATGTCTCTTAGCCAGGAAATTAGTTCTCACCAAATTATTTGATTAAAATGAAAATGGTCAAATAAAAAATGAAATAAATGAATGAGTTAAAAACAGCATAGTCAGGAGTGAGTCAGTGCAGAAGCATGCAGAGATAAGACGTGGACGGGAGTGCAGGGTTATGCCAGGCTGGCATTAAGGCATTAAGAGGGGAGACAGCGATAGACCCCAGAGAGAAGGTGACTGAGTATCAGCTACATTGTTTGAATGTGAAGCATAGTGTCCTATCTACGCATTGCAACTGGCTTTAACTATGTCCTTAGCTGTGGTTCAGAGTTCACCCCATATCTCCTACGTGTATGAATGTGAGAGTGTGTATGGGCGTGTGTTTACAACAAGTGAGAGACTGCAGCTGGCATGAAGCAAATTGTGGTTAGGGGTGTGTGTGTGTGTGTGTGTGTGTCCATCCGTACTCTCCTAGTCATGTGTCCTCACCAGGTAGCAAAAACCCATATGGGTGTGTGTATGTGTGCGTGTGTGTGCATGTGTTTGCGTGTTACCTCAGTGAGGCGTATGAGAGACTCCAGTTGGCGGGTGGTGATGGGCGTGCTGTCTGCGGCCTGGTTCTGTTTGCGCAGCTCCAGGTAGAAATCCTGCAGGACCTGCGCAGCCTCTGCAGACAGCGTGGGGTGCACGTAGTGCCGGGCGTAGCCCACGTACTTCCTCAGCAGCTGGTGGGGGATGGGGTCCAGCGCCTCCCCGGGGAGAACCTGCGAACCCCGCCCCGTCCCAAACACCCACCAATCACACGCACATCCCGCTCATGGCCAACCCAGGAGTAGAAAAGGGGCGCGTTTGCCCCCGTTAAGAGGCCTCCACGGACGAAGACCTCACCTTCAGCCGGTCGGATAAGGGCTTGTCCGAAACCACCTCGAGCAGGGAGACGTTGGAGTCCTGCGTGGGGGTGCGGGCGACCGTGGCGCTGCTCAGCGCTCCCTTCCTCCCCGAGCGCATGGCCATCACGTGCTCCGACAGCAGATGGTCGTGGTCTTCATTGGGCGTGTCCAGCAGAATGAAGACCAGGTCGAACCTGGAAAGGAGCGCGCTGCCCATCCTGCAGGGCACAAATCGGCATACAGTAACCGGGGCCAAGTCCAATTGGTCCACAATTAGGTGAAGGCGGGTCTGTGACCTTCACCAATGAGATGACTCCCCTCCCTTCCCAACTCAGCAGTGAGGCTAGGCTGCATGCAGTACGCAGTATGCAGTGCGCTTCAGTATATTGTTGCAGTGCATTCAAAGACAGCATGGCACACAACATCACATAAGGCAGAAATGAAGTATAATGGATCAGGAACTGGCCTTATCACCTAAAGGTTGCTGGTTTGATTCCCAGGTAAGACATTGTCATTGTACCCTTCAGCAAGTACTTAACCTGCGTTACTTCAGTATGTATCAAGCTGTATGAATGGATACTATGTGCTCTGCAAAAAAGAGCGTTCGCTAAATGCCCCCTAATGTAAACCTAATTACATAAACCTAACGACATTACCGAACCAGTTACTTGTAAGTTAATTTTCTTGTATTTAATAACTGCTTAGCGATCTGACAGGTGAGCACTGGAACAGGTTAATATTCGCAGGTTTCTACTTGAGGTTCTCGGAGACGGTCTTGCCCTTGTTGTAGTGCCCGCCCACGGGGTTGGCCGCGGCGATGATGGAGGTGCGGGCAGGCAGGGTGCAGACGATGCCCGCCTTAGCCAGACTGATGCTCTGCTGCTCCATGGCCTCCAGCAGGGCCTGGTGCTGACTGCCCATCTTATCGAACTCATCAATGCAGCACACACCTGAGCGAGATGCAACTGCCTTATTACATTTCTACAAGCTAAAATACACCTGGTGTCCTCTTTCAAGAATAACTGTTCAGATAATATATACTCAATATATCATAATTGTGCCACTATATTGTGTGTGTACACACACACATACAGACACACATACAGTACAGGACAGAAGTATTAGGTAGGGGAGAATTCAGTGTACATTTATTGAATAACAAACCAACGTATAAAAGTTTTATTCAAATTTTTGCCTAAAATAACATAAAAAAGATGAGCTTTACTTAAAAATGATCTTAAACACGATTTCCTTGAAATAGCCTCCTTTATCTTTAATTACAGTTACACCAATTATTGGAAGTCTATCCAATCATTTTTCACAGTGGGAGGTTGAGGGGTGGGAGGGAGATGGAGGGGTAGTTAAATTGACTGAAATATTATCTACTTTAAGTTTTTTTTTTTTAAAACCATAAGTAGCCTAATACCATTGGCCTGTAGTGTAAGTGAAGTAAGTTGCAAGAAATATGTTAAATAAGGAGGAGATAGGCACAGATGTGCAAAGCCAAGCAAACATGCGGCCAGATTAAGCAAAAACATGCAAAGAAGACTTCCAGTTAGTGTTGAGTACACATTCAGAAGGGTCCAGTCGATGGGCGGTAATGTTAACAGGAGAAGACCAGGAAGAAGGATATCACCAGAGGCAGAAGACAAATATCTTGTGGTGTCTAGCAAAAGAAACATGAGAAAAATCTCCCCAATGGGAAGAAGTTTAGAATCCCCGGCTCTATTATAGGGAAAGAGCGCTTCAGCGAATACCTTGATCTCCTAAAACCAAGGCCCCGGCCTCCAAGGCGTAGTCTCCGGACCCGCTGTCCCGGGACAGGGTCACGGTGAGCCCCGAAGTGGTGGTGGTGTTCCCGCAGACGTAGATGCCCCGGGGGGCGACGTTACACACCGCCTGTGGGGTGAATGGCAAAGGGCACGCTCATGTAAATGACCATCCTGAAAGAGTCTCCATACTCAATCCCGATGCTTTATTAACCAATGCAAATCCGTCATACCGTTTCTGCAGGCCCACCACATAGCACTGTTTTCTCACTATACACACCCGAAAAATGCTATATCCCCACAGTGTACAACACAGTGGACAGAGTTCAATGTCAGTTTTGCTTTTAACTAATGTCTGTGATGCACTTTTGCACGTTTTAAACAAAAATTTTATTATTATTACTGCACCCTATTTTTCACTGTATATATATAAAAAAAGCAATTTTTGCCAGAACACACTTGCAGCCCATTTAGTGTATATCAATTATTATTATTACTATTCTAATTATTTTTACGACTACATAAGTTGTCATGTCATAATCATGACTATCCTTGTCATCTACCTGTAGCATCTGGCTCTTGCCCAGTCCTGGGTCTCCGACCACCAGCATATGAGGGTCTCCTCTGACAGGAATGCGGTTCTTATCATCCACAAACTTCTGACAGCCTCCGAACAGAGCAAGCGCCAGTCCCGCCTTCACCAGCTGGAGATCAGAGACACAAACCGCCATACCTCACCCCCGAACTGCAGAAGGCCCTAGCACATCCTGAGAAAATGGCCGTGTAAGTTTCAAGTTTCAATACTTCATTACCATAACAACAAGGTTGATTGGAAACACATTAGCACAAAACACAGGATAAGCACAAAACAAATGTATGGTGAAACCATGTCTGTTCTTACCAAATGCCCATAGATGGCTGGACAAAGAGAACTGTAAGACAAGTGACACACACAGAACAGTTAGGCTCATGAAGCTACTGACAAAATAACATTGAGCAAAACACATTCACCATTTATGACCATGATATATCAAGTGTAAAAGAAAATGAAAATGATTCATGCATATCAAATGAACGTGAAAAAGTCATCATTGGCTAATCATTGGCTAATGGCTAATGATCCCTATGTAGAATATAAAGTCTCAGAACTTCTTTGTCTTTAAGGGGCTGGAGGACATGATAGTAACCACAACAACCACTTTGTCTCAATCGACTACTTGACTGTAACCACAGCAACAGTGATGACAGCAACTGCTCCCTCCCCTTTGACCATGTGACTCTGGTCAGCCTCGACCCTGACCACCCCGGCTCACTTGACTATCAGCTTGAACAGGTCTTCCTGGGCTTGGATCTCCTGTATGGCGTAGAGGTCTTTGAGGGAGAACTCCAGCGATGCCCCCTGAGCTTCCACCTCCACGGCCTCCTTCGACTTCTGGCCCTTGGAGTTGCTGACCGAGTTCACCTCCACGTACAACAGGAACATACACTTGTCCTTTTTATTCCTCCCATTTGCTGAAGGGGATAGACAGACAGAGACAGAGAGTTCCTATTGAAATCCACTTTCACTCCTCTAACACTACAATCCTGCCCAAAACTATACATAATTCAATTCCACCTCGCTGAATAAATAAACAACCAAATTTAGTTTTTATAGAAGATGCAGAAGTGGTCATTTCCTGAGGCAACACATAGGTTGCAAAGCCTTTATCTTCAAATAAATACGTATTTTATCTTTTTAAAACTACCAAAACATTTTATCATCTGAAGCAATTTGACTGAAACATTCACACACATCCATGCTTTGTTTTGTGAAACAACTTCAGTTCAAGGTTCCATACAAGCTGCACACAGGTATTAATGCACTGCTCTCTTGTGCAAATAGACAGCAACTGTAAAGAAAAAGCAGCTGCTATTATCTACGGGAAGTATTCAGGAGAGGATAAGAATTAGGAGATTGCTGCCCCTCGATGGCCGGAGGTGTCCCTGCAGGCCACCTGGCCCTATCCTGTAACCATGACCTCAGTTGTACCTCTGGACTACATAAAAAGACAGCTGACCTCAGTTGTGCAGGGGCTCTAAATTTAAAGACAGATGACCTCGGATCTCCCCCTGGTCTATGGATACAGTTGATCTCAATGATATGCTACCGGAGTAGTCTATGTGTACACCTCTATATCCCACGCAGCTTAAGATATTTACAGACATCACCCTTTATAAATGAAGGGACAGTATCTCTGTCCCATCAATGAACAATAAAAATGAACGTCTTGGAATATGGTAATCAAACATAGTACCATTTTGGAGTGGACACAGTGTTGTTAAGAGAAGAGCAATCACAAAGATTTTACCTCGAGAACTGTCAACCAGGGGGTTAAGAGCAGTCATTCAGCAGTTAAGAGAAATGCGATCACAGATTGGTCAAAGAAAGATGACCATTTGACCATAGACTTAAGTTGAGACATGTCACAGAATGGTAAAGAAGACAGAACGGTTAAGCAGTGCATGTTCGGAGGGGTTTAGAAGAGAGCAGTCACAGAATGGTAAGCAGGGGAGAGCATAGTGAGATTAAGCACAGCCTGGGCACAGAGTGGTTTAGACGAGAGCAGTCCCATAGCATTCACAGAATGATCAAGAGGGGAGTAGTCACAGAGGATTCACAGAATAATAAGGAGAGGAGCAGCCACATATGATTCACAGAATGATAAGGAGAGGTCATAGAGAATTATGAGCAGTCACATAAGGATTCACGAAATGATAAGGAGGGGTGTAGTCACAGAGGATTCACAGAGTGATAAAGAAGAAAGCAGCAGTCAAAGGATTCACAGAGTGATAAGGAGGGGTGCAGTCACAGAAGATTCAGAGTGATAAGGAGGGGGGCAGTCACAGAGGATTCACAGAGTGATAAGCAGGGGAGCAGTCACAGAGGATTCACAGAGTGATAAGTAAGGGAGCAGTCACAGAGGATTCACAGAGTGATAAGTAAGGGATCAGTCATGTGGAGCACAGGCAGAGGCAGCGGACCTTCCTCGTTGGACACTTTGACCACCCCGGTGATGGTGACCGTGTCCCCCGGGACGCAGCTGTCGACCAGGTCCTGGGTCAGCTCACACTCCACGGTCCGGGGGATTCGCCCCGCCTCCCGCTGGTCATCCGAGATCTGCTCCTGAATCCTGACACACAGGGACAAATCGCACCAACACTCCCTGAGTCAATGGAAATCTTTACTCACACAAAGCGTCTGTTTACTGGGCAGAACATAAAGATTCGGTCCATTACCTTCTATGTCTGGACGATTAGTCTTGTAATTACACTCACTCTACTCAGGTCATGAGTCATATAAGCTATTAAATTAATAAGCACTAATAAAAACGTGTTTACATCATCCCAATCCTTCCAAAAAATAGCTGGACATAAAGAGGCAACCCGGGTGTGAACCAAATGTGTTATTATGTAATTTCATTAAAACACCCCTGAGTACCTCAATAAAACGTTGCTAGGACACCGCCATGAAAACCAACACAACGGGACAGTTCAAAGTTTACTCCGAAAACACGGGAACAGGACCATTCTACACCTTCGTGTTAATTAAAATGTTCAGTCTTATTCCAATAAGTGCGTCCGCCTATAAAAACAATATTCCATTACTGCATCGTGAAGCAGTTATGAAGTAAAGCAGGGCCTTCAAAACACAACGCAAAAACAGCGTTCTGCTCCCATAGCCAGAGGGCTTTCGCTGAGAGACCGCTGCCCCATTTACAGCCTAAACTGCATTACAGAAAACTGCTCAACTCTTAAGATTTGCGAGAACAGAATCCTTACGCCTGATGCCAGATGCCGACTGCTGTGTCACAGCGTGCAGTATAAAACTCTGCGAGCTGAACAGCACACAAACGGTGGAAATGCTTACTTAATAGACTGCCAGTCCACAGTCAGC
The DNA here is from genome assembly GCF_018555375.3 of Anguilla rostrata. NCBI lineage: Eukaryota > Metazoa > Chordata > Actinopteri > Anguilliformes > Anguillidae > Anguilla > Anguilla rostrata. The sequence goes on along the minus strand of NC_057933.1, from coordinate 23,827,666 downwards.
GTGAAGGGCGAGCTTCTGTTGGGTGTAAATGAACGCCCGTGGCATTCTGCCTGCAAACACTGGAAACAAAGACTCATGTTACATTTCATCATAGTAATGACCCCCTATTGTAGCAAATGACTACAGCAGCCAGCACATCCTAATGCATTTTTTTTAAAACTTTTTTAAACCGTACAGGTTTGCCTGAGGCGTCTACAATATTTACTACAGTAAATCCTGCACAAGGCCAGCTTGTTGAAACATCCATCCAGTATTAATATCGATAATATGGTATTAATAATGACAACAAAAATTTACTAATGATGAACTAAATGATTTACATTTTAAGCAAAAAACTTAATTATAGAGTTATTCATATCTCAAACAAATATGTAACTAATAACAAACTGATTTGTACCTCAAACAAAGCGATACCTAATGCAGTGATTTACCTTGGATGGATTGTATAGGTTCAGTGTTTTACCTTGGTGAGGTGGTATGTTTGTGCTGTAAGTGTAGTGGATTAGCTTGGTGGTCATGGTTTACTCTACATTGTGGAGTGGTACAGGAGTAGTAGTTCACATTCTCAGAGCAATGCAGGTACAGTGGTTTAGCTCGATGGGGGTGGTTTGCAGTACCTTGGTCGGAGTGGCGAATTTTCCGTCGGTCAAGGGGAGGGACTGCACGTCTCCACAGGCGTTGCAGTCGAAAGCCATGCGGCTGCAGAGGGGCTTGATATTGCTCACTCTCACCACCGTGCCCCTCAGCGCCACGTACTTCCCGTACAGGTTCGCCCGCAGTGTCTTCAGGGCCGTCAGGGGCTCGTAGTTATACACCCTGCCAATCAAGACATACACTAATACACCCTGCCGAGCAACACATACTCTTATCGCCCAGCTGTAGACTTTTAACCGGGCTTTTAACATCGTCAGCCATTGAGGCTTTTGAAGCGTGTGTCTTTCGGATGAGATGTCCGTCTGTTGGAAGAGACGCTAAACCAAGGTCCTGACTCATGGTGGTGAGGACAGCTGTTCAAAGCACTGATTTGTCCACAGGTGCAAATCACTTGTCAACATCACGTACATTTGCTTACAGCTCAAGTGCCTGGATGGAAAATTACTTGGTGTCGATGTGTTACCTGGCACTGATGTGTATATGTGATACCTGCCACTGATGTGTAGATGTGTTGCATGCTACTGATGTTTGGATGTGTTAGCCAGCACTGATGCATTACCTGGCACTGATGTGCGGTATGCTGACGATGGGCAGGGTGCCAGTGGGCAGCCCCTCCTGGCCCTGGAGCTCAGCAGCATGTCTCTCCAGGTCCTTCGTCAGGACCTGGCACACACCGCCGGGAAAAAGAGCAGAGTGTCACAGCAGCAGCAAACCGGAAAGCAGCGAATGTCACAAAGGCCAAGTCACGCCGAAACCTAGGGGCCGCGCGGAGACCGAGGTGGGAAAAGCATCACTGGCAGGGCGCTAGCGTGGCTGCAGGAAGAGCCCCACCTGGTGAATAGCCAAGCCCAGACAGTCCAGAATCTTCTCTGGCATTTCTCTCAGCTGCGCCGCCAGGTCAGGCAGGGCGTCGGAGAGTTGTGGGTCCAGGACCAGGTCTTTGTAGTCCACCAGGATGCTTCCCTTCCTCTCTATCTCATCCTGGTACAAAGAAACAGGGTGACACACTGCAGTGACACACACACAAACAGAGGTTTCTCAGATACCAGTGCTCTGAGCACTGCAGTGACACACACACAAACAGAGGTTGCTGGGTGACCAGTGCTTTGAGCACTGCAGTGAAACACTCACAAGCAGAGGTTGCTGGGTAACCAGTACTCTGAGTACTGCAGTGACCCACGAACAAACATAGGTTGCTGGGTGACCAGTGCACTGAGCACTGCAGTGACACACAAACACAGGTTCTCTCTATGAATTAAAATTCATACATCTGAGCACTCATCTATCAAGCATGCACAGGCACACGTTTCATCACAAACTGTGCAAGGTAGCTTTCTATCCATTCATCCATCATCTATACCCGCTTATCCTGCTCAGGGTCGCGAGAGGCACTACAGCCTATCCCAGCATGCATTGGGTAAGAGGCAAGAATACACCCTGGACAGGTCACCAATCTATTGCAAGGCAGCAAGGTACCTTTACCCAGGTCTGAAGTATGGTGTCCTTCACTAAAATGCATCTATAAATATTTTTCCCTTGAGCATGCCTGGCACAGTTATCTGTATTTTAGTATCAAATATCCTCAATAACACATCTTTCCCTCAAGCAATATGACCTCTGGTTCTCTAGAGGTATTTTCCCATTAATGTTAAAGAGACTAAAATCGCTGGTTCCTACCAAATATAGCTAATTATATTTCATGGTAAACTTCAATGTGTTCACATGGAGAACAACTTCATCGTGATCTGAGTCACACACATGATTGTGATAAGAACAAATTTGACAACAGTTCTAAGCACATGTTAGGTAAATGAGGCACCTGCCATTTTTGGTCCTGGTGAAACAAAGGTAAAGGCCATCCCTATTGTGCTTTACTATTGTACAAGAACTCCATGACCCTCTATATCCAGTTTCTCAATAACATTGTCAGTACTGCTTCTTAGCAGACCAAAATGAATAAGAATCTAATCTTTCATAGAAGGATTAGGGATACTGTTTGTATGGATAGGATCATTAAAAAAGATCGATATTTAACACATTAAATATTTAACACGTAAACAAAATAAAAATTTCTGTTAGAGAAATAATTTACATACTTTATCATAAAGGTCAATTCGTGATGTGAAGTACTCTTCAAAGGCCTGAATCTTTTGGATATATGGAGAACTTTCAATATAACCTGAAAAAAGTCAGAAAGGACAAAATCCACATCAAGTGTTATTTTTTAGAAAAACAACAATAAAATGGACATTGTCGTACACTTCAAACTTTCCTGCCCCCTGTACCTCAAGATTTCTTGAGTTTCTTCTATTTCCTGAATGTATTCATGCAATTTTAAAATGTATTCAGAGTAAAAACTAGCTCGATTTTAATATAGATAGCTACGTCAAAACTGGTGCATCTTCCTTCTTTAGTAAATTTAGTAGGCATATTACCTGCAGAACACCCAATAAACTTAAAATGAGTATCAATTAACAGAGAAGAACAATGATTACAAATTGACTAAAGAATATCAACCAAAAGAAAGAGAAATTTATATTTTATCACAGAACAACCAATGAATATTAAACAGCACAACTGATAATATATTACAGGAAAATCTATTTATCTAATTAGAGATAGCACTGATATTGTATTACATAAAGTCCTTTAGTACATGTACCTTCAGAGAAGTAGAGCCTCCAGCCTTTGTACTGGCACATGTGGTTCAGTGTTGTCTGTGTGGTTTTCGGCTGCTGTGACCCAAATCCTGGTTATGAATTTACAAACACATCAAAACGTATTATTTTAGATACAAATCCTGAAATGAACCAAATTTGCAACACTGGTGTTCTATTTTAGTCTTTTTCATTCAGACAGGAATTATTTATTATTTAATTCTGGTTAATACACAAACTTAAACCTCCACAACATGGAGTCACTGTAATCTTTTTCCTCATTTTCATCCCCTATTTGTTTATTTAAACACGATAACTATGCAATACGTTAGCTGGGTGAGAGTACAATTGAAAACGAGCTTCACCTCGTTCTGAAGTGTTGGGTCGAGGGTTAGCCCCCCGTCCTCTCCAGGGTCGTCCACTCCAGCCCCGCCCATTGCCCCCCCTCCACCCTCCGCCAGCACTCCCCCTCCACCCTCTGCCCCTCCCCTCATTCTCTCCCTTCCCACTGTTCCATGAACCCCGACCCCCTCTCCAGTTGCCTTCCCTGTCCCCCCTCCATTTATTTGCACCCTTCTCATTTCCCTGTGGCCCCCCACCACCCCTCCAAGTCCCTCTTCCAAACTGCTCTCTACTCATCTTCCTCTTCTGACTGACGTCCTGTGGACGGAGAAAGACACAGTCTTGAATGGGTGGAACCTGAAGCTCAGATGGATCCCATCTGGCCACCCTAACACCTCAAGTTTGATTGACTGTAAACATCCTTTTGCATCAGACAGTGTGTGGCTTAGGCCCAGGAAATAAAGTTACCCTCCATTGCTGTTCACATTGGAGGGGCTCTCTCAGAATTCTGTGGAAAGCTATCTTCAACAATAATGCTATCAGACTGCATAATGTGTCAAAATTCAGATGAGATTAATCAAACAAAGTACATTATTATAGAATGATATCTGCTTTGTTTAAAACATAGCATTTTATCCAGGTCCTGACCTCCATACTCCAGACCATATGCTGTCATGCTTATCTGTCAATGGAAATGGTCTATGAAGAGCATCAATTCATATTTCTGTTTAAGTGTCGCTGCCTAGCTACACAGCTGGCTGGTTTACGGCAAGCCACACACAGGTTTTGTAAAACAAAAAACAAGCGAACTGGCAGTTCAACTGTGATTTACAAGCTAACAGCTAGGATCGCTAAATTAACAAATAAATAGCCTATATCACCAGCTGGTAAATGAGCAAGAATATTTACTAACAACTGTACTACCAGTAACTATCAGAAGAATTAATGTATGAATAAAATGCATTCTTAAGCACACTATTAGATATTGAAACGTATACATTACGATTACAAAAACAGTACTAACATATCTAAAAATGAGAAAATCGTTAGAGTTAATACACAACCTGGTTAGTTCAATGAAAGGGGTCTATTGACATTTTCAATCCATATTTTCAGGCATCGCGCGACAATTACGTAACTACCGTTTCCGCCAATCCTTAAAGCGGAACTAGTGGTTTGTTTTGCATATAACGCGCACTTTCTTACTATTGGTGTACATATTCCATAGTTAATATTTACACCAATCCTGTAGGTCACACTACGTATTCGAAGAGAAAAGCAACATTCTCAATATGAATTAATGACGTGAAGTCCCGCCTCCTGAAATTAGTAGCCAATGAAAACCGTCTCGATGATACCTAAAAAGACCTATTATAAGCCTAGCTCTGCTGCATATGTTGCGCTGTGATCATCTATCATCAGGAGGACTCCATCAGATAACATTAGGCTGTTGGTGTTAGTAGGTAGTTAGCTCGATTGCGTGCTTATTTACAGTCAGCGTTCTAAGATCTTTATACAAATGGACAACACCGGCAAAGAAAAGGAAGCCATCCAGCTAATGGCTGAAGCAGATAAGAAAGTAAAGTCGTCAGGCTCGTTCTTAGGTGGAATGTTTGGGTAAGATCAATATGCGGTAGCCTGCGCTAGCCTGTAAAATGAAAATGGCTAATATGACAGCGAGATGGCTAGCTATGTTTGAAATGTCAGATCTAGACATTAATGTCACCATGCTAGCAAGCCTGGTGTCGTTGAACAGAAATTAAATGTATAATGTACCAGCTGTCTAGGTAGCTAGGTGATATTCAGCTGGCAGATGTGGAGGTTGCTAGCTAACGTTAGGCCTCAAGGCCTCACCAGTGATTTTCCTCAGAGACTGTAAGCGGAGAAAGGTGCTACTGGTTTGGGTTTCTATCGGGGAAATGACCTGTGTATAAACATGCGAGAGACAGTTAAAATAATTCTTGTTTTTAAATAATAGCTTGCTATGTATGCCTGTTATTGTCACAGAACGACCGTAGAGCTGCAGACAAGGGATGTGGTGATTATTGGCACCAAAGGGCAGCTCCAGTGGACATCGATTTCGTGGTCAGCGTAGAGATTGACACTTTTTATTTATTTATAGGGTTTGTTTTACGCAATGGTAGCATTTTTGTCTTTAAATCGTTATGGATGAACGAACGTCTGCTAAGTGATAGTAATGTAATGTCATTTAAATCCACATTAATATATTTTCAAGACCATATTTCCCCTCACCCGAACACCCCAGAATCCCGGTTCCAAGGGATGGCTGATTCAGCAAAAGATTCCGCGGATTGGGCGCGACAGTCTACGAGGTGTCATTGAAATCGGATATTTTGGCCAGTCTGGCCATGAACTGCAATGCGGTTCATTGAGGGAGCTCTGAATGGCCCATGAATTTGGCAAAACAAGTGGAATGCACTGGAAACGTTCGTAGGCTGCCTACTGTTTTGGCGTACTACATACCATATTTCATAGACCACCAGCGCTAATGTCCAGATAGACATATGCCATTACTGCTTTCGGAAATAACGACTTCTGATACAATAGCAAGCTTGTGGGTTGAAAAAGCTTGTTCTGGTCGTTTCTCAGTTGTCAGTAGTTAACTCATATACGGTGTTTAAGTTCATTCTGGAAGGTCATTTATTAGGGCTCTGTGCAATGACCTCAGATCAGTACAAAAAAGGGGAGTGTTTTACTGCTGGTCCACATAGTTTTGGTGACTATGGCACAAAAATGGTAAACAATTTCCTGTGCTAAAATGAATTTGATGCTTCTACTATGCTTTTGTGAGATGTTCGGAGTTATTAATTGATCATAGTACATATTAAGGACTCATAATCTATAACATCCCTCCATGTTGTGTTTAGGGGTAACCACAAAGTAGAGGAGGCATGTGACATGTATGCTCGTGCAGCCAATATGTTCAAGATGGCCAAGAACTGGAATGGTAAGTCACTGCTTTCACCACTGATCAGTCATGAGCAGAATTATTATTGAAGACTTGGGAAAATGGCAAGTTAATGTGTTAATAAGGCTGCTGGCTCATGCCATTATCCTTCATCTCTTCCCCCCCAGCTGCGGGTAGCGCCTTCTGCCAAGCCGCGCGTTTGCATTTGCAGCTGCAGAGCAAGCACGATGCTGCCACCAGCTTCGTGGACGCCGGGAACGCCTACAAGAAGGCCGACCCTCAAGGTGAGAGAGAGTGTGAGGTGTTTCACCTGGACTGGTTCTCTCCTGCCCTGACTCTAATTCTGACTCTGGCCCTATTGCTGACCCTAACACTCACCTGTCCCCTTACGTATCGCTGACCCTCACCCTTGCCCTCAGGTTAAGACATAGCAGTATCAACACAGCCCTTGCTGTGCAGCTTCCTTGTCATTGTGCTGCTGTTTAAATAATGAAGGCTTTGTCACACTACTGTATTTAAGAAAGACCTTAGTGTTTGAGTCTGAATTGGAAAGCCAAGCCCAGCCTGTAGCTTAAAGGTATATGTGCCATTTGCAGTACTGATTACAAATCCATAAGTAATATTTTGTATTTACACATCCCCTTTAATTTTAGCTGTAACATAAATAATACGACTCCTGGTTTAAAAAAAAAAAAAAAAACAGAAGTAAACTTGAGTCGTTTATTGGAATTTTGAGCCACAGACGTACTGATACAGGGGCTGATCTTTAAACGACACTCACTGGTGCTAATAATCCAGCTATGTTTGTCTTCTCTCTCTCTCTGTTAATACTGACCTGTCTTTCAATATCTCCATTTACCCTTTTCCCTCCTCTTCCCTAATGCACGCAATAGAGGCTATCAACTGTTTAAATGCAGCCATCGATATTTATACAGACATGGTAAGATTTTAACTATGAAAAGAAGAATGTCTATTTAGTCCTGCAGAATGACAGTTTCTTTGGGCAGTGGTTGAAGTTCACAGCTTTGATGCGACATTCAAAGTATTCTCTGGTTGGAATGGGGGAAAATAGTTTCCCTCGGCATTTTTGGTTCACTCCTGGGGAAACTGTTCAAGCTTAGGCAATCTGTGTTTCTCTCATGAAGGAAGGAATGTATAGATGCATGTTTGAAAAATGTTTGGGGTGGGGGATCCATTGTTCAGGGGCGGGTGGGGGGCTAGGGGGGACGTTGGGGATGGTCTAGTTTCTCACCCGTTATATTTTTCCAAAATTAAAAGGGCAAAATGCAACACTGCTTGCAATGCTATATTATCCCATTATCCTCAAGGGCAGAAATCTTTGGCTAAATAATCAATCTGCTTGATGATTGATGGTTAAAAATGAGTGAAAGGAGCTGAATTAAATGTGTAAATTCCGCATTCATGAATGTACTTGCTGTCTTTGGTCACAGGGAAGGTTCACAATCGCCGCCAAGCACCACATCACCATCGCCGAAGTGTACGAGTCGGAGCTGGTCGACATAGAAAAGGTGTGGCTCATCTCAAATTGGAGAATGCAAGCTGGCCATTGGTGGTATCTGCTGTTAAATGTTCCATAGTATAAAAATATCTTTTCTTAATACACAGTGGAAACTGTGCTATTGATTGTGTACATTAATTTACTGTATTGTAATTTTAATTATTTAAACTTGTCTTATGTTCCAAAATCATAACATTCAAAATGGATATTAAATGTAGTTGCCCTAATTATGTTTCTCTCACGTTGTTAAGGTTTGTCAATGCTGTAATGTCAGTTTTGACGAACTTAACAATGAGCTTCCCACCCAGGAAAATTTCTGTTTTTATTTAATTGTTTTTTAAATTAATGTAGTGGATTAGCAACCAGGAGGATGGGTTTGGTCCCACTTGACATTTCAAAAAGACAGGTATCGACAGAATATGACTGCTGCCATAATATGCTTTTCTCCTTTATTTTGGTTGATATAAGCATTACACTGAAATTCAGTTACCAGCTGTGTATGTGTGTACAGTGTGTGCATAATGATTTAGGCAATATGACAGTCAGTATTTCATATGTGCGCTCAATTTAAATATTTTAGATGGCATTAAAAATTGATTTCAATTGAGAGCCTGCATATTGAATGTGAGTACGCGTTAGCCATAAGTTCGCAGTGGTTTTGCTACGTGTTGTAGTTTCAGACAAGTTTTGGTTGCCTGGGCTCTCAAGACATCATGCACATTAGTGCAGCCAGACATTGGGTTAGCTCGAAAGCTAATTTTCATCCTGAGTTTGTGATGTGAAGTCTCTCTTCTGTTTCTGTTGCATGTACATGACGCAGTTCCCTCTGGTGTGTGTGTGTGTGTGTGTGTGTATCTGTTTGCGTGTGCGTTTGTGTGTCCATGCATGCATTTCTGTAAGTGACACCACTCTCCCTTATTTGTCTTCCCTGCGGCTCGTGTTCTTAGGCGATTGCGCACTATGAGCAAGCTGCGGACTACTACAAAGGGGAGGAGTCTAACAGGTAAATTATTCATGCCTTCGTCATTTGGGTCAGTCACTAGATTTGCATTCATGAAGCCGAGTTGGAAGAAGATCTTAATCAAACTGGAACAAGCTATTTAAATTCCCGTTAAAATTTTAAAGAGACTGGGTGTGTGATAATGTGTGACGTGCAGGATTAAGCCAGGGCTGTGTGAGAGTGCATGCTGTACAGGGTTTAGCTGCAGGTGTGTGAGTGTGTGTGACCTGCAAGGTTAAGCTGGGCTTAACAGTAGTCAGGACCTCAGGTTTCCTACTTTGATTTTTAACCTAATGGTTTTCATATTTTCCTTCTCCTCTTTCTCCTCCTCCTCCCCCCCGGTCTTCACCTGCCATAGCTCTGCCAATAAGTGCCTGCTGAAGGTGGCATCATACAGCGCACAGTTGGAGCAGTACCAGAAAGCCATTGAAATCTATGAGCAGGTTTGTGTCATCCAATCGGCTGGCAGACTTCAACAAAGATGGTTTCCGCGGTGATTTGACAGATGTTCTTCCCTCCCCCTCTCTCTTAGGTTGGCAGCAACACCATGGATAACCCATTGCTAAAATACAGCGCCAAGGAGTACCTCTTCAAAGCTTCACTCTGCCACTTCATAGTGGATGAACTGAACGCAAAGGTCAGAAAAGTATTTATTGTTTTGGAGCAGGGGGTTCCCAAACTTGCTGAGCCCAGCACACCCTGAATGAGAAAATAAATCTTCTGTTACTTACCCCTTAATAAAGCATAGGTTGATAAATGAAGAATGTAGCCTTAGTTTAAATAACTACATGTACACTAGCATGGTGCATGATTGTTAGTATTGCTTTTAATTTTTCTGATGTGAATTTTGATTGAATATTATGTGTCTCACAAGCCTATATTTTGGGAACTCCTGGATTAGATAGCAGGTCTTTAAATTTGAAATGTGTACTTGCATCACTCACTTTCTCACTGTGTGGCAGCTGGCTGTGGAGAAGTACGAGGAGATGTTTCCTGCCTTCACTGACTCTAGAGAGTGCAAACTCCTGAAGGTATATTGCATATATATATTGTTTTTCGTATAAATTTAGAATCATAGTATTTTATTTATAATTAATGTTTTAACATTTTTAGTACAGTGATTATATATACTTAGTTAACTGAAAGTAATACTGTAATGCTACTCAGAACACACTGTTGCATGTGGCTGGTGGGAAAAAATTATGAACTTAGATTTCAGAAGCAAATTTAAAATGCTGAGACCAACCACTATACCATAGCCATGCCATCTGGAAAAAGAAAACTTCCTGAAAGTGTAGGCTACTGATGACCCATACTTAAATAATTAGTTTGACAATGAGTTCAGTTCATGAAAGGCCTTAATTCCTTCTACTCATGTGGCGAACAAGGGTCAGTGACTGTCTTCTGTGCTATTAAAAATATCTATGCTACAATAGGCTTATAATAGAGTGAAATTTTTACAGATTTTTCAGAATCGGAAGACTCAAATGTGACAATGAAAATGACAGATCAAGATGATTCAGTCACTAATTAAATGCACTTTAAATGCACTGTATGACAAAACTTGTCATTTCTTTAGAGTATAGCACATAGTGCAGCTTTTGTGTTAATTAAAGAGCTACCCATTTGAAGAGGAAAGGAATGAAAGATGTATGTATGTGGGTGGTCGGAAGATGTGAAATTAATTTTAGAATTTTTTTTTAATATAGAGGAAATTGAAGGCATTGACAAAATAGATTAGTTTAAACTTTTAAGTAGTTAAAGATGAACACCCGTAGTTTGAGGCAGGTGAGTTTATGCTGTGCTATGCTATGGTCTGTCCTTGCTTTAGGCCTGACTCTTGGCTTCTCTCTCAATAGAAACTTCTGGAAGCTCACGAGGAGCAGAACAGCGAAGCCTTCACTGAGGCTGTGAGTGGCCATTTCTCTCAGTGTACACTTTCACTTCTTGTTCTAACTCCCAATACTGTTGATCATAACATTCAACTGAATCAGAACACCAACACTGCAGTCCATACCACCAGCATTAACACTGTGGACCATATCATTGACCAGTACTGTGGATCACAGAATATGCATCAAAATAGTAAAATACTTGCATCAAAACTCTAGATCCCAAAACTCTCATTAATACAGTGGATCATAATGCCTTAACCCATATGCAGGTATAGCATTTACTCCATTTTCTGGCTGTGGCTATGGTGGTTTGCCCGTGTATTTTTGGGGGTGAAGGGGTGAACTGTAACAATCTTAATCTTCTGAATAAATGGCGAGCTGATCTCCTGCCTCCGCATCTGTGTCCACCCATTAGGTGAAGGAGTATGACTCGATCTCTCGACTGGACCAGTGGCTAACCACCATGCTCCTGCGCATCAAAAAGACCATCCAGGGTGACGCTGGGGATCTGAAGTGACTTGCTGCAAAAACTTGCTGTTTTCATGCTGAAGTCCTGGTTCAGATTTCTTTATTTTCAGTATGAATAGCTGCAATATTATACCCATATATCAATGTAATACTGTTGGCTCTCGCCTTGAGTTTCTGATTATTTAATCGAGTCGAGACCATATATGGCACACTCTCCATTTTTTCCCTCTCCGTTCCCTGTTCCCCATAGGATACTACTCTATTTCATGGTCTTTATTAGGGCTTATAATAGGTTTCAAATGCAGTTTTAGGATAGGCATTATCAGGAGGTTTACAGTAATACAGGCCAAGGATATTCCAGGAGAATGACACATGCTGAGGATTTTCACTAATAAAGCAATGATTGATTATTTTTGTTTTTATAAGCTTCTATGGCAGGTCTTGGGGATTGTACAGTTGTAATTATTCAATAGGCAGAGAGCACATATGCAGTATTTTTTATTTAGAAATGTATCCTCAAAACAAAGGTCATCTTTCTGTTATGAAGCAGCAACCAACTGAACAAAGACAGGTTGTTTTTGTTGGCTAATTTCTGTTCTGTTTTTATTTTTTCTGAAATTTTTTTGTAGCTTCACATGGCTAAAGATGCTATTCAGAACAAAAGAAAGTGTTTGTCTGGCCCAGCCTTTTCAAAAATATCACACAATGTGGACTAATGGTTTCCGAACTTATCTAGTCATAAAAATAAGCCTTTTCCCAACGTTCCCATCAAAATGTCCTTTGATTTAAAAATAAGTGAATAAGTAGAGGAATGTCTTAAGCTGGAAATGGTTGAAAAGTAATTGTCTGTTCAGCATACAAAGAAATGAAAAGAAAAGCTATTTTATTGATTAAGATGTTCGCTCCCTAGAAGGAATATCAGTAAATGTGTGCAATATAGAAGCAGGGGTACGGCATATGATATTATTTGAGATTGGACATTTTAATGTTCTGATTGTTTAGCTGGAAGGAGCCTATTTGTAACCAACACACAGTAGTAAGAGTGCAAATAAAATTTTCCAGGTGTGAATATGAAAGGATTGTCTTCTTAATTTAACAAAAAAATAATAAGCAGGTCTGCAAAACTGGTATTCTGTGTGACTAGTGAATAATTTGCTGTTCTGTCAGGAAGCGGAATTTTATTTATCCTTTATACATATTGTGGCAAATTAAATCTCTTTTACAAAACAGACGTTTTCAAGAGGCAGCAAATGTTACCATTACAGACAAAATAATACAAAAAAACAGTGAAGTGTCACAGTATATATTAAAAAAAACAATTGTGAAAGAAAAGAAGCTAATAAAAGAATTTCCACTCCTCAGTTACCATATTGGATATTGGGTTGTTGTAAGCCAGGACTGAATTTGAAGGTGGTGGTATTTAATAGGTCTGTTTCTGCCTTTTGTTCTCAGTTCTCTTACTTTTGGTACAATCTTTCACTGATCATTGAGAATGGTTTTTGTTTTGTTGCTTTGTGGATTGTATATTACAGTTAACAATTGCTAATGCTAAGTGATTGGGAAAAAATGTTATTGGAATCCTTAAGTATTTTTGCACAGTTACTAATGGGAAAAAAATATTGTCTGTTCCCTTGATGTTGTTACCGTGTTAAAAGCTTAACAGGTGCATTTGTGTTTACCATTTAATGTGCTAAATGTGTGTCAAGTGTGTTGTGAATGTGTACCTATTATTGAAGCTGACCTTCTGTGTACACACCGGCAAGCATGGTGTCGTTATGTGTCTTGTACAACTTTGAGGTCTTACAAAAGTGTTCAAAGTCCCACTTAAGGGACTGTGAACCTGCATATCAGGATTACTTCCAATCACGGAATCTCAGAATTAATCTGGTCTGTTCTGCATTTGTTCTTGTACAGTGTTTTGTGCTGAAATTTACTGAAATAAAGGTTATCTCAACCGTGATGTTCTGTGTGTTGAATGGTATTATGTCTCAGAAAGGGTATAGAGAGTCCTCTATTGCTATGAGCTTTAAGCACCAGATCAAAGGACTCTTCCGGTGTGTAATGTACTCCCCAGTCTGAGTGACCTAATGTTGAGCTGGCTGTCAACCTTCATAGAGAGGATGGGCAAGAATATCATAAAAATGACTCCCAATGTTATAAACTGATAGAAAAGTAGTGTGTTTTGCTTTGCAGATAGCACAGATGTTTAAACTGCACATAAAAGGTAATCCATCTGTATTTATGAATTTAATGCAGGCAAATACATATTTCTTGTATGTTTTGAAAAAAACCATGGTGGAGTCATCTCGTTGACGGAAGCCAGATAATATTAAGCAATAACTTGTCCGACCAGCTTAATGAAATACCAGTGATACGAACAGGGGACTGAACTAAGACGATTTTCAGTGATGTTACGTTGGGTAGCTTGGAAAGAATGAAGGCTTAACTTTTGTTCTGAATTTGGCATTTTGTAAACACTGACATTTTATGGACATGTACTAAGGGCCAATAGAAGCTCTGTACTCGTGTGACGTTGAGGTGGGATCTGGGAGGGGGAAGCATCACTGTAGTCAGTGCGTGCATTAGGGTCCGATGTGAAGCAGCCGCTGACATAACAGTGAATGGATTAGGTTCCCAGCCACGTAAGTAGCAACTAAAAATAGCTGCACCGGAGGGAATGATGTCCTACTGAAGGGAAAGGGTAGGCCTGGGGAACCCGGCCGTCCCTTATTCGCACCTGTGTACAATTTGAGTTCCACGTAATATTTTGCGGAGCTAGAAATCTTCGGCAAAAAGAATCACTGTTGATATGCATGGTTTTGTGCCCTCTGTTTAGGGACTAGGCATACATGTAACGTTAGCTAGCGACGCTATTCATATCGACATAACTGGTGGGAGGCCTGTCAGCGCTACAAATATCGGCCCTTTACCTCAGCGTAAACACCATTAATTAGTTAGCTTAACAACTAATCAAGTGCGGACCGTGTTTGCAAGTTTTCGTCATTGTAAATTGCTAGATGGCTGCTGGTTTATCGATAGCAATAGCTCCCTCTTGCAAACGCACAGGCTGCTCAGCAACGGGGAGAAGCTTGCAGGCTGAATCAATGAGCTAGCTACATTTAGCTAATATCGCGTTATAGCGGTCTAGGTTGTATGCAAGGCAGCTAATGCAAGCAATCTAAATAGTCGCAAGATTGCATATCACACTCTTGCAGCCAGGATTCTTGTTACTTCTTTAGCTGGTTGGTGTCAAGTTGGCAGTATCTCCACTTGCCAAAATACTGATTGTCCAGAGAAGCCATGATCTGTAACGGGAATCTTACAGTAGATGCCGTTATTTGCGACACAAAAGGTTAGCCAGCGATTGCTGTCCACTCAACGAAAGCTGTAATTCTATTTTATAGCAGTTTGAGTACTTCAAGCCTGACCCGCTGTTTTTAATAGCCAATTTAGCTTAATGTTGTAGAATTGCGTTTTAGCGTATTTTTTAAAAACTGGCGACTTTTATTATTGCTAACATTCGACTTGACTGTTGCAGGACATACAGTTGGCAATCTAGTCGGTTTAGGTTAAATTTACTAACTGGCACACCTAACTTGATGCTCAGCGAAGGGGATCCAGACAGCGACCACACTGTTCCGATTCACTTTGTTAAAATTAGCGTACGGCTAGTGTGGAGTCCTTTCAGTCGAAGACCAGTTTCTCTGAAAGAAGCAAGTTTACCTCGGAATACTCATGAACATACAGAGGTCAAATCCTATTTACATATCGCGTTATGGCAGATCACGACATAAGACCCACGACCACGAAGAACTGACTTTTTTGAGAACCGTCGAACCAACTCAAAGCTTCAGTCCTAATTTAGGATCTCCAAGTCCCCCAGAGGCGACCAATTTTCCGCACAGCATCTCTCGCATTGGGAAGTACCTATTGTTGGAGCTTATCGAGGGAGACCACGTTTTCAGGGCCGCTCACCTGCACAGCGGAGAAGAGCTCGTGTGTAAGGTAAGTTCTTAAATACCAATGCCACATAATGTACAATACTAAAGGTTTATTATCTGCTGAACGGATAGCTTGCATAGCTATACCGACTGTAAATAAACAGGACTATAGCTAAATCATTTTGCAGCGACACACGTCTGATTAAACTATTTAGTAAAGCCAAGTTGCATCAATGAAGGCAGAAACATCCATGCCCTTGGATTTATGCAACAGTGGGTGTTTAGATTTCATTTTGACTAAGTAATATAAGACTCCTGGTGACAATATACCTATTGCACGGTAAATAAATGTAAATAATACTATCTAATGTACTCTTGAGAAACGGCTACGTTATATAGAAAATAGTATGTGTGTGTAGTTGTGTGTATGTTTTCAAATGGGTTCGATTTGACAAAGGATTTTCTCAGTGTTTGTCAATAACACAAGTCATGATTATTTGCAACAGTTGCATTCCGTCCTTCCACAGAAACATGATGCAATGTCTCCAAACATAGAGTAACTTTCAAGTGCAGTCAACAGCACAGGAGACAGGAAAAATAGTTTAAAAGGGGATGTGAATCATCCTCTATAATTGTTTTTAATTAATATGAAATTTCACCTGTATCTTGTTGATGGTTTACATTTAATTTATGCTTACTATATTAGCCTATACGATTTTAAGTGACGTATTCGCCTCGTTAAGGTCAGTCTCCCTCGCTCTTTCTTTTTAGGTGTTTGACATCACTCGGTATCAGGAATCATTGGCTGCATACTTTTGCCTGTCTGCGCACGAAAATATAAACCAAATAGTGGAGATTCTTCTTGGAGACACAAAGGCCTACGTATTCTTCGAGCGAAGCCATGGTGATATGCACTCATTTGTGCGGTCCTGCAAAAAACTGCGCGAAGACGAGGCCGCGAGACTATTCTATCAGATGGCTTCCGCCGTAGCGCATTGCCATGACAATGGACTTGTGCTCAGAGACGTCAAGCTGAGGAAATTCGTCTTTAAGTATGAGGACAGGTGAGTTGCACTTGTGGTGGCAAAAAAAAAAAGTATAATTTATCCTCGATAGGCTCTGCAGGATTGCAAGGGCGTAATTTATGAGGTAATGAACTTGAAATTCGAACCGGCAATTAACATTACCATACCTACACGTCTAAAAGCATATTAGAAACTCATTTGAATGAGTATTTATCAGTGACTGGGCTTTCGTGTAAATAAGAGCTTATGTTATCTTGTTAACACAACATTTTATTTGTCTTCGTTCAGACCAGAGCAGGCTTGAAAGGTTGACGGAAAGCTTTAAATAGATACAGGAAGTACAGGTATGCACTCTCAAGCACCCTTGCAGGTAGTCAATAGTGCTTTGGAAAGGGAAGTTAAAGTTTGTGATGTTGGCTTCGGCTATAAAAATCATGCAATCTGAATGGTTCTAGTAAATCTATGCAACTGTTGAGTTGCACAGTTGGGCCATCCTACACTATATGGCCAACAGTATCTGGGCACCTCTTGGTCTGGTGCTGTTTTCATGGTTTTGGCTAGGCCCCTTCCTGTGAAGGTATATTTTAATGCTGCAGCATACAATCACATTCTAGACCAGGGATCAACTCTGGCCCTCAAATCCAAATCGAGCTCTGGTTTTCTTTTCTCCTGGGTAATTAGTGCTACTGATTGGCCAGTCTGTCTTCACACCTGACTCCCATGCAAAGGGAGGGTGGAAAACCAGCTGTTCTCGGCCCTCAAGGACCGTGAGTTGCTGATCCCTGTTCTAGACGATTCTGTGCTTCCCCAACCGTTTGGGGAAGGCCCTTTCTTGTTTCAGCATGACAGTGCCCCCGGTCACACTGCAAGGTTCATATGGAAATGGTTTTGTTGAGAACGCTGTGGAAGAACTTGACTGGCCTGCACAGACCCCTGACCTCAACTCCATCCAACACCTTTGGGATCACTTGGAAAGCCAGCTGCAAGCCAGGCATAATCACCCAATCATTGCCCGACCTCACTAATGATCTCCTGGCTGAATAGAAGCAAATCCGTGCAGCAATGCTCCAACATCTAGTATAATGCCTTCCCGGAAGAGTGGAGATTGTTATAGCAGCAAAGGGTGGACCAACTCCATTTTAATGCCCATAATTTGGATCAGATGAGACGTTGGATGTCAGGTGTCCGAATACTTTTGGCCATGTTGTTTATCTCACATCAGCATCAGCTGTTTAAGCTTAGTACTGTAAGGTTATGACTCTGGCCTGCTGTTGAGCCACTCTTCTAGTGCATGGATGGGTCCCACAGTGTTGCATAAAATTGAGACTGTGATCATGCCAGCAGCATCCCCACCGGGCAACATACTGATTTTAGTATTGGCCAGGGATAGGAGGATTTCAGTTGGCCAGGAAGAATCATGTTTCTTCACACATCAGTGCCCCCTAGTGCCTGCAAGTCTGCCTGTTAAGGTGCACATGAAGTATCTTCCTCTGACTCATGTCTGTGTGAAGCTGACTTGCAAACTTGCAGTATGAGAAGTGGCGACTGACATCACAAGCTTTGGAGGGGGGCAACCACTCGTCTGCGCACTCCTGAATGTGTAGTGGGGGTCACGGCAACAAGCGCTGATAAATACTATTGGGCGAGGAGAAAGGGGATACCAGCCATTGGCTATATTTGTGTTGGCAATATATTTTTGGCTGGTCCGCAACGGCGGGGCCAGCCCTACAAACGCAAATGTCTGCGAGTGACTGACTGACTGACTGACTGAGTGATGCAGTTACACCATTGGTCAGCCGGATCATGTGTGTTAGGTCCAGCCATATACTATGTTTTTAACCTGGTCTTGTTTTTCCTTTCACAGGAGTGTGGTCATGCTGGACAGCTTGGAGGAAGCTTGCGTACTGTGCGGGGCGGACGACTCTCTCTCCAGCAAGCACGGCTGCCCGGCCTACGTCAGCCCGGAGGTCCTGAGCGGTGGCGGGAGCTACCTGGGCCGGCCGGCGGACGTGTGGAGCCTGGGCGTGATGCTGTACACCATGCTGGTGGGCCGCTACCCCTTTCACGACCTGGAGCCCGGCTCCCTGTTCAGCAAGATCCGGCGCGGGCACTTCAGCCTGCCGGAGAGCTTGTCGCCCAAGGCCCGCTGCCTGATCCGCAGCATCCTCCGCCGGGACCCCGCCCAGCGCCTCACCTCCCGCGACATCCTGGACCATCCCTGGCTCACCACCGAAAACCTGGCCACGGGTTCCGGCCACGGCGCCGAAGGCAAGGATGCCTCGGACCAGACCGTCCCAGACGTGAGCACCGGGGAGGAACCGCACGCGTTCTCGCGCTGAAGGGCGCGGCGGACGGGCAGAATCCTCCTCTGCCCGTTCCCGAGAAGAACTTGCCAGCCCCTAACTCGGGCAGAGCTTCCATGTGTTGTCAGCGACTCGCTGACTTGAACCAATCGTAGCGCTTTGCTGTGCGGGGAAAAGCCTTGTGATTGGTCTGTACAAGTCAGGTGATCAGCAGCTCCACACATTTATGGCATTCATGAAACCTCACTCTGTGGTTACTACATTCAGATGAGCTAATGCAATGTAGCAAATGTAGCTTCAAGACTGGTGGTCTCAGGGTAGATTGATATTAGGCGGTAACAAAGAGGAAAGAATTGAAGTCCTAATTGGGGGTAGGCCATTTTCTCCTATCAGTCAGCATCAGCAGAAATCCCACTAGCTGCAGCTGTTGGACTACAATGGCAAACTCCTTTGTGTTTTATACTAGAGGTCTGTAACTATCGACCAACAAAGGCATTGTACTGTTACGTATTTTTTTGGCTGACATTCAGGAGTTTTTATTTCCATTATTAAGCGAAGCAACTTTTCTTGCGGTGCACTCAAATCCCAAGCACAATATTTTGTAGCCGCCAGGAGGTATTTTTCATGCCGTTCTTCTATTCAAAATTCACACTTCTCCTTTTTTTTTTGTTAAATTTTCAGCTTGTAGCATTATTTTTTTGAGGTTGTCTTCAAAGTAGGAAGTCATTTATTTATCAGCCTGCCCCACGGCCCTGCTGTTCAGATGACAATCTTTTATGCAGTAGCTATTAAAATTACTTCGCCGGTGTGACCATCCCTCCACTTTCTTTAATCAGGAATGATTATACAGGGTTCCGAACTGACACCAGACCTCACAAGCTCTTACAAAATGGTGTCTGTGTAATTCAGAAGGTAATATATTGGTATAAAGGTAAGGGAATTACTTTTAAGAAATAACAGCTCGATCTAGCCTATCGCTTTTGCCGTTTCATTTGCATGCAAGACGAGTTCCCACGAGGGGGCGGCAATTATGATGTAAAAATTGTCAGATGTTTAAATGAGATACATCTGTTTTCTGATCGTTTTCCTTGTAGTGCGCCTAGTCTCTTACGTGATGAATCTTGCATGCTTCTGGGATCTACACCAAATACAACGTGGAGAACAAACAGAAACTAAATGTCATATCATAAAAGAAAATTTAAATATTTATTGGTGCAGGAAAGAGCCTCATGGTGCTTTGTCTCACTGAGTGTATCTGATTATATCTTCACCACTCCAGCAACAACAGTGTATTCCTTCTCCGTAATATTGGAAAAATGCTGGTGTGGGTAAATTGTTCTGTTTTGGTGGCCTAAGCGAAGAAATGTGTGAATTGTAATATTTGGAAATTCAAAGGGAGATCGGTTTTGACGTACTATCGTTTTTGTTTTTGTTTTCACGTAGAAATGCAATTGCAATGCAAAGGATAAACCGTAAACTTAGCATTCCGAACTCCGCAGGGAAAGGGTTTGGTCAGACAGTATTGAGCGTGAAGATGCATTTCACCCACCCCCCCCCCCCCTTACAGACGTGCCTTTCCTGTCTGTCAGATTTTTCCTCGCCATACACGCACCCCATTCGTGCTCATGCAGCAGAAACCCCACCGGGATTCAACCATTACAGACTTAAAAGATTGTTAGATCTTCCAGCTTACTTATAAGCTTCTGTTAGATGGATTTGAAAGGGTGCAGAACTAAAGAGGGAGAGGGTTCCTTTGTGCTTTAAGACATCTCGTCAAGGGTGCCGTAAGAGGGGGGAAGTTAGGACGATTCGAAGGGCCTAAAAAAAATATTAGAACATAGAATGTTCTGGGGTGGTGGGGCCCAGTGTGAGATCTTTTCATGGGGCCCAAAATCCCTGGTGGTTTCCCTTGTGCCAAGTCTCGTAACGGCAAAAAAAGAAACGATGGCTTAATTAACGTTCCAACAGCATTGGGTTTGTAATGGCCTTCACCTTCGTATGCTGTTACTAAGTAAATCGGCAAATCCAGTAAAGCAGTTCTGTTGAGAGGCCGGTTACAGCGGTCAGAAGTAGGTTGGAAAATACCCACCAGAATCCTCTTTTAAGCCCATGCACATCAATGACCTTGTTTACCATAGGCATTCCACACTGCCTGCCTCTGGCTAAATCCACCACTTCAAAGTCAAAGGCTAAATTGTTATGGTTTAGTGAATTGAGTATCATGGTAAGATACACATCACTGGTGCAAGAAGTACACACGTACAGAACAATCAATAGAAGTGAATAAGCTCAAAGCTGAATAGCAGTTCAAAATTGCCAGCACGTGACTGTAATTGTTCTGGAGTCTGATCGTACAAACCATTTTTTCCTCAAGAGTGGCATTCATATATTGGGCTAATGTGCACATACAGCCTTAGTATGATCTGAAAGAGTACCAGTGCTTAAAATAAACAGAGGCCTGGGTAACACTGTTTCACGCATTAAAGTACCTCATATTAATTTCCTGCCAGCACAAGTTCTGTGAAATGGTGATGTACTGGCCAGTTTCATGTAGAAGTTCTGTGGTTATTAAAATGTTACTTGAAATCTGTGTGTGGTTTTTGTCTGTGGCTTGTGCGTACAGCATGGCGTATGGCCTGTGGATGCTATAGCTTGCCCTGCAGGAAAAGCTTTATACAATAAAAGATATATATATATATATAAATATATATAAGCAAAGATGCTTAAATTCTCAGTGGATTTATGAAACCTGCGTTTATTTCAGCTCAACTTAAGCTTACAGGATGAGCTGCTTTTTTGAGGACTGTGAAGTTGGTGCTGATGTTGGAGGTGTAATTTTGACTGTTTTTGGAATAAACCTGCATGGTACAAGATTTCTGCTGTAGGGTTTGTAAAGTGTGTGACATAATGAATTGTCAAACTTCTTTGTTAAATAAACTGGGAACAGTGTATTTACAAACATTCTTGGTTATTTCTTTTCATTGTGCATGCTCTTTCTTGCACATTTTCTTCATAGCAAACAGCCATACTTAAATTCATGCGCCATCAGAATTGAAGCACCAAGTTAATTTCCTTTAATTTAGCTCTTAATATGGGATTATAGATCACTGTATCATTAACCTATTCAGAGACTAAATGGCTTTCAGCACTTAGTGCACCACATGGGAACATGCTCAAACAATGTGATTCAACCTTTTCAGATCGAAATCCATTTGACTTGGTACTATTTTGAGCACAAATAACTGTGATTATAAGCACGCACATTTACGAAGAATATAAAATAGCTTAAAGAACAGTGATGGAACACAGTATTAACATGAACTCATTCTATATTCTTTGGGCGAATAATGGTAAGCCAGACAACCAATTTTCATTCTAAAATCTAGACGTTGGGTGAAAAAAAGTTGTGTAGCCAGGTACATCTGGGTAAAACCTGAGCTAAATTGAGCTAACCTAGACCATTTATGTCAAAACATCTCTAAACCTAAATTTCCACCCCTCCAGACATCTAGATCCAGGCCTGTGCTCTGCTCACTGAATGGAAACAAATTTGGTGGCATGGGTACAGCATTGTAAAATGTTTGTGCCCGTACTGAAAAAGCAGTGTCAACTATGCAACAATGTAATGTCTTTCATGATAAATCATTGGTAAATGTGTGAATTGTGCTCTCAAAACTGGAGAAATTTGTTGGAAAACAGGTTCTTTATTAGACAATAAGATGAGAGATGCTCATATGCCTAAAGCAGCATTTTAGTATCTGCATTGCTATGAATAACTTTCCTTCAATCTACACCACATCATTTCCTTTGTCTTTGAGCTCTTTATGTTTCACAAATAGTTGTTTGTCTGAGTGAGTCCATAATTTGGTGAGTAGGCTCCCACAAATGTCGCCTGTCAGTTTACATGTAAACTGTTTAAAAATAACACATTGCAGAAAATGAAAGCCTTAGTTGATTGGGCTAAATAAAAGTTCTCATTGTAGAAAATTAAAGCATTCATTAAGCCGAATAATTAAAAATCCTGGGATGTGAATATGGGACATTGATTCTTCATGGCATGCTCAGCTATTTCCGACATAATGTGGTCTTAAGCGGGTAAATCATCCTACTATCGACATTATAAGTGTCTCATTAAGAATAATTAACAGCTTGTTTTAATTTGGTCGTTATACTTGTGTTTGAATCGAAAACCAGAATACGCAGGGGGGCCAAGGTCCAAGTTTTAGAAGCCAGCTAGCGGTAATGACTGCTGAGCTCATTGTCTATGGTCAATGACTGGATCAATCTAAAAACAAAACTCTCAGCCTTTAATTACAGTGCTGTAATTAAAGCCTGCGGATTGGGAATATATCCTCACATTCTGTTAAATATGTGGAGAAGTGCTCTTAATGAACTAAGGCAGTTACCGCACCCTTAAACTGAAATTGAACTTTGGTGTTAGTATTTCCTAAAACTGGTGGCCCTTCCTAGATCTTGTGCCATCTGTTATACTTTCGCATTGCTGCAGTGACACAAGATTGACCAGTAGGTGGCGCTCGTGAATAAATTTAAAAAGAAAATAGCTTGGCTTGCATCTCTCAGAGTGGAAGAGCTCGTGCTTGCTTCAGGGAGTCATGCTGTGCAGATGCCACGCTGATTTTGTGCCGAGGCCCTGGCACTTGCAGCGTGCGGACAGGCTGAAAGAGGGCCGCCGCAGGGGATGGGATTAACCATCGAGACGAGTTAAAGGTCATTGAATCTGCGCGAGAGGCAATAATCTGGACGAGGGCCCTTTGTTCCTGGAGCCCACCAGAGCATCGCATACACATGCGGCAAGGCTCAGCGGCTCGGCACACAATTTGAGTGGAAGAGAAGACTAAAGCCACAGCAAATGGCCCTGGCAGGGACACACAGAGAACCCCCGCCACCACCAAAGCCACCAGCAGACCCAGAGTTTTACCTGTAACACAGCCACCAATGCACCAATAAACACCACAGGACCTTAATGAACGTGTCAGTTACAGCTGACAATAATCTGTTATTCACTGTGAGGCTTGCTATTTAGAGGTGGTTGAAGAGAGTGTGTTTGAATGGCCTGGGGGACGGACACGTTTGGGTAGATACATGTGTACGGTGTAGATGTGTCTCTAGTCTACATCTGTGAGTGGGTGTAATTGTAGTTCTATAATTGTGTGAGCTGGGTGGGTTTGTCCATGTGTGTGGGTGGGTGGTCATATGTATATACTGTATGCGAGTTGGTGAGCGAGGGTTTGAGGAAATGACACTGGCAGCTTTACCTGTGTCACCTGAAATAATGAATAGCTCCAGACATGATCTCATTCCCTCATCAGATACAAGGTGTCAAATGATGCTTGCTTTCTTAATAACTCCATTAAACTGAAAAGTGGTCCATCATAGAGAAGGGAATTTATCACTGAGTATTTGGAGAGAAAAGAACTGAGGAACGATGGAAGAGGTGGAACGATGGTGGAATACTCCATCCAAATTTCAAGGCGATTGCAGCGTTGCTACGGCAGCAGTATCCTCTGGGAAAGGAACTACAGGGGATGGCCAGGCAATGGCAGAG
The DNA here is from genome assembly GCF_018555375.3 of Anguilla rostrata. Taxonomy (NCBI): domain Eukaryota; kingdom Metazoa; phylum Chordata; class Actinopteri; order Anguilliformes; family Anguillidae; genus Anguilla; species Anguilla rostrata. The sequence goes on along the minus strand of NC_057933.1, from coordinate 23,803,367 downwards.
TCTGCTGGTGTTCATGCACCTCTGGCTCATAGAGCAGTAGGAAGGCAAGGGGGACTGTATTGGAGATTTCATGCCAACGTCTGCTCTTAATGAATTAATTGAGCCCAATCATTTCCAGATCTGACTTCTGTATACTTTTGATACATTTCTTGAAAAGCTCATGTACGGCAACTGTGGTCTAACCTATGAGTAAACTGATGTTGGCATATGCAGCTAATCAGCTAAAAAGCTTTAAAAAGCTCTCATGTTATCTAGCCCTCCTGGAACTGAGTTACTGACTTCTGTTTCGGAGGGTCTGATTTTGTTTCCTCCACTGCCTCTCGGGGCATCAGACTCAACATGCGTCACACTACGCTAAATGAGTGAAAGAGTGAGTTTGAGTGAGGAAATGTACGAGTGAGTGTCTGAGTGAATGAGTGAGTCAGTTCGGAAATACATGAGTGAGTGGATGCAGCGAGGGCAGTAGTATTTCTAGGGGTGCTTCCTTGGAAAAGGAAACAAAAGTATTAAAACAGATATTTGTCAAGCTTATGAGTCATAGCACACATTAGACTCCCACACAAAAGAACAAAACATTCACCAAATTTTCGCCTTCAATAAACATGAACCACATCCGCATTTAGTCATATAAAAATATAGCGTATAATTTGAGTTGGCAGAAGCAGTTTGTCATTATTTTGCGGGGGCCATTGTCTGCACCATTTGGTTGACGTGAATGAATGCGCCTTTGTACAGTTTATTTGTGTGCTACCATAACCAATTGTGATACGATGATGGAAGTTCCAATTTTTTTTATTACAAATCTGTGTCAGGGACAATTTCCCTCTTACAGACAAAAAAAGTCATTATTCTGTCCTATTCATTCATTCCAATTCATCTATACCAGAGTCCCTAGCAGAAAGGTAATAGTAACAGAATTAATGTCTCTCCAACAAGTCAGTCATTGGATGGAACCTGCAGCCTTCCTGAGTTTGGTTGAGCACTTAAAGGTATACTATGCAGGATTTGTTAGCTTTATTGTGGTCCTAGGTTTACAATCTTCAAAGAAGTCTCCCCCTCCATCTTCAACCCCACTCACTCCCCCAAGTACTCGACTGAGCCTCAGACACACTAATTCATTAGAAACTACTGGTAAATACTAAAACATTACATTGTCCAGTGAGGACCACAAAAACATATACAAATAATTTGAAAACTGGACACTCTGGTCTAAAAACGGATGGCAACGCTAGCTTTACTTACAGGTCCAACAGAAAACAAGCCATCTCTGCGTTGCTTTTCATCCCCTTGGCAAACTTCAGCTGACGCCACCAAGGAAAAGGAATTCCAAGGTTAACTCGTTAGTTCACAAACGAGCCCCGTAGGCTTGTCTTTTTGCTTTGCTGTATCTGGGCCATTGCAGCGGCTAGCTAGCTAGCAACAAACACTCCTGATCTGATCCCAAACTGCATTGTAGTCACACCCACCCCTCCCCACACAGAAAAGAGTGCCACACCCAGAAACGTCCCAAACACATTTTATAATAACAAATACAGGTAAAGGTGCACAAATTTGATGCAAGTTATAAAGACAGAGATTACCAGTACCACTGGTTTTTATATATAAACATGGTTATACATATATATATATATATATATATATATATATATATAGTCAAGGTAAAAATCCTGCATAAATATGCCTTCACTGGGCTCATTTAATGAGTATGACATGGCAGCCATTGCTTCAGTTATTCTGCAAGGCATTACACAAGTTATAAGAACCATGTGCCAATTAAACATCTAAGTGCCTTCACGTGTGCTGTTTGAGGGAACTCATTCCTGGCACCTTACTCAAATTATGCCATGTATTCTGAGAGCAGCCATATTAGTACCAGGAGATAATGGCTGTCGGATGTCTTATAGTATTTTTGTACATTGAAATGCTGTTAACTGAAAGCAATTATTTGAAAGTATGTGTGTGTGTGTGTGTATGTGTGTGTACTTGCATGAGTGTGTGTGTGCATGCATGTGCATGTGTGTATGCCTGGATTTGCATGTGTCTTTGTCTGTGGCTGTATGCTAGTGTTTTGTAGACTTATTCTCTGCTGCAGGTTTAGAAGTATTGACAGTATTGATAACTTATCTAACACTTGACATGTTCCTGTGGATGGGGCATCCCATAATGCAACGCACTATTCAGCCTGCTGTACGGATCATGTAAGGGGTGAATGAGGAAGCAAGATAAATGAGAATATCGACCAATGGGACTCCACGGCAGGGACCGCATGCGGAGACCCATGATTTTCAACAATACTCTTTTGTTTAACACTTCACTGTTTGTGTCACCTATTTTGTTAAGGATTCTGAAATTATAAGGCTGGTCAGAAAGAGTATAATCAGAAGCTCGAGCTGTCAGAGAAAATTGGGGAGAGTCGATCCTCTCCGTGCTTTCCCTCACTAGCCACTTTGTCAATACGCAATTATCCTCTCCACTACACCTTACATCCCCAGCAAAGCCTAAAATAGTTCAGACGGCGCGGTTTCCTAATTGCAGCTAATGTTCGTCACATGAAGGGGTTTGAAGCTGATCACAGCTAAATGCTACTCTGGACTGAGCTGTGCAGAAAGAGAATTTTTAGACCGGTTCGGAACACTTGACTAAATTATGTAGAAATCATGTCTTTTTCCACCCACCTAGGAAGAGATCTTTCAATCTGCTTTAAAGCTTGTATAGAGACCTTATTTATTACCATTAAATCCTTGATGGAGATCTACTTTGTCCATTAAATGGGTTGTGAAATGTTTTCATTCATCTTTTTTTGAGTGCGTAAAAGCCTGAACCATATACTTGGTGTTTTTAAGGAGAGCAAAAAGCTGCAAATTAAGAATAGGCATAAAATGTTCTTTATATTGACCCCAGCTACAACACTCTGTTGCAACCACGTTATTACATTTGTACAATAAAAAAATGTAAAATATGCACAATGTACAACAATAATGCTGACAAGGAAAATAACAATAATTCTGCAGCTCTGAAAGCAGAATATTGCATGTGTTATTACCTGATGCATTTCAGTGCTGCAAAAGCATACAGATACACGTGCAGTGGTCTGTTGAAGTTGGCATGAATTGAAATGCTATGGTAAATATTGAATGCTGTAATATGGATATTAACATAAATCTAGTACGATATAGATTGCATGACAGATATTTGATTGGCATGACTGGTACCTTTTCATATGTTTGTCGCTAGCTTGTTATGATTGATAGGTTTTTAAATATCAATGTGGGTTTTAAATACTGCACATACAACCATAGGCTAAACCTTTCTTTTTTAAGTTTCTGGTCTGTTCTGGGCATGCTGTTCTCAAAGAAGGTTGTGTGTATTCTTGGTGCTATTCAATGTTCTCTTAGGGTTGACATTACATCCTCACGTCCTTGGAGTGAGTGAATTGGCACAATGTTGTGCATAGCTTTCCCCTGCCTTGTTCTTATTTGAAAAGAATATCCAATAAACAGGATAATGTAAGTAATAAGGACATACTTAGGAAAGCAAGGACATAAAAGAGACAAATGTAAAAATAAATATAAAAAGAGAAATATTTAAGACAGACAGGGGGGATGTTTGTATTAATATGGCTGCCATTCATTTCGAATAGTTTAAATAATTTAATAGATTATTATTTATTTTCATTCTGAGGTCTGTTATTCAATGTTCAAGGTTTTCTAAATACATTCATTTTAAATCTGTTTTGAAAAAAAGTGCAATGAAATCCTTTAAGAAATAATTTTGTAGATATGGATTTTCACTAATAAATAATAATTTGATAAACAATATATTGTTACTCTGGAGAATCTTAGATTATAAAATATTTTAAAATGTTAGTGTTGTGAAGGGGGACTGTTCAGTTAGATTAAATTGTGAGTCTGTTCACAAATTTGTGATGCCAACACACTTTGTAATGCATGTTCAAGTGCTTCCATTGCAGATTGACAAAAGACACATTTCTCAGGGACATCAGATGTGCACTTATGAATTATAGTATAGAGCAGTATTCATGTTTCATTGTGAATAATATTTATCTCGCACTGTGGAGAAGTAGCCTACAAAAGTCCATATATTATTCCATTGTATATAACATTTTATAACCCAGTGAAATGTAATAGCTGGCATTGCCCTGCACATATCAATCTCTAATGAATTAATTGCTATCTTTTCTAACTGAAAATATATAGGCCCTTCATTGACATTTGTACTTTGTTATAGAGGTGTCCTCACAATTATCTGGACTGCTATTTGGCAAGGTCAAAGCACCCCTTGATGGTGCATCTGATATAATCTTGAACTGCTTTAGAGAGACAAGACTATTACATTTTCTAAGTTCGATGTAGCTGAACAGATGACCTTTTTCATGGAGTAATAGTTGTCCAAGCCTTTAGGCAAGTACTGAAATGACGTCGGACAGGATTCTCGGTTGTGTCCAACAGACGGCGCTGTGCCACTCTGTGCACAGCAGGTCTGAAAGGGGAGGAGCAGAGCGGGACTACAGCAGCCGCTCTCGCTGGAGTAGCGAATCCAGTCAAACAGGGAATAAAGAGCCGATCTATGGCATCCACCAGCTCCTGTTCACAACACGGACAGCGTTTTGCAGTAGCGAAGTACTTCTATCAATTCATAGACGCCAACTTGTAGACCTCAGAGCGGTTACTATTAGAAGCTAACACCATACTTTTTCTCCAGTATGGAGTGAAATAATAGCGTTTTTCTTGTATAGGAGCGAATTCCAGTTAAAGCGCCGTAGAAAAACAAGGACAAACATTGGGCTTCAGCTTTGCCGCGGCCAGGTAGGTAAGGACGTGCGTGCAACACACTGACATGCAAGCGGTGGCAATTGCTGCTAAATATTTTCGTATGTAAAACGATATGGACACAAATGGAGACCAGTGACCAAATGCGTGTGGCTGTAAAAGCTGTGTGAATTGACATCCCTTGTGCATGGTATACCGTGTGGTGCGCGCCCGTTGTGCGCAAGCGCTCGAGCCTAAACATTTGGGGGTGAAAGGGAGTATCGTCCCGCTCTAAAGCTTGCTCTTATGTATCATAACATTGTTACTGATGTGTAAGATTGCTGCAAAAGTTATATTAAAACAGTGTCTCGCTCAGTCCATTAACGATAATATAGGAATTATCCGCGACGTGTCAGATGTGTGCTACTGTGGTTGTCATCACTCTTACTTTTTTTTTAATAGACAAGATATTATGAATGTATATTTTTCAAAATATAAAATTTAAAAACATTAACTATTTTCTTTATGTAGTCTGCGACTAAACTCATTTCGTCACCCTTTATCATTTGAATGGTAAGGTGGAGTAGTTAAATAGTATGAATGAATTATTAGTAATTCTCAACACCATTTACTGTGACATATTTTTTTCCATGTTTGTAATTTTTTTTTTAATTTATTTTTTTGGCGTAACTATATCCGACTTTCACAAGCAGCTCTGATCTAGACAGTTTTCGTTATGGTTTGATCGTGCATATTCAGTTTATTCGTCTGCCTATGAAATAATAATAGCCTTGCAATTGAGGAATCTGTCAGCTGGAAGTTATCCGGCATGCACGTTAAGAGTCAAGACAAAAAGCGTGCTTGAATGCACCTGCTTTATTTTCCTACTTCACTGTATGCTACAGAATACCCCCCTTCGGTTATTCGCTCGCATATTTGATGTCATTTGAAAGCCTTAGCTAGTTTTGATGTAAATTATGCGTATAAAATTGGTATTGATATGTTTCACGAGTACTAATAGGTGAGGTACACGCATTTTGTTTTAGCTGCTGTTTACAGGTACTGGGTACACATTCGTGTGTCTGCATACAAAATGCTAACTTCTAAAGACTATGAAAGCTGTTTTATAGCTCACAACAGAATTTTCTATTGTTTGCAATCTCTTTGAAGTAAAAACCGTTATTTCTCAGCTACACCTCCTTGTCTTTAAAACAAGAAAGTATTTAAATGAGACGTAGTTCATCTCATCCATTCTTCGCACGCGTCGATGTGATTTTTGGCTCCTTTAATAGGTGACTTTTTTTGCAGAGCTCTTTTTGTTGATAAGTGAAGCTGTACTACTTCGTGTAGTGTACGCTCTTACCAGTAAAACGATCTAGTACAGACGCATTTGTAACAGTTCTACTTGTTCTTTTCAACCTCTGCGCTGTTCGATCTCTTTTGCTGAGTCCCCACTGTAAAATTGATAGAATGCTTGGTTGGCGAGACGTAATTAAAGTAATGTAACTTGGATGGCAAATCAGCAGTCTTGGTAGGAGGACTTCTTAATGAAAGGGCCCCCAAGCAATTAAGGGCTTGTCATACAGTCTGAACAGGCCATGGGAGTTCTTGGGTGTGTCACCCGGACACTGCAATTCTTCATAATAAGGACTGTGGCGGGCACTGAATATAAAGAAATCTCGGATTGAACAGGAAATCCTTTCTGAAGTCTTTCATTTTTCCAGGTCTTGGGTTTAGAGATCTGGGGATTCTCAGGTCAGAAATGTTGGGTTCCCCCGAAAACCCTCATGGTGTCCAGTGAGATGCAGAAGGGATTATCCTTTAACAGTAGGGATTAAGATTTGGATGGTCTGTTCACAACGAGGATGAAAGGTGTATGTTACAGCGAGAATGAGACTGAGGACTGCATTTTATATTTGACTTTAATAAAGGACAGACTGTGACAGCGAGACTAGTGGGAAAAGACCAAAGAGTGGGAGGATTTGGACAAAAGCGCCAGCCGGAACACATTTACACTGCGCCTACCTCTCACTGTCATTTTCTTCCATTTTTATTTCAAAAACTGCTTTTACCAGCGTAGCCCTGCAGCAAAAAGGCCAGTCCCCCATCTTTCTACAATTCAGAGCACCATTTTCACTATTGGTTGCGTTATGTCTGGGGAAAACTAATTTAAAGCCATTTTGCTACTGCTCCGCATTCTTTCTGGACTTGTTTTATGGACATGTACATTCTGAAATGGAATTAGTTTTGTATGAAGGTAACATTTTTCCATAGCTGGCTGCCGGAAAAAATGTTCTATGCGGTCGTTAAGGGCAGCGACCATCCGTGGACCACTTAATTTAGCTTTTAAGTGTTAGTGTTTTTTTTTGTAAAATAGTTTAATTGTGCTGTATGCACAGGGTGTGAATACCTTTTTTGATGCTATTATTCTAGCGCCAGTTTCCCAGTCTGCTGACAACACCGCCCCCCTCCACCCCCCCGTTTGTGATTGTGTCTGCCCCAACCCCCCCCCCCCCCAGTTCATTTTTTAGGGCCAGCAAAATCCTCTGCATTTTTTCCATTATTAATTAATGGTTACATAAAGCCGAATGTGGCATATCTAATTATGTTTTATCATATAATTGTCTTAACCAAACTACTGCTTGGAATATTAATAACGTATTTAATTAACGCAGTATGTTTGCATCATTTACCAGAAATGACAGCCTGCAGGGCTTTGTGGTATTGTGTGCTTGAGCATCTTAGGCCTGGGAGAAATAATGGTTCTCTTTCGAAATAAATGACGTTCATAAACCTGTAGGTGCCTGATTGCTTCGCTCCTCACACGCAAGACTGGACCAGCAGGTTCATTTCTCTGGAACTATGTCCGTGGAGTTAATATCTGCAATTTCAGTTCTGGAGCTTTGCAGATGCTTATTGATGAGATTTTATGATTAGTCCTTGAAAAGCATTTATGCTCATACGCAAATACGTATACGCAGCACACGCCCACGCATACATAAACGCGCGCCTGCGTATTTGCATGCTTGCATGGACACGTACATGGACACACAGTTACTGCAACACGTGTATACACACACGCACACACACACACACACACACACACACCTCTCCCTCCCAGCACATAATTTCTGTCCACCGGTCCCTCCTGATGCTGTAAACTGTACAACTGAAGATGTATCTGTTACCGCAAGTATTTTTAGAGCAAAAGAAAGTGATATCATAGTGCGGATACAGTTACCATTTCAACAAAACGGATGACGGCGTGTTCGTACTGTCCTTTCTGGTGTCCTTGTTAGTTGTTCCTGTGTCTGCACCTTAATGCTCTGCAATGGTGATCTTGAGTCACCTCGGTGGACCGATCCTACATCTGTACCGGGGGCGACCGGATGCAACAGCACACCGGACGAAAACATCTCTGGCGTTTTCCAGATAGGCTTTGCCGCCTTGGAGTTTGTGATGTTTTTTCAGATTTGAGGCTTTTTAACACGCCCAGTTCGTAATGGCCGGTTGCGTTCCTAGCCCCTTCTCCGTGCTGCGAGTCCTTTCCCTCCCGGTGTCTTTTTTTTTTTTTTTAGAGCGGAGCGCAGATAAACGCGAGGTCTCGGCCGACTGCGGCCTGCCCGCGCCCGGCTGTGACCGAACGCCGCGCTTCTCTGGCACCGCGACCGCGTGGCTCAGCTGGCGGACTGCAGCGTGGGGTAGAAGCAGCGGTCGGCAAGTCTGATCTCTCTTCAGCCCGACGGAGGACATTGCAGCAACGGCGCTGGCCCGACAAGTACAATCATACATAGCCCTAAAGGAAAAAAAAGAAGTAAGGGTAAAAAGTTGGTAAAAAAAGAAAATGCAGTTCGTTTCCAGCTAAATGGTTGGAGAAATGTATGCCGAGAGTGAGGAGGCAGCCATTACAAGCGGGAACGCTGCCCTGGGCAGCAGAGCAACAGGGAAATGATCATTTTTGGTTACAGATCAGCAGCCATGTATGTCCCCGGTAACGGTATTTAAAAAGTGAAAAATGTTTTAAAAAAGGATGAATAAAAGGAAACTGTAATAAGCAGAAAAGATATTTTTTTGCCATTTTGGTGGAGAACCGTATGGTTGATATTCAGGGTAGGGACGTCCCTAAGGAATCGAGATGCCTGTTCTCTCGCTTTTCTCTGACCTTTACGCGTGTGAGGTCACGGGTGTCGTTTTCTGTGTTTTCTTCTTGTAACTGCCGCGTGAATGTCGGAGGAAACACGGCCGCACTTCATCACTGTGTCTGCATCCTGCGGGAAGGGTGATGAACAAGAATGTGCCACCGGTTTAAATGTACCCGCATACTGAATAGTTCGAAATGTACCGCCAGCTTAAATGTACCCGCATACTGAATAGTTCAAAATGTACCACCAGTTTTAAATACACCTATACGCTGAATAGTTGAAAATGTTGCATCAGTCGAAATGTGCGCTTGCATAACAGATTCTGATTTTCCATCTGCTATCTCTGCGCCTGTGTGAAATAGATTAAAATGCCTGGACAATTTAAATGTGCTCTTGCAGTATCTTATCCCACACAGGGAAATTACCATTGCGTGTATATAAGGGGGGGCGGGGGGGGAAACAAAGAATCATTTTCTCCAGATGCAAAACCAAAATTACAGTGCTTTGTGGACTGTACGGTGCAATATAGTATCTGGCTTGCGTGTGAGTGCATCAGAGGAGGGGGGAAAAATGTTGTAAAAATAAAAAGAACTTGGACGCCAAGTTGCTGGATATAAATATTTTGGAAAGTTTTTAGCCCATAAAGAACCAGCCCAGTGAAATATAAGGCCTGATGAGACTTTCAGTCTGTCTGTGTTTGCTTTGGGATGGACTCTCATATATAACATAACTGCTTCTTTGTTTCGTATTTTGCATTCGGTTTAATGGCAAAAACAGGACTCCTCTAGGAGGCAGTTGGTTTACGTCAGTGGGCGGCAGTGTAGCATAATGGTTGGGAAACTGGGTTTGTCTCTCAAAGGTTGTGGGTTTGATTCCCAGCTGGGACTTCGCTGTTGTACTCTGGAGCAAGAAACTTATCTAGCAGTATACATGGGTTGTATGTAGTCTGTGTTAGTCGCTCTAGATGTAGAAATGTAATGTATTGTGATGTTTTGTAATGTGTGTCTGTGGATGGCATCACAGGACCAGTAATGACACTCCCTGTGCTCATCACTTTGAGCTAGTCTGGGTTTTACTAGAAGCGGCTTGAGTCGAACTGAAGCTGTTCATTAGTGGAATTAGTATTAGCCTTTTAGTAAGACCTGGAGTTGCTGACACAGTTATTCATTGTGGGAGTGAATAACTTGTGTCACCCAAGTCTTAATGGTGAAGGTTATGTTGTAAAAAAAAAAGGGGGGGGGGGGGGAGTGGCATTAAGTTAATGAATGTAGGGTTGTGCTATACCAGGTGTTCCTGTTCCCAATGTCATCCATCTCCACTTTAACTAGAATAACGCGCAGGGGAGTTTGTGAACCCAAAGTGACCTTGACAGGAATAATCAGGCTTGGCTTCTTCTTAGCATTAACCCTGCTGTGGGGACTTGAGTTTGTGGGGCTTTCTGGACAGGCTAACCACCCAGGGTTCACCCGAACTTCACACTGTCATTTTCTAGTTTTGTGTACAGTTGTCGCTGACCTATGCACAATTTGCGTTTTTCCAAACGCATCAATTTCAGTTCCACCCAGAAACGGGTGATTAGTTGGGAGCAGGCTATCCAACAGCAATTAATTAAACTCTGGGGAACTCTGCAGAACGAGCGTAGTCTTGTATCTCATTGATTCTCGGATTTGGTCATTTTGTAGAGCAAAATTTATTTATTTATTTATTTATTTATTTATTTTTTGGACAGGGTATGATAAATAACCTATGGTTTTATTCTTGGCAGATGCCAGGGTGATAGGTCTTGCGTTTGACACCATCCATTTATATAGCTGCATATTTCCTGAAGCAGTCCAGGTCGAGTCCTTTGCTCAAGGACGCAATAGCAGGGCCCTGCCCTTCTTTATTCTATGTACCGTTTACCAGTTTAGTTCCCTAATCACTACTCCGCAAGTCACATAAATACTTATGATCACGTGTCCTTCTGTGGTCTGGCGTGGCCATTAACATGGGCAAAATTATTATAAGGGTGGTGTCAAAGCTCAGTCCTGTGGCATTTGCATTAGGCAGTGAATAAAATGTGTGCAAGTGCTTAAATGGGTGTAATACAATTGCAAACACTGATGAAAAACACCCAGAGGCTGTGGAGTCCCAAACGTCAAGAGAAAACGCGCACGGTGATATACGGGCGTATGGCTGAAGGCTCTCGGTTAAAGTGAAAAATGATCATGTGATAACATGGTGCACTGGACAGCGGCCTAAAGATGTATTTCAGTCATTCTTGAGGCATTCAGACAAGAAGCTGATGCGAAATTGGACATTTCACACGGGAAACTGACGTGTAATTGTAGCTCTTATGCTAGTAAATTCAAAGTCCTAGTGTTTCCAGAAGAGCTTACATGTATGGCACTATGTCTTAATCTCCCTCTGTGAAATGGAACCATTACTGTTCTGGCAGGTCATCATTAGGCCTCGATGATTTTTCAGCCACACAGATCCAGTGTCCTGTATGATCCATGCGCATTCTGTTTTACACACACACAGCCGCGCGCACACACACACACACACACACACACACACCTCCCTCCTTCCTTCTTTACGGCCCATTCTCACTCTGTCACACACCCAACCCTCCCTCCCTCCATGGACGCCTCTAGTTCTCAGCAGGGTCTCCATCTCCAGCTGCTTTTTGAAATGGGGCAGGTTTACTGTGAAGACTCTGGATTTAGCAACGGGGAAAATGAAGAATTAAAAATCCCTCACGTCTTCTCTACAGGAAGAGTACCTCTCTTTTACGCATACATCAACGTGTACATTATTTTAAATCTCGTACTCCCTTCACTTACTCTGTGATGTTCTGATGTGAACCTGAATTCACACGCCTTGTGGCTTTGTGTAGGTGAGCCGCACCAAACAGTACCAAAGCAAGCCGAGCTATGTTAGGGTGACGGCGTGGTGTAATGGTTAGAGAACCGGGTTTGCAATTCATGTTTTAGGTTCAAGTTGTATTGTAGGCACTGCTCTTATAACCTTGAGCAAGGTACTTAATCTGAATCGCTTCAGAAAAATATTCTGCATTATAACCAAATTGTATGCAAGAAAAAGAAGGGAAGTTGTGTATGCTACTCTGGCTAAAAGCTCCTGCTCAATACCTGAATAAACATAAATACGTCAAAGTGAGGACAACGGTAATGCCGGTGCGGCCAAGTAACAAGGACGACCTCAGTTATTCAGAAATGCTGTTTGCACTGCAGACTAAAAGACAGCTGTCGCTCTCTGCAGTTAGAGGTATATAATAGGTGTATGTCTGGGAGGACAAGCTTGCAGACAGACCTGGATATTACTCAGGCATTGCCTAAACTTGGTTGATTAAAGCAGGATTGCTTATTGCAATATTCAGAAAAATGCAGAAATGTTGATATTCTCCTGAGAGTAATGCAAGAGATGTACACTATATCTCTTCTTCCACAGGCATATTATCATAACCTTCCTTTTACTAGGAGGTCACACTGAGATTTAAATCCTCTTTTCCAAATCAAAATAAGGCCAATATGGCTAAAAATAATGTGAACAAAGTGCACATTTCCTTATAGAACTCATTCTCTCGGGCCATTTCTCCCGGGTGCTTTTTGCTTGGTTTTTTGAACTCTGGAGTAAAATGGGGAGTATTTAATTAAAATGACATCAAAATGGCAGAATATGCAAGAATAGATGGTAATGGGTAGTAATCTCAAAACGGATGTGCTCCTTGGCGGTGGGTCTTTCCGTTAACTGCCGCATTTAGTCAGCAGGGCCTGTCTTGTAATTAAAATTTAGCCAACTCCTACTGCATGGGGTTCTGTTGGTCTCTGATGTGGAGAAAGCACGCTGATCAAGAAAAATGTAATAACAAATGTAACTGCCTTCTCCAAAAATGCCTTAGTCCATCTGTGAGTAAGTAGGTGGGCAGTCAGGAGTGTAATTTATCTCTGGAGTTGGTGCGCAGAGTCTTAACTGTGTCCTGGTTATATTGGGAGCGATGCTTTTCCTTAGCGGCAGCGGGCTAATAGTTTATTCATATAGGGAATTGGAAGCAAGCAGCAAAATGTGTTTTCTTGGACTTTCTGGCTGTTTGATTGGAAAAGCAACAAAAGAAAGGCAAGCGGGCTGCTCCGTACTGCTCCCTGTGTACGGTTAGTGTACCTCTGAGCGCGTTTGTGGCTCTAAATAATATGAGTCGCTATTTTAGAAGCGCAGTTAGGAAGTTGGAAAGGTAATCTTTAATGGACTGTGCGCAGCAGATTATCCTCATGCAAGTGCTCAGGAAATGACTCTCTGTTACATTGTGTGATTCACTCATTTATCCTAACGTGACCTTGGTGATGAGGGAAGAAGAGAGACGGGGAATGAGGAAGAAATGCGAGCGTAAAGCAGAATTTGATTAAAACAATCCCGGACTGCCTTCCATAAGCAGGTTACTTAATTAAAAATGCTTCAATTGAGTCTCCTGCTGATTCCGTGCTAATGGTGATGCGAGCGCGGCTTCTGCGGTGGGCTGGGCAGCTCCTGACGAGCTTCGGAAACGCAGCGGTCGTTGGGGCGGCGAATCGCGGGTGCCGCGCGACGCCCCGCTTCCTGCCTCCGTGAGCGACGCCGGCGAGCGCCAGCTCTGTCGAGCACTTTCCGGCGATGCCATGTCAGAGCCAGGGTTGCCAGATGCTTTCGATTTTCACTCGCCATTGTAGCCTATTCCTTAAACTCCCCCTCCCCCTCCCAACTCCAATTTTCATGGGCTTCGCATAAAGTTTTCCGCACATTTGTTCCCCCCCATATACCGCTCAAAATCCCCAACCACCCACAAGTTTTTGTTCTGGAACGTCTTCAATTAAAATTTTAACATCGTTATCTTTTGGGCGAATGTATCCCTTAGAAACACTTTTTGTTCTGCAGAGTTGCTCTGATAGACGCATTTAATTGTCAAAATGAATAGAAGCTTACTGTACTTCATGTTTGGAAGGAATATAATGAATGTAATGTTGTATATCTTTATGTGGGCTATGGCTCTGTCCCCATATGGATTATGAACAGTAGGAAGGTAGGACACATGATTGAGGCATAAATGAGGACTTATTTTGAAAAGAAAAAAGGGAAAGCATCCCAGAAATGATTAATTTCTCTGCATACAGGTTTTTCTGAAATAAAGTATTTTTCTTGTATATTATTACAAAGGGAATTCATTCAACTACATCATGTGGAATCCGGATTAATAATTGGTTGGATTTTGTTTTGGGAATTGAGTGTTATTTTGGTTGGACATTTGCACGTCCTGAATTGCTGAGGAGGCTCATGCTGAAATGTGTTGTCTGTCTGTGTGTAGATGCTGCAGTTAACAGCGCTTTCAGAAGAATAAAAAAATGTCCAGCACCCATTAAAGACATGAAAGAAATTCTCATAATATGTAACATGATCACGTCTTTGGAGGTTTAGTATGTGTAATCGCAAGGGTGTAGTAGTATAATTATAATTGCACAGTTGACCGAGTGTGATTATGTTTTTTTATGCGGTGTGGTCTTTTATCTGTCTTCCAGGAGTTGAATGTTGGAAGTTGTGGAAAATGAGTTATGTTTTTCAATAATTGGTGTCAGAAGGTGAAAGCTGTGAAGTGGCTGGATGATGTTTTGCTTTGAGGCTGCGGTGGTTTGTCACCGTGCGCCTAATGTTCCTGCCGCTCTCCAGCCCTGTATCTACCTGCTTTTGAAATCGCAGTTTGTGATGCCCACTCGCAGCGCCGCTTACCGGTACACGTCCTCTCCACCTCCTCCGTCGCACCGTTCGTGATCCGAGACCGGGCCACTGAAGGGCAAGTCCTGAACAATCAGCGTTGCTTGCTTAATTGCATCTTAGTTGTAAAGGAGTGGAAAGAGTTCAAATTGCAAACGGTGACTGGCTTTTGATTGGACAGGCTTTGTGCTTATATGCTTATATCTGTGCATTTGTGCGCCTTCAGGTGTCTCTCTCGCTCTCTCTCAATTTCTTTTGAAATTTCAATTAACTTTATGGGCAGGGCAGTTACAGTCATGTTACTGAAGCAATACATGTAATACTATAATACACAGAAACTCGGAAAGTACATATAAAACATGCAAGTGTGACCCACAACACTCACACCATAGTAAAAAAAAAAAAAAGAACAATTAGTATCTCTTTTTCTCTCTCTCTGTGCACAAATTCACCTATTCTGTTCCCTAATTCTCCTATTTCTCTTGTGGCAGGAGCAGAGAACATCCTCTTCTTGTTGTGATGTGCATCAACAGTATCCCCCAGGGGCTGTATAAGGTAAGCCTACAAGTGCATTGCAGCTGCATCTTACTGCCATCCAAAGTATTGAGTTGATTGCTTGCTAGTCCGTAGAATGTAACTACATTGTACAACAGCAGTGGATTAAGACATTTGCATAGTTCTGTGTGCATGACTATGAAAACTGCATAGGATTTCCTCAAGCCGATTGGCATTGGTGGTGGGTGAGGTGAGTTCCCCTTCATCACTGTAAAGCACTTAGAGCGCTCTGAAGTTCGGAAAGTGCTATATAAATGCAATGAATTAATTGATGGATTGGACTCTCTACTGCGGAAATCCAGGTGTTCTTATTTGTGGTGGTGCCGGATTTGTGGTCATGCCAGATTTGGTAAAGCCAGTTTAAAGACCCCCAGCAATAGGTTCTGGAAATTTCCATACATGTTCTTAAAGAAATAACTTAGTACACTGGTCTAAGGCTTGCGGCGTAGAAACAGAACGCTACAAACCGCAGTCGTCTTTCAGTTGATTAGATTGTTATTTGTGCAGTGGCTGGGCTGTGTGGCCGTGTGTACAGAACGCTACAGGTTAGCGCGGTGTTTATGCTCATCCCGTGCGTAAGATTGTTTGTGGCAGTTTTATTGCCCCTGAGCCCTTTACTTCAGCGTGTGATTTGTGCCAGCGAAACGGGGAGCTCTTGGGGGTGTTCAGAGAGATGGCACGGAGAGTCGCGCTCGCTCCAATAAATTCCAGACGCCGTAAATGGATAATATGTGAGACGGCGGGCTGTGTAAATTGCCCTGGATAAAGCTGGCCGATAAACAGATGAATAGTGAAAAAGCGATTTTAATTTTACTGGATTATGAAGTTGGCGGCACCTTTCAAGAGTGCGGTTTGACGATTCGCCACAGGGGTATTCATGTTTGGCAGCCATGATAAAAGAGGCCTGCATATAACTGGAGCAGGGTTTCCTGTAATCATTATGATTATGGCATATTTAGGGATAGGGTGGGCTGCCATTCCCTAATCAAGTAACTTGGGGGTGTTGAACTTCGGGTCATCTTCCTGAATGGAGGAGCATTTCCTGCAGTCATTAACAATATGAGATATCCAGGGATAGGGTGGGCAGCCTGGCCCTGATCATGTGATCATGTGGTATTGCTGTAATTTAGGCTTAAAGTATGATGACATATTTTTCCCAGAACTGGAGACAAATGTATCTTGATTGCACATAATAATATTTCCTTACTTTCAACTAAAAAATGTTTGTCTCTCCAAACTCTTTCATGAAGAATAACGTCAACCGAACACACACAAAACTAAAGGTCAACATGTCACTGACATTGTTGGTATTGTTTTGCCGAATTTAAGAAATGTTCATTTTTTATATTCATTATTTATATGAACAAAATTCATGTTATCCGGCGAGCGAGTCATGTTTTGCTAACAGTTGATTGTGCTGATTTAGTACTGACACACTTGGCACACGGTGTAAAATAGAAAGCTGTGTGAAATAAAAGCGACCTTTCGAGGATTTGAAATGAATTCAGGGACATAAATATCAGCTGTTGTCACTTGTCTGTTCTGTGACTTCTGCATGAGTGCTAAGTAGTAAAAACAGAGTATTTATCGTCTGACAGAGCGTTCAGTTAAGGCTGAGGGTATTTATCTTCTGAGTGACTGAGTAAAATAAGCATATTTATCGGGGGAAGCAAACAGATGGATTAAAGTTCTGTCTCAGCATTGTCTCCATCAGACAGGTACCTATGAATATTCATTAGCAGTGTGATGTTACAACTTCTGGTTTGTGATTCTACTAACTATAGATATGCATAACAGCAAATAATTCGGATCCAAAACAATGTTCTGAGCCCCATCTGCTGATGAATATTCACGCCCGGTGGTTGTCATGGTAATGCTAATACAACCTCCGGAACTCTTTGTCATGGACAGGAAGGAGAGTGGGGTGTGGGATCTCGCTGGTGATTATTATCTTTGTTTAAACTGTCCCTTGTGGACTCGCAGTATTAAATATGGAGCTTAGCCTTTCAATCAGGGTCTGCCTGTAATCTGAGCCTGGACCTTGCAGCTTTAGGAGTGAGCGAAGGAAACGGAGAGAGAAGGGGAAAAAGGGGGAGAGTGGAATAAGAGAGAGAGAGTGAGAGCTGTCACGCTCACACACCTACATGACATCTCACCTACGCCATTATTCTGAACCAAATGCACAGCATGCTCCTTACTACTATGTATAATTACAGTCGCCTGCTGGTCTGCGCACAGTACTGCAGCGTACTACAGGGCCTGAATATGAGCAGCTACACTCCAAGTGAAAAGACTCTTCCTTTGTAAGAATCTTCTAGCCAGAACACAATAGATAATTTCTCAGATGGTTACTGCTAGGAAATGAGCTTTCTGTAAATTATATGGACAGCTTTTTCATGAACACATGAATATGCTGGTTAATACGTAATTTGAGCAGCTGGAACACGGTAATGCAGTCACAGGGGGCAATGAGACTGATTTTTCTGAGTGCTGTCAGAGGTTTGAATGCTATTGAAGGCTGTCTGATATCTGCTTCCTGTTGTGAGCTTCTCTCAGTTGGAGGAGTCTGGTCTCTGCTCCCTGCTCTGCCCTTATTGTGGGAGGAGTTAGTGCTCTGCTCCCACCTCTGCCTATTGTGGAGAGTGTGCTTGCTCGCTCCGCCTCTTTGTGGGAGAGATTCGCCTGCCTGTCACCTCATTGTGGAGGAGTTTGGTCTCTGCTCCCTGCTCTGCCCTTATTGTGGGAGGAGTTAGTGCTCTGCTCCCACCTCTGCCCTTATTGTGGGAGGAGTTTGTGCTCTGCTCCCTGCTCCGCCCTCTTATTGTGGGAGGAGATTGCCTGCTCTCCCACCTTATGGGGAGGTTGGTCTCTGCTCCTGCTCTCCTATTGGAGGAGTTAGGCTCCCCACCTCTGCCTTATTGTGGGAGGAGTTTGGCTCTGCTCTGCTCGCCTCTTATGTGGAGAGATGCGTCTGCTCCTGCTCACCTTTGTGGAGAGTTGTTCGCTCTCTCTGCCTTACTGTGAAGATTAGTGCTCTGTTCCCCGATTGGGGAATTTCTCTTGGGAGTTTTTTTTTGTTTTGTTTTGTTTTGTTTGTTTCAATTGAAGCTGGGAATGAAACCGCAGTGCTAAGGCAGCAGAGATCCACTCTTTTAAATGCGTGTCGGCACTAAATGTGTGTAACCGGGATGGTGCGGGTGCACTGACAGGCACAGCATGCAGCCTCGAGGCATGTTCTTTCCTCTCGGAGACCGCTTGGTAAACGCGTTTACTTTCCCCTGCATTGCAAATGAGCGTGTGGCAGCACAGACTGTGTGATGCATTAGTTCTGATCAGGAAACGGGAGGGGGTGGGGGGAGGGGGGGTATTGTCTCGGCCCGTCTAGCGATCCGCCTGAATCGACGCATTATTGCTGCCACAGCGCATTATTGTCACTGCCACGCACATCGAGTGCGATTCGCGAGTTGTATTTGCGAATGCTTTACGATTGCTGCCAATGTTTTCCGTCGGTTCTGAACAGCAGGGGAGAGCTCAGAATCTGCTCGGGGTGCGCGATTGACAGGAAGACTCGCCCGTGTGCGACAACACAAGCGTGAGCACGCCGAACGACAGTTTCACTCCCCAGGTGAAGCCGTTTGTGCGAAGCACTGCGAGGCTTCCGTCGCACTGACTACGTCAGAAATCCAGACCATGGGGCTTGTCCCTAACCTGTAAACAATAGGTCAATTAGGGAACAAAATCACCTTTTTAAATTTCTTTCCTAGAACCTTGATTCAAATATACATAAAAACATAGAAAACAAATGTTTATCTGAATTGAATCCAGTGTGTGTTGTTCACTAATAGTGCTTTAGACGGTGGAGAGTATTATTTATGCTCTCAAATTCTTATTAAATTTTACTGGTGGTTATTTTTGAGATAAAGGAACTTTGTCTTCAGTAAAAGCGTGTTCTCCCATATCATAAGGACGCCCAAGGCGGTGATTGGCAGCCGGTGCCTTGCGGAACGGCCATCTGATTTATCCGTTCATCTGACTGCGTGCTTATACCGCCGCCGCTGACCGCGGTCCCCTGTGGTCTCTGAAAGATGATGTTTTCTCCAGCCTCTTGCGAAACCGAGTGTCACGCTCGATCCGGAACCCGCCGCCTCCGCCTGTCGGGAGGCGCGATTGGCCCGCGGACTGCGGGCGCCCTGCACCCCCGTTCCGCGAAAACAGCCGCGACGCGGCTCAGTCAAACTCGGCGCGAGCTGTCACGCTGCAGATTCACCTGGGGCGGATTATCGCTGTCAGCCGTCACTCTCCGAGTACATTAACAGCTCCGAAATGGCTCTTCGGGAGAGAGCGTGGAAAACTCGCCGCTTGCCCAAGAAATCGCTTCGCGGCGTCACTGCGGCGTAAACCTCGCCCCGGAGCGAGCGCTACAGAACGGTCCTGTCTCGGCGCGGTCGCCCGTTTGGTTTTGGAAGCGGTGGCTCAAGTGGTCGCGTCCTTTAAAAACCCAAAGTGTGGAACTAGGTGCTGGTGGACCCAAGATTGCGTGAAGTGCGTTTTGGAGTGGAGTGACAGTGGCAAAGGAAGGTCAGTCGGTGCACATGAATTCTGCCTCCCATACTGTGTGCTTTCTGTTACGGACTGTACCACTTTCATCAATGTTATACAATGAAACGCTCTGATGGGAGCCATTGAGGGCTTCCCGCAGAGAAACGGTGTCGGTTACAGGTGACGTAACCCTGAAAGGGAGCACGCGGAACAGAAGGTGTGTTTGAAAGTCTTCCTGTTAGAACACCTTCAGCAAGGTAAAGCTACCAAAAATGTCAAGCTTGCCCTTGTCGCTGCCAGAAAATTGTGTGTGGTGAATGGGGTCGCCACGCCTGCCTTTAAGCTTCTCCTCAGTCTAAGTGGGATTTGTCCTCCGGCCATAATGGTAAGCATTGCAGTAGACATGTTTACATTATTTTCGATGAGAGCAGAGATCTCCGTCACCTTGCATCGACTTGTGTGCACAGTCACACAAAAACAGCGACAAAAAGGTCAGCATGAACACTCATTACTTTGGTTTAAGTTAAAAATCGAAAGTACAGTTAAGGTGATGTACTCAATATATGAATTCATTTAATGAATAAAGTTTTGAGCCCGTTCATTTGATTTGTTTTGAAAGGGAATCGGCTCTTCTGCCGGACTCCTCGTTTTCCCTCCTTCACAGCGCCGTAAAATTCCGTATCCCCAAACGACCGTAAATTTTTGGAGTGTAATCGATATAAAAAAATAATGTGTAAATGTGTCTGTTGTTTCCATAAGGCTGCGGGCTGGTTTATTTAGTGCGGCACACGTGCGGTACAGGTGGTGAAGTAGCCCAGTGTGCGGAAAGGAGGGGGGGGGGGGAGGGGGGCCATCTCTCCGCTCCAGATGGGAAACGCTTATCTGGAAGCTTTTGAAGGTGCATTCCTCAGCCATGTGGGGTCCCGTTCAGTAATGAGCCTTGCAGTCTCTCCTAAATTCCTCTGCCACGATAATGATTTATTTATCAGAGACTTCCTGTAGTATAAGAAGTTAAAAGTTTTTAAAAAACAAATAATGCAATCAATGAATTTTTTTGAATTGTGGTTTTAAGTCGGTTTGTCAAGCTTGATGTCGATTGTGCCGTGTGTGTGTGATGGATAGATTATATTTCTCCCCACTAGTGTCTGGATATTTCAGACACTGTATAGTTTGGTTCATTTTTTGTGAGGAAATTTCAAATGTCAGATTGCTTAACGTTGTGTACTCTTAAGTGGCTAGGAGGAATTACCAGAATAATCACAATTTGGTATGTGCCGTTTTCTTTCATATCCCTAATGAAACCCAGCTGCCTGGGAGTATTAGCCTAAGTTAAGGAAGTGAGGTAGGCTTGGTGCCTTGTTTTTGGAGGATGGCTGGGGCTTGTAGGCTATTTGCATATCTGGAAATTGATTTAGTCTGACTGCTTCTCTTTGTTCATGTCATGGTAATTTTATTGCATTTTTGGAGATCACAGCCAAGTAAATAATCTGTAATGCCTGAACAACCCCTTCTGTCTCTACAAATGAGTGTAAGGCTTGTATAGTTTGCCCAAGCTGGGCCTGTCTTTGAAGCGCTCTTTCAAAGTTGTGTTCTGCTGTTGTACTGTGCAGATTTGGGCAGATTGGCAGTAGGACTGCACATATTTTATCCTACCCAACCCCCCCCAGGGAAAAGGATTGGGCTGAGACATGGCTGGAAGCAGGCTGAAACTGCAGTATAGCTGGTGGGTTGTCTTATTTTTCATTATTGGTATGAAATTAAAGCTATTTATGTGTTGTGTTCGCTTGATTTGTTAGCTTGAGTTCAGTCTGGTGCCCATTGACTCGGTATGTACTGATTTTTCTGTCTCTGAAATTTTTTTCTCTTGAGGTCATCCCCCGCTTTGTGGTACATACTGTTGTTTTTTTTGTTTTTGTCTTAACCACAAAATCAATACCAATTTAAGAGAAATATTTTTATGCCCTTCTCACTCCTAGGAAATGACAGCTGCCTTAAAGGTTAATTGCTTTTTGCTAATGCTATTGAAGCGTTTTCCAGAAATAGGTCACGCTCGCGGCTGGAGTTCTGTCGCAGTTGGCGCTCTCGAACTTCGAGCGAGCCCAGATCGTCGAGCGCCAGTCGTCGCATGTTGCGTTTTTCTGCTAGGGTGTAGGTAGTCATCACACACATTTTATCCAGCATACACAAATCTGCGGCAGACATCACACACTTTTCATCCCATTCATGCAGTTCAACAACAGACATCACACATTTGATCCTGAATATGCCAACAGCACAACATTAGAGATCACACGTTTAATCCAGTGAACACCAGTAGCACAAAAACAAACAACTTATTTATCCTGTGTGCTAAACAGAACAACAGCAGTCATCACACATAGTTCATCCTGTACATATAAACAACATAAGGAACATTGTATACAATTTTATACAATATTTATAAATATCACAACTGCAGACATAACATGCACTTTACCCAGTCTGTAAAATAATATAAACAATTACAAAAGTCTATTAAGTCGTAATGCATTCGGCTACAGATGGGGGAGTTCTCTGGCTCTGAAAGAGGGCCTTATCTCTGGGTTAACTGATTGTTGCACTCCGGTGTGTTAGAGTCAAGGGGAAATAGGCCACACGGCATTCAAGATCATCAGCACCGCAATCATCCCCCCAATCAGCAGTCGCTTCAATGGCATCGGGCTAGGTGAGAGAGAGAGAGGGAAAGAGGGGAAAAAGGGGAGGCCATCAAATCACAATTTATGCGGTCTACAAGATAATATTACACCTGCAATATATTTTTTTGTTCTACACACATTTCTATATTGATTACTGGCTTGAGGTAACTAAATCAACCAATAAATTGTACCCTCCCTAAAGGGTCCTTCCTCCCAATCACGACTCTTCTCCATCCTGGCTCCTCAGTGGTGGAATGAGCCCTCCACTGCAATCAATCAGTGGGGAAGAGTCACTGCCCATCAGATTAAAAACCTATTTAAACTGTGCCTTGGTTCAAAAACTATATCCCCTAACCCATTTTCTTCCTAATAATACTGCATTATCCGTTTCCCTCTCTTGCTCCTGCTATGGTGTCTAACTTTGTAAGACTGCGCATTGACTGCTATCGGTTGTGACCCTGATAGCTTCATCGACCAGTGCATCAGCACTGCTCCTTGACTAAACCTGTAGTTACCCTCTAATGTAAATCTAACTAATGGTTAAGAGCGTCTGCTAAGTGCCTAAATGTAAAGGTAAATTTGAAATCTGGAAGCTGGGATTACTCTCTGGCAGAGCATCTTGTTGAGGTAAAAGCGGAAAGGGGGGGACACATTAAAGATGCATATTGTCTCTGATCCGACTCGCTGCAGAAATGGGCAACAACAAAAAAAAGGCCCTGGCTGGCTGAATAGGACAGTGATCACTACAACCTGGCCGAGTTAGGGATGAAGATCCACTTTATCACCTCACCCTCAGGGGATGATACCCCCGCCCCCCCCAAATCATTAGTTGAAATGAATCAATTTCAATACCTTCCAGGTTTCCAAAAAAAACTAAAGAGGGTTGTTTGTTAATGTCAGATAGAAGCAAACTTTCTCCATACCGGCTCCACAGAACCTCTTCCTCAGGGGCAAATATTTCTTCCAAAATATGAGTGCACATGAATCTGATTCACAACCTAGTGGATTCCAAAAAAAGGAAAACTCAAGAGGGTTAGTTGTTAATGTCATCTTTATATTTACCACTTTGGCAGCACAAGCACCCTTGTCGTGCAAACAAATCATATTGGAAATTCAGAGAACGTGGGGGGAGAGAGAACTTCAGGTAAGAGAGGCGGATGAAAGGGAAGCAGCCGGGGTTTTTTCTGTCTCTCTCTCTCTCTCGGGTTTAATGGGGCACGAGAGGCCTCCGAGCAGCCCGCTGACACGAGATGCGGCCAATCGCTGAAGGGCCTGGGCGGCGCTCCCTTGGCGGCTGGGAAAGGCTTCGTGCTGAAACGGTTCTGCAGGCCCTGCCTGCCGGCGGCGGTTTGTGGCGGTTTGCGGCGGTCCCTGCGCGGTCCGTGCCGATCCGGACCTGCGTGGGCTTACTGTCCCGCGCTCGGCTAGCCTTGGCTCAGATTGTGAGCTGCCATCTTGTTAGCTCCAGAGTTTTTTTTTTTTTTTTTCTTCTTTTTTAAAGACTGTTATCCAGGCGGTATGAAAATAGAAATACGACCCCTGTTCGCAAATTACTGACCTGTGCCTGTCCGCACAGACTGCCGGAGGTGCACTGCAGAGTGCTTCAGGCGGTGCGGCTGATATTCTTCTTGGAATTGGATGGAAACGGTTCCTGTATTAATAAAATATCCACCAAAAATATCTCTAAATTCCTCATCTTTGATGATTCAAAGTACAGATTTAGAATTCCCATGTGACCCTCAGGTTTTTTTGGAAGCTTTTACAGCCTCAAATCAGTGAGGGGGTGGGGTGGGGGGGGGGGTACGCTTCTGGTGCATCTAACCCGGGGATGAGATCAGCTCGGAACCCAGCCTAATGGTAAAATTAGCCGTGAATACCGACAGGAAATATTTAAAATGGCAGTTTGTCACCATCTTAATTTGCATAATTTGTGCAATTATTTAGTAAATACCCCATTGACCTGAGATGAAGAGCCTGTGGAATTTTCTCAAGATGCACTGGAATTTATGCTTTTAATGTGTCTTTTGATAAATTCATCCTTCTGTGTTTCAGTCCTGTACTCTAAATATTATGCATAATGCATATTTATCTCCCAATTGGTTGGTTTTATACGGTTGTTTGCTGTGGACTTTAAGCTGGTACCATCTGGCCTCCTCTTCCTGTGGATTTTTATTGCTAGATCCAATAAAGTCCAAAAACAGTGTGTTTAAATTGGGGGGGGTGGGAATTTGACAATATTCCATTTTGAAAAAAATAATGTTGTTGGAATATGACACTATATACGAGGAAAATGCATAGTTGCATTCGTATGGTATTTTCTGTCTGTCTGTTTGCTTGTGCTTCTGAAGGAGGGAATTTCTTTCCAGGTTTAGCTGTTTGCTGAAGATGGCAGAGTAGATGGCAGGGTGTTGTGTGGAGGCCAAAGGCAATGCTTACGCTGCTCTCGGTTTCTCTGTTTTCTCCTCAGTTCTTCTTCTTCTTCAAGTGCTGCCAATCTATTTCCAGTTCCATTTCGGCGTGAGCTTCAAATGCTAATTGATACATAGAGCCTCGCAGTTTAGGGGCTACTGCTTTTGTCTTTCTGAGCCTTGTCGGTCGATGGAGGTGGACATGACAAAGCGCTGAGAAAGGTATATGTTAGTATGCTGCTGGTAAAATCCCTTCTCCGTAGCATTTCTGAGACCGGGCGCGGGATGACAGCCGGCGTGGAAACAAAGCTGCTTTCATTATGAGATCAGATGGGCCCGTTGACGTGTTTTTTTTTATGGGTGTTTAAGAGGTACGCTAAGTCTAACCGTGGAGATAATCGTAGTGTGTAACTGTGACAGGGAGATTAACTGTGACAAGATGTGCTGTTTTTACAATAGCGACAGAGTGCTGGGAAGAAATTGAATGTAAACACTTGGGGGTAGGGGGCAGTTGTGCCCCGCAGGTGCGATAATGCACCTGGCCGTGCCTGAACAGTGGGGAGAGGCGGTGTACCTGTCCCTGCAAATGGGAGCATTTGAATATTTCTGTGGACTATTCCATCTGGCTCAGATCAAAAAACAGAATGACTTTCTCTGCAGGACACCTGTTTAACAGTTTCGAAGGTGCAGTTTTAAAGGCTCAATGAAACGCTTTGAAACTGCATCATTGCCTACTTGTTTTGTAAATGAGTTTTATTGATGTTTAGTCCAACAGTCCAAGTGTTTGTAGATGTTTTGTTAAGGAGTTCAAGGTTTCCAAATATAGAAATTCCACGCAATAAGTGCAGCTGACATGCTATGCTATTGCACGCTGTGACCTTGTGTGGAATTGGCAAATTCGGAAACCCTGCACTCCTTAACAAGACTTGCTCTTTTTCACAGAAAAAAATCAGTTTTTCACACCTATTTAAAGAATCTTTCTCTGTGTGTGTGTTGTTGTGATGTGTGGTAGGCTGTGTAGTGTGTGGTTCTGAGGTGTATTAGGCTGTGCAGTGTGTGGTTGTGGTTTGTGGTAGGCAGTGCAGTGTGAGGTCGTGGGGGTGTGGTAAGCTGTGCAGTGTGCGATTGTGGTGTGTGGTAGGCTGTGCAGTGTGTGGTTGTGGTGTGAGGTAGGCTGTGCAGTGTGAGGTTGTGGGGGTGTGGTAAGCTGTGCAGTGTATGGTTGTGGGGAGTGTGGTAGGCTCTGCAGTGTGCGGTTGTGGGGTGTGTGGTAGGCTGTTCAGTGTGTGGTTGTGGTGTGTGGTAGGCATGTGCATGGTGTGTCGGGTTGTGGGGTTAGCTGCATGTGGTAGGCTGCACAGTGTGTGGTTGTGGAGTGTGGTAGGCTGTGTAGTATGCAGTTGTGGTGTGTGGTTAGGCTGTCTGCTTGTGGTGTGTGGTAGCCTGTGCAGTGTGCAGTTGTGGTGTGTGGTTAGGCTGTGTGGTTGTGGTGTGTGGTAGCCTGTGCAGTGTGCAGTTGTGGTGTGTGGTTAGTCTGCTGCGGTGAGGGGCGTAGCCTGAGCCATTGTCGGGTGGATTAGGCTCTCTGCTGATTTGGACCAGAGTTGTGCCTTTGTGCTGTGAACAATCGGCACCGTCTGAAATGCTAATTGAAAGTGAGCGCGGGCTTTCTCTGCTAGTGCTCCTCAGCCTGCAGTCATTAGTGATCGGTGGCAGCTCTGCTTTTTAAGTCATGAATGCAGAGGCTACCTCTGGGGGTGGGGTCACTCGCTGTAATGAGTCAAGGAGGTCCGGGCGCCCTGAATCTTTTACTCCTTTGTCCTTCCCGATTCTAATCAAGCGCTTTTCTTTTCCTGATGTTAAGCAGTCCATTTTAACCTTCCTGGCTCTTAGTAGGAGAGAAGGAAAATGAGGGACACATGGGACTATTGTTATAAGGCTTAATTGGATGAATTATTATTAGGATATTAACGGGGCTGAATCATTAGGGTGTTTTGGCAGTGTACTCAGTAAATATGCTCACATGATAATATGTGCTGTGCTCTAGTTTTTCAGACACAAAACCCATGGCAAATAGTGAGTAAACCTGAGCATTAATCTCGCGGAGTTTAACACAGTGTTTCACTGTTGCCTTTCATCCAATTTAAGCTTTTTCTGATGAACAGCACCTCCTGATGACAGGTGTGTTCCCCTTCATTTTTGAAAGCAATTTAGTCTGCCAGCTGTGATTATAGTGTTTTGCTGATGGAGAGGAGTGTTGTTTGGGCACGTCTGGGAAGATGATGGAAAATGGAAGAGGAACGTCAGAGTTAGCGGGAGAGCTCTCCCTTTTACAGTGCAGCCGATGCCATCATGCTTTGTAGAAGAACTCTTCCTTTTACAGTCTGACCGATCCCATCATGCTTTGTAGAAAAACTCGTCCTTTTACAGTCCGACATCCTCAGTTGTGGAGAGTCTTTTTTACGTCCAGCTGATCAATCATGCTTTGTGGGAAGATCTCTTTACAGTCAGAACCTGCTTTGTGGAGCTCTCCCTTTTACAGTCTAGCGATCCACAGGCTTGTGAATCTCCTTACAGTCGATCAGTGCTTGGGAGTCTCTTTAAGTCCGGCCAATCGGCTTTGTGGGAGAGCTCTCCATTTTACAGTCTAGCCGATCCCATCAGGCTTTGTGGACGAACTCTTCCTTTTACAGTCCTGCCAATCCCATCGTGCTTTGTGGGAGAGATCTTCCTTTTACAGTCCAGCCAACCCCATCATGCTTTGTGGGAGAGCTCTCCATTTTACTGCCTAGCCGATCCCATCAGGCTTTGTGCGAGAGCTCTCTCTTTAACAGTCCAGCAGATCCCATCATGCTTTGTGCGAGAGCTCTCCCTTTTACAGTTCAACAGATCGAATCTGGGAATGATCACATCATTTTCATACCAAAAAACTGGAGTTTCAGTTGTAGTTTCAACTGAATCCTAGATTTGGGCATGAGCCTCTCATTTTAAAGGATCAGTTGAATCCTCAATTGAATTAGCAATCTGCTATTTTACTAAGTAAACTGGATTAAATATGACAGATTAAAAAAAAAAAAACCCTGATGTTGTTTTTTATTGGCTGAAATAGCCTTTGCCATTCCTTTATCCATGATATTTTCTCCAATTTGTGGGAATGGCAGTTTGTACATGCAGAAAACCCTGATGTTTCTCCATGATTTGGAATAGCAGTTGTAATTGAAATTAACACCCTGCAGATGAGACTACTTGAATATCGACTTCCCATTGCCGTGTAAAATCTCATTGTAATTTCAAAGTCTCATGTGTGGTGCTGTCCTGAAATAGTTCCGTGGTCATTTATTAGATTTTCCCTTTGTTAATTCTTACACATCTTCATAGGCACAGCCAGGAGTGAGTCAAAGTGATGATGTAGTGTAGTTCCAGAGCTGTTTGAAATGCAGATGTGGTAGGCACACTGAATTTATTTGTGCCATTAAATTTATTTGCTAAGTGAAGCTTAAAGGCTGATATGCACTTTGTTATTATTTTATTCCTCAGAGATCTGGAAGTTATGTCGAGGTCTGAAGGTTTCAGTCAGAATTGTATTATATTGCTGCTGGGATTTGGTCTTAAGTCATGTGTCTTCACCGAGCTCTCTGATTTCATTATCATATAATGGAAACGCTTATTGTTCTCCGTGCTGGAATAACTTTGCTTAATGCCATCTGGAATGCTTTGTTATTGACGATGACTAGTTTTAAATGTCATACTATGACAAAGAAATGTATTTAAGCTTTGCTAATTGTGCTGTGGAGTGTACTCCGGTGTGGCAATGGGCTGTTGTGACAGACGGCAGGTGTAGATTATTGAACGGAATCACAGAACGGTACGATGTTCTACATCACCTTTCCTAACGCTCGTGCTTTCCTCCCTCATCTTCTCTCGGTCTTCATCAGTGGTAGCCATTTTGTGCTAACCGGTTTTCAGTTAGTCCTGTTCTAACTGTGGTTTTCACTAAGTTTCATCTAGTCTTAATGAACATCTGCGCGTACTGAGGGATATTTTGAAAGTACGCTGTTGTCACTATTTCAGCCTGTCGCTCCATTATTTTACATTCCAATCGCTGTTGATGATTTTCCCCAGGTTGGGGAAGCTGAGTAGCTCAGCTAGTGAAGGTGTTCACCACAGGCTGTACCTTCTAGCCGCATGCCTCTGCCATATCACTGCAAAAAAGTCTGTTTTAACAGGTGTTTTAGTCTTTTAATGAGACTTAAATCTTTTTTCCCTGTTAAGCTTGTTTTAGATTACGTTTTGCTTGACAAGTGAACTTGTCTTAGCCCATTGGCAAATCTTGAAATGAGTTAACCCCCATTGCCAATCTTTTTGGCTTATTTAGTAATAAAGTAATATAAATAACACTAGAAGTCCAAATATAAGACTAAAATAGGTTACTTCTTAAGATTGACATGTTTTTAGGTTCTTGTAGGGACGCAAGTCTTCAGCAAGGTGTGACGGGGGGAGAGAGCTGCAGCGAGGCATGATTGGCTTTATCCAGTCGGCGACAGGGTAGGGTGGGATTAAGTCTGCTAGGTCTCCACGAATTACATTAGCTCCTCTGAATGATATACCGGGTTCCCGACGGAGAGATACGGCGCCCTTCCGATCGCCGCTAGCTCTGTACGCGGAACCGCACAAACTGCGCTGTGTGTGGTAGCCTCTGGCTCTCCCGCGAGTGTTTCCGGAGGAGTCCGTGAGCTTCGGCCGCAGCGCTCCTGGTGCTGATACGGGTGGCGAAGGAGTCGCCCAAGAGGCGCAATTAGCCGTTCAAAATCGAGGATAAGAAGTTTGACCCGGGATGCTTGCACTGACAGCAGGGAAAGTGGAAAGGGCAATGAGGGACAGTCGGGGCCAAGATGGACAGCTCATGGGAGACAAGCCGGTCCGATGGACTTGATTGGCTGGTAGGAAGTACCGTTTTATCCGGTGAGAAGCATGAGAGGGTTGTTTTCACTGTGGCGTGAGAAGGTTCAGGCAACACTTCCCCATCCACTGTCCTGAAATGAACAGAAGCAAATGCAAACTGTTCTGGAAGTCCTTTTAATCGTATTTACAAGAATTATACCCAGACACTCAAACGCAGGCACACACAGATGATTAGCGTCAAATTTTGAACCGTGTTGTTTTACAAAGGAGCAAATGTTGTAAACTGTGCTGCTAAGCTGATTCAGTCTAAATAAGCAAAGCTTTTCATCTGCTGTTTGCAGAGTTTGAATTACGAACAGTTTGGCATAAACTTTTCTTGGACTGCATCGCTTTTCCACAGGCTGCGAGGGTGTGTGACGGAAAGCTACTTTTATGCCTTACGGGGGGATTACTTTGTTATCCTCGTGTAGATTCGTAGCCGATTTGGGACAGGATTGTAGCCCCGGTGCCGCTCTGGCTTGTCTCGTGCTGTTAGGAATGCTAATCACTGGCCTGGAAACTAATTTCACGTGCGGAAAGGCTTTACAGTCTGGCAACCCGCGGTGCGTTTCCTCGGAGATCTGACATCAGCAAAGATATGACTTTAACCCTCGTTACGGGAGCGCGGGGAATGATCCCTGTCCCTGAGGTGAGGCCGCTGCTTATCACCGGGATGCAAATAATTATAACTGAACGCAGTAAATGTGGCTAGCCTGCGATGCGTCTGTCATTCGGTTACCTGGCTGCCGAGTGATCCTGCTCAACCCTAGTTTGAGCGCAGAAACAGTCAAACTAAGAAAACACAAAAACAAAGGAGACCTAGAAAACAATTTGATGATTACCTGCTGGAAATGTCATCGCTGCAGAAATGTTATGAAATAAATACAGAAAGTAATTTGAAAATGTGCAGGTTTACTTTCTGTTACTGTGCCCCCTGCAGGCCACACTGCACGTGCAGCTCTATCACTTAATTACTTCTCTTTCAAATGAGCTGACTTTACATCAGTTACGTTTGATACATTAATAATTCATACTGCTGTGCATTTAATTAAGGTATTACGATTAAATAGCTTGCTCTGGGTTGAGCGATACTACCCTAACTGTTACAAGCTCAGGTTGGAAAGCTCATCTGTAATGTATTATGTTGAAGAGAGAGCTGTAACAGGCTTAGAGAGACGTGTCTTTGGCTGCTGGGTGGTTTATCCTATTAAGGTACTGTTCTATTGCATGGATGGGCCCCAGTGTCTGGTATGGAATGTGGACTGTGCCAGTGCTAACTGGCACAGTTGGCTCTATAGCATTGCCCAGGGGTGGGAGAGTTTCAGTTGGGCGGGGTGACGGTGTCTCATCGCTGACCCACCTGCTGTTTGGTCCGGCACCTGCAAGTCCGCTTATTAAGAAGCACGTGAATTCTTCCTCATGTCTGTGTAAGCCCAAATTGGACACAGTGGTGTGATAAGCAGTGGTGGCTGACTTCACACTTCGCAGCACGTGCACACTCTCAAATTGATGGCAGGGATTGTGGCAATAAGTTCCGGTAAATATGATTAGGTATTCCAAAGTAATTTTTTTAAAGAGAGAGGCGTTTCTGATTCCTGTGCCATACTGAACTCTCAAATGTCACACTCTGACGTTTTGGGAAAATTCTCACTTTTCAGACCGGTGCTACCTGGGGGAATTCTCACTCTTCACACCGATGCATGCTGGGAGAATTCTCACTCTTCCCACCGATGTGTGCCTGGAAAATTCTCACTCTTCACACCGATGCATGCTGGGAGAATTTGGCCCACGTTCCTCTGCTTATTCACTCTGCCTCTATCTGCTTCTCTCCTCCTGCTCTTTTGTCCTCGTAGCGCAGTCTGACGAGCGTGCTGGTGGTGCGTTGGTGTTTGGGGGCAGTTACCGAGCTGGCAGAGGTATATGAAAGCACCCAGGGGGGATAATTAAAATGAACAAAATGGCCCCTTTACCTGGACAAACCTGGGCTTATGCACAGACTGCTTATTGCTCGCAAAGCAATTTCCTTAAGACACACACTGCTGCAACAACAGATAAGACGGATGTACATAGAACGAGATGCCTCATTTAGATGATGACGCGTTTAGTCTTATCTTGTGTGTGGGACAAAAAGGACATTTAAAAAGATTGTTGGATTCTTGACCTTGAGTACATATTGGTGATTTCTCCCAATTTGCCTTTTTATTTTTTTTTATCACAGTACTGCTGTCCTTGCTGTATTCACTACAAGTCTGATAAATTCATTATCGTTATCACACCACTGTGTCCAAGTTGGGGTCACACAGACATGGTTCAGTGGAAGACTTTTTGTGTGATTCTTAATAGGAGGACTTGATGATAATTCATTTATTTTTATTGCAATCTTTCAGTACTTACCTGTCTGATAAATTCATTATCATTGATTATTATTTGTTGTCACTCACTGTTCACAGCTTTCATCTCAAAAGCTCAAATCCTACATATGCTGTGTCTGTCCCATCCCATTTCAACCTTTTTACTAATTACGATTGTACGCACAGACGTTGCTACAACCTGCCCACGCAATTCTAGGGTTGCAAGCTAGCAAACGAGTACAGTTAACTGAAAGCCGCCCTGACCAGATCGCGTAATCAGAAGCACGTTAGCCCCTGAAGTGGCCCTTTCATTTGTAATGAAGCAGCTGTCGGTGGCAGCGGTGGGACCTGGTTTTGCCGCACGCCTTTTGTTTAATATCCGTGCCGCTGCAAGGCCGACGCACCGTGTGGGGGGGGGACTGCACTGGGGGGAAAGTGCAGGCAGCCGGTGTAACGCCACAATCCCTCGCTTCACTGGCTAAAGCCAAATTGTAGTTAAAAAAAACATGCCTCAAACAGTCGCATGCTTTTAAAGCCACGCTTTCGCTGCACAGAATTGGGCGGGGGGGGGACACACACGCGCCTAAACCTGCTTCTATATATGGTGGGTCCCCGCGGTGCTGAATTTTTCATTGGAACGTCTCTGCTCGGCTCGGGGTCAGACAGAGTGCAGGGCATGGCAGGTTTACTGGGTTATGAGTGGCAGAGTTAACCCTTTCACTCCCAGCCCTGGGAGCGTATCCATACAGCATCGTTAGAGCAGGAAATGGTCCCTAAGTGCAAGTGTGTAATCGATGACCTGCGGCTGAGTGTTTTTTTTGTTTTTGTTTGTTTGCTTGTTTGTTTTCCTTTTGTTGTTGTTTGTTTGGGGTTTGTTTCATCCCAAGTGTCCTCCTTTCTACCACAGCAAAAAAAAAAATATATATATATCCTGCTACTTCTACTTCTTCCCTGTAGCCTGATATCTCTTCAACAGCTCGGTGCTTTTATAGGCCCTCTCACAAAAGGTGCGCCCATGCGTCTTCAATGCAGCCGCCTTCTGGCAACTCCTTAGCAGTTTGCTCCCGCTTGCAAGTATTGAATGCCTGACAACGCTCATGAATACCTTTTATTTTTAAGCGTACATCACAGATTTGTGGTGCTCCTCGAATTTTCAAGCATTTGAGCCCTGCCCGGTGAACAAATAACAGTCAACCGTCTGCGGGGAGAGTTGAAAGTTGGGCGTTGTGTCACCTTCGGCTCGACGGCGTCCTCGGTGAGCCGAAAGAATCCGATCCGGGGCTCCGCGCTGAAGCGACGCCGCGGGTCTAACCCGCGCTGATCTCGGGCCCAGACTCCACACTGATCTGAAGCCGCCGATTGCATTTGGGTGTCGTCCCGCACGTCTCCGCGAGACTGTAATCTTAACACCGGAGTGTCATCAAACATGGCCGCGCTGAGCGAACGGTCCCTCGCTCCCCCGTCATATTAAAGCCGGGCGCGACGAGGGCGCCGATTGGCCCGTCACGAGCGACGGCGAGGCAGAAGCCGCTCTCGACAGCGGGACGCGGTGGAGGCCTGATTACTACTGTACTGTGCTCACGGTTTATTACCCGGATCACTTATAGTTCAAGCAATCTAATTAGGCAAAAATCATTTCATTTATGTTATTTGCTTTTGCTCATTTAATTTATTGCCAAGTAGCCGGCCCCCAAGTCGGGCATGTTTTTAATTTCTTGCGTTTTTACGCTGTCGGAACTCGGCGCTGGGGGGTGACTGGGCTAAATGGAGCGTTTGCTGCGACCGGTGACGTTTTTTATGCAAATGAGGCTGCGAATTTGCTATAATTTCAGCAAGGTTTTTTTTTTTGTTTTTTTTTTTGCTGCTTGTGCGTTGCAGAGAACAGTGAGGACCTCAGGCCTTCTATAAGAAGCATTGTGTGCCCTTGTATCAAAGAAGGATGCTCCTATAAATTGCACGAAGGGGAGTCTTTCACTGTTCAAAGGCCTGCAGCCTTAATGACACAATCATTGGACCAAATCATACTGCCTGGAACATCGCAGTGTTCCATGAGAAACAGTTTGGGTTCCCACACTGATTATACTTCCAAAACACAGTTTTAATTGTGTGACAGTGTTACGATCCAAGTTGATTATTGTCACGCCAGGACAGCACGCAGACACACACACACACAAGCATACTCGCAAATGCATACGTACGCACACACATACACACAACTGAATGCATACATACAGGACACACAGATTCACAGTACATATTGATATAATTACAATATCCAGTGGTTTTATATGAAATTTATCTTCAACATAAGGCTTACATTATTCAAATACAATTCAAAAAATTCAAAAATGATTGCTATAGAACATATTTCCATGCCCATATACTAGGTTTAAACAGACACTGTATGGATACTGCAGCATAGAGTTGGTCAATGTATATATCAGTTTGAAGCTATTGCAGTATACATTCATTGAGTCTGTTGCAAATAACCTGTGCCTCTGGAGCTTTGCAACTGCTTATATCAGCAGTATGGTACCGAGAATGAAAGATTCGGTCGAACTGTTAGAGCCGCTGTTTTCATAAGTGCTCAATGCAGCCTGAACTGGATTTGTTCAAGAAGCAATCAATGAGTTGGAGTTAATTTCACGAATGGAGAAACATGACTGAGTCAGAAGGGCTAAGAGGAAGTTGACATGGCATGCTGTTCCCCTGGTTCTGCTCCATTGACTCTTATGAAGTTAGGTTTTCTATCCCCTCATGTTGTTGCTTTACTTATGAAGTTGCCTTGCACTTTATCCTTCACATGTAGCCGCTGTTTATCATCCGTTGTCCTGAGTCTGATGCTGTTTTACTGGTCTACACGATAGGAGTTTGTAGACAGCGATTTTCTTTTCTATGTGGACTTAAAGCAGGTGTAATCCTGCCTCCTGCGTTGTACTGAGGGTGACATGAGCCTGAGAGTAGACACTGTCCTCTGAAGAAATGCCGTTGTCTAGGTGCGATTTAACAGGTAGCGTGAAGCGAAGGCTTCACACGGCTGTGCTGTGCCGTGTATTCAGTAACAAAGTGGATGAAGTGTGTTTTTTTTTTCTTTCTTTCTTCTTTATCCCTGTGCTATCGCTGCAGTTCGAACTGGCACTATGCAGTGGAGGACAGGTGTGGTTTCTTTTTTTCAAAATGGCACTGCGCCATTAGAGAGGCCTGTTTGTGCCTGGCAGTTGTGCCAGGGGATTGTGCCAGCGTCTCGCTCTGAGTGTGTGCCAAGGTGTTATGGGTCCGCCGCGGAAGCTGAGGTCAGTCTAATGTCGTTGCTGCGTCATGCCGTTGCCGCGGTAACCCGAAAGCCCATAACACCCTTGGTGCCTGCGCAAAATCCCCCAGTGCTCCCGCTACCTTAGCTTAACCCTCAAACACAATCTGTACCTCAGCTAAACGCCATAACACCGTCGCTACCTGAGCTAACCCCCGTAACACTCTCACTACCTCTGCTAACTCCCATAACACTTTCTGTACCTTCTCTAAACCCCCTAATGCTGTGCTCATCCTAACTAAATCCCAGAGCACTTACAGCACACGCCGGCACTTTCCTGTAATTTGAATTTTATGCTCATTAATGCACATTTTTTACTTAAATGGACATGCCATGATAAAGAGTTCTGCGTATCTGGGAGAGCAGGCTGGTTTCTGTGACTCTTATTGCTTTTTCAGGGATGAGCTCACAGTGCAGCTCCTGTCAGTCTTGAGAGAATACAGCGATGGTACATCGGCTAATGATATGTGATATCTGTGTTTGCGTGCGCGTGCGTGTGTGTGTGTGTGTGTGTGTGTCTGTGTTTTTTGTGTGTGTATCTGTCTGTGCCTCCTCTTACAGGGGGAAAGGCCTCTGGCCTCACACACACTAGCATTAAGACCTGTTTCAAAATCTGTTTCAGCTCTTTAACACCATCAAATCCACATCAGGGATTGCAAAAATGTTTTAATTTAAAACCCCTCGCAGCAACGATTGGAAACATTTTGATAACCCTTAACTGGTTTTAGCTGTGAATGTGTACCTGGTTGCCAAAACCTACCTGTAGAATAATTTTCCTTGCATCATAAATAAATGATGCTGAATTACATTGCAGTTATTTTGACAGTTTTCGTTTATTTTATTATAATAGTCATGTTTTATCTCTATGTTATTGCTGGCGATTGCAGTTCAACTTGAATGGAGGAACAGATGTTTTGCATCACTGTAAACACTTGGAAAGTGACAAATCATGTTGTTTTTCATTTTTTCTATCTGTATACATCGCTATGGTTACCAAGTAACACAAAAGATCAAATCCTCTGTCAAGGAAACATATGCCTATTGTGTGGAGCGCATTCTATCGAATGCATTCGAGTAATGTGTATCGTCAGATCAAGGTAGTGAAAACCTCGAAACTAAAATTGCCATTGTAAACGAGGTTTCTGTCTGTAACTCCTCTCACAGAGATTGAAGCCTCTGTCTCTGCCTCCTCTCCCAGGGGAAATGCCTTTCTCTGTGCCTCCTCTCCCAGGGGAAAGGCCTCTCTCTGTGCCTCCTCTCCCAGGGGAAAGACCTCTCTGTGTGCCTCCTCTTACAGGGGGAAAGGTCTCTCTCTGTGCCTCCTCTCACAGGGAGTACGGCCTCTGTCTGTGCCTCCTCTCATAGAGACAGACTGAGCCCTCTGTCTGTAGCTCCTCTCACAGGGGAAAGGTCTTCATCTGTACCTCCTCTCACAGGGACAGACTGAGCCCTCTGCCTGTACCTCCTCTCACTGAGACTGAGGCCTCTGTCTGTACCTCCTCTCACAGGGGAAAGGTCTTCATCTGTACCTCCGCTCAGAGACAGACTGAGGCGTCTGTCTGTACCTCCTCTCCCAGGGGAAAGGCCTCTCTCTGTGCCATCTCTCACAGCGGGGGAAGATTCGGTCAGATAAAGACTGCGGCAACTTGAAAATGTGACTCTAGCAGAGATAATGAGCCATGTGTGAAAATCCTTATGCATTGCCTCTCAACATTTCTGTTTGATTTTATAACCCTTTGCTGTAATTTCATACTAGACATTAAGATGCTGTCCTGCTGCCTGGCTATAACCTGTGCCTTATTCTATCCTGCTGTCTATATTCAGGTTGTGCATCCCGCTGATTCTCTGTTTTATCCTTTCCTTCATATCTTATTTCAGACCATTTTTGACGTTAATCAAATAGATTGTCATCTAGAACCGTATGGAACCACACCGGTCTTATGGAAATATGTGAATTATATTTTTTCTTCAAAGATTTGTAAATGAATCGCGTGCATCAGTGTTCAGTCTTTTGCCTGCTTATCATCGGAAGGAAGACATCCTGCCGTTAGCGCCTGGTCTGGCATTAGCACCGGGTCTCAATGGCATGCTCAGTCTGTCGTTAGCATGCTCGGTCTTTTGTTAGCATGCTCAGTCCTTTGTTAGCACGCTCTGTTTTTCTTTAGCAAGGTCAGTCTTCTGTCGGTGCTCGGCATGCCATTAGCGCTAGGACTGTTGCGAGATCCGCCATTAGTGCCTGCTTCTCTTAGCGGCCTCTGCCGCCAAAATGCTACGCCGCCTGCGCGTGGCCTGCCATTAATGTTCTCTGCCGTTAGTGCTGGGATGTGCTGCTGGTGTGCTGTCTGCTGCTAGTGCCTGATCTGCCATTAGCCCGCTGTCTGCCGTTAGCATGCTGGGTTAGTGCCTGGTCTGCTGTTGGCGCCATTAAGAGAAAACGGTTTACTGCTGATGACACATGTAGGGCTCTGGACTTGGAGGGATTTGCATGAAATTCCTACTATATCCTCCATCCCTCTGCAGATTTGAGGGCTGTCGCTGTAATGTGTTTATTTTGATGTGGGTTAAAATCCAATTTGCATAAGAGGGCCAGATTAAAGCAAGTCCCCTTTCCCAGCCTGTTTGCGTGTGCAACGGCAAGCGTGTGCACTTGCTTTCTCATGACTGGTTCTGTTTGTTGTGTGTTTTGGAAGTATAGGGGATGTTATGGTTTCATTTGGCACGTGTCATTAGTCTAGAGCTTGAGTGTGTGTGCACTCTGTATTTTGAGAGAATGACTAATTATATTGTTTCAGTTGGGAAATGTTAGGGCATCAATGCAGTATAACTTATGCTTTATTACTCAAGAGGGGTATCACATGGTTCTTCATCTCAATTAGACTTTGGACAGAATCTAATATAGGAATTAGGAACATTTAATTATATTCACACTATAGTTCAGTCCTTTGAGGACAGAGTGTGCTGCTGATGTATTGCTGTTCTATAGTTGGAGCATTGATGTGAACAGTTAAGAGTAGTGCTGGGAGTGATCACGAGTTGGCGCAGTACTAGGACTGGATAGGAGTAATGGTACACTGTTAAAATGTCAAGGTGGCTCTTCATAAAATAACAAGTAACCTGGCTGCATTAAAATCTTGAGTTTGGCAAACAACTGATCTTTAGTTCTTTATACTGTTCATACAGAAGAAGTATGAAGAACTGAAGATATGCTGTCTACCTAACTCAAGATTTTAATGCAGCCAGGTCACTTATTATTTTAAATAGAGCCACCATTAATTTTTTTTTACAGCGCATGAGTGGTTGGAGCATCGATATGAATAGTTAGGAGTAGTGTTGTGAGTGGTTAGGAGTTGGAGCAGTGCAGTAAGTGGGTAGGAGTCATGGTATGAGTGTTTAAGAGTTGGATTAGTGGCGTGAGCAGGTAGGGGTAGTGGTGTGACCGGTTGGGGTATGGGTGTAAACAGTTAGGAGTTGTGCTAAGAATGGTCAGGAGTTGGATCAGCGGTGTGAGCAGTCAAGAATAGTGTTGGGAGTGGTTAGGAGTTGGAGTACTGATGTGAGCAGTTAGGAATTGCGGTGGTCGTCTGATTGGTTAGGGGTTGGAGTTGTAATGTGAGTGGTTAGGCATTGCAGTGGTGGTGTGGAGTTGTGTTGTGGCTGGTTGGTGTGGCTGTACGATGCTAGGAGTTGTGCTTTCAATGTATTTGAAAGTACAGCAAAACGTTCTGTAGTATTACATGGATGAGTGTACAAGAAAAATGTATAAACAATGAAACTACAATTACAAGGAGAAATATCTCATAGAAGCTTTCAGTAATTCACCACTGCTCAATACTTAAACCCCAAAGAGGTGGGGAAGGTGGCATGTCTTTGAAGTAGTCTAATTGATATGTGTGCAAAGCATAAGTGTTTAATTTTGGATTTTGTTCGGGGTTATCTTGCAGTCAGTGAAAGAAAAGATTGGACATGGGTCACTCTCTGTGCAATCGGGTGATAACAATCTCACAGTAATCTGGTGCTCTGTGCCGCACTCCTAAACAACTGCAAGTAATGCTTTTCAAGTTCAGTTGGACCATATTTAAAATATGCCCCGAGAAGTGCAGGAATTCAGAGTTGCTGACAAATTTTTGGTCCTGTATTCATAGCCAGCCTTGTGCTAAAGCTTTGACAGTGTGTGCGGCCGGCCCACTCTGACTGCGTGATGGGAGAGTA
This sequence comes from Anguilla rostrata, assembly GCF_018555375.3. NCBI lineage: Eukaryota > Metazoa > Chordata > Actinopteri > Anguilliformes > Anguillidae > Anguilla > Anguilla rostrata. The sequence continues at coordinate 23,763,729 of NC_057933.1, read as the reverse complement.
AGGGGGAGAAAGCTAGGAGTGTACATTTGGAGCTGTTTTTGTGCTCTATTTTTACATTCCGGTAGCTTCTGTCTCCTCCAGTCCTGTTACCCCTGGCTCTTCGTCTGCGCTTTGTCTTCATGGCTGCATTCAAATGAGAGCCAATGTGTTGGTTGGTAATTTGAGTCCTGAATGTGCGAGTTTGTCCTTTGTGGGTGGGAAGGGGCTGGACTTGGCTGCGGTGTGTGTCCTTTTTGCGAAATTGTACCGACAGGCAGGTTCTGGTGTGGCTCTCCCTGTTGTTGGCTGTATTGTGCCAGCTCATGCAGATGACGGTGCACATTAACCGCTTGTTCGGAACTGTCCAGCTCAGTTTGTAAATGCAAATTCCTTTTCAAATGGCCTTTGTTGATTTGTGATGGAGCGTTATGCACAGTGTTTTGTTCCATCTGTGTTGATTTTGTGGGTTATGTGCGATGTGTCATACCACCTGATTTTATTTTAAGGGCTATCTGGAATGTGTTGGACTAAATAGGTTTATTTTAAGGGTAATGTTCAATGTGTTAAACAACTTGGGTTCATTTTAAGGGTTATATGCAAAGCATCTAACTCCTTATGTTCATTTTGAGGATAGTGTGTAATGTGTCAATCTGTCTGTCCTTATGTTGAGGGTTGTGTGCAAAATGTGCTTTTTCTAATCTGTGTCAAAGTGATGTAATCACCCATGCATGATTTGCTTTGCTCAAAATGCTGAATACTGTCTACAATACAGTGAATACAGTGCAAACAAGTGAATACAGTGCAAACAAAATTACTCTGAGCAGGGGTTCTGGGATATCGTCTTACAAAACCAAAAGGGTCTGCCTGCAGTTTGGCTGTGTGAATAGAACTCATAGAGGGCAGTTTACCGTATCTAGAATTTAATCACCGGCTCACTATTAACCAAGCAATAAATTCAAACGTTTCCTCAGTTTAATTTTAGATCAACACTTTTTAAAAGTTTTGATTTCCCATGATCTTTTTTGACTTAGAGACTTAAGCATTAGTATTTAGGCTACCACCTGCCTGAGCATGATTGATTAGACGCAGATTTTGTTGCGTATAGTGATTTGTTTGCTAATGGCCGTTTGCAGTTCGGTGAGCTGTTTGCTATTGGCAGTAATGTCGAGATTAAGATGATGACCTTCTGGTAGCGTCTCGCGGCAGCACCTGCTGTCTTGCCTTTCATCCTGTCGGCTTTTCTTCTTTTCTTTTCTTGTCTTTTTCCTTCTCTTGTGATAAAACCGTAATAATCTCTATTTCAAAGTTTCCGCACAGATCTGCATTTCCGACGTTCCTTTAAACGGATTAATCTGCCGTCTGCAGGCATCTGTTATGTTCCTTTCCTGCAGGTTATAAATATGCCTAAAAATATAGTTCCCGGGGCCTCTGCCTCTGAGATTGTGGTGATTAAAGAACATGAAGGTATCGCTTTCCACATATAAGCCGTGTATCGCGTACCGCGTGTGAATAAATTACCGTGCCATTGGAATAAAATCACAGCCCACGGCTATTTCTTTGCTCACCGTTCCATTGTATTTTAAATTTGAAGTGTTTGTGTGTATGAGTCTGTGTTGGCTTTTTTTTATTCTTTACACTGATGTGTATCAAACAAAAAATGTGTGTTTATCTGTGCCTGAGTGTCTGTGAGTGTAAGGATTCAGTGTATGTGGGGTGCTGTGAGGTGGGGGGAGTAGTATGCATAAGATATATGTTATAATATATAATATATGCAGTAATAAAATTTATTGGTCTCTTTAACTTCCCTTGGGCATGTGTGACTCATTCCAGGTTCTCATTTTAATACTTATTGTTTTTGGTAAACTATATTTTCATAATGACATTCTCAAATTGAATTTATTTTAATTACAAAGGAAAAGTTCATTTTTTCTGACACGGTGTATGTAGTTTGCTACTGTATGAGTACAGTATTTTTTTTTTGGGGGGGGGGGGCAGTATTGTTCAGTTTGATATCTGCAAGTCTTGAAGATAATGGAATATGCAGTGGGAAAGAATGAAGATGTTAAGAAGAGACTTTACTTAAGAAAGATTAGCATGCACTTTTAAATGTGCGTGCGTGTGTGTGCGTGTGTGTGCGTGTGTGTGATAAACCCCATGGGGTGTAAGTGCCCGGCAGTCTCTGTAATGTACATGCCTCATCAGCTTTCGTGCTAATGTTTCTCCCACCGCTTAAATTAAATGAAACCCTGTGGTCACTCTTTTTTATTTTATTTTTTTTAGTTTATTTGGTAGGGACAATGCAAGTTAACATAGTACCACTTCAACTCGTTACAAACAAGTTGATGTAACTGATGTACCGCATACAGAGATTATAGCTATTGCTAGTTTCCAACTCCTGTCCCTAGTTAGGCTTTTAATAAGAGAAAAAGAAATACAAAAACATACAATTATAGAACATTATCAGCATCACTACTCTGAAACACAGCTTCAGTACTCAGCATCTGTTCATAAACTTGGAACTTCACTTCTCCGAAGTTCAGCTTCACAACTGTAGAACTGTAAAACTACTCTGAAACAATTTCGGTTGCGCAGTCCATCAAATTGTTACCTGTCTCCTCCGTCAATGAGAAAAAACTAGGGACTTCAATACCTTTTGAAAAATATTTCACAGCGCAGTGATGAAAGGTCTGTCTTTTATTTTTTTGTGATGAAGGTTCCAGGCAGAAAGTGGCAATCACAAGAGGGCTCTTCAACAGGCCTATCAGGTCCACATACATTTACACTGGGGAAAGAAATCTCTAGAAAGAAGTACACTCCCTGCCCCATTAGAGACAGTATACAGGGCTACATTGCCGTGCATAAGATTTGCACAGCTATTCAATATCAGTACCTATTTTCTCTCTGTAATGGCAGTGACTGTCATATTCTTTTTCTTGTATAGGTTAGTTGTATTGAAGTAGCTGTGCTGTAGTCTTTGAATTATTATGCTGTTTTTTTTCTATTCTTTATCTAGTAAGAGATAACCCTAACTCTGTGAGAGTGTAGCTTTGAATTTGATGGTTTGATCATTTATGAGTTCCAGAATCCGCCAATTAAATGCAGCACATTGGAGATGCTCTCATGTTCTCCCTCTCTCAGACTGCAAGAAAGACATACAGTGTGGTGGTGCTATGGTGCAACATGGTGGTTTTATGGTGTTTGGAAAGATGTGTGGTGACCCACGTCTCCCTATGCTTTTTCAGGCAAGCTCCAGATCCCTCTAAGCCAAAGAGCGCCCCCTGGAGATGTCTCGCCACCATAACCGCTTTGAGAGGGACTTCCGCGGCACGTGGGAGCGGCGGGAACGCTGCGCCGTCCCCAACACGACCTGCAGCACCGCCAACAGCTGCGGGGCCACCACGGGCCCCACCAACAACCGGCCGGGGCTCCTCCCCCTTCCCATCATCCCCTCACTGCTGCCCACGCCCGTCTCCGTCGCCACGGCTACCACCTGTGGGAACGAGCTGGCCGGCAAACGTGTGGGCCCTGGCTCCACCACCTGCAACTCAATGGTAGGCATCCATACTGACTTCCGTGCCTGCTGCCGCATCATATTTAAAGGTATACTATGTTGGATTTTGCGGCCCTTGTAGACTCTGTTTGTAAACCCCACTCACACCTCCGTCTTCCTCAACTCAACCCACACCTCCGTTGAGGACACACCTTTAAGCGCTACAAGCAAAATTTCAAGTAAAGAGGTGAGGTGGTCAGAGATATGGAAAATAGCATTTTTAGCAACATGAATGATTCTATATAGATGTTAACAGTAATTAGGCAGTGTTACGGTACGGTGTACAGTAGCTACTTCATAGTGCAGGTGCAGCTATTTTGTATTTTTTCTTGTTTGGTATTTATCTAGCTATTGTAGGCCTGTGATACACAAAACAGGATTACTGAGTTAGCTGCATAACTGCACTGAGTAAAACTCTCTCAAATGTGCATGAACTGTAAAAATGCTGTTATGGGTTTTGCCCCTCGCAGTTATCCAGCTAACTCCTGCTTCCTGATATACCCCCCTGGACATTTAGTTAGAATTGGGATGTAAATAAGGAATCGCGTGTGGAATAAGTAACATTAGCAGGCCATAAGTCTATTATAGCTAGCTAATATACTTGTAAAGTGAATGACTTTTTCATTCGTTCAGTTATCTATAGCCTTTTCATTATATTAAGTTGTTAGCAACTTTGTTAGCTTTATTAGTGAAGTTGGCAACATGTAACGTTAGTTAGATTGCATGCATGTTGTTTCAAATTAATTTCCCCTGATTTATATAAATTCAGCTGAATTACGAGCTAGTTCATTTGCAACTATAAACAGTAACAGCAGTTCCCATAGGGGGTAAAGACATTTTGATGGAAGATCGAGTTGCATAAGCCACGCCCTCCCTTCCCCACACAGAAGAGAGCGACACGCCCAGAAACGTCACGAACACGTTTTGTAAAAACAAATACAGGTAAAAGGTGCACAAATCTGGCTAAAGTGTATAAAGACTGAGATTGCAGTGCATCATAGATATGCCTTACCATAGTTATTTTATAATATTTTCAAATAAAAAATCCTGAGTAGTATGCCCCCAATAATAGTAGTGAGTCAAAGTGCGACACTATTTTTATCACAGGAAGTCCATACAGAATCCATGTTACTTAGAGCACAGTAATTCAGTGGAACTCTGATTACATGTTACTTAGATCACAGTAATTCAGGTGGAACTCCAATTACACTTATTGTGTCTTTTGGTCATTTATTTTATCATGTAGTCTGTCTATGATTCATATATTCACAAACCAATAGGAAGTAACATCTTTTTATCAAATATTTCCTCACTGATGTGTCGCTTCTTAATCACGTCTGTCTACTGAATTGAGGAGTCACGTTTGAAGGTGTGTTCATGCCTGAGTAGCGCCACTCGAAGTTTTTATCCTTAGCATTTTGCATGCCAAAAAGCTCTTTTAAGCAATCAAAAACATCCTCTTTCCTGGAGCTGTTCCCATGCCAACGATATTAGAGTTTGTGAAGTCCGCAGTTCTCAAGGTAGCACTTGTCTGCCCTACAGATTTCATTCTCGCAAAATCATTGTGTTGTTCTTGCTTCTCTTAGGCCTCCCTTTTCATTTCCTTCATAGAGCGCATAACATGAGATAAAATGTGTTATTTTAATTTTGTGACCAATTGCCTGCCATTGTGATGAGTGGTTTAAATGATACCCAGCTGTAATCATTTAAATAAGCATTCAGTTCATGTGAGCATTTATACAAATTGACCTTGAGAATGTATAGTGTTCTCCATAATGTTTGGTACAAAGACATATTTTTTCTTGATTTGGCTCTGTACTCCACAATTTTAGATTTGAAATCAAACAAATCAGTGGAATCTATTTTGTGATTTTTCAAATGCGGTTGAAGTGCACATCCTCAGCTTTTATTTTTGGGCATGCATGTATATATATATATATATATATATAAAAGGGCATTTATACACTTTGGCTTCACCATATAGATATTACAGCATTTTTTGTACATAGCCTCCCCTTCCCCTTTTCACGGGCACCATAATATTTAGGACATATTTAATGTTACATAAATGAAAGTAGTCATGTTTAGTTCTTTGTCACATATCCTTTGCATGCCATGACGTTGAAGAGTTCTGAGTATCTCTGTAATGCTCTGAGCTGTCTGCAGTCATCTGTACTCCTGCTTTGTGGCTAGTTCTTGAGTTTTCTTCAAATGTCAAAATACTTTGAGTTGTTCGATCAGTGAATGACTGCATTAAGATTTCGTTTTCTTGAAAACTGCTTTGTTGCTGTAGGAGTATGTTTGGGATCGTTGTCTTGATGTTGGATGAAGCACTGTACAAACAATTTGAAGGCAATTGGTTGAACTTGATTGGATAGGATGCTTCTGTACACTTCACAATTTGTTCTGCTGCTGCTATCACCAGTTATATCATCAGCGAAGACAAGTAATCCAGTATCTGTGGCAGCCATGGTCCTTCTCCGAAATGAATGCGGTCCAACAGCTGTTTCCTTTTGCGTCACAAATGCTACACTCACTCTTGAGAGGCATCAGAGGAAGACCTTTCATATGAGCCTTTGACATACAGTCTTGCAAGTGCCTTTTTTGGCTATCAGGGGTCGCTCAAGAGTGATTGAACACAGGTGCCTGTCCAACTGAACCCTCCCATGGCAATGCAGGCGCCAATTGTATGTCACCCGGTGGAGCTATGGGCCACAGTCAGCACTGGCACGATCCAGATTTGGTCCGAGGGTGCGAGGCTCATCCATACGCCATAGCCTTAACCGAATTAGCCATCCAGCAGCCTGCAAATTTTTTTTTGAGGATTTTCTTTTTCAGAATAATGGGATTTTCTCCTCTAGAGCATGCATGGAAGCAGACTCAAAATTTTGGTCAAATGGAGCATGCATTCAGGTACACTATCTATGATGTGTACTTTGTACAACAGTACTTTGGTTTGGACACATGGAAATACAGGACAAAAGGGTTTTGTCCCAGACTGTATTTTGGAACACAATCCTGTAATGTTTTCACTTCCTGTATGTACTGCAATGTGTACATTCTAAAAGCAATCATTTAACATCCTTAAAATGTTCTCATTTGGAACAGGTTCTAACTGACTGCAGTGAATCCAGTCCTTGCCAGTTGTAGAAAGTCAATTCTGCAAACATTAAAAACTAATAATAGCCCGAGTAAAAAATGAGCATTGTCTCAACACCATAACATTGTGCATAGTCAAAAACAACCATTTTAGGGGGACATCCATTGTCTGGTTTGCAACCATTTTAGGCATGTGCACAGTGGCTTCCCACTGAGACTGTAATCTGGGGATTTTCTGGTTGGAAGCAATTTGGACCTTTAAATTCCCTGTAGTGTGAATGTGATTTTGCTCTTACTGGCCCAGGAACAGCCAGGCTGTCAACTAACCTTTGTCCCCGAGGAATGGCCGCATCTCTGCTTATGTCATGAGAGAGGGAGTGGGATGTGGGGGGGAGAGAGAGAGAGAGTTGGAGAGAAGAGGAGGATGGAGTGTGAGAGTGATGGGGGGGTGAAAGGAAGATTGAGAGAGGGCAGAGGTGGGGAAGGAAAGTGAGAGCAGAGTGACAGAATATGAAAAAGGAGGAGAGTAAGTGACAGAGTTTGTATGAGGGTGAAAAAGAAGACAGAAGCAGCCATATAGCCATGTCTTATATATATATACATTCATGCATACATTCATAAATGCATAAATAAATGCATGCATGCATACATGCATATCTATGTATCTATATCTACAGAGCAGTCCATAAGTGTTTGGACAGTGACACAGTATTTGTCGTTTTGGCTCTGTAGTTCAGCAGAGTGCAGAAAGTTAGATTTAATTTTTGGGATATTTACATCCATATTGGCAGATCTATGTAGGGTTACATCAGTTACATCAGTCTCCCCCCCCCCCCCTTTTTTTTTTTAGGGGCCCAAAAGTAATTGGACAAACATAATATTAGTCGCCAAATTTAGTACTTGGTAGCAAATTTTTTGCACTCGATGTCTGCCTGAAGTCTGTGACCCACAGACATCACCAGGCACTGGGTATCTTCACTGGTAATGCTCTGCATGGCCTGTACTGGAGTCATCTTCATTTCTGTGTTTGTTTTTTGGGCTTTTTGCCTTCAGACTTGTCTTCAGAAAGTGAAACGCTTGTTCATTTGGATTCAGATCCGGTGATTGATTTAGCCAGTCAAGATCATTACATTTTTTGGCCCTAAAAACTCTATTATTGCTTTAGTAGTATATTTGGAGTCATGATTCCACTGCAGGGTGATGTGCTGTCCAATGAGTTTTGAGGCATTTGTTTGGAACTGAGCAGATAAGATGTTTCTGTACACTTCAGAATTCATCCTGCTGCTGCCGTCTGCAGTCACATCATCAGTAAAAACTCATAAGGTTTCGGTGGAGCCATACCATGTTTCACAGATGAAGTGATATGCTTTGGATCATGAGCAGTTTGTTTCTTTTTCCACACTTTCCTCATTCCATCACTTTGGTACAGGTTGATACTCATCTCATGTCCATAAGACTTTTTCAGTTTAGTTTCAGTTTTTTTGTGCATTTTTTTAGCACACTATTGCTAAGTCTCTGTTCTTGAGACTTACCAATAGTGTGTACCTTGCAATGAACCTTCTGTGGTTGTGCTGGTGATGTATCTTATGGTTGTCTTTGAAACATCTATGCCTATGTCCTGGAGAGTGTTCTTGATCTATTCAACAGCTTAAAATGGGTTTTCTTTCCTGATTGTAATTTTTTTGGGTCATCCACACCAGTGGTTTTCCATCGTCTTCTGTGGTCTACCAGGTTGGTTGATATTGCACTGATGTATTCCTGCTTCTTAGCAATTTACCAAACAGTTTATTTTGGCAAACCCAATGTTTTGGCTATATCTCTGATCAACTTTATTATGATTTGTCAGCCTCATGATGGCCTGCTTTGACGCTTATTTGGTTCTCATGTTGAGAGACATCAGCAACAGTCTCCAAATGCAAATGCCCACCTAGAATCAATTCTAGACCTTTTTGTTAGCTTTCTTGTGCAGGAACTAATGACGCATCGACACATAACTGGCCAAGAAACAGCTGAGCAGCCAATTGTCTCATTACCTTTGCTCCCCGAAAATGGGGGGACTGTGTATTAAAAGGGCTTTAATTCCTACACTTATCACCCGATATGTAAATACTCTCAAATTAAAGCTGACCGTCTGCACTTTACCCTCATATTGGTTCATTTGAAGTCCAGTACATTGGAGTACAGAACCAAATCTACATAGATTGTGTCACTGTCCAAATAGATGCAGACTGCCAGTGCCCTGCAGTGTATGGTTTATGATTATGAATACATTTTCCAAGATTACTTCAAGAATTGGTCCTCCAGCAGTGTCCTTATCAGAAATAATCCATGCCCTGACATTCCTTCATGTGTCACTGCTCATCTCGGAGATAAAGGCAATATTGCCCAGAGGGTTCTATTTGCATGCATTTGACATTTGATTAGTCCACAAAAATAAGGTGGAAATATGTTCGACATGCAGTAGGTAGAGCACTAGTCATCTGTTAAAACATCTGTTAACATTTTTTACATAAAGACCAGACCTTGGTGAATACCTATGTGAAGCTGAATTGGCATGATACTGAAGGAAAAGGACTGTGACAGTTGACTAGTGTACTGTTGAATAATCTTTATGTGCAATTTAAAAGATGTGATTTTTTTGTATTTCCCAAAGCTCAAAAAACTGTTCTGAGTCATCAGTATTCTTTTTTAAGGGTTGCAGAGAAATATCCCTCAAGCTGTGATCACTGTTAATGAGCCTGTCCTTATTCGAAGGAAAGTGACCTGTGCTGCAGAAAGGCACTTTGAGATACCAGAAAATACAGAGTAGCATTTGGAGTAGACTGAACAGTAACACTATGAAGAATAGCATTAAGCACCTAAAAAAGCCTAAACAGTAGAGTTCCAACACTTAGATCAGTTTAAATAGTCTGTAGAACCTGCACAATCAACTTAAACGTTTTTCAGCTGACCAGCTCCAGTTTTTCAGCGCTGGTTTACTTTCGTTTTGTGCACAGACAAACAAAACTCAATAAGACTCGCCCTCTCTCTTTGTGTGCTCTTGGTCTCGGCCCTGATCCGTGGCGAGGAACATGCCTTTAAGCACCTGGGCTGATTAGTTAATGCAACTCAGGTACGTGTGCTCTCTCCACCAGCCGGTGTGGCCGAGACAGATCCGCTTCTCGAGCAGACCGAATATCACAATTGCGTGCAACCACTGTCCATAATTTTGACACAAATCTCATTCTGCGGTAACCAACATAGCCGCAACATCTTCCCATGGGCAAACTACCTCCATGCTACGTCACGGTGGGGGCTACTTGCTGTGCTGTCAGGGTTATGTGACCATACCACAGAATTTTGAATGCACAGTCATGTGTATATAATGAATTTGCATGCTTAAACAGCAAATTTTCAGCAGCATCAGATTGGCCACATTTAATGTCAGTGAAGTGTATCAGGTAAAAGGCGTAGGGGAGATGGATGAAAACGGGAAGAATTACAATTTTAACTGATGCATTTTTCAAAATGGTCGATCACCATGGTCAACGTATTGGGCACCCCTGACCTAAAACAATGCACAGAAATCCAATATGATGGTATTAACCCTATTTTATTCAGTTAAGATGAAAAAATGCTTAATGTTGCAAAGATCATATTGCTCATTGAAAGAGCATTTCATATTTATCTTTTGAAGACTAGTTGCTGCTTAACTGACATGGCATTGTACATTTCAACCAATCAGTGGTGTGTCTGATTACTGGGTTTCCAATGAAGTGAAAGTTAATTGAATATCCGTCCATACAGAACAGATGCACTAGGTGTGAGTCAGGTTTGTTGCCTTTTGAGGTTCTTGTTAGGATGCTACCTTTGGATTGGGCTGACTTCATAGGCAGCGAGGCAGCCTCCTTTGGCTTGACAGACCCCCAGCTCTCGGGTTTAGAAAGGCCATAGTTTACATCAAAAGTAAATTATTATTTTCCTGTATATTAATCAGAAAAATTTGGTACACATCTTTATATTATGGCTTAATGAACACTTTAAATGAAGAAAAATATAATTGCATATGGTCTTGAAGAATAGCAATAAGAAGGGGAGTACTGAGAGTAACTTTAACAGGATAATCCTTCGTGACCTTTTTTTGGTATTACTCCTTAAAGTGAACTATCCCTTTAATTGCAATAGTTAAGAGCACCAGGACAGTACCAGAGCACCGTTACTAAGCTATGCTCTGTCGTGGGTGGCATAGGGTGGCAGTGAAGTGTGGATTCCTGTGCAACCCTGACCAGGAATAAGCGGTTTACAAAATGGATGTATGCTCTGCCTTCAGATGAGACCGTACATTCTAGGGAAGTAGTTTATTTTTTGTCTTGTGAGTGACTTGTAACCTTTGGAATGTTTAGCAGTGAATTACCCCTTGTAAATTCTATTTGAAATGTAATACCTGCTGAAATTTTACGCTTAATTTCTTTCAAATGTATCCACTGAGAACAATATTCAACACCATGCATGACATATTTGGAAGGAGTCTTTAAATAAAGCAAATATATTTTATATTCTCATTGAATATGAACAGTGAATTCTCAAGTCCAGGTGCCCCAAACTAATAACTTTTTGAAAGTTGTGGCTCCTTTGAGGGTGTGTTACAACCTTAGCATGTTTCTGAGATGAGGAGCTGGAAAAATAAATGGAGTGACAGGAGAACACTGAAAAGCGGTATGAATAATAAACTCGAGCAATGCTTCTGTGCAAAAGTGATATTTCTGACAGCCTAGCTCTGCGTTTGCGGGGAGCTCTATGGAAAAACGTGATATTATTAAAATTTAAATCTCTCACCTGAGATTTGAGCCCTGTTTCGGTATGGCATTGCGGGTGAGGACAACAGCGGAGCTGTATTCCTGTTGAGCAGTTTCACTGAAAGAACTGCTCCTCTTCATTTCCTTTAGAGTCCCCATGAGGTCTGTGCTACAGGGAATAACAGCTTTAATTATAGGGAACCTCAAATGCACTTTTTAACTTGTGCCTTTGTTGTTTAGTCTTTTTTTTTTTTTGGACTCTAGAGATGGGTTTTTATGCATTAGACCAAACATGTCGTTTGGCAGTAAGTTGGCTGTTCATTGATGTCGAGAGCTCTTAGGTCTGCTGCAGGTACTAGTTTTCTAGGTGTCCCTGATGCGTTACTCATGAATATGATTGCTTATTCCCGTCAAATAAGCAAGCTGATACTGCAACAAGTGATAACTTATTTTACTCCAAAGTGCCTATTCAGGAAGTTGTCTGTGTAGCAGAATTCTGGCAATATGAATGCATTGGGAATGAAGGGTTGTGCTAAGCAATAAACATTAGTAACTTTGACAGTGATGTGAAAAATTTTAAGAATGGGAACTGTTAATTGAGACAGTTCCCATTATTATTTCCTCTCACTTTGTAGCTATGAACCTGAGTTTAAACAAACAATACCCACATGACTTCTCCTTATTTTTTCTTCCCTAAAACTGCTTTTTCAACATTACTTCTTCTCTGTGGCCTCTTTTGTGAATTGTGAATTATGACTGTTTTGACAATGAGTAAAAGTCAGTCCATAATGGTAGGAGGAAGATCCTGTTAGTTCCTCTTGTATGTGCTTTTTGTTATTCAAGGACACACTGATTGCAACCCTGGACCAGTTCCATGCTTTTCGAGAAGCGACATTGGTTGCACTTAATGTCTAATGAATGATGGTTTTCCCTCTTAATGCCACAGTATGTAAGAAACAAATGTCCATGTCACAAATAATGATATTTCTTATACAGCTAAGGAATTCATCACTTCATCAGCCAGATGAGTTCTCAGAGAAAGAATGCTTTCATTTCAGGTATTGCCTCAGAGGGGTTATATGAAAGTGTGCACCTAGTCATTGAAATGTAAACCATTTGTGAGAAATGACCAGTTTAAAGACAAGGCAAAAGGTAATGAGTCGAACCTTCACTGTGCAAATTTAAACAAATGCTTTCAAAAACCTTCATTATTAAAGAAGAGATTTCTTGGAACAAAAACCAGCATACAGATATGTATTCCAGGACCAATGCTGAGAACCACTGGCCTACGTAGCCACCAGGCCCGCCCATTGTGTTTCTCCACTTTGTACCTCACGGGATTGGGAGCGATGAAGACAGTTCTCCTAGTGGTATGGACTGAACGCCATAGCGCGCTAGTAATGAGTATCACGCAGTAAACCCAGCTTTAGGGCATCACATCTAACAGACTTCTTCAGTCTTTTGTTCGTCTTTAATTTCATTAATTTCTGCATAAAGGTATCCCACTTTGCATTCTGAAACCACACTCCTATTTTTCCCATCAGGGTAATGCCTGAGTGACAGGACAAGACAGGCTGTTTTTTTTTTTTTTTTTTTCTCATTTGTTCCTTCGGGACCGAGTTTTGAGTGAAGTTAACTGAAGTAGACGGATGTTTGATTTGATAGTACTGACATATCACTTCATTACCCGTCTGTGTTTCCTATTGAGAGAGGAGATGAAAAGACTCCTTAGAATGGCAGTGATGTATATTAACATTTTGAGAACGTCTGGCCCATCTTAGAATCGTATGACTGTTGCTTGATTTGCTTTTTGCTTGACATTTTGGGATTTTGTTCTCTTATCTTGTTTGGAATTGTAGGGCACCATCCTGTCTGTTTCACATATGTTCACATTTGAGGCATTTGGGTACATTTAACAAATTTTGTCATATTTTCATGAATTCAAAGAAATCCAAGAGTCAAGTATGCTTTCGTATCACAGGGGAGCACATGTATTTCAAACTTGACAGTACATGAAGTTTTCTCATTGAGATTTCACAATGTTTTAACAGCTCTAGGTTTCCTTCCTCTTCAGATTCATGATTAGCGTAAAGGCTCTGATGAATTTATTTTAAGATGTATATTCACCTGCGTGTTTTCCCTCCAATATAATTTCCTCTAATGGCTTTCAAACAAACCAAAATCATTTAATTGTGAGAGAAAATGGAATGTTACATGAAATTCAAGGGACTGTTTAATTGATTCCATCTCTCAAAGAGGTCAAAAAGAGAGACAGTGTGACATTTCGGGAGCATACGGTAAGAATATTTATGGAAGGCGATGAACTTTAATGTCCGCTGGCCAGCTGAAGCATTTCTAATGAAATGTTTACACAGACTCAGCTGGCTCGCTGATAAACCCATTCCTTCTTTATTCTGACATTAAGTAAATAACTGGACTGAAGGATGTGGCTTTAGTTTGTGGCCAGGATGTGGCGCATAATTACATCGCCGCATTTATGAATTAAGTCACGGTGCTGTAATGAAGAAATGATGACCCGTAAAATCAATTTGTCTTCATATTAACTAGGTGTATGGCTTTGATTATAATCTAATTTGGTGGTGAAGGATTGATCTGCAAGGCGGCCTGAGACATTAAACAATATGATTGAATTTGAGACAAGTCCCTCATCCCCACTCTGTGCTCCAAACAAGTTCTTTAAATTTGGCGATTAACTGTCTTTGTGCGTGAAATGGGTTATGAAATTTCCATAAATATTGAATGGAAAGACCCAAGGTGATGCCTATGAATGATTTTCCTGGGTTTTCTCCTTCAGTGTGCCTCATTTTACTGTGGAGTTGGACAATATGTGTCCTTCTCTGTGGTGACGGTCACAATGGTAACGCTGACACATCAGAGTACTACTGCAATTGGCAATTTCTTCCTATGCCAACAGAATATTATTCACCACTGTCCAATTTAGTAAATGAAGTGTAGAAAATGTACTGTGTCACTTAAATTGTCTGGTCAACTCAAATGCAGTACTGTCCATAAAATAAAATATAAACCAATCAGTACTTTAAGCTTATGTCCCCCACCCAAAAGGAACAACAACATGCTATGTCTTCCTTGTCTAGTTTGCTGGCTACCCTGGTCACATCATTTTCCTGAGGAGGCAAATCTGTCATTGCTCTGGGTTGTGATCTTCTAAATTTTCTTCAGATTTGGTTATATTTTGAATATTTGGCTGTATTTTGATTCTTGAAGGTCCCCTCCACTCAAAAACGTTTTTTAATGGTTAGCTCCTCTTGAAAGCGTGACATTTACTATACAGATTTATCTTTGTGCAGAACCTCATGCAGGTGTCGATGGGTTTCATGAAGAAATTGATTTTGAATTTGGATGTCTTGCCTGCTATATATCCCAGGACCACAACAGCAAGCGGGGTTCAATTTGCATGTTCATACATCCTGGCTTTCTCAATGTGGGTAAAGGTGTAAAGATGCTACTAAACCATTTTCAGTAGTTTATTGGTATTTTTTTTTGTGTGGAAAAGCCTTATTAAACCGATTATCATTCAATATAGAATATGTATGACGTTTTAAAATGTGTCTGGTGGGGCACATTAAAATATTGAAGCTTTTTTCCGTTTAAAATAACCAAATTCTTGTGACCACATGAAGTTGACAGTGATGTGTGTGTGTGAGTGTGTGCATGTGTGCGTGCGTGTGCGTGTGTGTGTGTGTTTTTTTGTTTTTTTTCTGCCTCCACCAGCCCCCTGTAACCACTGCAATTGAGTATGGCCATTCATTTTAGCTGTTCCTGAATGGATATGTAAATATTTGCACATGGACCCAAGGGAAAGTGTCTGGTTGGACATGTAAACAGAAAGCCCCTGTTAGGGGGCTTTATAAATTCTGTACTGTGTCCAACTGGGCACTTAGTCTTGGTGTTTTCAGATTCTGTAATTAACTCCTATATGACTAAATTCTGTAAACATGAAATTGTGTTCTGCTGGTACTCTGCTTGAAGGTTGCAGATTGTAAAGAAAAAATGCTGTGCAATCTTTCCATAGTTTGCCTTTCCAAACTATTAGAAATGCAAAAATGAGAATTGATGGTTCAAAACAAGACTTCCCCCATTGGTCCAAACAGGTGTAAAAACCGCTACCAATTTTTCCACCATAGACAAAGGCCCCATTGCCATTAGTTTGCATGTATGTACACATTGATTTGATGTTAATATACCTTTGGCGACCAGGCTGACCATAACTTGTGTACCATTATAGGCAGTGTACCGAATGAACTTCATAACAAATCTCCCTGATGGTCTTTTAATGGAAGCATCAAGGGGAGTATAATCCTTAACTGTGCATGCGAGGCTAAAACTGCTTCAATAATCACATTACAATATAGGCCCATTCAAGGTCTTTTCCAATATGCTAAACTTTGAGTACCGTGCAGCCTGCCCGTAAGCAGTTTGGATAGAAATAATTTGTATGTAATGAAGGAAATCTGTAGGATGGAATCATTCCTGTTCAAATCCTGTTGAAATACTCAGTATCCATGTAATAATAAAGCCTTCAGTTTCCAGGAAGGATGTTTAGCTGTCAATGCAAGACATATTCTGAATGCACAATATCTTAATTCCTCATAAGTATACATTACATTACATTGTGTCTATTTATCCAGAGAAACTTGAAATGTAACAGAACATAAGTGCTTCCACCTGACTTATGTGAGCAGCCGTGCAAGACCTAGCTAGAAATATTCCCAGACCAGCAAATGTAAGTGCAACATCAATAAAGCACTAAATGTAAGTTAACCAATGTCTAGAACTGCTAAACAAATCACAGACCCATGCTGTTTGCATCCATATTAAACTATAAAGTATGCTGAAGCACTCCAGTATGTCCAGTAAAGAAGTAAATCCAAAATGAATCCTTGGATTCCAAGATGCTGTCTAAAGATGATTTGCTTCACGGATCTGCTTAAATAGCACTGCTAACGGCTAATTTAAAAAAGTGCAACTGTGAATGCACTTTTCTACTTAGTTGCTAAATCAGCTGTAATAAATGTCACTGCTGTGAAAACACGCCCATCTGATTAGCAAACCAAAAGAAATCTAGACTTCTCTAATCGTTCAAAAACACAGAAATGCAGTTTCTTGCCAAACAGCTTGGCATAAATAGCTGCAATACTTCAGAAAAGCTGCAAATGCAACTATGCAATTGATGACTTGGACATTACACTTAGTAATTATTACCATTACGATGCAGCAGACTGCGTCTATAGTGTAAGCACAGATAGGTTCAGCTGGTCCTCATTGTGTTTGGAGAATTATTTTTCTTTTTATTTACTGCTTAATAACGAGCTAATTAAAGATGTGGAATTTGTGTATCATCTTGAGAAGCCTACACTTGTAGTCTAAAATTAATTGTTTTGGTATACAAGATCACATGAAATGTTAAGTGTCTCATTTTCAACATGGTAGCTAAAAGAAAGGTTCTTTCTGCTGGCAAGAAAGTTGTTTGCTTGAATCGTATGACAGTCTTAAAATGAACAAACGTAAAGTCACAAAGAATCTGAACATTCCACTGTCTCCACTCAAACTTTTCAGACGGATGGGAAGTGAATGAAAACTGGTTTGAACATATAAAAACATGAAGGAATTGTCTAACTCTGGATAGGATTATCAAAGATTAGCACTGCTGTGTGATGACTTCCAAATTGTAAGTTGATTTGAGTGTAACAGTGCATTCATGTTTCAAAAGTTTTGGTGGCAGCAGTAGAATTTTGGCAGAATAAATTGGAAATCTAGCAGCATGAATTTTAGTCATATAAAAATTCAGTTGAAGTAAGATTTTGTAAAAACAATATACACAGTTTGGACTGCCAAATATATTGGCTCTCAAACAAATTGTGTGCATGCATGAAGCTGATGTACAACTTACCCACTAATGTATGTGGTGTACATCTATGCGTGAGAGGTTTTGCATGAGGATATGTTCATTTGAGTGCTAAATATTAAGCCTGTTGAAATAACGTATTTAAGGAGCGGGACACTTTGATACGGTTCCCAGATACAGTCACTGCAGGTTACCACTCCAACACACACTGGACTGAACACCATGAGGACTAGATCCCACCAACATTGTCACTAACACCAATGATCATTGTATCCCAAACACAACTCATCATCATGGGCACAGTGAAAACTGTGTCTCTGGGGTACACACAGCAACATCAGCTCTACTGATCTGCATCTTGCGGAAGGATTTCCTGAAGGTCGCTGTGTAACAACCTCCATCAAATACGAGCACAGTGTCTATGAAAATTCACTTTTACAGCTAATTACCTTCATCTGTCCTCAGACTCTTGTTCAAACATCAAACGGATAAATGAACAGGTTGTTAATTTTAGAGTCCTAGAACACAGCTCTTCTCAATCTGACTGCAGAACGCTTTGTCATGAACTTTAAGTGTATTTGAAGAAGTCTTTGCTAATTTCTGTTTCTGCCTTACAGTATTCTCCACAAATGTACAGGCAAACTGTGGCAAACTGCTGTGGAGCTTGTGATGTGTGAGAAATTTATAAAATAACTTAAGCGGTACTTCAAGGTGAGGTCGAGGGGTGCATCATGGGATAAATGGAGGTCTTTATACTCTGGGGCGTCTGTTCGCGGGACCCCCATCATGTCAGAGAGCTCAGCCAAATGAATAGATGAGGCATCCGCCAGATCACACCCACATTCCAAGCACACGCGTGGCATTTAGAAAGGATTTGAAATTAACTATTCACTGCAGAATACAGTTGCACTCCAGAGCTGCTAAAATGGTCGGAAATGTGATATGGAAATTGTATAGCAGCAAAATTGAAAGGTAATTAGTTTGCCACCTGGCACTTTCCCTGCTGGTTGTACCTACCCAAGAGGATGATGGGATTGTAAACTTAGCACGTTAGCCAGAAGCTGTCTGGCGCTGAGATGCTCTCATTATTATTCATATTTTACTGTTAGCACACATTTGAAATCTACACCAGTTTACCTGCATTACACTTCCTGCCCACGCACTCACCAGCAAAATGACTTGTTTTGCCTCAGGACCGCATGAAAGGGCAGTTTCCACACACTTGATTTTTTTTTATTTTTTTTTTTATATATGCAGCCAGTCTACGCATTTCAGATTCTACATTTGAATTGCAAATTAAAAGGTTTGTGAATATTGATGTATAAATGACTCAAAGCAAAAAAAAAAAAAAGAAAACAAATGAAAATATGCTAAAAGTAAAATACTAGGCATTTGCATGAGTTTGATGGGAAATAAATGCACATTTATGGATGCCATACATCATAGGAGAGGGGGGCTGGGAAAAAGGCTGAGGGGGGGGAAATGGATCCATAAATGAATTCCACTGCTCTGAAGGCATGGGGGGTTCTCAGTGTGGCCTCAACACGGCACATGTTTGTGCGTACACAGTTGTATGAACATGGATGCCTGGACGAACATTGCTCTTTCCTGTCAGCAAAGCATAACAAGAGGTTACACATGTAAGGCGGTCGTGTAAAGTTGCCTGCCATTAAATATAATGCTATGTATACTGTAATTTGCTTTCTTCTGCATGTGATTGCATGTGCCCGCCCGCCCGCCTGCCCGCCCGCTGGCTCCTCTTAATCGCTGTACTACCAGCTCCAGAAGACCTTCAGCTGAAGAGTATGCACTCTTTCGAAGCACTCGCCCACAAACCACTGATTATTTTACACTCCACAGTCCATGCAATTTCTTTTAGTTCTGTAGTTAGAGAATCCCAAGGAGAAAACTGCTCTTTCTCTTCTATGTGTTTCCAGAATTACAGATTTCTGTGTTGGCTGGCTCTCTGAGACCTTGTTTTATATATATTTTTTGAGTTAGCCTTCTGCAACCAGGATTCCACTTCCTGTACCCACAGTCTGCTTGGCTATGTGTTGCAGCACTGCCTGTATGCCACAAATTGTTCTGCGTTGCTGGCAACGGTGCCACTGACAGTTTGGGAAAGTGCTTTAAGTATGCTCTACACAGCAACCAATAAAAGTGGCCAATCTCCAACAAGGGAAGAACTGGAGAAATATCACTCATAAAAACAGCTCCTTTATAAACTAGACAGTCCAATTACTGTTTGTGAGTGAAGTGAGCGTCCCGCTCAGTTGAAGATTTTACTATTTTCATCGTATAAAAAAACAAAAAAAAAACGTTTACTGGGTTTTGGGTAGACCATGTTCGGTACAGAAGCTACTTTAAAATATCCGTCAGTGGAAGTGTAAGGCACTTCCAAAGTTGCTCCAAACTGCCAGTCCTCTCTTGAACATGCGTCATAATTCAACCTGCCAATTAATGCCAGATGCCCTTTCAGGCTCAAAACTGAACTAATGTTCCTTG
Organism: Anguilla rostrata; assembly: GCF_018555375.3. NCBI lineage: Eukaryota > Metazoa > Chordata > Actinopteri > Anguilliformes > Anguillidae > Anguilla > Anguilla rostrata. The sequence goes on along the minus strand of NC_057933.1, from coordinate 23,743,934 downwards.
TTTGCCACATTTTTCTTTCATTCATTCATTCTTTCATTCTTAAGTGCCAGTGCACACGTTATATACTATAGGACGTGTGGCCTAGGACTAAAACAGGATGGTTTGTGTGTGTTTTTTTTATATCTATGGGGGAGGGAGCTCTTAGGAGTGAGTGTGGCATTTTGATTGATGGGCCACGGCAGTACTTTTCTTCTCAGTGGGATTTCGGGACTTATATGGGCATAAGAGAATGGTGATGAAGAGGCATGGGGCCATGAACCAGAGGGAAGGGACGGGTGATGTGTGTCCCTGACGCGAGCGCGCGTTTTATCATAAGACCGTAAACATCCGCGTCGTAAACATCTTGAGGGCAAGGTAAGCCGGCCCCCGTCGAGGGCCTCGCTCGTCCCATCGCTCAGACGGCGGTGCGGATGCCAGGGCCCGGTGTTTATTTCGCCTCTTTGTTTTATTTGCGGTGCGCCGTGTTCTGCTGAGTAGCTTGTTCCCAGTGCAGTGGAAATGTTTACATTCCTGTGATGCCTGGATTATACAGCGACGCGCCTGTGCGAAAGCGCGCCCTTATTTGCAAGCTGCTCGTTCTCCTGCGGAGCCCGTCTCCGGGCTGAGGTGCAGCTGCTTAAACGTACTGCGAAAAGGGAGGGATTTGAGGCGATGAACTCGACTCTTGCCGGTGTCCCAGCGTGATGCTTGGTGAATCTACTGTCATTCTCAAGCCAAACTCACGTCCTGTATTGTGCTGTATGACGTAGATGCAGCTGCAGCTGCGTTTCTACAGGTGTGTCAATAAGCAGGTTTCCTGCTGGAATGTGAATTATCTTTCAGTTTCATTGTCTCATAATAATGACTGTTCAGTTCCTTTTTTGGAAATAATTCATGAAGTTGAGTTATTCCGATGTCTGCAGCTGATTTAATCTTCTCTTGAGTTACAAATTTCATATTGTGTGCACCTGTGTCATTACACTGTAAATGCTGTGGTCTAGGAGGAAAATTTGCACTCTTGAGAGGTGGTTGGTATGACAACTCTATCTACTGTTTGTACGACTGTATAATGTCCGGCCACCACAATTTTCACATTCCACATTTTCAGAGAGAATAAAAGAGACATTTTGGAATGCAAGTAGGCACTATGTAAGCCATCTTTTTCAGTCATAAGAATGAAAATGAAGGTTAAATGACCAGAAGTCCTGAAGGTGTTTATGAGAATGAGAATGGCAAAAGTTCCAGCAGTAAATTAGCATCGCTAGCTATAAAGCTACTAGCTTGCAGCCAGTGTAATGAAAAGACACTGTTTTAGCATTTGGATGTGGCAGTGAAAGCCCTGGTTTGGAAATGTGAAAAGGACTGCAAGCACATTTGTATTTGCAGCATCACAAAACAGCTTCATCCCCTAGCGTTACAGTCTGTGGCATTTTCCCAACCTGTAAAAAGTCGGTGTTTCTTCCCGGGTTCAAAATGCTGTCAGCGGTGTACAAATCAAATCCCAACAGCAGATTTAGCCTGGTGAGCTCCTCTGTGGGCCTCTGTACCCATTTTGGCAGCACTCAGTACTGCCATCATTTGTAGTGTTTTCACGTTTAAGTGGGAGGCGGTGCAGCAGTTCTTCACTAAGCTGAGTGGTGAAGTCGGTGCCTCTCCTAAGTACATCATTGCCCTCAGGTGACAGCAGTGAATCCATGACTACTACCCCAAAAAATGATAGATGAAAGACTTTTTTCACCGGAAATGTCAGTACAGCAACCTGTACTGTGGGAATTCGAACCTGTCCACAGACGAGACTTAGGAGACTGACCAGGACATTGACAAGTTTAAAATTGAGTTTTTCTCCCCATTTCTTTTTTTTTAATGCCTCAACTGCATGCTGAATCAGTGATGGCTGTGCTGCAGGTAAATTAGATATAGTATTTGAGAGTCTGCTCATTCCTCTACATACAGTACAGTGGTCCTGCCAGATAGCGACTGCCCCTTTAATTTTGCTCAATGATCCAGAATTGTACTCCATGCTGGTTGGATGTCGAACCAAGTGAGTGGCATAAGTTCTGGTTGAAATGGAGACCCTTTAGGAATATGACCATGAATTTTTCCCTTGGCTTGAATATTGATTCAATAAATGCTGCCCTCTGAGCCCGCACTCTTAATCTGTAGTAATGCTCCTTCATTGAGTGTAGACATCCGTGCTTGCCTTGTATCAGCATGGACATGAAACAGTTTTATTTCAGCATTATATAGTGATGAGCAGTTTTCCAGAAAAGTAAAATGGCCTTTTTCTGTCTCTCTCTGGCAGTCATCACTAGCAAAAGTTGCTAAATTTGCCACTTGTCATTTCGCTGGATATTTTATGCCTGGGGAACTCAAAAAGCAACTGAATCTAGCAAGAAATCTCGCACAAATCACGAGGGATCAAAGTATATTTTTGTGCACGCTTGCTGCAGACTGCACCACACCGAAATCTGTAAGCAGCCTAGCTGCACACTGCACCGCCACTCTCAGACATACAGTACTGTCTGTACACACCGTGGGGTTAGAGGGAACTTTCATTTGCTTGAAAGGATTTCCTAATGTGTCTTAAAGAGTTGTTAATGAGTTTAGAGTTGACATAATGAGTTAATGACTCTTTAATTATGTTCTTTTCGCGTCGCTTTCAAATGGCAAATTGAGACAGGGCTGATGAAGAGAAATGGAGCTGACACAGTGAATATTAATGCGTTCATTATTCTCACCAGCACTTTAATCCATAGTTATCTGCTGTATCTTGTGTACCGGGTTTCAGTTCTTCAGTACGGGGGCCGCGGTGAGCCGGTCACACTGGGGGTTTCGGAGCAGCGCGGCGGTTTGGCCTTTCGCGGACGTGCCGGAGCATTAAAGCCCGGATCTGATCTCGTAATGTAGGCCGTGTCTAATGAGGGCTTCAATCATCGCTGAGTTACCACAGGTATCCCGGTCCCGCCCGGCGGGGATGTGCGCGCGCGCCTGTGATCGACGGGGCGGCTGAGAAGCAGATGCTTTCGCGCCTCTGAACCTCTGGGCCCTTCTGAGAAGTATTATATCGCAAGATAAAAATCTGTGTCGAATGCTGGGAGCTGTCTATGAAATGCATCACTGGTATGCAAATCCCTGCTTTGGTGTTGAGAAGCTGAAGAGACAACTTCAAACTTGTTTCAGCTAGCTAATGTAAGTAATTCATAGCACATCGGATGTGATTCCGTGCTGATTGAAACATAGTAAAGCCACGGTTCATTGAAAAACACTGGGGCCCATCATTATTTTTAGACATTTTTGAAAATGATAATACTAATCATTTTATAATTATAATATAATTTATAATAATTGTAATTTCTCTTAATTTTCATCCTTAGAAGTGGCAGTGATGGTGATCTTTTGATGCAAATGTGTGCGGGAGGTGATGCCTTGGAGTTATACTTGTTGGGATGCAGCGTGTCTCACACATAATGAGTGTGTGTGTGTGTCTGTCTGTTTGTGTGTATGTGTGTGTGCATGCATGTGTGTTCTGCAAGGAGCTGAAATTCCCAAAGATTTTTATTATGTATGATTACAATCAGGAAATTATGAAGCGGAGAATGCAATTATTAGAGAGCTAAATACTTTATCTAGTGCATGAGTACTTACCACTATTGTATTCATAACTGTAATACTGTTACTGTATGTGAATGTTAACTTATGACACAGAAATGATATACAGTCTGACATATTTTGTTCAAACCTTATGGAAATGAAACATCTGTACTGGGGGCGGGCAGCGGGGGGGGGAGGGGGGGGGGTGGATATGTGTCATGTTATTCATTTTATGCTAATCAATGCTTATTATGTCAAATTAGTTACATTATAGCGCAGGGTATCCGTAGGGCAAAATAAATTTTGTAGGTTATTCACCAAAGTTCTGTGTATGGAATAGATCTTTTTGGGCAAAATTACAGACTCTACTTTTTTGCAACAAAAGTACAGTCTGAGTGACACATCTCTTCAGAATGTACCTGGACTATCACTGCTCTGCAGGGCATTCCCAATCTAGGATCACTTATCACATGTACCCTTCTACTTTGTTCCTGTCGCACTTTCATGTAACCCAGGTACCTCCATCCAGCACTTAAATTGCACTTGTATCGTTATCTTGATTTTGTAGCTCGTTGTAGTTTCGTTGTCATGCCTCCTAGTTTGATTTACCATGACTTTCTGCCCTAACCTAGGCTTACTGTGTGAACTGGACTTATTGTGTTCATGGCTATGCATAACTTACATAATGAGTATTGTACCTTATCAGACCTGTGGTTTATAGTTGTTCCAATGACCTTCGGTATGCACTTATTGTATGTCACTCTGGATGAAAGCATCTGCCAAATAAATGTAATGTCATGTAATGTACTGTGGAGAGGTTCAGAAAATGGTGCCCTGAGTTTTTGAGCTCATCCAGTACCATAGCAGAAAAAAGATTGCAAGTAGCACACAGACTTCTCAGTTAAGCACATAAACACATAATGTTTGGTTTCAGCAGTGCTGACTTTTTGCTTGCATAGAGAAGGCCCATGACCTCTGTTGCATTTTTTCCTTTTCAGAACAAAAAGTAAGGTTAAATGTTGCACAAGAGCAAATGCACATGCACAATGCCTCCCTATCATCAGAACAAAGACACTTTATCCTGGAGACTAAAACACATCAGTGTGTGGGTGAAAGGGTGGTGGATGCCAGACCTGAAATAGTTTTGCTCATTTTTGACTTCAAGAATTCAAAAGGAGGATTTTTTTTTTTACCCCCAAGAATTCTGTGGAACGTATGCCAGAAGTCACTTCGCTGAGGGGCTGTGGTTTGTTCATGCAAAATTCAGAGCCATCTTTCATGTTTTATGCATTTATTTCAAACACAAGGGGCAAGATGGAAGTCTAAACCTTTCGCTCTTCCTCTGCTCATGCTGTGAATTGAGTTCCCACTTCAAAGTTGGAATGGGCGGGAAACGACATTCATCCCCCGAGGAGAGAGTCATGCATGGATTGGCTCTGTGTGGCTGTCATACAGATACTGACTCTTTTGTTTTAATTCGCTGTCTCTCATGCAGAATAGGCAATTAGCGCAGTTGATGGAGAGTTGAGGGCACTGGGGTTGATGTTTTTCCTTTCTTCGGTAAAAGTTTTACATAGTCTAAATTTTTATTCTTATTTTACACGATTCAGCTGTGACATTGTCTTTAATTGTATGAGTGGTCTGTCAATCAAAGGAGGACTTCACTATTGTTAACCAAACTCACCGCTGGCATAGATTTCTGTCAGTGATAGATGCCATTCTAATACATTTTCCAGTATTACTGTTGGAGCTATTGAAATCTGAACACCGAGGCAACCATCTCACAGAGAAAACAGGAGTTAAGAGTCCCAACTATCACAAGCATAACTGGATGTAAAATATTCACTACTCAAGATCACATTAGGTTGGATAACCTTTTTCCCTTATCTTCTCAACATTATCCAATGAAACAGGTGAGGTAAGATTACTGTGCATGCTGTGAAGGCTAGTGGAAATATTGTAAAAACACTGATATTGTTGAAAAGAAGTTTCAAATCGGCTGTCCATTCATCACTCGTGAATTAGGGCAGGGAGTATCAAACCCTGATGTCACACCCTGATAGAAAAGCTGAGAGAATTGAGTTTCTGTGCTTGCTTTCGAAAATTTATGCTGGAGTGTACAGAAAAGCACTTGAAAGTTGAAATTAGAAGTGAAGTCTCCCTCTAACCTAATAATCGTGTTGGATGAGATGAGTTTTTCTTTCTTGTGCTGAATCGTTCTAGAATTTTTTTTTTATTATTTGTGAAAGAAAAGTGAACTTTACTGTCTCCAACTAAGGCAAAATTAAAACCGTAGATTGATGATTATAGTTATTTTCAAGAAGATTGTGTTTGGAGAAGATAGCTTTAGTGCCAGGTCAACAAAAAAAAAAAAGATTGGGCCAAAGAGGATAACTTTCTTTTTGTGGCAGAAAATCAATAGAGCCTTTAAAGGATTCAAAACTGACAGCTCAATAATCTCTGCTTTTTCCCATCTGCAATACTGTGACATGTCTGATATAAAGTTTAACAGTTGTAGCTGATATTTGGGCTAGATAAGGGTGCAGGCATTATTGGAAGTTTCACAGAGGAGGAAAAATGAGGATAGTGTGGTGATTATAAATCTTGTTACTAGATTTACAGAGAACAGGAAATCGACAATGTAGGCTAAGCAGTCATTGCTCCTTATATAACCACTTTGTTTATAACGTGGAACATGCATTTTTGTATAGGCAATGATTACATTTTATAGATGTTTTCTAAAATGGTGTTTTTGGACAGAGGGGTAAATTAGCCTTTTACTATGGGAAAAATTAATCATTTTGCCACTAAACACAATATGAACCCTCTGTTTTAAATATTTTTTGGCTCCGTGGTAATTAGGTAAATCAACTACTTAATCTTTAATTGATTACTAATATGCATTCCAAACTTCTTGGATATGCAATTAACCAAAAAACTGTATTAAATCTTTCATGTTGTACACAGATGTTTTCTACATCAGATGTTTTATTTTAAGAAAGACTCCAGAATATAGAAGAATATCAGAGACATATGAAGTGAAGGTCAGGGTTCAGTTACCGGCTCAATCGAACCTAATTAGCGGTGCTCAGTCGGAGCCGATCCCAGATATGAGACTCAGTGGAAGTGTGGGACCAGGCTGTTGGCTATCACTATACTATAGTGCCTTACTACATGCCTTACTGCATGGTACATGCAATATACTGTACTGTATTACACAGTACTATAAAATGTAACTACAGTATGCCATACTGCAATGCGTGGTACTGCAGTATTCTGCACCATCATGTACTGTATTATATGCTGTACTATAGCATGTAATAGTTTTCTTCTGTATTATGCTTTAATATGCTGTAGTCTGTAACATTGTTTTAAATACTATGACAGCAAAGATTCTTCTCAAAAGAATGGAATTGTTCTATAGCATAATACTATAATAGATAGCGAAGCGTACAGAGATGGAACATAAGGCACACAATTATCTAAGTACTTTTGTTTGCCATCAGATTGAATTGGAATTAGGATATGATGATGGCAACAGTTGACAGACATTACAAGAAAGATTCTTTTTTTTTTCTTTCTTTTTTTGGGGAAGTGCTTTCATTTGGCCTCACAGCTGAATCGACAGTAACTTATGGAACTCACACACAGGGTCGCGTATGAGTGAGAGCCAGAGTTGGCATTACTGAAAAGTTATGTCAAGACCTAGTAACATTAAGGCGAGAGCTCTCTTTTGATCTCAGTGAGTCATAACGTTATACAGATCAAGCATGCAAATCTCCCCTTGTTTCCATAAGACATCCACCCACATGCATTCTTATCACTGTAAGAAATACTCAAACGGAGGACGTGCACCATATAAATGAGCCCTTGCTCCCTGTATGTGGTAGTGTATGTGCTTGTATATGGGTAGACTGAGGACATGCTGCATCACTGTGGGTTGGTGGGGACAAACTGCATTCAAGTCATGGTAAATGGTAGATGGACTGCATTTATATAGCGCTTTTATCCAAAGCGCTTTACAATTGATGCCTCTCATTCGCCAGAGCAGTTAGGGGTTAGGTGTCTTGCTCAAGGACACTTCGACACGCCTAGAGCGGGGTTTGAACCGGCAACCCTCCGACTGCCAGACAATCGGTCTTACCTCCTGAGCTATGTCACCCGTCGCCCCGCCCAGTCATAACAAGGCCACACCCCCTGCTTGGGGAAAATGGACAGTATTCTGCCATGGAACTTCAGTCAAGATTTTTGTAAATTAATTGCATATAAATGTAATTAAATTAAGAATATGTATATGTTTATATAAAATATATTTTTCTTACAAACATCGTGATACTGTGTGACTTTTAAAAACCCAAGTGCAGTGGTATGAATTGAGGCATGTGATGTTTTAAATGTCATTTTGGCTGTTGAACTGTGCCTCGGGATAAAAAGCACATGCTGAAGAGAGCTAAAAATCATCACTCTCTTCATCTTTGTATTATTAGAACTCTTAATGTCATTTTTCATTCATTGTCCCAATGGCAATACATGACATTGTGTGTTTCGCCCTCTCAAGTGTTTTCTTCTCATTTTAAGTTACCGGTTGGGTAAAAAATCAATTTAATTTGCCCGAGGCTGCTGTGATTGAGTGTTTTTTTGCACTTATATCTAGTGATTATCTATTCCCAACCTTACATTGTTACTCCGTTCGCTGACGTGTTCACACAAACATTCCTCTCTTGAACCGTGTGCAGTACAAGCTGGAATTTGATGTGCGATTAATGAGAATGAAATGCCGTCTGTTTCATCCTGTTTTGTTCTCTGCGGTGCTTGTGTACAGACACTTTTCAGAAGAACCTGTGGGGGGAAAAAAAGGCTTGCAGCTGCTAGCCTCCTCTGTGATCATTGGCTTTGCTGTATTTCTGTGAAGAGGCAGTGACCTCGGCCAAATGTTTATCGTGCGCTTATCGTGGAGATCCCGAGCCAGCTCCCAAGCATCTGAGCCCAACCCCCTCTGCTGCCACTCCACCAAAGCTTCTTTCCTTCCTTTCTTCCTGGTCCAACCCAACATCCTGTTGAGACACAGGCGCACCATCTGCTGCAATGCAAAGACGGGGACACCAGAGGGATGAGGAACTCCGAACTGGAGGAGGCAGTGAGGGGACGCTGGGGGGGACCTTGAGAGGAGGAGTGGAGGATGTGCTGCCACGTGTGCCTGTATCTGGACTAAGGAATCTTTGTGATGGAGGGAAACTGGAAGCACAGTGTAGTATTCCTCCTGGAGGGAGAGACTCCATCACTTTCCTTTCCAAATCAAATGGCACCGCCTTTCTGTGCTCCATCTTCCCCTGGGACACCATTTTATTTAAGCGTGTCAGTAGCCGGTTTCCCCCGTGAGAACTGCCCCCTCTCCCTCCCTCTCTGCTCGAGGGGGTCCTTCGGCAAAGGCGCCAACTCGAAACGAAACGTCACATGACTGTATCCTTCTGCGTACGTTATAAAATCTCCCGCAATCCTCCTATCCCTGTTACATGATGATTCATCCACTCAGATGTGGTCTGCTGTTTCTGCTACTACAAAGGCACAGCAGTGAGAGAGAGCCACTATTCGGTGACTGAGATGGCTGAAATTCCCCACTTAGTACCTCTAACACCCGATTCAGTGCCTGAGTCTCCTATAATACCCCACACATTGACATATAATACCCCAGCCAGTGGCCAAGTCCCCTGTAATACCTGAAGTGACTAAGACATTTGTAATACCCCACCCAGTGACTCTAAAACCTCATTCAGTGACAGAGGCTCCCTTAGCACCCTTTAAGTGACCCAAGGGGCCTTTAGCATCATATTCAGTGACAGATGTTCCTATAGTACCCCAGCCAGTGTGGAATAAACCATCTTTGTTAAACTTTCCATTTCACTTGAGGGTTAGAATCTGCTCATTAATATTATTGCTGTCATGCTGCAGGTACAGGGAGGTCAAACAATAAACTTCCCTTAACACAGAAGCGCACTTCGTATTCAAGGTTGGAATTACGTTTCCACAAAAGTAGTCAAAAAAAACCTGTTTTCGAATTAATGACCTTAGGGAATTCTGTTTCATAGCCCACTTTCATCCAAGGATTCAATACCGTGTGCTTTCACCGACAAGCTGTTCTTCAGAATTGACTCAACACTGATGCGTGATGACTTTGTGCCTGAAATGTGCTTAATACTGAATCTGTTATAGAACCCACCTTATTAAGAGAGCTAGCCTTGAATGGTCTCACATGTCCATTATTTCACAGAGTGCAGTTCATTTTCACCGGTATAGTTCTTATGAAAGCACTCTGAATACGTCTGCATTCTCCCACATCAGTCTGTAGGAATTCATCAAGTTCAGTTGTTGGACAAATAAGACGGTGCAGCCTGAGGTCAACCTTCCTGTGAGAGACCAAAGAATGTCGAATTTAAATACAGACGTATTTGCGCTGCAGATTTTCTTGTGTATTGAAATATTAAAGTGACCAGTGTCCACAGACCCTGACCACAGATAGAGGAAGTAGGTTTGTGTTTGGGAAACCAGGATAATGTATGAAGCTTCATCTCCGAAAGGCCCCACTTTACTTTGCTGCGATTGTGATTTGTGGTTTCACAAGGGTTGTGCCCAGCTGAGACATTTTTCTGCTCATGCAGGGATTTGCCTTTTGGTCTGAGTCAATTCTCTGCCAACCTGGCTGGAAGTCAGGTGGTTCAACAGACCATCTGACAAAGCATCAACAAGGGAGAGAGGGTTTTAGTTAACAACATGTTATTGCCCATGGAAATACCCAACAGGGACTCCTCTGGTCCTTCAGGCAGGGGATGATATGCCCAAACAATCATATCACAGTTTCTTTCTGATGTTTGGACAGCACATGATTATCACAATATTTTGTGTTAATATGGTGAATTAGCAAAGTGTTCATGATGATGACATGATTAATAAACAAAGATATTTACAAGTTGATTTACAGGCATATAAATAAATAACATATATTTGATGTCCTTTTTTCAGTTTCTCGTAATATATTGTGTCTTTAGCTGGTATCATGAATGAAACTGTAGCAGTGAAGATATAAGATCATCATATCAATCACCCCTAATCTGTGGTTCAGGGTGCAGTGTCGTATCCCATAATAGAGAATTGTATCCTGTTTGTGCTAGTTCTGGATGGGGTTTCAAGCCCTGTGGGTCAGCATATAGTTTTCCTAAAGTATATATGAGATAATTGTACCCTATATATACTTGAGGAGTATACTTAATATATAATTAAGCCCACCCAAATCTAAGCTAAGTTTAGGTATTTTTTACATATATTGACACTGAGATGAGCTTGAGTAAAACAAAATATTAATCTCTCATTTAAGTTTTGTGACTTGATATGTAAACTTGGCAATTGAGATGAAGAAATATGAAATGCATGGAGTCTGGCCTGGGCAGAATAGGCACCTGGCATACCAAGTACGTCTATACTGTAGGTGTTCCAAAGAAACCCCCCTCATGAATTATACATGTAAAATATTTTCTCATGTATTTCAGCAAATTTAAATGTAATCTGATTTGTAAAGAACATTGCAAAGATTAAATACAGAGTTTATAGAAAGTCTAACCCTCTTTTCACATTTTGTTTTGTCAGTGTCTTTTTCCCCCCACTTATCTGCACTCTGTATTCCACGTTTCATTTCATTGTGGGCATTTTGGTAGCCAAAACCTTCCTGTAGAGGTGACTTTTAGATTACGGTTCGCAGACGATTTCTTTTGTAAGTACTGATTTTAGTTTTAATTATAGTCTTGATCTCCATGCATGATAGCAGATTATGCATGAAGCAAACAATGCCTTTTCAGGAAAAAAAGGAAATATACGGATTTTCTGTTATGGTGGCCCCACCTTATGGTACAGTAAAATCATTATTGATATGTACTTTGACTAGCATTTTGTGACAATAGTTTAATATTTATATCTTACATTTTCATGTCATTTTCTCAATAATTTCCTGTTCATGTCAAAATGCTCAGATAGTACCACGAGGTTGCTATTTTTGCCCTCTTGGTTACAGTGAAATGCCTCTGTCATGCATGGACACAAATTGTACATTTTTTTTTACATTTTAGGAATCTCATACTTGAAAGGAAAACACTTTTGTTTATTGCAGTTACTTGTGTTTATTATAAGCTGTCTCTATGATGGGAGGGTTTATGGTGGGCTTATTTGGAAAGGCTATGTTTCATGGTTTAAAATTGGGAATAATAATTTCAAATTAAGAGATTTTAACAATTGAGTGATTAAAATAAAAAATAGCCTTCAGCACTATGCAATGTTATTATTGATTATGATTACTGGTAATTATGTTCTTTACATTTAACATGGGAGGAGAGATTAATTATAATTAAATTAGAGTAGGTGAAAGTGAGATAAATATACAATATAAATATTTAATATTTAACATTTAATTTAACTTGAAAAGTGGTACATGAATATACAATAAAAATATTTAAATACCACACTCGGTAATGTCAGTAGTGTATTTACTGTGACATGAGGTGTGACTTCTAACTTTTCATCAAATAAGCTATTTTGTTTCCTTTGACTGATCTGATGTCGCAAACAAATATCTAAACATCATTCTCTTACTTTCACATTAAAAACCAGCATTTACCAATGAAAACAAATAAGATGCCTAAAATGGTAGTATTCTATTGGTTTTTAAAGCAAAGTTTCAAACTTTCAGGATGCCCTCCAGGTGGTATATGTAAATGACCATCATAATTCAATAACCATAAATCTGATTAGTTTATTATAAAAACTGACATGTAAAGTTGATGAATTGGTTGAGACAGTAAACTGCAGGCAATATATTTTTCACTCTCAAATTTATTGGGTTTATCTACCTAGTATGAGGTAGGACCCTCTTTTGCCTCCAGAACAGCCTGAACTCTTTATGGCATGGATTCAACAAGGTGCTGGGAACATTCCTTAGGGATTTTTGTCTATGCTGACTCGACAGCATCACACAGTTCCTGCAGATTTTTTTGGCGCGCATTCATGCTGCGAACCTCCCGTTCCACCTCCTCCCGAAGGTGCTCTATTCGGTTGAAATCTCGGGACTGTGCAGGCCATTGGAGTAAACTGAAGTCACTGAAATGCTTGTAGAACCAGCTTGAGATGATCTGTGCTTTGGACATGGCGCGTTATCTTGCTAAAAGTTTTCATTTGTAAAGGTATACTGTGGCCATACAGGGATGCACATTGTCAGCAGCTGTGCTTAGCTCTAATGTTTCATTCAAATGATACTCCATTGGTATCAAGGGGCCTAATGTGCACCAAGAAAACATTCACCACCCCCACCACCAGCCTGCACCATTGGCACAAGACAGGATGGATCCATGGATTCATGCTGTTTACACTAAATTCTGACCCTACCATCTGTACCTTGCAGGAGAAACCGAGAGTGGTGAGACCAGATAACGTTTTTTTCCTAGTCTTCAAGTGTCCAGTTTTGGTGGTCACGTGTAGCCTGATATTCCTGTTTTTAGCTGACAGGAGTGGAAGCCGGCGTGGTTTTTTGCTGCTGTAGCACATCCGCTTCGAGATTCGACACATTGTGTTTCAGACATGCACGCTTCTGCACACCGTTTTTGTAAACGGCTGTTAGCATGTGGCTATTCTGTTAGCTTGAACGAGTCTGCCTATTCTCCTCTGACCTCTCTCGTTAACAAGGTGTTTTCACTCACAAAACTGCTGCACGCTAGGATGTGTTTTGTTTATCGCACCATTCTCCATAAACTCTAGAGATTGCAGTGCCTGAAAATCTCGGGAGGGCAGCTGTTTCCTGAGATAATGGAAGTACCACATCTGGCACCAACAATCGTACCATGGTCAAAATCCCTTAGATGATGTGTCTTGCCCATTTCTAATGTTTGTTTGAACAACTAAATCTCTTCACCATGTCTCCATTCTTTATAAATTGAGTTACAGCCACATTATTCACTGTCTGGATTAGTCATAAAAGGGATTATTCATAAAAGTGTCTGCCAATGTAAAAAGAAAAAATTTAACAAAAAAAAAAAACAATATATATATATAACTGTCAATGTCTCCACGGCGATAAGGATAAGTATTTACTGCCATAGTAAGGGAATCCAGTCTTATCCAAAAAGGGCCAGTGTGGGTGCAGTTTTTGTTTTAGCCTGGCAGTACGATACCGGATTCATTTAATTAACTTAGCATTGTCTTCAATCAAGACGTTGCTGCAGTAAGTAGAATCTGGTGTCTTAGTCCTGGGCTAAAAGGGAAAACTGCATGCATCCTTTTAGATAATATTGGACAATCCTGTGGTAGAGCACTGTGTTGGTTATGTGACTACTATTACAGCATGTTATGAAGGTGAGCACTACAGATAAATTTAATAAAGAATAAAAATAGCCTTTAAACCTCTATAGTCTAAGACAGGGATTACTATTTTCCAAATCATTTTGATGCATTTGTTGAGCTGGATTTAAATATTGGTCACAGGTTACAATGTAATTTTAAACCACATTCCTTTTTGGAACAACTTTATTAAATTCTTTATTAAAGTTGTCAAATACGATTAAAATGGAACTTGTGACTAAAAATAAAGGCCCTGCTGTTAACAGTTCCAAAAATATTATCCGCCTTAATTTAGGTTATAATTTTGAAGGGACTTGCTCCTTTCTTGAAATGTTGGACATTATCAGCTTTCTTGAGTGCTCAATTAATATATGATTTCCACAGTCCCATGTACCAGGGAAGTGTGTGGTAGCTAGTACATCATGTGCATCCTACGCCTCAAAGCAGGGTCCAGTCTATCTCTGCTGTTACACTGCTGTTCGTAATCTTTTTGTGTAAGAGATATATGAGGGATTTCTCAACCTGACATTAAATTACACTGCAATGAAGCATTAAACAAGTGCAGAACTGTGTGGACTATGGCTAAGTGTCTCTCTCCCTGTCTTTCTCTCTCTCTTAAAATGAGGTCTCCACACTGTTGCCGGGTAACAGTCACAACCCAGGTCAGATCTTGGCGCCAGTGATTCGATGGGGTCAGACGCCTATCAACCAGTCTACGCCCTGGGAGACAGACGAGCCACCCACCAAACAGATCCGGGAAAATGATGGCACAGGTATGGCCTACTTGCTATATGTATTGGGGGTGGGGGTGGGTGGGATTTGGTTAGAACCCTCCCCTCCAGAATGACCAGAGGTGCCCATATAATACGCAGAAGTTTATCATAACGAACCCAAATCTGTCAATGGTGACAACCTTGCCGCTCTGCCGGTTTCCTCTTACAGGCGAATTGGAGAGTCTTTCTTGCCCGTAGGTATGAATGTGTGAGTGAATAGTTTTTGTGCTCTGAAATAGATTGGTCCCCTGTCCAATGCACACCCAATGCATTCTGGTATAGACTCCAGTCCCCCTGAGAACTTGAGCAGGAATAAGCAAGTTATATAATGGATGGAAACAATGTGGAGCTTTCAGCTACTTTGTGAAGTTTCATTTTCTGTCTTCAACCCCATTCACTCACACCAAGTAAGTTACCCCACCTGATGTAGCTAGCTGTTAATGTTAGATCTGTAATTGTAGTTTTTATCATTGGAACTTTAAATTTGAATGTTTCTGGCCCTATAAAAAGTCTGTATTGTCTCCAACTTCACACTGTCGATAACGTTACTTACCGGTCCAACAGAATACAAGCCAATTCTGCGTCGCTTTTAATTCTATTGGTGAACTTTAGCTGCCGCCACCAAGGAAAAGCAAATCCAAGTTTAACTGTAGTCTAGCTCTGTCATTGTCTTTTTGCTTCGCTGTATCTGGCTCTTTGCACTCTTTGTTGGTTGCCCTGTATCAGAATACTCATGGCGATTAGCCATGTTTTGAGCAATCCTTAAAAGTCCCAAAAAAAAACGGTCTGTTTCTAATTGTTAAGCATTGTATCCCTCTAACACTCCAGTGTTTTTTAAATCTTCCCATAGCTTTGGTAAGGACTGTACTGCACTAGATTATTTTTTGAGGAAATTGACTGCAGTACCCAACACACATTGTGTATCTGTGGTGGCTGTTTTTATGGCTGATTTCTAAAAACCCTATTGTACATATACAGCCTGACCTTCTCCCTGATTGAGCTACCCAAGATCAGAGTCATGCTGTGGATGAGATTGCACACTACTATCATTATGTGACATAAAGATCACTTTCTGATTTTTGTGCCACAGTTTTCCTTTTCAGAAGGTTGCTTTGATTCAAGTAGCAAATTATGTCTGAAACTAAATCTTTGTTTGACAGGTTCCAATGCATGACCTTACCTCCAATTAAACTTTAAAAAAAAAATGAAAACCGTACCCCAGTCCCAGATGATTACGACGTGATTGATGTTAATAAATTTTAATGGATTTATTGAAATGACAAAAGCTAACCTCTGAAGCAACCACTACTCTAAGTTCATAACCACATTTTAATTACTGTTCAAGAGCATAATTATGTCTGGAATCAGCTGAATTAATTTTAATGCAGTTAGCATTCCTTCAGTAACCTTTTATACAAGGGTGTGTTTCGTGGTACTAATTAAATTGTATTATTTATTTATTTTAAGACAATTGTCTGACCTTGCAAGTTTATATAATATATGTAATTAAATAATTGTTCATTTTTTATTTTATGAGAACTAATTGTGAGTATAATCACTCAAAGAACTTACATTTTTATTGCTAACAAGCGTTGCCAAATGTTCCCAAATGTAATTGCAATCTCCTTTTTAAGTGTTTTTTTTTTGCACATCATTGAAGTTTAAAAAAAACAACTCCTTGGAAACAGAATAAGTCAGTTATGCAACTTGGAGTTAACTTCAGGCTTGCATTGCATTATGAATTATGGAATATTAATGTGCCCTCTGTACACATGCCAATGTTTGCCTTCACCAGCAGCCTTCCCACCAGCATTTTAAAGGCTGTGCTATGCTGGGGGATTTTATAATTTTCTTCTCTTCGTCGTCGCAGAATTGCCCCTTTGCACTATGTGAAGTGTCAGGAGCTATTTTAGTTTGAAACCTGATTAAGGGCAAGGGTCCAATGTGGCTACATATTCATAATTTTAATAAGTCCTGTATATGAACTCCAGTAGGAGCTATGTCTCTGTATGGATTCATAAACTCACGACTTTCTAATGTGGCTGTCCACAATGTATGCAAATTAATGTAAATGTATGCAAATTAGTAGAGTGAGAAGGCAGTGGTTTGTTATATCTCTGTAGATGATGCTATAAGCCTGTGAGGGTACCTGACCATATTTATATATGTATAAACCCTTAAATTTGTTTCTTTTGATGAATAGTTTTCTTGAGGATGTAACTGCTATAGTTTAGTCAGGGAATGTGTCCATTGGAATTTTAGGTTTTTTAATGATTTGCTGATGTGGAATCAGTGTGATTACTGGAACATTATACTTCATATAAGTACCATACGTGTGTGTCTGTGTCTGCAGCCACATATAATGTCCTGTGTGTGTGTGTGTGGGAGAGAGAGAGAGGGAGGGAGAGGGAGAGAATCAGGAGTATACAGTGAGGTCCAGAATTTTTGGCACCCATGGCACTGAGCCTTAGTATTGGATGGAGAACAGATTTGGAGGGATCTTGAACCATTCCTCCATTCAGGACTTTTCAAGATCCTTGATATTTGTAGATTTGCGCTTATTGAATACTCTTAAATTCAGACTACAGGTTTTCGATAGAGTTAAGGTCTGGAGATTGAGATAGTCATTCCAAAACATTGATTTTGACCATTTCCGTGTTGATTTGAGGCCTGTTCAGGGTCATTGTCTTCTTGGAAGGTCCACCTATGGCTAAGTCCCAGCCTCCTGGTAAAGGCAACCAGGTTTTTGGCTAAAATGTCCTTATGCTTGGCGGAATTTATTATGCCATTGATCTTAACAAGAGCCCCTGGACCACTGGCAGCAATACAGCCCCTAAGCATCAAAGATCCATCTCCATGTTTGAAGGTAGGTATGAGGTGCTTTTCTTTGTATGCATTCCTCTTAATGCCATACATGCTGACAGTGTACATAGCCAGAAATGGTCCCATCTGACCACAGCACCCGGTCCCAGTCTTAGTTCCAATAACATTTGCCGGTCCAGACACTCAAATTGGTGACTTCATTTTTGGGACTTGATGACCCCAAAAAATAACTGAGCTGGACTTGGGTTCTTCTTTGCTTCCATCCCCGTGTCCTTGACTGTGCTGAGTAGTATGTTTAACTTAATGTTTAATTTATGTATTTCTTTACATCTTACCCAGATATGTGGAAGTCAAACGTCTGTCAATTTTGGTTTGACAGTTCCTTGGCTTTCCCCATGGTGATTTATGCCAAAGTGATTTAACATGCTCTCACCTCATTTTTATATCCTTGTGAAACAGGAAGTGTTTGCATTCCACAATACTGTTCCTTAAGATTGAGATTAACTTAAATAAGTAGAATTGTATTGCAGATTTCGCTTTGTTTGAATGAGAGTTTGTTTAAAAGGGAAATGCCACCCTGGGTTTCTTTTTCTAGAAAATGTAGGTTCATGGTGTTCAGTTCAGTTAACTTTCATGCTTAAGTCCTACTGAAAAGAAAATGCCGCTTCGCTGCAGTGTGGCAAATTGCAAGGGTTTAACATTTGCAAGTTTATTTTTACCAAGATGAGAGTGAGAGAAAATTGGGGACGCTGAATGTCCTCCTGATACACCTGAGAGACAGCTAAAGAATGTTTGAGTGTGGAGCGGGCACTTTCCCCCCAGATGATTTTGAGAACCCCCGAGCAAGACTACTGATTACTGAATATACTGAGCAACCGTCTGTTAGCTCGGTAAAGTACGGAATATCGGGGGAGCTATCTCCTAATTTAAATTACCCACCCATTGTAGTTTTTCAAAAATGAGCAAGGGTAGAGGGGTGCGCCACTGTGATGTATACCTCTACCAAGTTCTCTCCTGCCACTGCCACTATTTTGGTGCAGATTAATTTGGCCGGCCTCTTAGGGAGACTTAATCAGTTACGCCTTGATCTGTTAAATGAGGTTAATGTTGTTTTGCAGTGAAATTTCCCTTTAAAGATATCTTTAGGGGTGCCAATAATTTTGAAACCCTTGGTTTTTTAGAAAATGGTATTACTCAAGGAAATATCTTTTTGTATTAGAATTTAAGTTCATAGTTTTCCCATCTGTTTGAGCATATTGCACATTATCTGTATTGTTTTTTTATTTGCAAGTTTTTTTTCTGAGTTTTTTAGCCAATAATTCTGGGCCTGACTGTGTGTCTAGATATACTTCGATCTGGTGTATTCCCACTATATGGGGGGGTATTGAGAACATTGAGAAAATTTTGAACTGAACTGAACTGAGCTGAACTGAGCTGAACTGAGCTGAACTGAGCTGAACTGAGCTGAACTGAGCTGAACTGAGTTGAGCTGAGCTGAGCTGAGCTGAGCTGAGCTGCGCTGCCCTGCACTGCACTGCACTGCACTGCACTGTCTGACGGCTCTCTCCTGCAGGTACCTTGATTAGGTGTGCTTTGATTGCTCTGTCTCCAGGTCCACCATGGGTTTCCTCGGTAGCAGCAGCCAGCCAGGTGGGCCTCCGCGGGCACTCGTATGGCCTGGCACCGCCCCCAGCGTACACCCCCGGAGTGACCGCCCAGTCGCCCATCATGGGCGTGACCCCCGCCATCCCAACCGCCATGCCCCCGCAGCACCCGCTCATGACCGCCCACTTCCAGCTGCCCCCGCCGCCCCCCCAGACCCTCGCCAGCGCGGTGATGAACCTCTCGGCCCACCCTGCCCTCGCCACGCCTCCACACACCCCCGTCTGCCGCGTCACGCACCCCGCCGCCATGGGCAACGGTCACATGACCCACCCCGCCATGCAGCCGCCCGCCGTCCCGCCCGCCAACGCCCCGCTGACAAACGGCCAAACGGTTCCGCCCCCTGCTCCCGTCCCCGCAGCCAATCAGGAGAACACTAATGGGCCTCAGATGCTACGTACCGTGGGGATGGGGAAGTATGAGTTCACGGACCCCTGGCACCCCAAAGGTATGTGAGTCACCAACCCAACAACACGCTCAAAATGAATGTCTGTTTTTGAAAAATCATAAGACCCAGGCAGGTTTTAATATCTGCCCAGCAGTAGAAATGAAGCAATAACGGGCTCCTTTTCGGTGTTGCATCATATCCTGCAGGTATTCTGCCTCCGACGGCAGGATGAAACCAATATATATTTATATATATTCTCTTTTTAAAATTCACTTTTAATAATGTTTCTCATCCATCTTCTCCTTCGCACACTGTAGGGAGGGAGCTACCTTTTTATCTCACCAATAAAGATGCATCATAGTCATAACTTTATACAGCCACAAAGCAATATTCAGAAGTACAATTCCGAAAAGCACGCTAACAGGCTTTTCTGGGCCAGCTAAAGCAAACACGGTGTCTGCTGTCTGTTTTGAAATGGAACATGTTTGAATTGTTCTTCAGTCTTGGAGAAAGGAAGTTCAGTCATCATACTGTAGCAGACTTCTTTTTACTATTAATATGTGCATTATCTAAGTAAATATGGGCATGAAATGCAGTATCCTGGGATTTAAGGTCAAGACGTTTAATAATTACCATTGTTCTGTTCATCACACCCTTTTCAATTGTAGAGCAGGAACCAGCCAGGCTCATTATACCCTTTTCCCCTCTATAGAGCTGGAATGATCCTGGCTCATTATACCCTTTCCCACTGTTGCTGTGGGTGGAGTCGGTTAGCTTAAAATGGAAGCCTCAGCTTTGTGCTTGTGCTGATGTTCCATGATGATTGTTCTGCTAAAAAAAAAAGTATTTGGTAATTATCCGTATGGTTTATATCCCAGCCTTAATATAGCTCTCTGTTAACAAAGATCTAGTGTCTAAGAATACCATTCGGTGTTGCAGTATTGTAGCATATTTATTTAAAATACAAACTATCTGAAATGTGTATAGATTTATGCATGAAGCAGCACCCCCACAGGTAAAGCTACCTTGGAGTTCTACGAGCAGCTCTCACATGAAATGATGTGCTTGTTTAGCAGAACCACTTGGTATTAGAGATGGCTAGCATAGCTCATTCGTCATATTTTCCATTCATGGAGCCGGATATTTACTCAAGCACATCAGGCTGAGCGCTTTAGTATTTTGATCTAGAGCCCCGTGTCGGAATAAGATACATCCACATAAAGTGTTTTGCTGATGTTTGGTTTATTCAGTTAGCGTGACAGGTTTGCTATCCATCAAGTTGTGGGTTGGTATGGCTTACCTCATACCAGTACAGTGCTGAGACTTTCAGGCACTTTTCAGGGTCCCCTGCAGAAGTTACCATAATGACCACAGACTCTAATTAGCCAGACTATTCCCCCACATTTTTCCTATTGATGACCTCTTCTATAGTTGAGTAAATCAGTCATGAGACCATCCATAGTGAAGTAAATGTCTCACATTACCATGTATAGTTGAGCAAGTCTTTATTGTGACTGTGCTACAAAAGTTTGGGTGTGGACAACATGGACCTGTGTGGGTCCCAGCCTCCCTGCATGGCCAATATTACTACCGCAGTGCCACACCCAGGATTTAAACCTGCAGCCTTGTCGATACGGGAACCTGACTTCATCTCTGTTAGCCCACAGTCGCTGTATAGCAGTTTGCAGTTGAACTTAAATATGCTGGTTTAAAATGCATGAAGAATAACACTCATAAATAGCCATGGGAACATTGAGGCAGATATGATCAATGATAAGCATGCTTTAATGCTTATGACTTTTCCCCTGGGGAAGAAGTATCAGGAGCATAGAGAACTAGGTGTGAAAAGTGTGCATATGGTCTTATTTCATTTTAATGTGTATAGCCTAAAAGTACATACATTATATGCTGATTTTATTCTGTGACTGAAGCCATTCTGTCTGTAGCGCAGACCCAGAGCCCTCAGGTGTCAGACCAGTTATTAAAGAGCATGGTTATTGTTCCTGATATGATTTTCATTCAAAGGAGTTTGAAGCAGTCATCAATTTTACAGCCAAGCAAAGAGTCTCAGAGCCACATCTCACCACCAGAACCATAATTAAATTAAATCAGTTCTCAAACCTCCCATACAGCACGTCCCACTTGAGAATCCACTTGCAGATATTCCCAGAATTAGGTGGAAAGGAGTGCCGTGCTACTGCTGAAAAATACATTAATGTACACGGAATGTATGAGCAGGGAATCTCGATCAGTGTTGAAACCAGTATTTGTATATGTTGTTGCAAAATACTTGTCCTAGAATATTATATTCTTTATAGGCAAGCTATTTTTTTATGAAATGAAAATGTGAAGCAAAATGTGAATACCAATATTATTATCAATTATAAATGAATGTATGTAATACCCTATTTTATAATAACCCATTCCTCACAGTCGTTATGAAGCAGAATGGGTCCTTAACTACAGACCCATTATACCAACGGAGCTGGGAAAAGATTGCTTTTCAATGATAAGTGTGTTTGCTGGGCTCACTTACCCAAAGCATATAAAGCAGAAATAAAAAATTCAGAGAACAAATGTCAAATTCAAAAGTAAGATAAAAGCAATGAGCAATTTTGAATAAATCCTTCACTTTTTCCTGGCTTCATTCTTTACAAAGGGCTGTCTCACCCTGTCTGCTCTGCCTGCCTTCCTCGCATGGTTATTAGAAATGCCATATTCACAAGAATTTTCATTCGAATTCTAAACTGGCCACGCACATTTAGCGAGACAGACTAAAAAAATATGACTGTTAATTGCAATTTAAAAAATAAGGCTTGCAGTCAGGGGCGCGCAGTCAGGGCCCCATGAACGGTTCTGACATTGGGCCCCCCCACCCCAGTCAGTCAGGGCACTTGGAATTATCCATACCATTCCCCCTCCCCCCCCCCTTTGTTACTGCTTGCAGTTTATCATATGCGATTGAGGTGCAGCTGGTGCTGGGTGAGGCCAAGGGGTGCGATGTCACCGTCAGATGTACAGAGCTGCAGGCTCAAAAGATGTTTAGCTTCCCCTCCCTCTGATCACAAGCTCTGTGACATCAGTGGAAATAACCTTCTGCTGGGAATAGGCGGCTCGGCGGCGGCAACGACGGCGCAGACGCCGCCGCTTAAATCACAGGAGAAAAAGACGGTTAGTCACCCCTCCCGTGCCCAAACCGCACTCCCTGGTCTCCGCTCCCAACGCTCGCAGTGCAGATGCTTCTTTTTTTATGTCAGAAATTCGACATTACTCCGGAACGCAGTGTCAGAAATTGCTCATTCTAACACTTGAATTTGTCACATATAGTTGAGGGGTTGTCTGGTGGTTTGTTTACAACAGAGGCCACTGTGGAACATGGAAGATGCTATTTTTCAGCTAGCTGTTATTGTTGGAACATATTTCTGTGTTAATTGGTTGATTTGGACGCTGTATCACTTTGTGGATTTTTCGCGTGCCTGGTTTCATGGCGCTTTGTTGCTGCGATTCCTTCACACTAGTGAACCACATGCTTCGGCAGGCGAGAACCCAAGGTTGGCTAATTACCCTTGTTTCCCGAGTGGGCTGTTTGACAAAGGGCTGTGGTACCGCTCTAGGGGTACTGCAAGTTTCTTCAAGCGCACCTATTCAAAGCAACGAGAGCGCCTAGTTGCTTGACTGTCACTCAGAGAACAAGGTTTCTTATCAGACCTTGTTCTCTATTATAGAGAGACAGCCACTGGGCCGCACGGCATTGCGTGTTAAAACCGGTGTGAAACATCATGTGGATGAGGCTGTCAGCGCTACCCTTACTGACAAGCTTAACATCTCGGGCTAATGGGGGCTCGGTATCGGGTCACATGACTGGGCACAGGTTCCGAGTATCTGAATGAATTCCCCGAAAAAGTATAGAGCAGCGGATGCTGCAGGTCGGAGCGAGCAAACTGTAGAGACTCCTAAGGGCAGAAATGCCCTGGAGCTTGTCACAAAGCGTACACTGCAGATCAAAGAGCTAACACTCACAGGACTAGGGCCTGCTATGAATTGCTGCAACTCTGTTATGTTATGATGGAAAACTTTGTTACAGCATGATAGATAACTCTTTAGCTCTTCTGCCTTTTCCACCGAAGAACATTTTTCAAAACCTTTTGGGGGAAAAAATAAATAAAATTCTGCAGAGATGGCAGACTTTCGATCTATGCCAGACAGCAAACCTTCATGAAACTTTCCAGAGGATCAGGTAACCACGATCCTTGCTTCAAGGCCGTAGCTCCAAATTCAGACATTCAGGCCAGTCAAAAAAAGAAGCCTTTGTGCTGTTCAATAATAGAATGTGTGCAACTGCGATGTGGGAATTTGACAGAAAGCAGGGGGAGACAGAAGGTTGCGACAGCACTCAAAACAGTCATTGTGAAATAAGTAGTCTGAAGGAGCGAATTAATCAAGATGGCTTTTTCACACCGTGGAAATCTCACAGGAAATCTACACCAGGATTAACTTTTAATACAATTTGATAAATAAAGCTTATTTGCTTGATACAACGCAGAAAATGCTCATTTGTATGTAATAAGTCGGCTTTCCTGATGAGGCTTTGGGTGTGCAGGCAGCTGTAACGGAACTGAAAGTGACAGAGGGTGTGAAGGTGCTCTACGCTAATGTCCTAACATGTTTGTGATGTTAGCATGAAGCCAGCAGACAGCTGCCCTTGTCTCCATGCATCTCATCCCTTTTATTATTTTTGTTCCTGCAATTAACACGGGGGAGTCAGACAGCTCGTTTAGATTAAGATAATTTGCCCTCCGTCTCCGCCACTGCCTTGGTTAATTGCTTCCTGTTTAAGATAAGGCGGTTTTAATGCTGAAGGAGTCTCTGAAACAGCCCATATTAATTATTGTGCTCCTTTAAGATGCACTGCTTTGCATTTTTAATTAGACCGAGCTGAGCTTTGGGCTCTGCCTACTCCAATGTGACGGAGGCGGTGGCGATAACGCAAATCGGCCTACGGACAGGACGACACAAACGCAGGCATTGTCCATCGAATTATAACACAGCACAAATACATCTGCAGTACATTAGTCACTGGGGAACAAAAAGGCACAGAATACAATGGCTTGGGGGTTTTTAATAAGAATGCGCTATGGCAGACCACCTGGCCACAGCAGAACATTTCAATCAACATTTCAAAACAAACTCCAGACAGCAAGGGCACCCTGGCCATAGAGACTGGCTGTCTCACACTGCAACCAGTGCCAGATCGATACAGGATATTATGTAGAACAAAGTCCACAAAAAATATTGAGACCTTCACTTGAAATGTTGTCTCAGGGAACCCTTTCAAATGTAATAAGCATTTACAAAGGACACCTGGCTCTAACTTTGGTAAACAGTGGGGTTTAATACAGAAGGACCATATGAAATCAAAGTATTTGACCCACTGCTGGGTGGCTTGGATAAAGCATTATGCTATGGTGTATGGATAGCTCTGACTCCACTCTTTCCAAGCATAGCAGTAGTCTGCGGTGTGAAAAGAAACAGCTGGTGACACCACGTGTTTCGTAGGAGAACCACGGATGTCTACACTCTCCCAAATCGGCAGTGCGGTTGCAGTTGTTGGGTGCCAAATTTATAAAGATTAAAATTAAAAAGTATTTAGTTGCTCAGTACACCCTAATTTGGGAAAATGCAGAACTTACATTTAACACATTGTCCATGGATACACCAAAATATTTATCATATGCAGTTTTGGTTACTATATTGACCTTGGCCAGACAAAGGCCATAAGCTGTGCCTGGGAATTGAACCAGTATCATTGTGTTTGTAAGCTTATTCCCCTTTATCTTTTCAGAAGTGCCACCAGATATAAATTGTATTGCATATATTTACCAGATAATTATTAATTTGTTTTATTAGTATCCCAATGTCTTCTCTGCTTTCAACATATGAATTGGTCTGGTATTTTTGAGAACCCTCAAGATGTCTCTATGGCCAAATAATTGTTCATAGATGCTCAATCAATCCTGAACGAGTATTCATATAATATTGGTTGGTCAAGACAAAATGGACATTCTAGGTCATTACAACTATACGTCTTCAGCTTAATAATTCATGGCCGTATCGACATGTGCTAAATGCAACTGAGCAGTGAATGTTTCATTCTCTCTATGAAGCCAAAAGCAAACCCACATACTTTCCCACAAGATAAATCAACCTTTTCTGAACTAATGTTTACCGAAATAAATCATGTTAATTAACTGTGTATTTTGCACTGACAGCATATTGAAGCACATTAACACACAATTTCCCAGGGTCACTGTATCAAAGAAAAATGGCCTAGGGTGCGAAACACAATGCTGTCAAACAAAATTTGGGGTAGCCATTTGCATTTGCAAGCCTGTCTCATCACCATAGCGTACTTAGCATACACCGTAATTCAAGAGAGCACAATACACAATGCTGTTTCACATGGTAAGGGTCTACTGAAACACGCCTATTTTATATAGTAAGGCACTACTGAATCGCAGTTGTTTTGTGTGGTAAGGGTGAACTGAAACACACATGTTTTATGTGGCAAGAGGGTGCTGAAGCACAGCTATTATATATTGTATAGGTGTAGTGAAATGCGGCTGTTCTATAGGGTATTGGGGAGAACAGGCAGGCATGTAGCAGTTGCTTTTGTCCAGATCGACTCATACAGCTTTTTGTATTTTTACATAATGTCTATTTTATACCACATGCATGTATACTAAAGCAATTCAGGTTCAGTACCTTTGCTCAAGGGTACAACAGCAGTGTCCTGTTTTTGTAATAAAACCTGCAACCTATGGGTTACAAGCCCATGCTCCTGATCAGGTGTTAGGGCTGAGTAATAGTGCTAGAGAGGAGCCGAGGAACAGTTTGAAGAGGTCGGTCTTCTCTCTGTGTCAGAAGATGGCCAACATCTCCGCTGTTCTGACTGCGGTGGGAAGCTCATTCCACCACCAAGAGACCAGAACAGAAAGCAGACGTGCCCGGGAAGGGCAGGCTCTGAAAGGGGGTGGAGCCAGCTGTGCTGTGATTGTGGAGTGCATGGGTCTGTCTGGCTGATGTATTTAGTTCAATGGCCTGTTGAGGTTAAGAAGGAGCAGTTCCCTTTTGGATTGTTCTTTGACATTGGAGTGTTCTTTGGAGGTTGTAGACAAGGTGAGCAGCGGCATCCTGGACATGCTGCTGAGGCCTGGTAGCAGAGACATGGAGGTCAGTTAGGAGAGACTTTCAGTAGTCCAGGCAGAAGAGGACCAAAGCCTGAACTCTGAGGTTGTTGTCACATGAAGAAGCTGACAGAGTGGTGTTACCCCTTGTGAAAGAGAGGCCATGTGGGGGGGAGGACATGACAGGGATGTAGAGCATCTCCATCTTTCCCAGGTTGAGCTCTACAGTAGGTGCTGATTTTCCATCCAGATCAAGATGTTATTTACCTGTAGGTAGGCTGAGATCTGAGATGCGGAGACCTGTAGGTCAGATGGTGGGAGGGAAAGTGAGAGCTGCGTGCCGTCGGCATAGCAACGATATGACGAGTGATGACAGGGCCAAGAGATTTAGTGTACAGGGAGGAAGTTGAGGGGGACGAGGTCAGAGCCCTGGGGAATGCCTGTAGAGCGGCTACGGAGTGTTGATATTGTGACATGGAAGCAACATCCAGCAAGGTGGGACGCAAGGCAGGCAGGGACGGGGCCGTTGCAGGCAGGGAATACTGGAGAATTCTCTGGTCAGCTGTGTCAAATGCAGCCGGGAGGTCAAGAAGGATCCGAACTGAGGAAAGGAGGGCCTCTGTCTGAGCAAAGTAGAGGGTCACACTGACAGAGGAGTACGATTTCTGTGAAGAGGCCAGGCCCAAAGGCAGACTGGCGGGGCTCAGAAAGGTTGTTCAGTGTGAGGAAAGTAGAGGGTTGATTTGACGGCACACTCGAGTGTCTGGATTTTGGAGCAGAGAGTCCGGTCCGTTGATGTGAGGGAGTGGGTTTCAAGAGTGGTTTTCTTCAGAAAGCAGGTGGCACGGTCCTGCATGAAGGGTGAGGGGAAAAAACGGTTAGTGTGTAGGGAGTTAACCGGAGAAGAAATAAATGGAAGAGTGTTGGGGTGAAGGAGTGCAGGTATCATGAGGGTATCAGAGCAAGAGGACAGGTGGCTGGACAGTGGGAGGGAAAATGCCTAAGACTGAGTATTTAGCACTTAACTGACCACTATGCAGCACTCCAATGACTATCCAATGCAATCCAAGTTGCAATAAACTGATAGAAACAACTAAAAATGAACCACTTAAAACTAGAGACAAAATGAACCTGCTAGAACAACTAACTGCTAACTTGCAATATGAGATGACATGCAGTAAGATCAACACCACATGTTAGTTAATGCCTGAATAATAGTTTCTTATCCGCAACTTTAGATAAAAAAGAATTATGTCCACTTTAAAAAATAATGTATACTTGGAAAGGGCTTATAAGGACATTTCTGTAAGCCAGTTCCTCTTCAATAACTCAGACGTTAGGTGTTTTTGGGGATTTTAGTGGGTTTGCTTATCTAGTGCAGCAGAATAAATAGCATCTGATGACACTGTTTGGTGGTGTTATTTTGAGAATTTTTTTTTTCTTTGCACATTTAGTTTCAGCTTTGCTGTGAAATCTTGGCTGTTCATGACTTTTCATTTCACAGTGAATACGCTGTAAACCCCTGAAATGCACTTTTTCACTTCTGAATGACAGCGGAGGACATCCATGGCAGTAAATGTTTAAACAAGTAAGCTGTGTCTAAGCTTGGACTCGTCAAAGGATCATGCAAAATTAGTGTGTTAAGCATTTACCTTTTAAAATAAGAATTTACTGAATTTACATCCCTTGATGTATAAACATTTGACTGATAATGCATGCTTGTAATACAGTTGTAAATCCTCCTCAAATGTCATTTTGTATGCTTTAAAGGGGCGTTGCTCAGAAACTTCAGTTCACAGCTTTTTCATATTGAGGAATAACACAAAAAATTGCCTCTTTCATCACCCTTGCTGATCAATGATATTCACTACATCACAGGCTTCAGAGGTTGATTTAGTTTGGGTGCAATTTCCTGTATGTACTGTAAAACATTATTAATGTATTTCTGCTGATCATTATTTCACTAACTTAATTTGGAGTCACAGTTGCATAGTAGCATTTTCAGTTTGCAATATTCTATCATGAATAGGGACACCTGTTCACCTAGAGCAGTGGTGTCAAACTCGTGCCATGGAGGGCCGTGTGTATGCAGGTTTTCATTCCAGCCTCAGATCTTGATTATATAATTAGTTAAATTATTTGCTGAATTAGGGATGCAGGTTTGTGCATAATGGTGACCCGACATCTATGGTTACCCGCATTGTCTAAATAAAAATTTTCTTATATTCTGTGCTTCAATGCAGTTAAACGCATATGGCTGAATGAGTAATTGGACTCAATTAAGGCAGCATTAATTGGTTGGAATGAAAACCTGCATACACACGGCCCTCCATGGCACAAGTTTGACACCACTGACCTAGAGCATGTGACCTGAAATTATTTTATCTTGTATTCTGATCTAAACCCCATAGGTCAGTTGTATTGTCACGGTAACTTGACTAATGATACAATTAGGGATCAGTTGTGACCCTCATAAAAGCTATTAGCTGATGTAATAGGCTATACTGGGTCAGAGCAAGGAGTGACGTGGACGAAATGTCACACAAAATAAAGTCTTTGAGCGACGGAGTGTGGCTGTATGCGACCCTGCTGGTACACTGTGCACTGATGGAGTTTATTTTGTGCCATTTACATCTATACATGCACAAAAAGCAACAACAGACTGCCATTTGCAGACATCAGCATCAATGTGGTCGGAAATAAACAACATTGGGGAATTTTCTGTGAGTGGTGGGGGGGGGGGAGTATACAGAATTTAGCAGTGGACAGATGTCATCTGAGATATTAGCAATTTCATTAACAATTTGTGGTGTACTCAAACAAATTTTCATGCATTATCCAAGAGGAAAGTTGTGCTATATTGTGGTTCAATGGACCATGATAGATCAAGGTTCAGGCTTGACTGTAAAGCTTCTTAACACTGCCTCTAGATTTCAGGATTTGATGAGTACTGAGCTTTACTGTCCAAATTAGTCGATTACAAATTATTGGCACCCGAACAAGGCACTGCATTGATACCCTGAAAGTTCTGGGACAGAGGCGAAAAAATAATTTCCAAATATTGCACAGATGGACAATGGTACTGTTCATGTCCAGCATTGCAAAAGACTGACAGAGAACAATTGGCCACAATTAAAATGAATCATGAAGTTTTAACCTTGGATTTTTTTATTTATTTGAGTTTGTCTGTTTTAGGCTGTCATTTCTTAAAGCCTACACTGCAGAAAACTATTTAATTGTTTTGATTAGTATTATTTAACTAATTCTGTTCTGGCAATATTGTTGCATTTTTGTCTTTTTTTGACCAGTTGGTTGGCAAAAAAAGAAACCTTTCCACGCAACACTATAAAAACGTTGGTGGTGGTGAACTGTGAATCATTGTCTTTTGTACAACTCTATGAAGGATCAAATCCCCAGAATTTTCTCTGAATTCAGAGAATCACAATCTTTGCTAGGCAAATGTGTTTATGTACAGTATATTTCATGTATTATAATGTCTTATCTGCCGATTATTTCACGTAGTTGATATCATTGGGTAAAATAGTTGGAGAACTTTAAGTGACAGGAAGACAGGTTATAAATTGCTTCACACAGCGGATAAATGGCTACTTGTATTGATAGAAATCACTGACTGGCAGATAGGTGTAGCTCATCACTAATGGTGTTTTGTCCACTAATTGGGCATGATAATACTGCTAAATTAGTTGCCAAAATCAGTTCTGCTAATTTCATACCTTTTTTATCTAATTGGATTGCTTTAATGTTCCTGTGTAATGGCTTTGGATAGAGAATGATGTTCTAATAATGTGAATAATATTCTGTGCTGTAATTTGCATGCTTATTTTACCTTTTCTGCTTCAGATTTCAGTCTTATTTGTTATGTGGCCCTGAATTTGCATGTGAACTGCAATTATAGGTGTATATTTAGTATTATAGCTCTGGCTTATATTTAGACATTATATTTGAAGGTTAAAGTCAACTTAAGGCCTGTGTTCAATCCTACTGAATTTTTTTTTTTTGTCTTTAACTGATATGAAAGCAGGTGATACCATTTTCTTAGCATCTGTATTTCTGTTTAGTGAATTCATGATACTTTGTATACATTTCACATAGTTTTTTTAAAATATGTTTGCCTGTGCTACTTAATGAGTAATCATAATGCAGGTCAAGACAGAAAGATCATTGTGGTCATTACAACATGTCTTCAACTTAATAATGCTTGACAAAATAAAAAGCTGGTAAATACTATTGCATTGTGAATGTTGCATCTCACAAAAGAAAACTCATATCTGTGTCTTGCACAAGGTAATTCAGTTATAATTTCTGCCCTGCCAGTCAGTGTTAAATTGCCACTGTGTGTGTATCTGCGTGTGTGTGCTTGCGTTTGTGCATACATGCGTGAGTGCGTGTGTGTATGACAGTGTCTGTGTATGTGTGTGTGTGTGTGGTGGGGGGGGGGCTTTGTGTGTATGTTTCATTCTGTGTGGGTGTTTCTTGTATATAGGAAGGCAGGAACAGTCATAGCACTCATAATGAGTCATAATAGTTTGAGCCAGTTCAGGTTATAATAGAACCAAGGTATTATGCTTGTTGACACTGTGTCTTGGTCATACTCTAGCCTGTTTATCGTATCGTATCGACCTGGACTGGACCAAAACCTGCATCCGGAAGTCATTTTCATCTGTGGCAGGGCTCGAAATGAACTTTTTTACTTGGTAGCACTGGTGCTCCCAAATTCAAAAAGTTAGGAGCACCCACCAAAATGTAGGAGCACCAACAATATATGCAATAGATTTTTTATTGATAAAAAACTACAATATAACCGTATGGTTTACAAGTAACAGTTAAACTGTCACGCTTAAAATGTGTCCACTGTTCAAGGAATTGCGTGTTATGCATAAACTTTTCAGCCTTCGATAACGCTAATAAATTGAACATAAACTTTTGTCTTCATGTAACATTAGTACCCGAAAAGTACCCGAAACTTTTTAGCCAGGAACTACTTTTCAAGGAACTAAAAGGTTCCTTCAGCCCATTGTTGTCTGCGTTTCCACCGCGGTCTAAAGTCCCGCGAAGATTAGGCAAATTAGCCCACTGATGTATGAAAAAGCGACATTGTCGTCGGTCCATCTGTCCTATGATTTCTTCTGTAACCCCATACTACCACCGAAGTAGCCTACATTATTTTCTAATAACCGGGACAGCCCGGAGGGGTTTATTCCACTTATATACAACGGGTTACCAACAATGACTATATATGGTTACTTTTGTATTTATTGATTTTTATCGATTTAATCACCTGGAATTGAAATACTCTTCTGCAGCCATTTGGGCATATTTTACCGTTGTCAAGCAAAACTGTCTTTGGTAGTTGAACTTGGACCGTTGTTATGCAACAAATAGGGTATAACAGGCCAATAGTCAGTTTGTAACTGTTTTATATATCCTCTCAAACACATTCATTATGTTTTTATGCGAACATTCACTTTCATGTCTTGACATCTGAGGCGACAGAATGCATTCACATTTCCAATATAACTGGCAACAACAGCAGAAAACATGCACACGTTGTAAACAATTTGCTGTTTGATTACTTTCTCATCGTCAATTCCATATAGACTAATCGCAAAATGACAAGAATAGAACGAAAATTCGGACTTGCGTGAAAATTTAAAGCAGTGGTACAGCCACCGTTTGCTTTCCTTCGAAGTTACTGCTAGCCGAGCAGCGAAGTGTGCCCTCCAGATGCAAACCATGCACCATAAATTAGTCCATAGTCTTCCTGGTCTTTTTGTGGAGTTGAAGAATGGCAGAGTAAATTTACGGCAGTCTGAAAAAGCTAAAGGGACGATTACTAGAATTAACCTGTTATTTTACCCTGACAAAAAGTGTGGAAGGTGATTTCCAGTTTGCTTTTACTGTATCACCAATGTGAATTACGCAGAACTACCGCATACCTCACATAACTGTATCAAACGTTTTGAGTCAATTACAACGGGCTAACAAAGAAAATCCGGAAGAAAATATTCAGCAACCGAATTAATCAGTTTGAATGTTTTGGTACGTAATATGCTGTCCCAGCACGAATGCTTATCATTTTATAAAACAAATACTAAAGCAAGAAAAGAACAGGAGAGCACACGTTATAATTCCAAGACGTTGGCAGGCTATAACCAAAACTAGGCTACTGCCCCGCATAACATACAAGTTTGATTTGAAGTTATTATGAAAATAAATCGGTTTGCGGCTGCAGATTTTTAAACATGGCGGTTGAAATAAAACAAATAACACTGCAAGTAGTCGACCAATCATAAATTTTCAGCGCTTGCGCCCCACCCCAAAGGTTCTGGTACTTTTGGAAAGTACTACCCCCCGAGCAGGAACTTTTTTGGGGGTAAAATAAAGCCCCTGGAACTAAATTGCAGTGGAAACGCACTGAGTTCCTCAAAAGGTTCCTAGTTCCGGGGTAAAGTTCCTGCGGTGGAAACGCGGCTATTGAAGGCTAATATTAACCAATTTAAAATCAGCATTAAAGGTAAGAATGTCAAGCTCACGATTGGTTAGAAGGGTCACTGTCAGCTCACAAGGCACATACTGAGTGTACTAACTAGCGAATGTACAGAGAAAGAGACGGTCGACTGGAAAAAGAAAAGAAAAAAAGGTTGCACCAGATCAATTATTTGCACTCGCACAATTGCTCCCAATTATATTTCGAGGTCGCACAGATTAAATTTCGGGAGCATATGAGACCAAAATGGTCGCAATTTCGAGCCCTGTGTGGGAGGCACAAACCAAATCGTAATGCCACTGCAGAGGTAGCATGGTGTTGTCGCTATAGCACCAGTTTCAGAGTTAAATCCAGAGTGGAACCTCACAGTTATTTTCCCCAAGGAAAGTACTAAACATGAATTTCTTCAGTAAATACATCATGCGGTATAAATGGACATGCTTAATGTAATCACACTTCTTGCACTAGTTCCCTGTCAGAATGAGGCATTTATGCACAGCTCCCCATCCAGTCAGTATACCACTGGCACTGCTACTATGCACTGCAGATGAATTTTATGTATGCGGTTCTGCATAAATGCCTGGATATGGTCTTTGGGATTCTACAGTATATTTATATTTTATATTATATATTATTTTTTTAACATCAGAACTTGTGAAAAGACTGTAGTCCACTGCATTAAGCTTGTCTTAGGCTTTAAAAATGATGCAGGTTCTTATTCCAATTACTTTTTTATTGTTTTGGTTGTAAGCCTTTAGATTTGTAAGGGTTGCCGGATTTCAACAGACTGATAAAATTTTGGGAAAAAAAGGTTTGCAAAACTCCCAGAGCAACCAAAAACCGCAATCAATCTACATAAAAATTTACAAACAAAACACACTATGTCGTGTTCCAGTGTTCTGTTCCAAACACACTGTGTCTCCAGTGTGGAGTTCAGGTGTAGAGTTTGGCACATTTTCACTTTGTGTTGCTAAGTGACAAGGTTTAGAGTTGTCATGTTCTCACTGATTTTGGCTGTTGGTAAAGTGCAGCTGGCTGGATTTCAAGTGCTTAGGAAATTAATAAGGAGCTGAGAAGATATTTCCTTACTCCAAAGATGTCCCAATCCTTTTTTATTCATAGTATTAATAACATTTCAGCTTTCACACTGATAAATGTAATTGACAAAAATAATTCAAGCATAATATTGAAATTTGTGGCGGTTCCATCTATTTGGCTAAATAATAGTCTCTTAAACATTGTGGCATTTTCTGGCGTTTCTGTACCACTATAGCTGCAGCTTTTACATTACTTATCTCTTAATTTCAGTTTCAACTTGCATAATACACGTTTGCAGTGTCCTGGTGTTCTGTTTATGGAAACAAACAAAACATTAAATCTGAAATGGTACCTTCTCAGACTATATATAACAATATCTAACCAATGAAAGCTGTCTTATAATTGCCATTTTATTGTCTTTTTGCGGGTGTTTCTATATTGCCTACTTATCCTGTAAATCATAACTGCCGTCCTTGCGAACTGATCTAAGAACAGTATACTCAAAAACTTGCAATTGTCAGGACAGCTTGAATATGTCAAGTTCCATTTACTCAAATAGCATGCATTTACTCAAATAATTCAATTAATTTCAGTAATGCCTGTTCAAGTCATGGAATGAGGTGAGCAGTATTCATTCTAAAATCGTTTAAATAGATATACTAGGTAAATTTTAACTCTGAAAGTTGGTATAAGATAAATAATTAAAGCATAAACTAATGTAAAATTACTTAAAGAAATACTTTGGTTAATACAACTAAAACTGGAGTTGTATTGACTCAAGTAATTGAAGTAATTTTAATATGAATCAAAGATACAGTATGTTACATTAAAGCAATTAAGTGGCAATAATTTTAAAAGAAGACATGATCATAGCAAATGTGATTTGTGCCGAGACAACTTAATTAGCCTTAGTACCATAAAATGAAATATTTTCAGTTGATTTGCACAGTTTCTTTGGGGCAGTGGGTTTCCTCAGATTTTGCTGAACTTATTGTGTTTTACAGTGTACCTTTGTGACCTTTGACCTGAAAAGTTTGTTCTCTTGTGCCTGTTTCTTAATGTGCAAAATGCAGACTAACTTTACACAAACTGTGTGTGTACATACCCACCTGTGCTTATTCTTGTTTTATTTCTCTTGTCTCTTGTTTCTTCTTTTTACTCTGGGCTTTCTCTAAATTGGAACGTGGCCCTTTCTGTGTTTTTGTTTTTCTTTGTTCTACAGAGATGTTGAAGGAATTGAACCAGCAACGCAGAGCGAAAGAGTTTACAGACCTGAAAATTATTGTTGAAGGCAAAGAGTTTGAAGTCCACCAAAATGTTCTAGCTTCCTGCAGCTTGTATTTCAAGGACCTGGTCAAAAGGTTTGCCTTTTTCCAGCTGTTGATCTGCTCTGTTCCTTTTCGTAGGAAGCATTTGTGTCGCCTCTCTTTCCCTCCCCCTCTCTTCCAGGGCTGTGAAGACAGAGGTCCCTGTCACAGGGCCAGCAGCCATTCCTTCTGTGCTCAAATGAATGTATTCCATCATTGGAGAAGTTCCAATCATGTCTCTCCCCTTTATCTCTGTAGACTAAATGGACTGAACTTCATTATAATGGGTAGATAAGAGATCCATGACTGGGATTTTTATTTTTAATATAGCAGAACCTAACAGACATGTAATATATTAATAACACAAATTAATAATGCATCAGACACGTTGATAAAATCTTACTCCACTCATACCCTCTTCACATGTAAGTGAGCTGTCTGTTAATGAGAGTCCACATTTTGCTGGGCAAATGTGTCTATGTATATTTGATGTATTATAATGTCTTCTCTGCTAATTCTTTTCCATGGTTGATGTTATTGCGTAAAATCATGGGAGAGCTGAAAGTGACACAACGATAGGTCATAATTTGCTTCCCACAGCAGATGAATCAGTAGTTGTGTTGGTAGAAATCACTGTCAGGCAGACAGGTGTAGCTCATCTCTAATGGTGTTTTGTACGCTTGTTGGTCATAAGAATATTGCTCAATTAGTCACCAAAATTAGTTCTGCTAATTTTATCCATTCTCTATTTAAATTAAGCACATTGCTTCTGTGTAATGGCTTTGGATGGCGAATTATGTTATAATAGTAACGTCAATAATATGCTTAGCTGTAATACAGCATGCTTCTGTTTCCAGTTTTTTTTTTCTTTTTAATATTGTGTGGCCTTGAATTTGCATATAAAGGATTACCGCTGACAAATATTTATAAATGTGTGAAGTTTCAAGTAAACCTTAACCAGAGTGAAAACTGGCAGTCCCAATTTCTTAACATATCTATATTTCAATTAACAAATGAATGCTTTGTAATATATACAAATTTTCCTTAAAAACATGCTTTGTTGTGTTTATTTTTAGCTTGTTTTTGCAGTCCAACATTAAGATTGCTTTCAATGAATTAAATCTCCTCACAAGGCTTTAGTTTATTAATTTATTGTTATTTACTAGTTAATTTGTTTATTGTAAAAAAATTATCAGAATTCCAGCTGGAACTTAAAAAAAAAATATCTTTGATTTGGTCGATTTGGATTCAGTTGCCACACCTCTTCCATTACAATGTTGTAACAGTGCTGAAGATATTTCTAAGTATATTAAGCGATTTCGTTGTAGTTTATGGATTGAGCAGACAAATACCGCCCATGTCTAAAATAACAAAGCTTGCCTTGTCTTAATTGTTAATCTGTGAATCTTAATTCAGAAGTGACTCATGCAATTTTAATGTTGTGCTGTCAGAAACAATCTCAGGAGAAGCCTAGCTTTTTGTGTTGTGAAAGCTGTAGGATTTGCAGGACTGCTACTAATTAAAACTTGTAAACATTTTTGCAAGTTCTAAATTTGCGCACTTAAAGAACTGAGGGAGTGGATGTGATTCAATTTGGATTGACAAATAAGACTTCCCTGCAAGAAATGGAAACTTAAATCCCTATGTTAATACAAAAAGCAAAAAAAACTAATTGGGTCTGTTAAGCCCATGCAAATGTAGGTTTAGATATTTTCTACATATTGTTACAATGTTTTCATACAAACCATCTTTTGTATGATTGAGAAACTTTTCTAAATATTTAAAATGAATAAATGTGATGAAAGATGTGAAAAGTTTATACTGGCCTTAATAATAGCTAAACTCCTAGATGTGTCAAAGAAGCCCAAAAAAGAATTATTCTTAAATTATATATAAAAAACAATAACATCTTTAAAGAAAATTTTTTATATCAAATAATACTAATATAGAGCCAATGACTCTGTATCTCCTCAAACCTTTTCCACATTTTGCAGTACCAAATGAGAATTTTTTTTCTATCAGCAATTGCAAAATGTTGGGCACCCCTGACCAAAGTGTGTTACAATGAAACTCTTAGTGAACAGAAGCTGCCAGACCTCTGCAAAATACAAAGTTAAACACAATATGACTACGGCAAATGTTAAGTCATGATCACTATTCATCCGCATGTGTTACAGATTTAAGATAATAATCTGAAGTGAACATGGCAAGGAAAAGGTTTGGGCACACTTTCAGTTAGTATTTAGTAACACCTCTTCTGCCATATCTGTAACAGCTTCCAAACATTCCCTGCAGCCAACTAACAGTCTTTCTGTTCTTGCTTTTAGATTTTTTGCTCTACTCCACTTTGCATAACTCCTCTGGCTCAGAAATAGGTGTCCTAGTGCATAGATTTCTCAGTAATATGAGTCTGTGGACTGTGACGGCAATTCCAAAACCTTCAGCTTTCTTTCCTACATATTCTGTGGCTGAATTTGAGGTTTTCTTGGGATCAGTGTCTTACGGAAAGACCCAGTTACAGCCAAGGTTTTGCGATCGTGTGTAGAAATTTGCAGAAAGATGTCATGTATAACTTTATGCCATGTAGAGATTGGGTCAGCATCTCTTCAGAGATTCATTGTGACGTAAACTTTGACCAGGGGTTCAACAGCATTTAATTGTATCTACATAATGTACTCCAAATTTAATCTCATGGTGGAGGTATCAAAACTTTGCTTCGGAGGGGATTTTTAAATCACATTTGCAGACATTTTCCTTTGTCTTAATTTGTCTACATGATACTAGATCATAAAACATAGTAATTTTCAGATAAAAAGATGTCTTTTTATTTTATTTATTGGCAGTCACGCCTCATAGTACAGTAAAAACACTGCCGACTTGCTGCAGCTAACACTTCAGATAGTTTACAACTTGCATCTTACATCCTTCCTGACTATTCATGACTTTTTGTGATTTCCTGTCTACTTCAAAATACTCAGATAGTGGAGAGAGGTTTCTCATTGTGCTCTCTTGATTAAGCATGCCTGGACTCAAACTATAATCTTCATCCATTTTATAAATCACATATCTTCTCAGCACTTCTGCTCATTGTTTATTGTGTTTACTTGTGTTTGTTATGAGTTAATTGTATGCTACCATGCATTTCAATAAATTTATATAATCAACAGGCCTTAACAGGAGCATCGTGGGCTTAACTGGAACACCTGTTTCATGGTTAAGAATTGGGAATAATAAATTCTAATTAAAAGATATATTGAAATAAATTAAGCTATTAAAATAAAAAGTAGGCTACAGTACTATGCAAGGCTGGAATTCATTATGTATACATTCTACGTGGGAGGGGTGCTTATTGTGAGATTGTACCAATTAAGCCCACCTGCATTAAATGCCTTTTTTTAGATTGCACATATACAATGTGTGAACATTTTGTATTAATTAAACCGGTACATTAAAATATGTGAAAAAGATTTAAATGATTTCTATGATGTTGTTGCACCACAACAAATTATTATGCTCCTTGTATTGTTACTGTGACATGAGGTGTGACTGCCAACAGAAAACACCGTCTACCAGGTAAAAGACAATATTTCTTGTATGTGTGAATATGAAAAAAATTAAATAATAATAATTCTTCAAGAAGTATTTTCTAAAGTTCATCTTCAAAGTAGTTTTTTCACAACTTTCTGAATGCCTGTCAGGAGGTATTTGAACACGACCATCGATAATTCAATCACGATAAGTGTGATGGGCTTAGAATAAAGACTGTCATGGGTATAACAAGATGGTGAATTGGTTGAGATATTAAAGTAACAGCACAAAGTAGTTTTTTTTTCTTCTTCTTAATTCAAATCCAAATTTTGAATTGGGCTTAATAGACACATGGGCTTAATTGGTACCCTGCAATGGTGCCAATAACCTAAAATATGAACAAAATATGCTGTAAAATAGATGTCAGAAGCAATATACTTGCAGTGTTGTACCGTGACCATTAAAGGGTATACATGAGTTTCTGTCAGCTGTGCAAAAATGTGTTGCTAATAGCAACTTGCTCGGAGACCCAAAGGGCTTTAGCCCTGGGAAGCCGCTGCTGTGCTTGTTCAGCATGGTTGAACCACAGATGTTCTATGGACCAGATGTTAGGCTCCAACATTCCATTTGTCTTTTCTACTTCTGTGTTGTACACAGATTTATATATATGATTCAAAATATTTATATAGCCCCAGTTCTTGGTACCTTGGTATTATTGGTATTATTATCTCCCTGTCTTGCCGTGATAGCTATGAATCTTCTGTCTTTCCGCATGTCTCTTCAGGAATCTTCCAAATAAACAATGAAATCGGAAAGCTTTGTGCCAGCAATGACAGAAAAAGAACATTTAGTGTTAAGAGTATGTGGCTGACCATCTGGTTAATTGAGTCTGCGGATGAACAGGTGCACATCAGAATTGTAGTGGATTTCACATCAATATTGGCTGCATCCCAGAGGAAGGCTCTTTCTTTGTTTGCTCAGAAAATGCATTACAAGTTTGAATGAATGATTTCTTTTTATTATAAAAGCTTAATGAGGCTGTTTATAATGAACTTCCCTCTGAAACGGGGTAGTGTAGTGCTTGCCACATGACTGGTTACTAATCCCTGTTGCAGAGAATACGCTGTTACACTTTGATAGCATCAACTAATTGTGTCCTTTTCAAACCAAAGCAGTCAATTAGAAAAATGTAATAAACATCGTTAAATTTCAAATTCCAAGGAATGTGATGTTTTTTTAATCATCAGGCTCCGTCTCATGTTCAAAGCTGTCTGAAACATTTAAACATTTGGTGTTTTTTTATTATTATAAAAGTTTAGC
The DNA here is from genome assembly GCF_018555375.3 of Anguilla rostrata. Taxonomy (NCBI): domain Eukaryota; kingdom Metazoa; phylum Chordata; class Actinopteri; order Anguilliformes; family Anguillidae; genus Anguilla; species Anguilla rostrata. The sequence goes on along the minus strand of NC_057933.1, from coordinate 23,703,462 downwards.
ACCCCTTTGCAAAATAAAAAATTAAAAAAACAATTATCTGGTCTAGATGAAGGCATTTCTCTAAATTTTATAATTCAGAGAACTGGACCTGATAAGTCTGCTCTTGTTTGGACCGCTACGTTAGCCTTTCACTGTGGTGTAACCAATAAGCTATAGATAACCAGTGGCTTTTTCCAATTCTCCCCAAAACTTTCAGCCAGTTTGTTTTTCAGAATGAAGTTGAGAGCCTCCTGAATGACCTGGGATTGCCCTTGATGAGAGGCACTGATGAGAAACAGTTTTATTCGTTCAGGACCTGAATTCATCTCACCATTAGCCAGCTAGTTACTTTTCTGAAAGTGAAGATGAATGTGCCATCAAGCGCACTGTCTATGCATGAGATGTGCCCAAAATAAATGGTCCCTATACATTTTTTATGGGCGTAGATTTATTTCAACTCTTAGGATTTAAGTTTAATATGTATTCTCAGTCTAAATGTGCTTTTTTTGGTTCGTAACACAAGATCCCTTCCTTTACTGATTTTGCTGGTAATTTCACTAGCTACAGTAAAGTCAAGCTGTTATTTAATTCTGTCAGGTGGAAGACTGAAAGACAGATGATTGCTGACTTGTATTTTTGTCCATGTTTCAAATGTTAGGGCTAAAAGATTAAATCTTCTCTTCCCTTTAGTACTACTGGTCTAGATGCTTTTTCCCTCATTATATTAAACTCATTCATAGATTCTGGACTCTTTAATATCAGGGTTTTTACTGGTGTCAGAATGATTCACAGATTCCGGACTCCAAGATCAGTTTCCATGACTGTAATTTTAATCTAAAATAGCAAGCTATGTAAAGGTAGTATTGTAAATTAGGTTTTGTTTCAGACCATGAGGTAGGTGACTAGCTTACAACTTAAAGCAAAATTCTTTAAGTTGTTTATTCATATTTAACGCTTAATAGAAACACTCTGAAAGGAAAGTTCTTGAACCTGTCATCTGATGGGAATGTGATTTAATCGACTGATGTGTTAAATTGTTTTCAGGTTGTTATTTCACAAATTCTAACCGTTTTTTTTAACAAGCTCGCTCTTCATCAACATATATTGAATAGCTCATTTTAAATGGTGGCAGTTGTTTATTTCTCCAAGTAAAAGGCCTTACAGGCCTCTTTGTTCATTTTTCTCAATATATTGGAAAATGTTTATCTCGTATACCATTTATTGAGACTTGAAGAGTAATCCTCTTCTCCTGTGTTAGAAATACCATATACAATGACATGAAATACTGAAAAAAATATCTGACATTAATATTTTTACAGTCGGGAGATTCTTTGGAAGGACATGGATTCTGGCTGCGTCTTGCTTATTGTTGAAAGATGGCCGCTCTACTTGCAGAAGGCTCATTTTTTAACACAATAGGGCTGTACGACTTGGTGCTTGTCTGATACACAGAAATGAAATTCATTTTCCACATGACGGAGCCGTAATTTAAAATCCCCCCTTCCACCCCGTGCCTCGAAATCATCTTAATTTATGCCTAATATGGCAATCATATTTTGCCTATTTAAAGCGAAGCAGGATATCACCGCAGGATGTCAGCGTGGTGGTTTTTGTTAGTTTTTAATTGATATTGATCAGTGCATTGATTTCCAGTAGTGGCGAGTAATTGTTGGGTAATGTGGTGCCATCAGTTTTAAAGGAGCTCTTTCCATTGATTTCAAGCACTGCAGATGCTTTCCATCTTATCACTCAGAGCAAAATGCGTGTCAGGAACAGGAACTCTTTGTAAGGGACCCTCATATAATTGCTGTTTGTCAGGAATTAGTCTGGCATTCTGGCTTATTGTAAGACACGAAGAAGCCCTTAATGTTGTCTATGAGAGTTTCCAGCATATACTGAATATTACATTTGTGATCCTTGGCGGACTAGCCGGTAGAGACCGGCCTTGAAAGTAGCTCATTTGTGCTAGTGTGGCTGTATGAAAGTGCATGCGTGAGATCGCATGTTTTGTATGAGCATGTGCGCTTGTGCACCCGAGCTTGCATTTGTGTGTATGTGTGTCTGTATTTGCATGCAGAGGAGAATATGCATGCTTTTTGCTTACGGCCAAAACAGTATATAACCGGACACATACCTGGTTATATATTCTGTACTCCATTTCACTCCATTTCAGCTTTTTACATTTATGATTAACCTGTCAGTCTGAGAATGCAGTAAGAATGCAGACTAAATGCGCTTAAATCTAAATATTATTTACATCGAAAGGCCAAAGGAAACTGAAAGCCAGTATCATTTAAATAATGCTGATGTTTTTTGATAAAATACTGTACATGTTGACGAGGACATACATTTTAAAATTATTTATTAGTCTTAAACGAAACCCTGAAATCAAATGCAAAATAATTGTGCACCTCTCTTAGAAGCAGAAAAGCAATTTCTTCCGCGCACGCTGTGAGCCAAAGCCAGCTGCTGCTGCTGCACCAGGCTCGAGTTCCGTTAATTGACTGCAGAGAAAAAGCGTATTGCCTTATTTTTCTCTTTTCTTTTAATATTCAGTTTTATTTTTTGCTATTCAAATTTCTTCTGCCCTCTTCTTTAATCCAAGCTCACGTCTCTGTCCTGTTTCTGGGCCGTGTTGGTCGGTCGGTCGGTCGGGCCTCCACGTCTGACAGTAACAATCTGGCTCTTTCTTCTTTTCAGGAGAAACTCTTGATTTCACAGCTGCCTCCAGAGAGCTCCTCCTACTTTTGTACCTTTGCCCCGCCTCAGTCTGGATGACTAATATCTGTTCATACACAGGCTGGGGGGAGGGGGGAGGTGGGTGGGTGATGAGGGTTGGTATGCAGACTCTGGTGGGGGGGGGGGGGGGGGGGGGTGTTTGGCAGCAGGGGCTGGTGTGCTTTGTTCCGGGAATCTCTTGTAGAAAATACCCAGCTCCCACTCATGGAAACCTCAGAAGGATGGCTGCTGGCTTCCTGTGGCAGAACTGACCCCTTTCTCCCCACATCCACCGTCCCGCCCCGCCCCTCCCCTCCCTGACCATATGCCTGTTTGTCTGTCTGTCTGTCTGTCTGTCTGTCTGTGTCCGTTCATCCTGCCTGGTTATTTGTACAGCTGTACCACTCAGGGCTGATGGAGTTTTATCTAATAGTCAGGAGATGGGTAAAACAATGGAGAAAATGCTGAAACAAATGCTATGCACAGGCAATTTGTCAACACTTATTAATTTATTCCTGTCCCTGTTTCTACACTCATCTACACTCAAATGGTATTGTGTCCTTTTGAATTATCCTTCTGTACTGATTCAATCATTGTCATGTACGGGAAAAAAATATATATGTATATATACATACAGCCAAGTCTCATAGTTTACATTTAGCATATTATTATACTAAGTTACACTTTAAATCTTCCCGTAATACCTGGCTCTGTGCTATGGAGAGTATTAATGCATTAGCATTGATATTCATGGATAATGGTCATATATGGATTAGTTCTGGCCAAATGCATCACAAGCTGCTCAGAAACCAATTCCCTATAATACACTTGTTTTTTACCGCTTTGTCTTTATTAGAATTTTATTTTCTGTGTGAATTTATTCCTTAATCCACTGTGCTCACGAGCAAACCTACCACAACTTCTGATTTAGAGAACCTTTTATTCCAGATGGAGCTTTTTTGCATTTGTGCTTTTAGCCTTTTTAGCCCATATATCTAAAAGAAGTTTGTGATTATCTCTTCCACTCTACCCCCTGCTTTTATTTTTCTTCTTTGTTTGTTCTGTCTCTCCCTCTCTCTCTCTCTCTCTTTTTCTCATTTTCTCATTTTCTCCATCTTTCTTTTTCTCCCCTTTTTCTCCTTCTCTCCCTCTCTCTCCCTCTCTCTCTCTCTCTCTCTCTCTCTCTCTCTTTCTGATTTGAGAGGAGCCGCAGTGGGCGAGCAGGTGCATGTCTGACTGTCTGTCCACTGTCGGCAGGTTGTCGGGGGAGAAGAGAGGGGGAGAGAAGCTGGAGCTCTCAATGACCAACATCGGCGCGGACGTTCTGGAGCTGCTGCTGGAGTTTGTGTACACGGGCTCGCTCATCATCGACTCGGCCAATGCCAAAACTCTCCTGGAGGCCGCCAACAAGTTCCAGTTCAACACCTTCTGCAAGGTCTGCGTGTCCTTCTTAGGTAGGAGCGCAAAGCGGCCATTGCACTGGAACAGATGCTCACGTCTTCCTTTTTCTTTTCATTCGCTCTCGGTCCAACCCCCACCCTTCTCATTCTCTGTGTCTGTCCTTCTGTGTGTCTTTCTTTCCTATTTTCACTGGTTCTCCCTCTCCTTCCCCATCTCATTCTTGCTTGTATTCAAATTCGAATGACTGGTTTGGCATAAGAACAAGAATATTTTATTGAAAGTGGTTAACAAAAAAGCACCTCCTCAAGAAACTCTTGTTTTACAGAACATCCTGTCCTATGCCCTGATCTGTGTGTTTGTTAATGTGTGTACCCAAGACCAAGCTAGGCTGCAACTCATGATAAAGATGGTGAGCAGGGTCATTGGGTGTGACTAGATGTCAGCTGTTCAGCTGTGTAAAGACCTCATCCTGAAAAAAGCTGATTGCATCCACAGTGATACTTCTCACCCCCCTGCAAAGCAGGTGCTTGAATGAATGCATGCAGTTGGTTTTTTAGGGCTATGTGCAATATATATTTACTCAGTGTAATATGCAGTGTAACAATTTAATGCTACTGCTTGATAGGTGATGATGATGATGATGATGATGGGGAACAAGTTACTAAGGTTATGTAACCAATTGTACCATTGTCATTTTCTGCTTTTATTATGAGCAAGTGCATGTGTGGTATGTATGTGTAGGTAGTAGTGTGTGTAGTAGAGGGTTGGGAGGGAAATTAGTATGTTATATATAATATATTATTTTTAATTAGACTATATATTTTTGCTGAATGACTCTATTTTTGTGCAATACAAGCTTCCCTATTTTGGGATAATAAAGTTAAATACAATATTATGCATATAAGGATAATGCATTAACAATCATAGAATATGTCAAACAACAACGAACCAGAGGTCAGGCACAAAATAGCCCTTATTGGTCCTTGAGGTAAAAGTACACCTCGTTCCTTGTGAACAGAACTGAAGATTTTTGTGAAATGCCCATAATTGGAAATAGCAAAGCAGTGATTCAGATGCAGCTGAATGCTCAGTTTTCTCGAGTTAAAAAACATCTGTGTTGATTTTGAAATTAAAAGAAAATAAAAGCAACAAAAAATAGTAAAAAAACAAAGGGAGGAAATGGCAATAAAATAGGGTGCCACACTTTTAGTGCTACATGCTGTAATTATAAATCACCCTCTGCATGTCTGTTAATCCAGTGCATTTCAGTGAACACAGCCGTATGCTGAAATTGTTTGATCGTTTTACCGTTCACTTCTGGTATTTTCTGCCGTGTGCAGCAAGCTCAATTAAAACAGTATTAATCGCTGAGCCATGGATTGACAATTCTTCTCCAATTAACTTGCATACCTATTGTGATTTTTTTAAAATCGGTATATGAATAATACCAGACCGAGCAATACTGTTTCGCCAGAGATAGTAGCGCGCTGAATCTTTTAACCTCGTGTTTATTTTAAGAAGGGATCTTTTATGAATACGCTTTCTGTCACATTTTCAGCCCAGGGCCTCACATGTGCAACGCTTGAGTGGGTCTGAAAGGCTACGTGTTCCTTTAGGGCTACCCGTTTCCACAAAATGACACGACTGTATTCCCGAACACAAGCCGGTGTCAAATTCAATCAAACCGTCACATTAACTGAGAGCTGAGAGTTTACCAAAAGCTTGTGGTCAGTTTTGCACTTGCAAAACCACTGCAGAAGCACTAATTGGAATGTTTGCTAAGAGCGTGCGGTCAATTATCGCTGTCAAAGACAGCAGTGTGGATTTTTTTCCCCAGTCTGTGCCCCTACCTTCATGCATTCTGACAGAGAATCAGCAAAATATGGAAGTAAATTGCAATGCAATGTCATCATTATCAATGCACATAAAAACCAAGGAGATATAATGAGATTTATCAAAGGTTTCTCCTACGTAAGTCATGGGTCATGATTGCATATAATTTGTTTGGGACATTTGAAAACCGGATATAATCTTTGTGTAAACACAGTTCCTAATATGCTTTAAGTGGTACCAACTAATATTCATGAGATGCTATCTACACTCAATGAAAAACCTCTGAAGTATATTGTACTGAATCTGTTTTATTAACACAGAGGCCATGTGACAGAGATAACAAAGGGCATCAAGCCCTTGTTAGTGAATATTTCATGCTTGGAAATTGACCTGCCATTTTCTTCTGCCATTAGCTTTGTATAATTAGTACTATTAGTATAAAAATCATTGATAAAAAGCCATTTTTACAGCACATAATTCAAATAACTGACAATCCAAGGAATGTTCAAATCTTGAATGTTAAGTGATTATATATTACAGCACGTCATCTAGTTGTTAAGCATTCATAAATAGATCCAAATCCAGAATTATTTTGTTAACTAACTGCACTGGCAAGCAAATACTGGGCATCGTTGTGAAGATGGCCTCACTCTCGCTGATAACAGCATGATATATTTTTTATTTTGTGCGGCCAAAGTTTTGTAAAAATAATTTCTTGCTGTTTGTCAATTGACCTAAAGCTTCTGAACAGAGTAGCTGAAGTTATGAAAACCTTGGTACTATTTTCTTTCTTCCTCAAATGCCATATTTCCAGAATGTTGAACCAGTATTGCCTGTGTTTGATCGTTGCGCATGTCGGTTTGCTTCCTGTATGTGGACTGTGCCCGTTGTGTGCAGGAAAAGCAGTGAGCATGTTGCTGTGAGGACTGTGTCTGTCTCCCTCTTCTTTGTCTCCATGGTTTTTCTTTGCACCTCTGCCCCTCTCAGCCTGGGGAACTTTGACCCGGAAGCACTCACAAATCACCATATTAAAACTTGAACTGAGCCGCGTGACCTAAGTGACTCTTAATGGAGTGACGACTGATGTGGAATAATGGCCACCATGTTTCAGCACCTGCAGTGTGCTGTCCTCAGCGAGCCCTGAGTGTTTATTAAACTGTGGGCTGTGTGATCTGTGAGCTCCGTCTGCATGGCAGATTCAGTCAGTGGAGGTGAGAAGTCGCAGGGAAGAAAGGAGAAAATGTTTTCTTTCTGCGGAAGAGTCAGAATGCAGCCATCTTTGGGCTCTGGCACAGTCTGCAAACATCCGTGTCAGAGCAAAATAAACTGTCTCTCTCTCTCTCGCTCTAGCTCGCTCTCTCACTCTCCCTCTTGCTCTCCCTCTCTCTCTCTCTCACACACACACGCACACACACACACACTCGCAGGTGTGTGCACACACCATCAAACACACACTCACGTTTTCACATACGCACATGGGCACATGCACGTGCAGAGGAGCACACATTATCTCTGTCCCTGTCACATACTCACACACACACACACACACACACGCTTATACAACACATACAAACCACATTATCTCGCGCACAGGCACAGGCACACACAGTACGGATGAGCGCGTCAGTGTTTGAGCGGCCCGCCCTGCTCTTGTGTCGTGCAGAGAAGCAGCTGACGGCGGGGAACTGCTTGGGGGTGCTGGCCATGGCGGAGGCCATGCAGTGCACCGAGCTGCACAGCATGGCCAAGGCCTACGCCCTGCAGAACTTCCCCGAGGTGGCCGGCCAGGACGAGATCCTCCGCATCTCCAAGGACGACTTCATCAGCTACCTGTCCAACGACAGCCTCAACACCAAGGCCGAGGAGCTGGTGTACGAGACCGTCATCAAGTGGATCAAGAAGGACCCCACCAACCGAGGCCAGGTGAGCTATGGGGGGGGGGGTTCGCTTTTGCGTGGTCTGATTGGCTGTGACGCTTATATTTGTGTATACCTGTGCCATTTTTTCCACTGATGTACATGCCATCCCGCTGTATTTGAGTGGCTGAAAACTTCTTCCTTGTACCTGTCACTGAAGTGAACACCACTGGATCCCTGCTCTGAGCACTACATCACTACATTGAACAGTGTCACTTCATTTACCATTGCGCTGCATCTCTGAATGCCTTGTCACTGCACTGAACACTACATCAACACTACATTCCCTGCAGCAATGCAGGTTCTTTGAATGAACGTGGCTTTTAAAAAATCACGTACGTAAGCCATTGTTATTGCGGGAAAAATTCTAGGTCTTTAATCCTCATGATGAGCATGTCTGTGAATACGTCTCTTTTCTGAACAGTGGAGGGATATGCGGGTTAGACGAGCAGCACGAAGATGGAATAGCTTCACAGCTGCGAAGCCCCGATGAAATGAAATATTTAATCCTCCATTTAAACAGTAAAACCAAATCCCCATCTCCTGCGGGCTTTCTTTCAGCAGAGCAGTACTGTATTATATTTCTTATTTTGGGAAGCTTATTTATGATCTTTGCATCTTTCTTGACTTCATAATTTTGGTAATGCTTGTCTGACCTTTATCTAACCCTTGCTTGCTCTTGCAACACCATCATTTCACTGAACTCACTGATTCAAGAGCATGGTGTTGCATTGTTTAATTGTCTGACACTTCTTACCCAAGTTTGCTTGAATAGTGTAATAGTGTACATTGTTTCCTTCTGTACGGCTGGGTACTGTATATGCTGAAGGTGAAGTACTTTGGTCGATTTTTGTTGGTACAAGAACAATGGCTCTCTCTTGCTATTGGAATGTACAGCCTTTTGTTTAAAAGCTAAATTTCTGTAGCACGTACTGTTATCCTGATGCCCTTATTCTGCCAGTTGGTAAACACGCATTCCTGTTGTCACGTACAGGAGCTGTTTAATCACGGGCTGAGTGGTATAACAGAGATGGCATGGCTGAATAATCCCTACCATGAATGATTCATGAAGTGTTTTGGCTTCATGAAGCAGCACCATCCGTGCTGGTACTACTGGGACTGCCCAATAACTCCTGACAGGATGAGAGGCTGGGTGAATCTTGATTTAATGGGAAAGTAGTCAAATGCCTCTTAATTGGATGAGAGAGAAACTGAATGACTCCTGATTGGATGAGAGAGTAACCGTGGAGATTGAAGTGTTAACCTTTACTGGGCAGTGTGTACTAAGAGGAGGAAAGGATTTGAGAGGAAATGTATTTGTTCATGGCAGGAAGTGTCATTAGGCTATCTCTTTATGTGGCTCCATCTCCCTGATTATGGCTGTGTAAATTGACTGAGTCTCTGGTTTGGACTATGTTGTACCTCAGACAGTCAACGGGATTCGATCAGACATACTGTGTTTAAAGGGATATGTGGTTAAATCAAAGCAAACCAAGCCTTATCAGATAGAACAGGTGCCATATCTCTATAGTCTGCTTTACTCACTGTATTTCAATATGGCACAGAACAAAGGAAATAGTTATTGTCAAGGAAAATTAGACACTGTAGCTTGTGTCTAAGTGTTCAGGTAATATCAATCATAGCTGCGTTTTCATGCTTAAATATGTTTGTTTGAATTGCACATTTATAGTGTGCTAATGTTCTCCATAGCGCAGCATTAGGAAGATATCAAACCATGGGAAAACAGACTGTTGCTACTTCAAGATGGCTTTTTTTTACCATCCTGGTAATGCAATAGAAAATAAAGTAGTTAATGAATTTGCTTTATTTCCTTGGTTTCATTTGGTTATGTAAAACATGTTGTAACAGAAATAGCCTAATATTTAACTTCTTTATGTTGGGATTATATTGCTACAACTCGCAGCTGTTTTGTAAAATGATTTAATTTACTCACAACAGAAAGCCATTTTGTTCATGAAAGACTAAACCAGACGAAAAGCCTGAGCCAGAACGGCAAAACAACTTGCACCCAGGGTGGTTAAGAAGTCTGTGCAGCAATGCATTTCAGCCCATGTGCTCACCATGCAGTCTACTCAGAATCCCTTCTTTAGAGACACTGCTATAGCTAAGCGACTTATCCAGGTGCAGCTCAAACTGAACTCCTTAATAACCATCAAACATTAGAATACACTTTACCAGAATACCTGAACTGTTAAATTATTGTGTGGAATACTGAACGCAATAACATAACACAGGAACATTTAATGGTGAATGATACTGTTAGCTTCTACTCTGGAAAAACATATTTGGCTTCCAAACATTTATTTCCCTCCATTATTAAAAAAAAACAAAAACAATTCTGTATAACATATGCCCCAAATACTACAGAGAAAAGTGGGAAGACTGAAGTTAAGTACTGTATTCATAAGATGTTGCAAGCTCTAAATTAAATGGTGATGATATTCCTCAGTTCATTAAATTATCTGTAAGCTTCTGTTGTTGATTATGCTATATGTTATTGGTTATATTATTAATTATTTGCAAGCTTTTGTCCTTCATTATGTTTTATTGTATATTCATTTTGTTAAAGCACTGGGGATTGTGAATCTGGGAACAGGCAGACATATTCTTTGCAAAGATTTTGTAAGCTCAATTGTTTTTTTAAAAAAGCTCCTGCCACCAGCCCTGGAACCACAATTTCAGGCCACGCCTTTTTCTATTTTCCAGATTTTTCCTTCTTTTAGAGCTTTAGGGTTTAAAACCTCTGGTTGTATGGATGTGCATATGCCGTTAAGTGCATTTTAGCGAATCCAAGAAATTGCCCCCATAGTGTAATGGAGAGGTGTGTCTAGCTGTTGGAGTGACCATACTTGGAGATATGTGCAGATCCATGTCCTTGAAATGTCAGAGTTCCAAACATACCCCTTATTTGATTGATTTTACTGGTTGTCTTTAGTAGAGGGGTTGTTACTGGTGCTTGGCAGCACAGCCTTCCTACCTCATAGTCTCAATGTCTCATTTAACACAGCACTGAAGGCTCAAATTACTTTGTCATCATCACAGATCTAATTATTCACTGAAGTTGTTCATAAGAGCGCACTTTTTTAAACTACATAAAACTCTTGTTAGAGTACAGTGGACCCTATTAACCTGTTTAAACAGATTACAGTAGACGGTTCAAATATATTACCCAAGACCATTTTTACATAGACCTTTTACATAGACTACCGTAGATATTGTTTAAATGAAAGACAGTAAGCCCCGTTTAAACAAAAGGCTGTAAACAGGCTACAGTAAATATGATTACATTGTTCGGTATCACAAATGCTGCATTATTAAAGGAAGCAGACATCCCCGACCTGTTATTTTATGACATAAAAAAATGGATGGGTATTTATATTCTGGTGAATGTTTCTAAGTATCTCAAAAGCAAGTGTAAATCGATTTTGGCAACTCTTGAAGGACAGCGATTGTATTCCATTCAGATGTAATCATGAAAAGTGTTTCATTTAGAAAATGAATTCCAGACATGTATACATGTCCCTTCATGTTTTGCAGATGGTTTTGAAACTGGTATCATTGCCAGAATTTAGTCTTTCAGGCTTAATTTTGTTTGTCTACTGGCTCCTCACTTGAAGCGTTCTCATTTTTGTACGATAGAATCACGCCAAGTCAGACAACCTATCAAACAAATCTTTTCCAAACAGTGCCTGCATGCAATCAGAGATAACAAGCTCAGAGAGTGCCGCTCTCCTGCAGGAATATAAATTATTGAACCTTGATTGGTGCATTTCAGCTCTTTCTCTTTGGTCCTCTCCCATCTTCCCTCTGTATCCACTTCCTTTGATTTCTCTACGGGAAACACCTTTCTTTGAGGAAACACTGTCCACCTATTAATATCGCCCATGTGACTCATACAGCACAAACACCACAAGAGTGCTGTCCTTCTTTTTAAGAAGAACATATTGTTGCTACCAAAGCAGCAATTACCCAGCCAAAACAAACCGAGTCAAAGAGACCAGGCTGAACGGGTCATGCTTGACCCACATGTGGGTCAGCTTTTCTAGAAAATTCTGTCGTGAACGATGGCGGTGGAGCTTGCCAGTCTGAATTGAGGGGAAAATGTGTTTTTAATGTGAAGGTGAAGATGGAGTTAACATTTAAAAGAAAGTGTAACTCCAGCCAGGGCAGCCAATGCTCCCCAGACACACAGTCCTGATCTTCTCTAACACCACAGGAAAAGGCACTTGATGGACAGATTTAATATACCCGTTTCTCAGCACAGCACTGGTGCAGATCGACCAGGCCAGGCTCATGCCCGCACTTTGTTGGCTTAGAGGTGTCAGAACTGAAGATTTTTGTGGTTTCTTTGAACAAGTTTATTTCCATTTTTCTACCAGTCTGGAAACCTGTGTGGTGACAGTCCCATTGCCGTAATGTGCACCCAAGGCAATTTAGGAGGGTACACACTAGATATGTGTGAATTAGATACTTTTTTTGTGACAGCTGCCCCTTTTTGATTTTTAACTTGAATAAATACATCAAAACTGTATGGGCTTTAGAGTGCACTGCCATTAGTTAGCATGCTAATTATCTAAGCCAAGATGGGTAGATAGCTGCTTGATAACTAGCAAGCAAACTACCATTAGCTTACAAATTACTAATACTTTAGCTAGATAACAAAGGATGCAGGCACAACAAATAATGTATTCATATAAGCAGTTGGTATAGTATATACAGAGATGGTACTATTCATATCTGCACTACATCTGTATCATTTCTATTTAATGCTTTTTTATGTTCTTTTCCACAGGATTACCATGATTTAATCACAAATGAAAAAATACAATCTTCTGAATATCATTTGTCAACTTGGGAAGAAAAGTATCTATACAATGTATTAACTGTGCGTTTATGAATTGTGTATTTGGGTTTGGATATACCCCTACCAAATGACAGTGTATTTCTTGCTATTTACTTTTGTAGCAAGTCCATTTTAGTAAATCATATCAACCTATATTGCCTGTATGGGTCGCTGATAAACCCCTTAGAGAATTGAATACTTTAAATAAGTAGAGCTGGACTCCTGAAATGCAGAGACTAGCACCTCTAAAATGCCCAGCCCTGTACCCATTAAATAAGAAGATTGCACCACTTTAAACAGCAGACATTCATCCTTGAATTACCCGGACCTGCACCAATCAAAAAGGAGGATGTGATGAATTCTCACACTTGAGTGTTTCGTAGAATAAATGGTGCTCTGAGCTGCTGCTTGCTGTATGAGCCCCCAGTGGAACAGCCCTTATTAACGGCCTCTCTCTGTAATAATACAGGTGCAGCGACCATATCCAGCTATGATATCAGATATTACTACTGAATACTCTAAGTTCTGCAACACTCTCAATATGAAAAAATAGGCAGGCACACACACACACACACACAGTTGGTGTCCTTAGTAAGGCTGATTCAAGGTTCTGGAACTAACTTAAATAATTTGCTTTTCGAATAGCTTTTGAAAAAAAATGCATTATTAGCCGCTAAGCTTATTCAGAAATAACCAGCAGCATGGCTTTTCGCTTTGTGTAAAGTGCTGCTCTGATAAAGATTAACGGTGTCCATACTGTGAATTGGTCTGTAATGGCATGCCCCTGTTTCCTGGGCGTTGGGAAAGCTCTGTTACTCGTGTTCACTGTAGATCTGGGTGGGAAATTCTGGTCCTAGAGGGCCGGTGTGTATGCAGGTTTTTGTTTCCCCCAGCTACCCTGGCTAAATGGGCTAATTGGCTGTATACAAAAACGCTGGTTCACTCATAGATTACATCACAGCAATGTGTTCCTTATAGGGACACAAGAACAGTCTATGGCTGTCATTCATGCGCTCATCAAGAAATATAAAAATGTTAGATGGCGTAAACGTTAGGGCTAATTAAGTAATTAAGGCTAGAAGTTGGCATAGAAGCCATTTTTGCCCTCCCCTGCAGTAGATGATGCCAGAAGGATTATATTTTTTTCCGTGGAAGTGTAACGTTCAATAGCGTTGCCTGTCCGACTGTCAAGTGTCACGTGTAGGAATGCCAAGAGGCCTTGGTGAACTTTATGAGCATAATGGGAATTCCAAGGCAACAGTGTGACAACAAACCAAAGTAAATGCCCGCTAGGGTTTCCAAGGGAACCACAATGAGATGGAAACAGGGAAAAGCGCTGGTATCTAACAGGCCGAATGGAGACAGGACTCTGGGACACTGTCCCTTAGACTAGGACTCTGTAGAGGGAAGTAGCCGTTTTCACTTGCTTCATAACAGAAGAAAGCACCGGTAGCATCTACGTTTACCTATATCGTGTACTCAAATCCATGAGGAGTTCCTGAGTGCTATCTGTATTGGGGGAACAAGCTCAAGGTCTTTAGGGCCCCTGTTGTAATTGTTCTGTCTTTCTTTCTTTCTTTCTTTCTTTCTTTCTGGAATGATATTGATTTACCTTTTAGGGCCATGCTGAACATGTGGTGAGATATCCTTTTCAAGAATCCTACTGAGTCAGATCGTATCTGAGAGTGCTTCAGCTGTTCCGCAGAGCTCGTCCTGCTCCTGCAGTTTTAAAGCCTTCAAGTTTATTCTATCTGATCCAGTCCCCAAACTTTGTGCTCACCAGGGGAGGCTGTTCAAATGTTAACTGCAAACTCGGCTGAACAGAATGTGTTTGAATTACTCTCTGCCTACCAAAAAACCAACAAGGTTAGTTTCTCCAGGTCTAAATATGGGCCTGTGAAGCCTCTGTTGGTCGGGGCAATAGAATCGCAACTTTTGCTGCAGAATTATACGCTTTATCTGCAGTACAGTATGTGTATGTTATATACTGTAGAGCCAGTAACATATGGTTATGAACATGGCCTGTGCATCAGAGTGCCTGTGTGCCAATGCTTTGACTAATTGAGACATCCATCCATTTTCTTAAACCACTTGTTCCTGGTTAGGATTGGGGGGTGGGGGGAGGGGTTAGGGTTAGGGTTAGGGTCACACATCATTCACTTGCACGTTCATATCTACGGGCAACCTGTGGGAGGATACCGGAGTACCTGGTAGAAACCCACCCAGACAAGAGAGCTCCACACAGAAAGGCCCCGGTATTCAAACTCTGTGCCTTTATGCTGTGAGCAACCGTGCTGTTCTCTGCACCAAACTGCCACCCGCCAACCCCTTATTGTGTAAACGTTAAGGGTATAATAAGTATAATTTAGCAGTTTATTTAATTATTATTTTAAAAATATAAATTCTGAACTGAACTGAAAAATGTATTTCTGGGTGATTCCTGCTACTGATTAGAAATTGCCAAGTCACTAATCCACCGCTGTTTTCA
The DNA here is from genome assembly GCF_018555375.3 of Anguilla rostrata. Classification (NCBI taxonomy): domain Eukaryota; kingdom Metazoa; phylum Chordata; class Actinopteri; order Anguilliformes; family Anguillidae; genus Anguilla; species Anguilla rostrata. The sequence continues at coordinate 23,688,263 of NC_057933.1, read as the reverse complement.
GAATGGGCTGCAAAGACTTTATTAAGTCCTCACAAATTCATTTAATGGTATCTTTTCATCTACAAAACCATTATAGGAAAACTCCTTATCTTTCACTCTCTTTCGCTCCACAGTGTTCGAAAAATATATAAGCTTTGCTCTAACAAGCTGCTTTCAAGTCTTGCCTTGCCTGTGTGTTCTGAACTTAGTGCTATTAAGTATTATGCCCTTTGGTGTTGGAACATTTTAAGTCATCAGGTAAAATTGAACCAGGTAAATTGAACCTGCTGTTACCTTTTGCTACTTTCAAAGGCTTAATTCCTGGACCAAACTGAGGAACATCAGTTCTCACATGTGGCAGCCTGAGGTCTATTTCATTTGTTTTAATGTATTGCCACTGTTTTTCTGTATTGCCAGTTTTAATAGTCTTGTGTATTCCCCTGTATTTGTATTCTGGTATGCTGCTTTCTTTGCCAGGTTCCTCTTGAAAGGCGCTGTCAATCTCGATGGGGCTATTGTCCTGGAAAATAAAGGATAAATAAATGAAGAAATAAATAAATAAAGGAGATTGAGCAAGTTTTACCTTCTCCTTTCTTTCTCCCTGCCATTCATTTTCTTCTCCCCTCCCTTTTCTCTGTCTTCCACTCCTCCTCACTCTCTCTCTCCAGCACGTGTCTGAGTTGTTAGCGGTGGTGCGGTTGCCCTTCATCCACCCCAGTTACTTGCTGAATGTTGTGGATAATGAGGACCTGATAAAGTCTTCGGAGGCCTGCAGGGACCTGGTCAACGAAGCCAAACGCTACCACATGCTGCCGCACGCCCGCCAAGAGATGCAGACGCCCCGCACCCGGCCCAGACTCTCTGCAGGTGCGCCACGCCCGAGCATATTTGCATCAAAAGTACACGCCCATACGTACCTGCACTTGCCCGTACGCACACACGCTCCTCCAACCTGGCCGAAAATGAGCTGCGGACATTTTCATGAAAGCACTCACCTACCTACATGAGATGGCTCTTCTATTGGAACTGTTTGCTGTAGGACAGTAGTAACCAACCTTGCTCCTGGAGATCTACCATCCTGTAGATTTTCACTCCAACCATAACTTGTTGAGCTACTAATTAGTAGAGTCAGGTGTGCCAAATTAGGGTTGAAATGAAAACCAACAGGACGGTAGATCTCCAGGAACAGGGTTGGTTACCACTGCTGTAGGTGAATGAAGAGGCTGCACTTGTGGACAGAATCGGCCTTGAGCCCAGGTCCTTACTGCAGTTCTTGAGTACACGCTGTAGACATCAAAGCATAACTGCAATTTCATATACTGAAATAATTAAAGGTGTTGCCGTCAAATCATAATTGACATATTAAAATGAAACATGAGTTTTTATCGAGCATTAGTGCAATTCTTGCCACTCAATCTAACGTGCTTTATGTCTTAAGTCTTAACAATATTTCCCCATGCCCTTCATCACAGTTGACATCTGTGGCAGCAAATGTTGATAAATGTATTTTGACAGAATTAAACCATAATAACTCACATATTTATAGATAAAACTGCTTAGATTCGACAAGTTTTACATGAAAACATTTGTAATTGTATCTAATTGTATATATTTTTTTTAATTTGTAGTTTAAGTGTAACTATTTTTGATGGTATTTGGTTGTTGTTAAAGGCACAGTGGATTTAAAACCAAGGCTATCCTGGTGCTAATTGATCATGACTTACAGGGACCTTTAATTTATCCCATTGATTCAGTACACTCTATTCTGCACTCACACACTATTTGTGATGAATACTCATGACCTACTGGTGGATAGATATTGGTGAAACAAAGCAGCTAGTTGGGAATTGTGTTATGCTACTGTGTTCTGCATTTAGGGCAGCTAAAGGGAAATTGATCATGAACATGATAAAATATAATTGTGCGTAAGTGCACAACTGAATGTTTATTTAAATAGCTCGTTGAAATATTTCTGTCAGTGGGGCAGAATTTGATAGCCGTCGCACACGTTCTTTGTGCATTGCTGGAGCATTTGAGTGCTTAGGCTCACCCGCAGTTTTAATAAGGCATAGCTTGTATTCACTGAGAAATTTGAATGCACGGGCATAAGACTGGGTAAGTGTGCGCTGCAGCAGTCATTAACATGTCATTAACCAGCATGATATCTGTCAGTAATGTGTGTGCGCGTGCGTGTGCGCGGATGCCTGTGTGTGTGTGTGCCCGTGTTTGTACGAATACAGGTGTCATTTTCCTGCTGTGTCTTGCTGGTGGTTCTCATTCTTAGATTAATGAATTTTCACATTGTACTCTGTGCTCTCCCATCAGTATTCATACTTATGTGCGTAACTCAGCAGTGTTCATTTAAGTGATGAGAATGCGGATGGTACTGATATTGTAACATTATGCTTGCTTATTAATGAATTCATTCCTTTATTAATGGAATGTGATGGGAATATGAATTCACCTGTGCACCTGGTGCTCACTTGTCTAGGCCAGATAGCCGCGTCGTATCATTAATGCAATTCCCGTACAGAATCTTCCCATATATTAATATCGTGAAGCATATGCTGCATATTTTATTGAGGGACTTGCCTTATGAGCCTGTCACTACCTAAATGACTACTCTTCAGCCCCATTGTCTAATACTCTCTGACATTAAGCAGAGGACTGCAGCGAAAATGATAATAATAAATGAAAATGAACGTTACATTTTGGCAAATAGGGGCAAGAGCTGTAATCTCCAGTCACCGGTCATTGTCTTGCGTGTGCTTGTTTGGCCATGCTAAATTAGACTCTTAGCAGTAATGGCTCACGCCACGTGTAAAGTAAATCTATTTTTGATGTCCCTTTTTTTTTGCTGCTCAGACATTCCTGTCAGAGCAATTCCGCAATAAAATGTGTTTAACCATCAGCCATAAAAAATATATTATGTGCTAAACATAAACAGCATGTCCTTCTAATCCACATAATCTCCCTGAATGACTGAAAGCCGCTACCAAACAAACCAAGACTCTTAACTGCGAGGACCGCAAACAACAAAGTGGGAGATTATTAGAGAGGGCCAGTTGATATTCAGCACATCCTGCCATAAAGATTAGTTCATTTGTTGTGATAGTCGCTCAGAAAAACACACATGCGCACACACACACACACACACACACACACGCACACATACACGTACACTCATACATATCCACAGACACATACTCGTATACTCTCTCTTTCTCTTTTTTGCTCTCTCATGGCCACACAAACTGATATGTTCTCCGCTTAGCACACACATTCTCTCTCCTTCTGTCTATATCACACATGCACGCACGCACATGCACACGCTCTCAGCTGAGCTGACCCTCGTGTTCTCTAAACTCTCCTCGGGAATGGTGCACCGAGCACCCTGTTAAACTCAATACAGAAGCTGTGAATATGAATTTCTGCTGTTCTGTTGAGAGCGCATGGTGGGGTCTCCCTGGCATCAGTTAGACGTAGCTGGAGGGGAGAGAGGAAATAAAATGGAGAGAGAGGTGAGAAGAGAGAGGTAAAGTGAGGCAAATAGAAGTGAGGGAGCACTTCTGCTGTGTACACATACTGTTCAAACATACATATTCACATTATATACATTTCCTTCGCATTGACGTTGTACACATACATACAGTGCCGTGAAAAAGTATTTGCCCCCTTCCTGATTTCCTGTATTATTGCATATTTGTCACATTGAATGGTTTCAGATGTTTATACAATATGTAATATTTATTTAATTTATTTTGTCTAAAGATCTGAAACCATTCGGCGGTACAAATTTACAATAATAGAGGAAATCAGGAAGGGGCAATGTAGTGTAAATATATACATACACATATACAGAAACAGATATAAACATCCGTGCATGTGCGGTACACAAAACGCAAGGTTAACTTTTGCAGGATTAGTGGCTGTGTGATTTGCTGGCCGTGAAGTGTTTTGAGTTTCAGCTAAATGGATTTGCACGGGAGTCACGGTGATGTCACAGCAAGGGGTGGCACGCGGGGGGAGAGGGTGGATTAATGCAGGCGTCTTAGTGATGTCACAGCAGGGGCTCGCTGAGGGGGGTGGGGGGTGGGGGGTGGGGGGTTCTTCGCGCAGGAGTCTCAGTGATGTTACTGCAGAGATGAGTGCAGGGATATGGTGGGGGGGGGGGGCGTGCGTAATTCTGGCTCTCTGCCTGGTGGCACTAATTCCTCGTCTGGTTGTGTTTGTCGCTCGGAGATGCTGAAATGGAAGTCCTCTCTCCCAGTAGGTGTCCTGACCTCCTGAAGAGACTGAAAGCTGGAGCTGCTCTCTGCTGCTCGCGCCCTCACATTGCAGTGACTGCCGTCTGCTCAGCCTGTGCTCTGTCAGTAGCATTAGGGGCAGTGGAAGTGCCTGTTTGCCTGGATTTCAGCGGAGTTTGTGTGTATGTGTGTGTGTACATGACCACACACACACACACAGCGTGTGTGGGCTGAGAGAGGGATATAATGTGTGTGGAAGACACATTCAGGGGGAGATAGAGAATGCGTGTGCTACACAGAGAACGTGAGCTTGTGTGCCCATGCAATGCCGCAGCTATTTAATACATTCTAACATGGAAGCGTGCCTAAATAGTGATGTCATCGTATCATTGATTTATGCGAGACATGCACTGTTACCATTAACTTCAATATAAATATTTAATAACAATATTACAGAGGATGAATAAACCAGAGCATGTTTATTTTATTTGAAATTATATAAAATTTGCTAATGTAAACAAAATATCCCTCAAAGGAATTTTTTTTTAATTTCTTTCTTGGTTTTGAGAACCCCTCTTCGAGAACACTAGTGGCATTCTCTCCTTGAAGCTGGGTCATTTGTTTTTTTGTTTTTTTTAACTTCAATGTATGCTGTGTATTCAGCTAAGCCTCAATTGTAGCTGTTTTTTTTTAAATCCGTTGAAGCCTTCCCTTGTTTCCGGAGAACATTGTTCTTGGAAGGTTGCTCCAGGGAAGGTGGGAGGGCATTTCAGCCCGTTTGTGCTGCGTGTCTGAGCCCAGGGAAAACCGTCCTTTCATCTCCAGACGATTTTTAGCGCGTACCGGCCACTGTTTCCTAATGACTCCCCTGGGTATTGTCTGTACCGGGTCTTTAAAAAAAAAAATTTTTTTTTTTTTTTTTACTTCTTTTGGCATTCCTATATTCTTGTATAAAAGGTCAAATTTCACCTCTTTAAAGTGTAAATTTAGAAATGAAAGGATGACACTGTACGTGTGGAAAAAAATAAAACAGCGGAAGCTGAAGCGATACAGAGCTAACCCCCGCGTGGCGTGGCGCGGCCTGACTGGGCTCCAGGGACGGAGAGAGAGAGAGGCCCGGAGCTTTCAGAGTTCCCCGGTTTTCGGGTCTCTGTCGCTGCGACTCGGAAAACGCGCGGCCCCCCCGCTGAGCTTCGTCTCCGGCGCCGCTCATTTTCTACCCAGTTTGGCGCCTTTCGGGTTTCAATTTATTTAGAAATGAAAAATAAACTTTAAAGCGCACATGTGTTTTCATGTGCCAAAGGAAAACAAAATGAAGGGCTGACACGCATTTCCATATTTATTTTAACTGAACGCCCGAAAATGTGTAACCTGTGAAATATGGAAATGAAAATAAAACCTTCATGAAGGGGAACTTATTCCATTTTTTTGCTTACTGCCCCCCTGAGTCTCCTTCACTGATAACGGTTTGAGAACCCTTGACCTGGATCCCCTTCACGTCTGAATTACTCATTATCGTCCTCAGAAATTGATGGAAAAATAGTGATGAAAAGAAATTGTTCAATCCGGTGGAAAAGCGTGTTTGTTTTGATCCCTTTTTAGCTCCGTCGTTCGACCGTGTCTGTGCCAAATGCCGCTCTTCCCCCCCCAGCCCCCCCCCCGTTTCCCATAATGCCCTTGTCCTCTCTCCTCTCCCCAGGTGTGGCGGAGGTGATCGTGCTGGTGGGGGGCCGACAGGTGATCGGGATGAACCAGCGGTCCCTGACGGCCGTCACGTGCTTCAACCCGCAGAACAACAAGTGGTACCCTCTGGCCAGCCTGCCCTTCTACGACCGCGAGCTCTTCAGCGTGGTCTCCGCCGGCGACAACATCTACCTGTCAGGTGCGCGGACCCGCCCTTTGACACGCGGCCTTTTTTATTTATAGCGCGGCGACGGGGAAGGCTGCGCGCTGAGCGGCAGGAGGAACCGTCCGCCACCGCGGTTCCCAGAACCCCCCTGAGGCACGGTCTCCTCCTGAGGCTCTATGCTCAGAGCTCCCCATCAGTGCCGTGTCTCACCCAGGCTTCCCGAATGCGCTTTGATAAAGAGATAACGGAACATAAATCACGCGCTGTTCTTCTTATAGTTTTGAATACTGTTAATTCCGCTTTAAGAGCACGAAGACCTGGGGGCTGCACAGTTGACACAATTTTAATTATTATAACAAATTAAAATGCAAATACTTTTGAATAACGTATGCGGATGTGGCTTTAAACAGCAACGGCGCGATAACCTTAAGGTAAATTTTGAAAAATTAAACGGCTTCTGGGATGCAGGAAAAGTAATTGATCACGGTCACCAGAAACGTTGGGGGCACACTGATCAACATTGTTTTGTCTATAGTCAGATCTAAAATATTAATTTCTTTGTCAGCCAAAGTATATGGTACCAGTAACCTCCCTCTCATGTCCCCCAGACAAGACTAATTATGATATCTCAGGGACCTATGTATTTCTGCCTCTGCAGCCAGATAACCACCCACGCTGAATAACAACATCTGGAGTTTAAGTTTATTTTTATGTAGCTGTAGGTAGTGTCTGCAGACCTGGGACAGCCTTCTGAAGAAAGTCTTTTTTCATATGTGATGCGTTATAAACATGCTTGCGACCCAAATTGGATTTTATTATTTTAGAGCAATAAATTTGGAAAGGATTGCACGCACAACAACGCATTGTTTCCCTCCCGTTGCTTCTTAACACGTACACTGCTGCGTGTTCTAAGCGTTATTTTGGATCAGTAAACAGAGTGGGTGTGCTATGGGATTAGTAAATGCAAATCACGTACATTTTTGATTGGGAAACCAGATGGGTGATGCGTATTGTAAAAGTACCTTAAGTGCTTTTTTGAGTGGGTGAGGTGGGCTTGTGAATGAGGGAGCTGTGACCGGCGTTTTGCATTGCCGTCTTCCCCAGGCGGGATGGAGTCCGGAGTCACCGTGTCGGACGTGTGGTGCTACATGTCGCTGCTGGACAACTGGAACTTGGTGTCCCGTATGACCGTCCCCCGGTGTCGCCACAACAGCCTGGTGTATGATGGGAAACTCTACGCCATCGCTGGCCTCGGGGTGGCAGGAAGTCTGGACCATGTGGAGAGGTCTTCGTCGTTTAGTTATACATTTATTATCGATTTATCGTATCTGCTGGACCGAAAGTCCGTACTGTTTGTTACATTTTTAGCTCACGTAACTCTGCAAATCTGTATTCAGCTACTATCTGTATTCGGCTGACCAAGCTTGCAAAAAGATAGCTCATTAACTAATGATTGCAAGGATGATACCAATGGTTTATTTAGCTAACCTTAGATCGTGTAAGTAGGTTAGCTCAATTGATAAAGCATTGGTAGTATCAACCATGCGATCATTAGCTTATGTTAGACCTGCATGTATATTTGTTAGCTGTGTATATGCGCCAATTCAAAATTGTCTGAATTTAAAAGCTCATTAAAGCTGGCTGAATTTAATTAATGGGATACCTTACTTATAACAACTACTCATCCAGCTAACAAACTGACAATGTGTTTATTAATAGTTTAACAGCATTAGACAAGCGACATTTGAAATATATGCTTTCATGCAGTATAAGCACGTCTTCCAACTGAAAATGTTTCTTAAGTAAACAACAAATTGTGACCACGTACACAAAAAATGACAATGGCGATCGAAGAATGGAACTTAGTAAGGGGGTACTTATTTTTCATGACATTGGCTTCCTTTCACAACACTTCCTTTCACACCACAGTCAGGCTTGCACAATATAAGATGGAGCAAGACTACTCGGGCCCAGTTTACTAAGACATTAAGCAAAAGGTGCTAAACCTTTTACCATGCACCAATCACTGGTTGTGTTATTAGTCTTGGGTGTGCTAAAAGGTATTGGATATGCTTAAAGGTCTCACTAAATCAGGCCTTTAACGCGAAGCTCAACAGGCAGACTTGCGGGCGCTCACTCGACCCGCAGGGGTCAGCTGTGAGCGATGAGGCGCTGTCATCCCTGCCAACCGAAACCCTCCCTTCCTGGGCAATGCAAGCATCAGTTGCGCGTTGCCTTGATTGGCTGCCATGCACAGTCAGCACTGGCATGGTCTGGATTTGATATAAGATCTTGGGGCTCATCCTCCAAACAGTGTGGATGTATCAACCAGCACCCTTGATTTATTTGTTCAACGAACACCTTTGTGCTTTACGACTCGGCCAGTACACACATCATTTATGTAGGTAGGTTTCTTACTGAAGCAAACTTCTTTTCTCACGGATTCCACAGCATTGTCACACATGGGATTTGAACTTGTGACCCTCTTGTTTAGCCCTGTTAGCCTAATCTCTCCCCCACTCAGCTCATCTCTGCGAAGCACTGTGACGGCAGAGCCACTATCAGCGAAGGCTCTTCATAGCCTTATATCATTACGATAATGTGGCCTAGATTCTACCCACACTGCACTCTGTTCTTAACTTTGGGTAATGAACTTGAGCGAATGTGACATTCCTTCAGTGCTCTCATCGTGAATCCAACAGTCGTAATCAGTGAAAACCGTACCGCAGGAGGAACTTTTAAAAAAAAAACGGGCACCGGGCTCAGTGTGTGTCTCTCGCAGTTCCTGCCAGGGGCCCATATTTTCTGTGCAAGACGTGAGCCCGTTTGGAAAATATTTCACGCTGCATGAGAAAGCACTTTTAGCGCCACAATTTATACCTCAAAAAAAAAAAAAACTGAAGTTGTTTTTTTTTTTTTTTGTGTCAAAATAGAGACGTATATTTGCCAGGTATTTTCCATTCGCTGCATTCGAATGCTGTTATGTCCGGTGTCAGCACCAATCAGACGCTCGGTCTGGCTGACTGAACATCGCACAACTGTCAGAGCCCTCCCCCGGGGGGGCACCGCTTCTTTCCCTCGTCCGCTCTCGAGCTGCTCCTGGAAAACGTGCTTTTTGTTTTTATTTATTTTTAATATAAAGTGCTGAGCTCTCCGCATTGTTCCCCCTCCTGATTTTATGATGGATATTCTGGCGTGTCCTGCACGCTTCCTCCCACATGCAGTAATTCAGCACATCTCAATAGATTTTTTTTTTTTTTTAAGGAAAGTGCTGAGCTTTTGGTATCGTTCCACAATAAGGCGCACGCTCGCGTCTTTAAATAAAAATTATTGAGATTTCCAGAAGCGCAGACGTGTGAGAAAGCGTGTGTCTTATAATCGCGCTCCTCTCCCTCGCAGTGCTGAGATAGGACGGCGCTCGTGGTAGGGTTTCCTAGCGTTTCCTCCCTGTTCTATACAGCCTCACAATAATATGATTTACTGTGCTGAAGGATTTACCCTTAAAAGGCTGTTCTGGTGTTATATCCTCAGTCTAAATGCAAAATCACCCGCTCACAGTCTTAGGTATGTGATGGTGCTATAAAACTTTTTTGTTCTTTTTTTCCAAACGTAGAGGTTGCTACAGTGTCTATTTCAGAGTGTGTGTGTGTCTGCATCGTTAGTGCCGTGCCTCTGAAATGCGCAGTTGGTTTATGCGGCGTTGGTAGGACCTTGGATACAGATAGCTTTCGTCCTGTCGGCTGGAGCGCTGAGCGTTAGTTATATAGCTGAGCGCGATTAGGAGCTGCGCAGTCCATATGCACGTTCAGGCAGAGTTAGATTTGCGGCGTGCCTGCGCATTCAAGCAGTTGGCAGCTCCCGCAGCTCTGACCTCCTCCTCAGACTCATGATTTACAGCCCGCCGTCCATCCCTCTCTCCATTTCATGCTCCCTCCATTCCTCCGTCGGTTTCACGCTCCGGACCATGAAATCACCCAATCAGCGCTCCTCTCTGGACTGCAGCCCGCTCCGTTACAGCCGGAGCTGTATTTATAATCATCCGACGGACACACATTTCCTGTACACAGAAAAGTGAGCGCACACGCATTTCCTGTACACAGAAAAGTGAGCACACACGCATTTCCTGTGCAAAGAAAAGTGAACAGACACACACTTTCTGCTTTCTAAAAAGTGAATAGGTACACACTTGCAGAAAAGCAAACAGAAATTACAGAATTTATAACCACCAATAGGGAACATAAACACATTTCCTGTACAAAAAAAAAGATCAGACAGACTTCCTGTGCGCAGAATATCCAAGAGGGTGCACTGGACCAGGGTCTGCTCCATTTCCATGGCAATGAGGTTGAGGGACATATGCGCTGGGCTTTTAGACGGGGTGGTCAGCGCACGGCCAGATGGGAGCACAGAAGGAAACCCTTCAGTTGCACACAAGCCTAGTCTGCACCTTTTCCCATTGGCTCGTGTTTCTTCTGGCTCACTTTTGTATGTGGAGGCCATGTTGTAGGCATTCAGTAAAGGCCCTGGGCAAAGGATGGCTGAGGTCCAGTTACCTCTTAGAGGTTAGACCATTTACATATTTGCATCACGGTGCAAAGGGTGCTCCCCATGGACCTTCATGCACGTGGACTGTAGAGTAAGTTAGGACGATCCTTAGCGTTTCTATGCGAGGAGATGCCCTGACTGGGGTCTTGCTCTGTGTTTGCTGATAAGAAAGGCTGTGTGGGGCTACAGAACTCCCATGAAACCCGGGGTAACGGCAGGCCTGCGAAATCAGTCTCTGAAGTTTTGCAGGAGAACATGGCGCGCATGCTAAGGAGGAAAATATTTCTATTTGCGGATTAATCACTGTGTTTCTCTGCACCCCTGTGGTTTGGCGAAGCAAGTTCTTATGCCAACAACCCACCATGAGGGCTCCCCGCAGCGCTAATCCAGCTCCCCCTGAGCCAACACCTCCAGCTCATCCTTCCCCTGCCTGGTCTTCGGTTGGTCGCTGGAAGGATAAAGAGCGTTGGGCGCCTTGGTTTAGCGGGTTCTGTGCGGGCCGAGGCTGGGCTTAGAAGGTTTCCGGGGGGGTGGGTTAGCGTGCTGGGGGCAGGTTCAGCGGCTTGTGTGAAGGCGGGAGAGAGAGAGGCGTTCAGGGGCGGGGGCGAGGAACAACGGCGCGGTCTCGCCGGCAGAGTAGCTTCATGATTGAATTAGACGCATGGCTGGCAGCCCCAGTACAGCCAGGGAAAACAAACGCATGCAAGGAATGCAGGATTGCCCAGCAGCTGAAGGTGCCATGGAGAAAGAGTGGGAAATAACGATTTCATAGAATGTGACTGAACGCACTCATTGCATATATTCCATTTTTAAAATTGTTTTGAATTTTCTCCTTAGCCAACATACGCAGAAGCTCTCACACACACACACACACGTAAATACACACACGCGCACACACAATTTTTCAAGTGGGGACTTGGAAAATCTCCCCACTTGGTTACCTAGTCCTCTACCGTCAACGTGAAATAATGCCTTGGTCCACAGTTGGATAGTTAGACATGTGCGTAGTTACACACACCTCTGATTCACATGTGAAAACACATGCACACACGTACATACACACACACACACACATCTCCTTTGTTTAATTCAGTAGAAAGTAAACACGGTAGACTGTTTTTTCCCTAGTGTTTGCCTTGGGTTTGAAAGGTGAGTGTCTCTGCAGTGTTTACAGAAACAATGCGTCCAGAAAGCAATTTGCTTCTCTTTAACTAAACGCTCCTCATCTGTTTGTTAGTTGATTAAATACAGGTTTGTGCCTGGCCTCAGCACACATACGTGACAATAATTCATTAAAAAGCTATTAGCATTTCTGCTATTGACATGTCATAATTAAAAACTTATTAGGAAATGGACTAAAAAGTGACATCAATTCCCACACTATTCACACATAGAAACACAAATATGCACACATACGCGGGAACATACCTGTATGTACATACTGTATGCATTCAAAGAAGTATATATGCATGCCTATTGAATACAGGTGCATTTGCTAGTCTTTATGATTATGATAATGATGTGTTGATTCCTCAATCTGCACTCTGCATGGCTGCTGTAGGTGTGAAATCCATGTGCGAATGCTCACATTCTCACGACAAATGCTGACAGCGCTTCTGCATTGATTTAACGGATCATCTGCCTCATAAATAAATCTATAGAAAAATAAATATTAAATTGACCATTCTCTTTTCAAAAACCCCCTCTAGTCAAGTCCTCTGTTATTGTCCTGACCTCTTAAGTGCCCGTCCTTACTTTTACGCTTTGGCTACTTACGCGGCCTGTTTTCAGAGGTTTGCAGGTGGAGCATGCTGGGATGCTTGTGCCCTCAGCCCTGCCTGGGCATGATACTGCCTCCTGTCTCAATGGCAGCCTGCCTCATGTCCACTCTGGAGAGTCGGGTAGCTAACCAGATTCCTGTGAAAATAGGGCTTCTGGGAGTTCTTACAAGTTCCTACAAGTTCTTGAATTTTCCGTTGAGGAGGCTGTTTATTATTTATTTATTATTGAGACTGTTAATTCAGCCTTTAGAGAAAAATTATAAGATTTGATTTGATAGTTTGAATGTAATTATGCTATAGCTAGCTATGTATGGTGCGTATCATAGTGATGCTGGGATACACAATCTTGCGCTATTGCAGTTATTCTCATTGTTTACTGTGGTAAACACACTAGTTTGTATGGGAATTTGACATATGGCAGTAATACCAGGCTCCTGCTGTGTAAGCCTGCTCCACAATCAGCCCCTCCCAGTTCTCTCCCCAGTCACACGCTCTCTGTGTGGGACTGTGCCACGGTTTAATTCCTTCTGAAACTGGGTTTGGAATCTGGGTCACTATCCAACCCGTAATCACAAACACATCTGATGTATCACACAGTCGCCGGAGTTCTGACCTTCATGCTTTTTCTGTAGGACAACGAGGGGGGAGATTCCCCTCTGATTTGACTGTGAATCATTCAAACCCTGTATGCATTTGTACTCCTATTTATCAGGCCAAGGATTCCTTTCAGTGGTGTTTTGAATCGTTTCTATGATGTATAAAATATTCATATTCATGTAGCTGCTCCAGGGTGTGCTGGTTGCCTATTCACTTATTTACAAATACACTAGTAAAATTCTATGTGATGTAATAACTTGCACAAAATATTTTCTGTTGCCCAATATAGTATTTTTTACTCTCTACCTCTCAATTTATAATTTACAGTTTTTCCATTTAGTCTCTTTTTAGCCAAGTGATGCATGGAAAGCCTGCACCACAAGCTCTAGGTACAGTTATAATTGTGTAAATGTCAACATCAATATGCCTGCTTACACTGGCTGCCATTGACTGTCTGTGTGTAATTGGCTGACGGTAAGTGATCGGCTAATGATCTGTAGTTCACGGTCAATGGCTGCCATTGAGGTAACTGACTTGCATTGACTGACGGTCTGCTGGTTGTTCCAGGTACGACACCATCACGAACCAATGGGAGACGGTCTCGCCGCTGCCCAAGCCGGTTCACTCGGCGGCTGCCACGGTGTGCGGCGGGAAGATCTACGTGTTCGGGGGGGTGAATGAGGCGGGGCGCTCTGCCGGCGTCCTCCAGTCCTTTGAACCCCAGACCAACACCTGGAGCTTCATCGAGTCGCCCATGATCGGTAAGACCGCGTAGAAACGTTGGTCGGTGTTGATTTTTAATCAAATGTTCTATAAAAGTTTGAAATATTAAGTGTGGTTGTATGGACTGACTGCTGAGGCCTCGAGCACAGTTGTGGAGGCCGAGGATTGGTCCAAAGTAAGGTTTTGGGGTCCAGTCCTTTGGGTAGGGCGCAGAGCTGGCAGTTCAGAGTGTCCTTGGAGACATTTGGCTGGCCTATTTGCCATGCCCCACTTTCATTGTTACATGCATTGAGAGAATTAATTTTACTGCGATTGAAAATGTGCTCCTCTCTTGGTCTTCTTTCAGGATGCTAAAGCTTTGAAACTGTAAAACGGGCACTTATGTTTGTGTGACCTAGAAGCTTGCAAATACAAGCTTGTGTCTGTCATGCACATAGACACATGCATTTGTGTCTGAACTAGACACACGTACACTTTACTTCTGCCTAAGCTAGAGGACACATACGCACATGCAATCAGCCGGTTGCATCAACCTCCCGTGGAGAATCTTGATTACAGTTTGATTTAAAAATGTCAAAATGAAAGGCTCATTACTCCACACCTACACGCTCCTGAGCTTCGAAATAAACTCTGGATCCATGCTTTTTATTCCCATTGGAAGGTTAGTGTATTTATGCACATGTACGTCTCATCCTTCTGCGCACGGAAGGACCAACATCATTGACAATCTTTACCTAAATCTTAGAAGTCCAACTGCAGTGCCGTGTGACATATTACACATTTTCCAAATTAGTCTAAATTTGTCAAACACAAATCCTGACTGAGCCAGCACCAACTGTGGCCGGCAACCCCACGGGGCGGTCCATAATTGCTCTTTGTCTCACAGCGAGGGAGGGTTTCAGTCAGCAGGATATCAGCTGCCTCATTATGCGCCAGTGCCCTTGTTAGCAAACTCCCACCTGCATTCCTCTGAACTCGGAATGAACCGCCAGGTGCACGTGTTTCCGTCTGAGCGCGTACTTGTGTTTCCTGTCTTGTGTTTCCTGAATTGCTGATTGAATGTTTTTTAATGCCAATGGGATTGGTTTTTCTACAGTATTTCCAAATTGAGAGAAAATAAAAATGGGGAATAAGAGGGGGGAATGATGTTTAAAAAAGGTGACAATAGAATTATTAGCGAAAAACAATAATGCATTATTGAATCACTTCTGAAGCTGTACACTGTGGAAACTGTATTCTTTACATGCAGGTAAAAGTAATATCTGACTCTACATGACAATATCTTTCTTTGTTTCTGAGATAATGTTACATGGTGGAATACACTCAAAACAGATGCCTGCACACTTACAAATGCACGTACTTAGAAGCGGACAAGCTTTACACATGCTAAACATAAATACTTACCACACACACACACACACACACACACACGCACACTTTGAATGTGTCGTGCTGATACAGAGGCCCATAAGCACTGTTTGTAATGCAGATGTGTGTGTAATCAACATGGGAAACATCAAATATTAATGGTATGGTGTTAATATGTGAAAACATGTGAACACTATAATGTATTGTTGCCTGAGGAAAGGGGGTAGGGAAGAGGGAGGATGTGTGTAACCTGCTCATCTCATTGTGTTGTGAGAGTCGATGAAGAATATTTCGGTCAGCTCGGGTCAGAATTTCGAATCACTGTGCTTTTTTTTTTTTCATCTCTGCCTTTATCCCCGGATTTGGGAATGTTAAACGAGGATTTCCCTGGTGCAGTTTGGACAGGATTAACCGAGGCTAATGCTTCTCAAAAACAAAAGACCTGTGAGACTAGGAAGGATCTCAAATTAAAAAGTATCTGTTCTGTAATATTCCCCAGGTCCCCGAGGTACTCGCGGTCGAGAAGCACTCACTCTGCCCCCACCGTGCAAAGGGGGGATAACTGACCGCTCCTGTAGCTACCCTCTCGCTAATTGTGAGTTTATACTCCAAACAAGCAAACACCTAAAAGTGAGCTTAGCCTCCAATCAGGCAACCCTAACCCCTCCTCACTGTAAATAATTCTGAGTCTGACTGCGTGTTACATGGTGAGTGTGTCTGAATTTCTCCCCACGTGTTTTATGGAGACCCAGAAATCCCTACTGTAAGGGATTCTGTCTGTCTTAGCTGAAAGAGGCTGAGGAAGTGGAGTGTTTTTCAGACGTAGGTGCATTGTCATGTTCACAGAACTAAACTGAGAAGACTGCGGGCTCATTTTCCATGTGGGGAACTGCTCTCTTATCCTTGAGTGATGGACGTGACGTGAATTGAATATCCAGCTGTTAAAACAGATACTGAGTTAGAGCTCTGTGCTGTATGTCATACTGGATAAGGGTATCTGCCAAGTAAACAAATAATATCTCAGTTCTAATTGGAAATGAGGCACTGTGTGTGCCATACCAATGTACTGCACCAGGCTGATAATAATGTGAGAGCTTCACTGGGGTCTGTGCCTGTGGAGATTTTAGTGAATGTTTCTATGGCCACTGAATAAAGTTCTGCTTCTCATTGACAGTTTCTCCTAAATCATAAAACAAACATCATTAACAACATTAATTTTTCTAGGGATTCCTCATGAAGCATACTGCCATACAAAGGCAAACTGCAGTAACTGCATTTTTGGTCAAAAATGAGTTATGGAAACTTTTGGATATCTCTTGGATTCTGTGACAAAGTGATTCTGAAGGCTACTCCATTTTAGAGAAAACAGATAAACATAGCGAACCATGAAGATGTGAAGGAGCATCCCGGTATTATTGTTATTGGAGAGTTGGAAAAGAAAAATTATTTAGGTGCTGGAACTGCAGCAGTCCTGCTGAGATAAAGCCAAATGCTGAGGGTGGTTACAGCTGACTGATGCTGCCTAAGAGCGGTGGTCAGAGATCTGTTTAATGTTGGGGTGCTTCGAACTCACACTTCCTCTTTTTATTCTTACCTGATGTGTGTTGACTACGAGAGTGCCTCTCAAAAAGACTGCATTTTAAGACATCTCTATCTACTTACTGGTTTATATAGTCTTTAACTGTTTACATGGGTGACTGATGGGTATTTTTTTGGATTCTTGGATGCTTGGCTCTAGACTTGTGTTAGTATTTGGAGGACTTAACGCCGGTCTGTTGCATTGGGGAAAAAGCTCTACAAGTCTTATTCTCAGTTAATTACACACCTTTCTGAGCGTGGCATTGCAAGACTTCCTGTGTGTCCTTCAGACTTTCTTAAAATCTTCAGAAAGAAATCCTCCCATCTGTGAGAGTGAGTGAAGGGATGCACATCTGATGGTGTAGCAGGGCTGGAGTAAGGTGTGTGTGTGTGTGTGTGTGCGTGTGTGCGTGCGTGCGTGCGTGCATACCTGAGGGCTTGATAGCAATGCCTGTGTACCACACTGCACCTTGCTGGAGATCCCAGCTGATGTGGCATTTTGTGTAGTTGGGGAAAGGGGGGGGGGGAGGGGGCGGTTAGGATTAGGGTCACTTGTCAGCATTGCATACAAGGGGTTCAAACTATGGAGTGTGTGTCTGTGTGTGTGTGTGTGTGTGTGTGTGTGTGTGTTTGCTAAAAGCACCATGTGGCCAAAGTTTACTGTGTTTACTAGACCAAGCAAGGGAAATTGTTGATTTGGACATTAATGGAAAATACTGTACTCTGCCTTTATACAGCTAGTTAAAACCAAGGGCTGGCGTTGGCAATGAGCATGGTGGTGATAAAACAAGGATGAAAAACAACACTGGACAAATTTCTCATAAAATTGATGTGCACTATATCTTAAAACATTAACATGAATTAGTCCTGCCACAAAAATATTTTGCCGGTAAATACTTGGCTTTGCAGGTAGGATGGGCCCAAAAAAACTCTTTCCTTAATCACAAACAAATTGCCAAACTTACAAGCCTTTTTTTTAAAACCTTTATTGGTAACTGGAACATTTTATTGGTAAACCAAGGACTACATTAAAAAAAGTATTTCTCTAAATTGGAATGCTTTGGGAGGCACTGTTTCTTTTAATCAGTTCTGTCGAAGATAAGCCACTTATCTTTCACACAGAAGCTCTTGTTGACAGGTTTTGGTGTTGTTAGATACACCGATGCTTATTTATTTGCTTTTTCCTGGTATTGGGTTTCTCTGTTTGTAAGTCGCACTTTTTCCCTAAGTATTTTTTTTCTTTTTGTTGCTGGTGGTATAACAAGGTTTTAAATAATGCAGTTGTATACATTTGCTCAGCTCAAATACCTGAAGCAAGTCCTCACTTGAATAAAAAAACGAAATAAAGAAACTGGTTTTGAATATTGTAATGCTTTTTGTCTAGAGTTCGTCTTGGGTAATCTCGAGGGGAAGTGTTGGGTAAAAAGATCTATTTTTCAGCATGACATCACAATCAGAAAAGCCTTTCATTCTCTCCTGGCTGGCTGCGGCACGTTAATGTGTCTGCAACCTTTCACAGCGATTTCAAATTCGTCGGATTTGCACGGCCATTGCAAATGCATTGGATTGACACATTTTATTTTGCATTCACAAATATATGTTTAAAGCCCATGCACTCAGAATGGCTGAAATTTGGTATGCATGCTCCTATCAGGGGAACTGTAAAGGCAATGTGGAGAGAGTCACTTTCCTCTTTGTGGCTAAAACAAGCGAGAGGATTGATTCTGTATTAAAAAATATATTGGCAAAGAGCCCGTTTGGACTGTATCATAATTATCTGTGAGACAGTTCCACTGCTGGGAGAATAATTGATAACGTGTTTTAAGGTTATCATAATCTGAAACATGCTGTGATTCATTTAGCATGCACGAGTATATATCTCTTTTTGCAGAGTGAAATCACTAGTAAGCGCTAGTTACTGTCATTCAGTTATGTATTAGTCTCATCAATTATTCAATTCTTTTTCCTGGTTATTACTCATACAAGAAAGAATAGGTTGAACTCCAACCTGTCCAAGGCATATATTATTGTAATCCTGAGATATTGGTAATCCACAATAGAGCTCCTCAGCTGGTCCAAGTCATTAAGTTAATATGATGCAGACGAAATTGGAGCTTGTGGTGCAATTATTAATTTCATGAAAAAGGGTAACAAAAATATTGAATATGCAATTGTGTCCACTTGACCCGTTATTATGTGAGCACATTTTGAAAAAGATTACAGCTTTTGGTGCTGATGGAATTTAATTACAAACACTTGCCATTTTACAAAGCAATGCAGTTGTCATGGAAATGTGTATGATGGACAGCTCAGGAGAAGGTTACCAAGATGCTTTAATGCTAAGAAGAGTACATACATGCACATAAGAGCCTTGCTTGTATCGGAGAGCTTAATTGTTCAGTTATAATGTGAGTGTGTTCTGATTCGAGGATTACTATTATTTCTGACTTTATTCATTAAACATCACAGGCAATAGCGGTTCTCATAGTTTTGTCATTTTTATAAGATGAGAATTTTCCATCTAGCTCTTTTTGCAAAGAGTGGAGGACCAGGAAATGTGTCCATTAGTGCTCAGAGAGCTTTGATGGGTTGTTTTTTTATTGAATTCAGGCAGTGAGATAATTGGCAGGTCTGTTGCAGGATGGAGATACTTGAAATTGAAATGTTGTTTTTTTTTTGTCCTCGTACTCTGCACATCTTGTGTTTTGAGGTTTGTTCCTCACCTAAATGAAAAGGCCCTTCTACGTCTGCGGAGTCTCATTATGAGCTGAAAGGTTTGGAGTAATCCAAGCCGCTCAAAGAAGCCTCGTTTTAGACACTCATGCGGCTCCTGTTTATGTGAAAACCACCATTTAGATACTGAATACACAGCATAGAACACCCTCTGTCCTCTCTGTCATCATGCCATCATAATTGTTGAGCAGTAACTGCTTTTCTTGATACAATGGCTGAATGCGCTATGCAGCAGTTCATAACTGCATGTATGAATATGGGAGTTTATATGTAAATGTACTTGGAGTGTGTTTTTAAAATGTATTATTTGAAAAAAAAAAGGCAATTACAATTTTCTATTTAAAATGGGAACTTTTTTTATTATTTTTTTTTTCCTCTTTTGTTAATAGATAACAAATATGCCCCCGCTGTGACTCTTAACGGTCTTATCTACATACTGGGCGGAGCCTACGCCCGAGCCACCACCATCTACGACCCCGAGAGAGGCAACATCAAGGCTGGACCCAACATGAACCACTCTAGGCAGTTCTGCAGGTAAGAACTGATGCAGCATGAATCAAACTAGGGCAAAGAGAATCTACAAGCCTGCTTGTCTTTCTTTCATTTCTGTGAAGAACCAAGAAAACCCATTTTCTTGATGAAATATGAACAGTTGAATTAGTATGTATGTGCTGTATCATTTACATAGTCATTTGGAGCTGCTATGTATGCAGTATGTGGTGGATCTTTCAGATATCCTACACATGGCACATTATGTAGAGCACAATTCTAATGCCTTCGTCTTCATCATTCTCATCTCCTTGTGTTCGTATTCACTTAAACTAATGCAGCGGGTGTGAAAAGGAAGACATTAGGCATTTCTTTAGAAAAACAACCTTAAAGACAACTAAGTTGCAGGAGCTATCAGCATCATTCAGTATATGATCAAATAATTCAAGCTGATGGGGGAATTGTTATTGACTTATCAATAATAGCATTTTTAAGGCAATTATTGCATTTTTAGTGTTGTTTGTTGGCTCTCTAAGAAAATCACTGCATGAAAGATATCTTTGCTGCAACAATGATTGCACCACTTTCCTACAATTCTACACTGGTAAATTTAACTATATCAATTCCAATTATACAGATTGAGCTATGCATTTTTTCACCTGGTGTCCTATTAAATAACACTGGTCAAGAAAATATGTTACTCCAGTTTACTTCTCAGGGTGTATCGTAAAAGTTTTTGCATTTTTGCATGGCAGTTTACCTGAGAACCATGAGACTTTCTTACAACTACAGTAATTAGTATATTCTGTTCTCAAAAAACTCCAGAAATAAGCTTTTAAGTTTTTTTTTTATTTTAATTTTTTTACATTTTTTAAATTAAAAAATTTTAATTTAAAATTAAATTTTTTTAATTTAAAAATTAAAAAAAAAAAACCCCAGGCTCTGAATCACTCCTACACCCCTGTGATAACCTAAAGCAACTGTATGATGTGACTTCCGCTTAAAAATAAAAACAAAATGTTAAAAGGAATAATACAATTAATTAAGCTATTGAGATCATCGGTTGTAGGATAAACATCAGTATAATCTCTGCAAAGCTGTTTCTACAGGCCAAACTACTTCTCCTGCTTTCATCATGGTTATGGTAGGGATTCCACAGAATTTCACCCAGCCTGGGTTCTAGAACCTTGGAAAATGAGAGACTCTTTCTGAAGTTGTGCTACTCTGTCTGCCCTCTGACATGCACAGCATTGCAGCTTTCGGAGAAATATCATGGAAGGTTTTGGGTCAGGGATGTCAGGGGCTTCAAATGCACCTAGCAAAGTAGACTTGTCTTCAGGGCTCTCTGTGCAGCTTTTCCAAAGAAAGCATAAGACCCTTTCAAGCAGGAATGGAGTTGGCTCATCATAGCCCTAGTCAGACTGGTTTCAGCTCCAGAGGGAGAAATAGATTTAATGAACCAGCCTGGTTCCGGCTCTATAGTGGGTAAGAGTCTTAATGAGCCAGCCTCGTGTAATGGCAAAGACCCTCGTTTTCTCTGTATTTATGAAGAATTGATTCATCTATTAATCCCCCCACCCCCCTTTCCCCCAATAGATATAACTAGTTTATTCATTAGTCAAGACATTGAATGGCACATAATACAAGATTGTTTTCTTAACTTACATCCAAAAAAAGATGTGGGTTTAATAAGTACATTGACTTAATACCCTCACCCAGGCTGCAGATCTGATGGCCTCCACTATATTTTCTGAATAAATTCTCAACAATGGTGAACAAGGTGACATCATGGGGTGGGCTTGGGTGCGTTTCTTCACATTTTCTTTGGTATGGGCTAAAGTATTACATGAAAAATATTAATGTTATATGTTAACCGATATTTTTAGCTGGTGCTCCCTTTTAAATAAGGAGAGAGAATGTAATGTCGGTAGATAAGTTTACTGTAGTCTAGGGACAGTCCATGTATGAACAAAAAAAATTGGCCAGTGTGAATATAAATGAGGTTAATCTTTTATGAAAATTTAAATGACATGCTGTCTTTAAATATTCAGGCCATGATTAGCATTTGTTCATTTTCAAGGTTTTCTGAGGATCAGGAAACACATTCACAGTTCACAGGGTGACAAGTTTGCTGTCTTAGCAGAAGCTGCTGCAATTAAAAAAATATGCTGTCCAGCTTAACTGTCATTACTGCACAACCATATTCAAAAAAAACACCTGCATGTAATTGTTTATTATTGCGTTTTTCTTTTGTCATCACCCATAGTGACTTGCTGCATTGAATTCATGCACACTCAGATACATCAGAGTCTCTCCTTATTAATCAGAAGGCTCCTTCTGCCGTTTGCGTTAATTGAGTGTGTTGGATGTTCACTCAGGACAAAATCATAGAATAGCTGATTTTCCTGAAGGGGCTTTACATGGCTTATAATGAATCTGAGCCACAATGGCAGGCGTTATCATTAAGCTCATCATCAGGTCTGGGAATTTCCCTGAGGCTCAGAAACCTGAACAGTAAATAAGCAAATCGGCCCTGAGAAAAGGGAGAAGGAACTCAGATCTGCATTAATATATGTATATTTGTATTTGCATGCATTTATATTTATACAGTGTGTGTGTTTGTATTTGCTTTCTTTAAATTATTGCCCCCATTTCCTTTCTTTTTCCACCCCAAAATGAAAATGACCAATTGTGTCTCCTGTCGAGTAATACTAAACCACCCACACACCAGGCGCACTGCTTCTGAAGCACACATATTCTTCCAACACTTTCAACTGTATGCCTGTGGTTATTTTACACAACAGCCAAAAGGTTTTACGGCAGAGAGCCCAAGGTAATTGGAGGAGAGGTTGCAAGTGGTTGCCGTTGGACAGCTGTTGCATTGTTAGGAGGAAATACTGTAAGACTGTGGTAAACAGAGGAACGCTGGCCTATTCAAACCCAGCCGGAGGTGGAAAGTCCAGGGGTCAGAAAGTAAATGTCCTGCCATGTGTTATTTTTCACCCATGAACTCAGCCAGCTGATTTCACTAATTGGTGCTGCATCCTGGCTCTAAAATTGAGCTAATTAGCAAATCCAGGTGACTGAAACAAAATACTGGGGAGTACTTTTACTTTCTAAACTTGGAGTTTTCTCCTCTGAACCCAGCATATCAGTAAAAGAAAAAGCTGAAATTTGCTGTTTCATTATGTCATTCATTTGTTGCAGATGCTCTTTCCTGAACAACTAAAAATATAGGAGCTAACAACATTCCCAGAGCAGCAAGTATAGAGGCAGCATCACAAAGGCACAAGGGCAAGCTACCTATGCTTACTGAAAGCCAAATTGCAAATTCTGAATACTTAGATTGTATCCATAACACTGAGTGAAAGACTGAAGAAACAATAATGTGACTTAGAACCACACAGAGACCCTAAATTAAGGAATTGTATACATGCTTGGGGTGGAGATGGGATGGAAACAAAGATGAAGTTTAAAGAGGTGGGTCTACATCTAAAGTCGACCGTGGGAAGTTCACTGCACCACTGGGTGGTCAGTCCAGACAGGCATCTTGAGGGGAGAGCCAATCACCTGAAGCTTGTGGAATGGAGAGATCTGCCTAGGCTGTAGGGTTTGAACATTGGTTGGAGTATGGTGGAGCTGTTCCATTTACTGCCCTATAGGCTTGTGCCAAGATTTTATATTTGCTGCAAGCAGTACCAGGTGCCAGTGTAGTGAGATGTGTAGGGGTTTGAGATGAGCACGCTTGGGACAACCCTAGACAAGGCTGCATTCTCTGTTAACTGTATAGGTTGAGCAGCACAAGCACGGTGACCAGTGAGAAGGACATTGTAATAGTCCAGGTGCAAGAGTGCATATGGAGAGGAAGTCTTCAAGTGTTCTTTCTAGAGAATTTGCACTCCCTTCTCTGATGTGTTACATTTCTCACATGCTGTTTCCTTTTGTAGCTGTGCTCCCTTATGGGATTTATTTGGTCCAGAACTTTCTGCCAAGTATGGCCTGAGGCTACTTTGGTCTGGGTGCGAATCCCACATGCTTTAGAGTGTTACTCTCTTTGCGGCATAAAATTACCCTCCAGGGCTCCACACCATCCTACTGGACTGGTGAATTTATATGCAGGCACTCCATCGATAGCGGGAAGAATTTCTTATATTGTTTTTCATCTGCCATCACTCAAGCAGAACCATGCAAGGGGTCACCAAACTCTTATTTATTCAGTCGATATCATCTTCAAGCGCAAAAATATTTTCAGAATCTCAAAATTACATTTTCGGGTAATCTCCATGTTTTGCATTTTTGGAACGTTCACACCTGTGGTAGCCGTGTTTTACAGTTGGTCTACAAAGTGAAAATCTGAAAAAACAGTTACTGCTTTGTAGAACTGAGTGGGTGTGAATGGAAAAGCCAGCGTGTCTGCAACAAAGGCAGAAGACTAATTGCTGCAGTGAAATTACTCATGGCTATAGTAACTATCAGCATAACCTGCCACTGATCTTTCGCCAATAGTTGTAGTGTTTAAATGGGTCAATGTATATACATTAAATGTAGTATATAGTATATCAGTATGCTGACTTTATCTTATATATAGTGTATTAATATACTATATCTTGTGTTTAAATGTTTTAGCGATCACGCATAGTGGCTTAGTTTTTCCTCTTGCAGTGCCCAGGGTAATATCAATTAGTAAACGTTACTGCTCCTGGCTGCATTAAGGCTATGTCTGTCATGTCTGTGTACCTGTAACATTACATGAGCTATGTTAGACTTGCGTTTTTCCCACCCCACCCAGCGCGGCGATCCTGGACGGGAAGATCTACGCGACGGGAGGGGTGGTGAGCAGCGAGGGTCCCGCCCTGGGAAACATGGAGACCTTTGACCCCAGCACCAACGCGTGGACGCTGCTTCAGGGCATGCCCTGCCCGCTGTTCCGCCACGGCTGCGTCACCATCAAGAAATACATCCAGAGCGGGTGACTCTGCCCCGGTCACGTGACCCCCATCCAGAGCAGCTGACTCCGCCTCTGTCACATGACCCACGTCCAGAGTGGCTCACTTTGCCCCATCAAACGAATGACATCCAGAGTGGCTTACTCAGTCCCCCTCTGCTTCACGTATCGTACATCCAGAGTGGACGACTCCGCCCCCATCACGACTGGACCACTCCCCCTCCCCACGCAGGCCAGCCCCTCCCACACGCAGACACTTGGGTGTTACCTCTCGTCTCCTTATGGCGTTCCCTGTGCCTCGGCTGTATGATATAGTGCACCTTCTCCTACCAGACCTACGAGCAGAGCAGTGCCACTAGGCTTACAGCCAGCCGTCAGTACCATTAAAACACTCCAGCTTTTTTATTTGGCTTAGCCCACTTTAGTGCTGGTTCCGAGTTTCCAGGGTTGAGGGCATTCTACGGAGAAGTACTGTAGAAGTTCCCCACTTAATGAGTGACGGACTGCAGACAAATCACAGGCCTGTTGTTACACAGCATAAAGGTACCAATTAACCTGCTCCAAGTTGAAATGGAGGGGTTGGTTGGCAGGTTATAAAAACGAGTTTGAGAGCCATCTCGATGTACCTGTTACGCACAGTAAGGGCTCCTCTGCAGACAAAATGGGAGCCGCTTCCTCTATGTACTGCTGGAGAGCCGTAATGGTGACGCTGCCACGGACCAGACCAGGTTTATCCCATTAAATGACCTCGAGCAAACAGGTGAGGCCATTTTGGGCCAGGATGGGGGCACCCCCGATTTGGACATGAACACATGGATCACCCCCTCCTTGCCAAAGCACAAATTCCCTGAGGTTCAAAGGGGTCTGTTGTGTTTATTATTTTTTTTATTTTTGATGTCTGACCCCATGGGCCAGAAGGGTGGAGGGGGGCTGCAGTGGGGTTGCAGGGTTTTTTTTGTTTTTTGTCTGGGGTTGGGGGGACAGTTTGTAAATTACAGAAGGAGAAAATGTTTATTTTAAAAACTCACTGTGATGCTGTATAAATGTTTTTTTTAGGTAAATTGATAGTTAGACTCAGAAATAAATGTCTAAAAAAGGACAAATGTGAAATAAATAGTAATGCATAATCTAGAAGAGGTGTGGCATCTTTCTTTGACCTGTGATGCATGCATATATGCTTACGCACTCATGCACAGGTGCGTACTCCAACCCCCCCCCACATACGCATACGCAGTACAGTAAACATATAGCACACACTCGATTAAAAGCAGCATATGTGTGCATGGCCATGCAGGCAAATTCCTCCCTGGTCCTATCCTTGGGGTGAGATGCTATGTAATTTTAGACAGACTTGTATAATAATACCTGTCAAACAAGCATTTCTTCTTTCTCTCTGAGTTTGTCTTCTTTTTCGTGCAGTGTCTTTGGTTTGAAGTCGACCTGCCCTCCTTGTTCTTTTCTCTGTTGGGGATCGGGGCTGTGTGATGTGTGCTGTTGTTGATAAAAATTTGGTTTGTAACTGGGTCTCTTCCCTAACGGCAAGAAGATAAACTTTGGAAAGTTGTTTATCACTTTCAGTGTAGCTCACGGAGCTCTCACTAGCCACAAACATGCTTCCTGGTCGCTAAGTCACCAAACTAAAGAACCTATTGTTACCTACATGTAAGCTAGCTAGTAAGCTAGAATACGATGCTAAAATTAGATATCGATTACATAACAATATGCCAAGTATAGCAACAATTTTAATGAGTTGATGCTGGCTGTGCTTTTTCTATTTTTTTTTTTTTTTTTTTGGTTTGGTAGCTACTTACTATATCAGGTTGTTACAGTAAATACCGGCATGGAATGAAGCAGTGAAAACACTGTTATCATGCACTTGCCATAGTTTGTTGCCTGCCACTTGTTGATCTTCTATTGTTTTATGAGCAATGTGTTAACCACTGGCCCTATTTCAGTACCAATTTTTTTTTAAATGCTCATTTAAAGGAGAGGTTGCTTTTGAAGGTGCATTTTGGAAACTTGCAGTGAGGGAGTTTACTGTGAGAGAAATTCAAATGGGTTTATCTGTCTGAACCCCCTCAAGTGCGAGGTGAGACAAAGCCAGTGCTGTAACCTCTTCTGGTTACCATGCCTACGGGCAGAAAAGCAAAAGCATCTGTTCGGCGCGTGGCAGCCGCGATGCTTCTTCTTTCGGGGAGGGGCGCCGTTGAAAATGAAGATGCTTGTCAGGGGCTGAAGTAATTTGCAGCACGGGTGGAGTGTGAGAGTCGCTGCTGTTTCGAGTTTACACAGCACTGCAGAAGTGTGCTCTTATCTATCACAGCAAGAGTGGCTTTCTATGACGCCCGGGCAGATATCCACTGTAATTTGCATGGCGTCTGAAAGGAAGGGACTCCTGTATTTGTGAGATAACGGCTTCGCAACCAAACTTGCTGCAACTTCAAGTCTTCCTTTTGGTTGGCTAATCTGCTTGCCCTGGCAGGTAGCACAATGCCACCGTTCTCAAGTTACTCTGCACTTGAGTCAGCCTTATTACACTGGCCGCAGAAATTATCAATCATCTCTACACAGTATTGGACAAAGAATCATTCTTATTTTTTAAGCCAATTTAGCAACTCGGCAGCAGCTGTTGAATGTGAAGTGGTTGACAGGCACAGACTTATCCCTTGGTGATGGTCAGCTCGTTTCCTCCCGGCGGATTCAGCCTGCCGTTTACCTCCGGCTGTTATGTCTTAACGGGTGTTGGTAAAACCTACAGCAGCCTCTGTAGGCCCTTCAACAGAATGTCCTGTACAGTGAACACTGCCAGCCATTCCGGCTCTGACAGGAGCTGTATGGATTCAGAGCAGCTGGAAAGCCATGGGTGTACACACTGTGACTGCAGCTGTAAAGTTCACAGCTCTCGTGGTGGTTCTTTTCTAACATTCGATCAGCTTGCTTTTTACTTTCAATCTTTTAATCTCTGTTTAAGAGGTGCTAAAATTGAGTTTCCTGTTGTGTCGTCGTGTTGTTAGTCGTCCCTGTGGGATGATTTGACAATTTGTCGAAAGTCAGGTATGTCTGTTGAAGCTAATGAATTTTTATGGGGTTCCAGGCTGAGATCATATCAGGTAAAAAAGAAAATCATTTTCTGTTCAGATCTTTTCAGCATTTCGTCTGTAATTAACGGATGTACATTCTAGCATGTTCTAATGAGATTTTTCAGGTGCAATCACGGCTCATTCAGTTATAATTAAACACAATTAAAAATGTATTCTCAAAACCAGAGAAATGCATTTTGAGAAATTGACTTCTCCCGTATTACCCTGTCACAGTTAAGACTCATTAGGTTGAAATTAATGATATTGTGTAAAGGAGTCATTTTTACCAAGCTTTCAGACAGGCAATGACTCAGAGTATATTTCAAATGCACAACCTTTTTGGATTTATAAATACCAGTCCTTTCAAAAAAAATATCATCATCCCACACAGTTATGGATTGAGGTGCCCACACCTTCAGAGGAGAGAACAAAGTTTCTGGTGAGTTTTGCCTGCAGTGTCTTACCTCGCAACAGCAACACACCCCAAAGCAGCCAGGAGCACAAGGTGAGGACGTCTGCTTGAGGAGCTTGTCAGGTTCGTTCTTGCTTGTATACCACACTCACGCAAATTAGTCGCCCTTGCCGTGTGCACGTATGCGAGTCTCTGTGCGTCTAGTCATGCGTGCATGCATGCCTGTGCGTGTTTGTTCAAAAAGGGGGCGACACATTTGCGAGCAGATTTAATTGTCTTCAGAGAACCAAGGGTAGTAGATGGAAGAGGGAGAATGGAACTCCTTAAATGTGATTAAATGTCTGTGTGGCTTTTGATTCAAGGCTGTACGCCCTCCTGAACAGAAATGACTTTGAAGGACAGGCAGATTCCAGCCCACTTCCCACAGGTGCTGGCCCCAGAATATTTTCACTCTTCACAAAGGGGACCGTTAACATGAAGCAAAGGTTCTCATACAATGTTACTGTCTGTAATGCAAAATCCGGAATTGTTGATTGTCACAATGCATCCTGCACTTCCGGACAATTCTGTTGTAAAACCTCCCCATGCTAAATAAATCTTCATTGATTGATTGTGTGGTAAAAATTCTGAAAATTTATTGCAGCATTATTAGTTTATCAACTGTAATTTTTTTTGATTAAACAGAACCTTCACAATTAGTTGAGAATGTGGACTACTGGTTTCATTCCTTACTGGGATCTCTCCTCGACAAGAAGGGCAGAGGAATTGGATTAGAGGAGGGTGCATTTCTTTGATAAATGATGTGTTTTTCTTCGAGGAGAAATGAACCACAACCTTTTTGTTAATCTTCCTCCCACCCCACCTTCCCTCAGATTGACAGAATGAACTCTTCTGCAGACATCAATAATTGGGACAAATTCTTTGGCTGCATTCAGACATATTTATTGATGTGAATTCCTACTAGACACTTCAAATGGGGCCTTCAGAATAAATTGCAGCTCCATCTTTCAGCTTTTACTTTTACAACTCCCTACTCCCCACCCATCCACAAATAAAGCCACGTTTTGGCACCACTATTGTGTGCCTTAATTCATACTTCTGAAACCAATTTCTTTGTGATTTACTTTGATGTGGCCTTGATTTTCCTCCTGATTGGGGTGATTATAGCTGAGATTGCGAGCATACAGTGAGAGTCCTGTAGACGGGGACCGGGACGGGGGGGGTGCTCAGGGACTTGAGACACTGAGGAGGAAGCAGCACAGTGCACTGAAAGAGGGACAGTCTTCCTTATTCACAGAATATTCATTTTTCTGACAGGAAATTGTTCCCTTGGCAGTCCATTAAAAAGGGTGGTAGGAAAATTTTTTTAAAGCCCTTTATTTTACTAACCTAGAATGCATGTGGAAAAAATTATTTCAAATAGAATAAGTTTCTAGGACATTTAAATTTGCCATTACTAGCAATTACCCAGTGAGTTACGAATGTACTCAGAAATCTCATCACTTATGTGTGAGAGTGTCAAGCTGTGCTGTGGTAGGACATTGTTCAGGTGTGGAGTTTGACAGAGTGGACCTTGGCCTAGTAAAAGACAGTAGTTCTGTCCTGGGAAACATGTTATCATGTCTAGAGAACAGTTTATCTAGGTCAGGGGTAATATTTGGGTGGGGGCATATTCCTTTACATTAAGGGTTCCCCAGGGTTCCTGGAGAACTTTGCGGTCTGCCGGTTCTGCTGGCTTTCATTTTTGACTTAAAACCAGCAACCCATTTAGACCCGTAAAACCATGTGAGGTGAATTAAATGTTCCATCGATTGTTTTTATGAAGCCATTAAGTGTTGAACAGCAATTAAAACCAGTCGACTTTGGGGGACAACTAATATAGTTGTTGGGTTTACAATGTGCGCCACAGACGTGCAAACGGCGTGGTTTAATATAATGTTCCAATTTTTTGATCAGGGATTGTGTAAGTGGGGTATTGTGGGGTGCATGCATGCGTGCGTAGTTACTGTATGGGTCACTGGCCCTTTTGACACAAACAATCCAATCTTGGTACAGAGGAGTTTTTGTTATGTGTGAAGGGTTGTCATGTGTAATGTCATTTACTTGATACATTTTATGTAGATTATTTAGGAAATTAATTGGTTATTAATAATATAAAATTGTTAATTTACAAAAAGAAAAACCGTCGTGTGTGGCCAACATCTTCCACCTTGTGTGGGCCTGTGTTTGTGTGTTCCAGGTTTTGATTCCTCTGTTTGTCATTTAGCATGTGGCACTGTGTTTTGTTTGGTTTGATTTGCTCTCATGTAATGATCCCCTGAAGGATGATAAATACAGTATTTATCTTTGCAATGCTGTTCCCTGCTGTAAAAGACATTTTTGTCGCCTGTCCGTCTCCCAGCTTGGAGGCTGGTTGACACGTGTGGCCACGCCCGTTTACTCAGCGGTTTATTATTCCGCTCTTCCTGGAGCAGCAGCGGGGATGGCTTTTTATGTTTTGGTTCACGTCGAGTCACTTTGTGCCTCGCAGCCTGCGATCCTCTGTGCTGTACATCTGAGCGCAGCCAAAGCTCACCTTTATCAACAGATGAGTGTGCACGCACACACACACACATACACGTGCATGCACACACATGCACACGTACGCACGCACGCACACACACACACACGCACGCACGCATGCACACGCGCACACACACAGGCACAGATATTCCACGGAATGATAACACAACTCCCAGTGCCCTCAGACAGAAATGTTGCAAATGTTGCACAGCGCTTCAACGTGATCAGTTTTACACCGCACGGAGGGACCTTTATTCTATTACCTCACTTGTCAGCGCGCCACAGAAATATCTGTCACTGGTCGCCGGTGTTTTCTTTCCCCAGATCTCGAACCGTTCTCCATTCTGTTGGGTCCTAAGGCTATAGAGGGAGCAGGCAGTAATGACAGAGGAGCAGTTCTCTTTCAGAATGCCCCAGTCTCTTCTTAAAGGTTAAAAGCATCAAATGTGCTTCAAAAGGGGGAAAGCAGTTTGTTTCCTGCCCTTTCATTTTAATGTCACTTTTTGTACCTCGCCAGTACAGAGGAAATAACGCTCCACTGAAGCTCATCCAAGGTGTCCCTGCTTTTTAAACTGAGGGCTTTACCACTGTGCAAAAAAAGCGACAGAGAATATTTGCTTTTAAGTATCGGCATAATAAAATAATGTGTGACCGCTTCAAGGTGATTCACCGGTATTACAGTGAGACAGAAATAATGGACATTCTTTGGAAGCAACCTTGTGATACAAGCATATTGTATTAAACATTGCATTTTAAAAGAGAGAGTATGTTTTGCCATTTGTTAATTGCACTCAAATCCTTTTATTATTCCTAAAAAACCTAACCCCGAAGGTTTGACCGGTCAAAGTTAATCTGTCCCTCTGAGTTCTTCTGAAGTCAAGGTTGTCAGTTAAATACAGTTCTGAAAATGGGGAAAAAAAAAAAAAAAAAACCTTCACATTCTCTCAACTATAAAAAGCAATGCCAGAGAGAATTATGTATCTGTGGCAGGTGTGCCTGCCAAGTACAGGCTATTTATTTGCGGGCATTTCAGTATGCCAGAGAGCATAGACAAGGCATGCAAAAATAATAATCTACCCTGGCTGAACATATGGACTCTTGAAAGATGTTTCATCCTTTAATACAAGACATTGTAATGTGAACTAGGGTTTTGATCATCTTTGCAGCTTTCTATGCCCAAATATCAGGCAGAAATATTTACTGAATTTAATATGTATGTCAAAGAATGGACATCTATTCAATAATTTATATAAATATTCGAGAATTCTCTTTCTAGTGTAATAGATCTGTATTTGCATTTGGATACATCGTAGACAGCCCATGCAGGGTAATATGGAAGGACTTAAATGGGGAATTCCATTGTAATGTGGAAAGGTTTAAATAGGGATAATAATGAGAGAGGAGTTAGTGTTTGGCACTTACTTTTCTTTAGGCTTTATTTGAACTACAAATGAGTTTCTTTATATGAATAACCTGGTTCAATATTATTGATCTTTTTTACAGAAATAAATACTTTCTTCCCGTTATTTTACATTGAGCTTCCCTGGTACCTATTGCTATGATTATTTGTTGTTACATGCTATGCTTGCAACAATGTAAGATTTAGTTAATTGTATTTCAATTTTAGAATATTCAAGCATAACGGTGATACCCTGTGTTCAGAAAAGAGTATTATTTAATATCAATTAATTTTCAATTCTGTGTTAGTAATTGTGTATAGCAATGAATCACATAAGCATAGCTAGCCACTATTGTGAGTGCCACTACAATATCAGTCAAAATCTGGTTTTAGAAGCAAGGTTGGACAATGTGGCACACAATCTTGCAACTCATTATTTTAGCGAGCTGAAATATGTCTATGCAGCCCTAATTGTAATGATGGTATCTCAGAAGGTCAATTAAAACATAGGCTATTAAGAAAGAAGATTGGTATTGGCCATTATATAATGATATGGGTAGATGGATATGGTCTATGAAGTAATATGCCTGTATAAAATTATGCACAGAATTTCAAGACTCAAATTGATATTCAAAATTATTATTATTTTTTTTATGCCAACATAAATTATTTGCTGGTGTGAAAGCCCTCTGAGGTTGAAACTCAATTACTCCCTCCCCTCCACTGTCCTGAAAAAAGGCTGCTTATTTTTAAACAAATTTTAACCCAGATCTCTTTTCTTGTTTGGATTTTCCAGTTTTCTTTGTAAGCGTATCTCATAACCGCATCGTCTTCCATCAACTTGAGAGAGCACTATGGAGTTATGGTTTCATGCCAAAACTATTGTAATTTTTTTGTCCTCGTAAATAACAGTTTGTATTCTTCTTGTACTTTCCCTTGTACTTTTCTCGTAAAATCACAACTTGCATACTTTTGTTAATCAAAAGAGTCCTTCAATATTTTTGTTAATCAAAAAATCTTTTTACTGAAAGGAGTGCTTCTGAAAAGAATGTTTCTTCCAGTCAGACAACAAAGGCGAGGGGCGATGAAATGGATCCCATAGTCAATCACAGAGCAGAATTAGTAAGGACAGATGCAACATACACCATTTCATACTGCTAAAGGTGGTCAGTGGTTCAAATTGCCATCCAGACCACTTACTCAGTCCACTTATCGGCACTCCTCTGTATTGTATTTTCGAGAGGCTTAAAAATTCCATTTGTCCTTGCACTTAGAGAATGACATGACCGTAGACAAATTTCTAGCACGATCATAGAATTCATATTTCTTTGCAAGTAGAAATCATGTATTCCCCTTAAAATACAAGTTGTTATTTCGTACAGCAAAAAAAAGACACAACACTTTGTAGCTCCAGCTGTACTGTGCGGCTGGGGCACGGGGCTACAGGAGAGCACCCAGCAGTCAACTGCAGCCCTGCCACCCTGGGCAACGCAAGGCTAATTACACATTAGCACAGTTACGGGCTGGATACAGGCTCACAGCACATCCACACATTGATACCCAGTGCCTTAGGAAGGAGAGTTGCCTGCACCCCCCACTACAGCCGTGTGTTCAAAAAGAGAGGTCCAGGGTGCAAGATGAAAGGCGTGGCTATTGCCCTGTCATTCTCTGTCCTGAGACGCTGAAGAAGAGGGACAGCAAAGAGAAGGGAAGTGCAAATGTTGTTCTTTTTAAAAGTATGAGGTCAGCAGTTTCTCGCACAGGAATTCCGGCAATAAAATCGAGAAGAAAGAAAGGGAAAATGCCATATTGGGGAAATGATGTAAATGGCTGCCACTTATTTTCCTGCAGGTTGTCTTTGTTGAAAACGGATGAAAGTGCTGATCGTTTACACTGACCCAGCTGTTCAGAAAGGCAACCTGATACCAATTAAATAAATGAAAACACTGTGTTGGGTTGTTTGAAAATTCCAGGCAGGGGCTTTTTGTTATTATTATTCATTTTCTAAGAACATAAAGGAACGTAGGACACACACAGCTCAAGTGACTTTGCCAAAATGCTTTCTTTCTTTTTATTTAGTGAGAAAAGATGAAGAGGAACTTCAAAACTAAACTGCACTAAATACAGTTGAATAAATACATGGATTGGGAGAAGTCTTGCAGGGAGTGTCTGGTCTCTATTGCATATATCTTTGCCTAAATTTAATGGCCAATTAGACCTCTGAGAGATGAAATCAGGGGAAAAAAACAACATTGATTACATCAGCACTTCAAAACCTCTCTCAAAGTATTATATGCAGTACATTATACAGGATATAGACAAGGACATAACCAGGAAAATTATGTTTCAGTTAATTGCACCTTTTCACGAGTAAATCTGGCGAAATTGGTAATTTACATCGGGCTTCTTGGCAGTGAAATCCTCATGCCACATGGCTTTTCCGGTATATCCCTCTTGAAAATATATCCCTGAATACGGAAATGACCTCAGCCCAACTAACAAGATTCCCAAGTGCTGAACTTGATCTATGGTCTCTTGTTTGGGTCTGGGCCCGTCAACGCAGCAATCAAATGCAGTCTGACAAGCTTTAGCCAGACAGGCTATTGATTTGGCTTACTGTAAAGGCAAATTCATTCCCAGCAGCAAGATACAGCCAGCATGTCTCCATTTCAGCTGCTCCTCACAATCCGAATAACTCAGCCATTCAAAATGTATTCATCGAGAGGATACGGTTGTAATCCGAGGATTACATGATAACAAAAAATAAAACAATAAAACGGGACACTAAAATAGCGGTTTGCACACAGAACCATTAAAGTTTCAGGAGCTGAGCATTGTGAATCATCGTGTGGAGCATGGGTGGAATATATCTTTTATGGCTTCTGGGACTGCGGCCATGTAAAAATCAACATGTAACAGTACATAATGCGCATAATCTCATCATGCTCTCGATTGATTCGTCACCAGCCATCACAGCTGTTGACGCGCACATTGAAAGAATCACGGCTCTACCTGGCCGCGGTGCGATTATTATGACTCTGTGACGGATTCTGACTGGAAAATTCCGGAGCGAAACCAGGGAAGAGAGTTTCCCTGGCCTCACAAACAATATGAATTATGAATTATGAATAGGTGTGGGATTTGTTTCTGGTGGTCAGGTTTTTGGCCCTGGGGAACAGGGCTGAGTTACGGCTGATACCGCAGTCTCGTGGAAGCCGGAGAGCACCTCTCCTCCAGAGCTTGGAGTAAACTTTCCTGCACCAAGCAACCAGTGTGTCTCATTACATTATTTATTCTCTTAGCAGGCTGCGAAATCCAGGCTAGCACACAGCCAATGTTTTATCCACTGTCCAGTCAGCAGTTTTGGCTCGGAGTCGAACCTGCTACCCTGCAGTCATAAGGCCGGACTTAACCACTTTCACACCCTATACATCAGGATTACACAACGCCAGTCCCAGAGGGCTCAGTGTTTGTGTGCTGGGTTTTTTTTTCCCAAGGAATAACTCTGGCTTACTTTTCCAAACAGCTGCATGCGCCAATATCAGACCATACTAAAACATTTCTGACAAATGATACAGTCTCCAGGTGTAGATGTAGCTCACAACTTTATCAAAAATGTCAGGCCAAATTCTAAATTTGGCAAATTTAATAATTACAAGAAGAAGTTGGCACAAAATCCCAAAATAGATTTGCCCTCATTGTAATCCCTTGGCATACATGCTCATCTGTTCAGTCCAGATTCTGTCAACTCTCAAGTCATGGCATTGGGTTAGCCTGTATTCCAAACGTAACTTAATGAGCACGTGCATTTTCTGTGACCCACCTCTTTTTAAAAATGTAGTCCATCATGTGCACAAAAAACCTGCATGTACACTTAATTTGCCACGGTGCGTTTCACTAGCCCAGTGTCCAGTTCGGTTGGTGCTGTTGTCAATGGAAACCGTCAAGGTTTGGGAACCATTGGGCTAGACATGCTCACGCACGTTCTCGTGCGCTGAACTCGATGACCTTAGCTGATAAGTTTAGAAATGAGACTTTTCCCCCAAAGATTTTCCCCACCCCCCGTTCCAGTCACAGCACCTCCCCCAGGCCGAGCACATGCACCCTCTAGGTTTTCCACGCGGCGTCATTTTTAACCGCGAGTGTGAAGCTGGTGTTAATAATGAGCACTAAGAACACACAGAGGAGCTGTGCTAGGAGGGAAACGGCTGCTCCGGGTGCTGATAAATCAGATTACAGTGGAGCGCGGAGTTTATGCAGTGATTTGTCTTTATGTCTTTAATGGCAAACACTGGAAAACTCCTGATTTATGAAATATTTTGCAAGGAGGTGCTGTACTGCGGGAGGCTATTTATTAAGTACACTCTATTATTATACATCGGGAAAGAGATTTTTTTGTTGTGTTGTTTCTTCATGTGTATGTTGACAGAAAGGGTACAACATACAGGCTTTCTATTGTATGGCTTAATGTGAAATACGGATGCATGAGACCGAATGACATTTACTGTATCAAATAGCAGTACTGGCAACCAATTTATTGTTTTATTGTTTATCTACTGTTTTCTGATTCATGCATTACTAAATTCAACACCATCCACAGTTTTCTTCTTAAAATTACTGTGTCTGTGTGAGCCGGGCTCTCTCCCTGTCAGAGTTATTTTAAATTCGCTTTATTTGTAAACCTAAACTGAGGTCCATCCCTTCCAGACCTGCCTCCAGAGTATGCCTGTTTGCCGTGAACTCACACAGGCTCCAATGAAGCAAGTTATGATCGCTGACCTTTTAACAAATAACAAATTTCCAGTGTTGACATTCATTTGAAAGGCCTTAAATAAACAATATTTTTTCACAATTTCATTAAAGAGGAATTCCTGGACTCCAGTTCGAACACTGTTTTGTGATCTAAAAAAAAATAAAATCCTCCCGCAGATCAATGTGAATGAAATCCATCCTAATGCGATTCAGATGTTGCAGATGGGTGACAGAGTGCTTCGAGTGAGCGGAGGTTCTCGCTAGCATCAGCAGAAATCCAATTTGTTCTGACGGCTGGCTCCGAAACACAGTTCAATCA
The DNA here is from genome assembly GCF_018555375.3 of Anguilla rostrata. Classification (NCBI taxonomy): domain Eukaryota; kingdom Metazoa; phylum Chordata; class Actinopteri; order Anguilliformes; family Anguillidae; genus Anguilla; species Anguilla rostrata. The sequence continues at coordinate 23,650,905 of NC_057933.1, read as the reverse complement.
CACTCCCGTTCTCCGCTGTCTGTTTGTTTAGGATGTGTTTTTTTAATTTAGCAAATCACTCAGAATCAGTCAGAATCACTCAGAATGGCTCAGCAAACAGCTCAGCTCACCAGTACAGCATCTCATTGTGTGCCGAGCCAGAACACCCACCCTTATTCTTGAATAGGGCAAGAATTTTGCATGTAAATCGGACATAATTTCATGAATTCACCTGCTGTTTCTCATCTTTGTAATGACCAGCATCCACACTGACGACCCCAAACTTTATCAATCGATAAAATCAGATAACCTGAAGTTATTTTTGTGTTCTGTAACAAATTGCACGGCAATGGAAGCCTTGCATAGGCTTTTTTTTTTTTGGAATTCTGTGTCGTAAAAGTTTGTGGCATGCCAGGCAATATAAACTGTAATACGTTCTAAAATCTTCAGTCAATGAGGGGCCTTTGTCAATTCAATTTATATAGAAAAATAGCTCCCGTCCAGAAAGCCCTGGGAAAACTTCGGGTCCTAGGAAGCAATTTTACCTGCGCGGGCATGGGTAAACAGCATAGGCATATCCCTGCTCCGCTGGCCCCACTGTAATTTTGGCCATTCAGTCATAAATCACAGGAGCTGAGCCTCAGAGCCCAGCAGGCAGCTCCGCACTCACCTCTAAATTAACAGGCAGGTTTCAGAGCAAGGGAGAGTCGAGGAAACAACAGAAAATTGGAGGCAATTGACAGAGAGAGGGAAATAGAGAGAACAATGAGAAATTGTTCCTCCATCTTCAGACAGGCCTTTGAAATCTCTACATGTGACCTGGCCCACAAAAAAAGCAGTCTGAAGAATTTGAAAAAATTGTCATCTACTGAACTGTTTTCATTTTTTTGCATATATGTAATAGTATTCTAAAATAGTGGGGTTTTTTTGTTGCCATTTTAGTACTTCCGTTTGCTTTCTGTCCAATCTGTTGACCAAACTGCAGAGATGATGCTTTTATTTTTATTTTTGCTTAAATAGTTACTGTATCTATCAAAATATGTAGTATACCGTATATACCATTTCATTTGCACTACAACAAGGACAACGGGCAACATATTAAAGATGCAGGATGCAACTTTTTTCAATCAAATATCGTTAAATCATCATGATAACTGACATCACTGCAAGTGACGAATGTTCTCACATGTCCAAACTCCCCAAAATCTTGCTGGCACTGATGTTCAGCAGAACAATCATTATAGCAGAGTGTAAGCAAGCTTAATGCTATGGTAACTAAACACTAATACAAAAAGAATACACAAAAAAAAGATAACTTGCGGCCCTGGTTTGTAGATGCAGCATCAAAGCACTTATGCCCCTGAAGGACATCATAAAAATATTCAAATAGAGAGTGCAAAAACTGAAAAGCCCTGAGGTGCAGCACACAAACATACAAAAACTAGTGGCCCTGGCATGCAGAACCAACATGCAGTAACAAGGTGGCTAAATTATCGAAGCAGCTGTGTGCTGATCCATGGTGACATTGGTGTGAGGGTGTGCCAGGCATAGAAGACACAGGAGGCGGTTTAAGAAACACAAAAAGGGTTTTAATGCCTCAAACCACGACTGCAATTATTTACTTGGTGTCTATAAACCTAAAGGCGATCAAGAAAGAAAGAAAAAGAAAAAAGAAAGCATCATGAGACCTTGTCGGACCTGTGTTTTGTAGTTGTTCCAATAATCTTTGGTATGCATTTATTGTACGTCGCTTTGGACAAAAGCATCTGCCAAATAAATGTAATGTAATATAAACATAAATACAGGCTCTTGCCTCTGTACAACAGTGACCATGCAGAGTTGAAAATAGAGCGAAAGACCTATACCTATTTTTCTGATTGAAAACACAGCTGCATGCCTTGAAGCTGAGGGAAAGGGGCCCTCCAGCCAAATCATATTGAAACAGAATAACAACTCAAGAGCGACGTCTTCAAGATGCCATTCTTATGTGACATACATCATACATCTTTTTACAGGTGCTGTGCTAGATCCTACCTTAATTGCACAGCGCAACTCATCAATATTTAAAATATAATTGTATGGACTGTGGTGTTATAGACCATACTTAGCTCATGACCTCCACCCATAACTTCCTTCATCACTGGCAACACCCTGAGTCTACATTATCTGAACTGTGAACTGCACAAGTCTACAAATGGCCCCACCTTACAGTATGTATGTTAGGTTTTGCAAATGTGACTTCTCCATCAAAAACATGAATGGCTGCCTGCTTAAAGTTCCCCATTGTTACTTTCACCACCAACTGGATATCAGCATTTGGAGCATCTTGTCCCATTTTTCCAAAACACCCCCAGCAGCATTCGTATTGAAAAGCCTTAATAACTCAATAACCCAGCTACCACCATTCGCCTCTTACATTCCATAACATTCGCCTCCACTGGGAACTGCTTTAGTCGTGGATAAGCAACATTCTTTGGCCTAACTGCAATATTACATTCTATATTCCACAAAGGCACTATTTTCCAAGGACCCACAGTACCCTTCAATTGAATTGGCTGCATGGCGACACAATATATAAATGAACTTAATGATTCATAGCACTCATGCACTGAAGCATTCAACACCGATACTAGTCCATTGCCACATAGTTTTTCAAGCTTCTTAGAGTCTGCCTTACCAACATACAAAAGATGATGCCCGACCTTACATTCTTCTCCGGAGTACATTTCAATGTAGGAGAACATAAGTGCATTCACCTGATTTATATGAGTAATAGTGCCAGAACACATGTACACATGTAACATCACAAAATCCTGAATGCAAATGAACTATTTTAAGAAGCCCTAAGAAAAAATGCTCCTGGTTCCTTTTCCAGGTTCTATGCTACTCTTTGCTTGAGAACTAGGGGCCTATGTGGCTGGTACCTGTGCATTTCATACAGCTGGGACCCACCCCCACCCCCCTTTGTCTATCCCTTATGGAGACACAAAGACATCATGGCCATCTTAAGATCTACTCAAACTGTCCGCATCCCAAGGGGCAACCTGACCCTGGACCCATAAACCATCTGGAAAAATGTCTTACATAAATCATTGAACAACAAACAGAAAGGTATAGCGCGGATGTCCGCCCACGTGTGCCTCCCCTCCGTGTCACTCATGTATGAACAGCACTTTGCCTTGACCGAGAGCTGCCCCGGCGGACGCACTGACTCAGAACACATTCACCATCTGTTCCGGGAGCGCTCCGTGGTTAGATAGGTCTGGGGCCTTCTCGTCTCTTCTGTCTCTCTCAACAAGTTACTGCCAAGGCTCTCCCCAAGGGTTCGGAGAGTCTTCTGTGGCCCCGCCGGAGGTAGTAAATCCATTTAGCCCCGGTGGGGGATTGTCAACCGAGCAAACAGTGGACCCTCTCAGGAAGAGCATCCAAAACCTTTTGACTTTTAGTTTATCTTTTTTTGACTTTGACCATTTTGCATTTTGAATATTATTGCTTCAGTCAAATTGTCTACACTACCCTGCAAGTGACGTTTTCCCCTGTTTTCTTTGCTACTGTAGTTCCACCTTGCAATTTTTAGTTTACTATAGGTATGTTTCATTAATGTTGCACTCTCTTGTGTAAACATGTGGTAGGTTTTTTTAAATGTTTAAGGGTGCAAAAAACAATGAAATATTACTTTAATTGCATCGGTATCTTTGCTGGGGGAAAAAAAGGAAGTAGTTAGCATGAGACATTGGCCACAAAATCTGTACACTTTAACATGGCACTCACTAAGGCAAGTATCTGTACATTCAGTTATTTATTGGGCCTTTGCACCGGATACAAAGCTAGAACTGGCGATCCATATTTCATTTCTGTCTAGGCTATCTAATAGGCCTACTAGCTAAACCACACCGAGTATGCAGCATATGCGTAAATAAAACATGACTAGTTAGCTAGCTAATTAACTTAGCTACTGCTGGATAAAATACATACATTCATTGTTACATGGTTTCAAGCTGGCGCACTACCAAAGCTGGTGAGGGTACATTTAAGTTGGCAGAGTTTGCTGATATATCTCTATAAGCTAGTTTCATTATTTTATGTACGCTGAGCAAACAAAGCCCTGCTGCTTTTGCACTCTCCTGCACAGGCTCACTGATTAGTGGTCTATAAAAGTGTTTTCATACCATTGCAGATCAACAGAATCTAAAGATAAGCTGCTGTGTCTGTTTTTATCCTAGCAGAATTTGGGAACCTGTTTTAACAAATATAAGTGGTTCCAGTGGAGAAGTAATATTGATTAAATATTTATATTCTCAGTTTCTTCGAGTTCCTCCTTGTTTATACAGCCGGTATTTTTGGACATATTAATATGTAACTTTTTAAAGATGAGCTTACTCATGGCATGGCAGACACCCTGCTCAGTGTAAACAAACGAACAAAAAACTGTGTATCTTAGCAATGATCTTCTATTTTCATGTTTCCTAATTAGTAAACTCCTGTCAGTCTAAAGGGCAGTGTTTCATTGACATTTTAATGTGGGTCACTATTGCCCTGGTTTTAATTTAGGCTCGTTTGAGACCATGGACTTGGCTAAGACCCAGATCTTGCCCCAAGGCCCTACACTGAATCCCAGACCCAGATGACTTTGTGTCCCCAGACCAAGTTCAGATACTCCATATCACGCACACACTCACACAGACACACACACACACACTCACACACACACACTACCTCAAGCAGGTTCTGTGCTTTTCCTGAAATTGAGGCTGCTGTCAGTGCTAGATAGACATAGGACATTCTGTACCAAAGCACATCTGTACCAAAGCAAGCAAATTATTGCAGGTAACGGCTACTCAGTACTTGTATTCCTCCTGTATTCATAAAACTTCCCTCCATTATGTCTAATTGGGATCTTTTTTTAGTTGCCGCACTGGTGCTTATAATGCAGTCGTGATCTGGAAGATGCGTCATCTCTTCATCTTTGCATTCTGCTGGGCTCTCTGATGTGATGTGATGGGGGTCATGTGAACATATGCTGCAGTGTGCAGTGCAAACATAAAGAGCTATATTCATTGACAGCCATGATGCACACGCAACTCACCTTCAAGGCCATTTTGTACATTCCCCATACATCACAAGCTCCACCGAAGTTTGCTTGAAAATTTGTGGAGAATACTGTAAAGCAGAAAGCGTAATTTACTAGAACTTCTTCAAATACGCTTAAAGTTAATGACAAAGAGAGCTGCCGTCAAACTGAGAAGTCTAGAATTGTCCATCTGTGTGTTTAGCCATTTGATGTTTGAACTAGTCTGTAGATAGTATATTTGTATATCTGTATATTTTCATAGACAAAGTGCTGGTGTCAGATGGGGGGAGATGATGTTACCATGTGTATCCCAGAGACAAGGTTTCTGCTGTTTTTACAGCACACATGGTTGCAAGTAGTGTTTGGGATGCAGTGCTTGTGCAGTTGGATGCAATGTTGGTGGTATATAGTCCTCATGGTGTTCTGGCCAGTGTGTTTGGAGTGGTAATCACCAGTGTCTGCATCTGGAGACTGAAGGTAAGTATCCCGCTCCTTAAATACATTATTATAACTGGTTCAATATCAAATCAACCATGCACATAAATGAGCATACTCGTATGCAAATGTATTCATACACTGTATTGCACTACATATATAAGAGGGTAGTTTCAAATCAAGAAAACACACACACGCGCACGCGCGCGCACACCTACACACACAGGCACACGCACACATGCACGAATGCACACGCACACACAAACAAATTTGAGCAGGCTCTGTACTTTTCCTGAAATGGCACCGGCTGTCAGTGCTGTATAGACAGGAGACATTCTCCATCTGTACCAAAACTGCCCTCCTAACAAGAAAGCACAACTCCAGAACATTAGAATAGATGTGACCAGATTCCCATGTATTACAGAATAATTGTATTTGGAGCCAGTGCATGAAGGTTAGCTTTGATTTGCTCCCATGTTCTCATTGGCATTACATCAGCTATCTTGTCAATGCATGCGGCTGCCTGTCAGCACATGCGTGTTTCTGGAACTCCATAGATGTACGTATGTTAAACAGTTCCAATAAAATGCTCCATCACTTCACAGAGAAATTCAGAGGTGAGTTTGCGTCCTTTTGCACAACGTGAAGATTTGACTGTTCAAAAAGACGCTCAGGGGTGAACATCTGAAGTATTTGATTGGTGTGACCATCTTCTCCAGTGAGGGAGGTTGTTGTTTTCCAGACCGGGGCTGGATAGTGGACATGAATAAGAGTCTTCCACGGCGACCTACGTCCTAATGTCCCTGGCTGAACAGAATTCTCATTTTCCTTCTCGCTTCCCTCACTTTCATCACTGTCCATCTGATCCTGCACCATTGTCACATTTAATATGACCTCATCATCTGAGCTGCCGCCCTGACAGTCTTCACTACCCACAGGAACGAGAACGGTCCGGCCTTTCTTCCCTCCATAAAACTTACTGACGTCAATCTAAAACATAAAAATGTTTGCTTCATGTGTTTTAGCATTAGCCAGAATAGTTCCATGTCGATATTCCATATGTATCCCCTTATGGGACTTTGACATTTATACTTGACATACTGTACACTTTTTCAATCAAAAGGTGTCTTCAGTGCTATGTGTAAAAAGCTTTAGAGAACATATTTAGCTATCTAAATATTTTAAATAGAATCAGATTAACTTATCCACTTTCAAAACTGATTTACAGTGACACATTTCTGCTGTGTGACCCAAAGCATACCATTGTTTTTATTTGTTCCATAGAGCAAACTTTGGAACTTGAGAAGGTAGGGGGGACCAGGTGGTGAAGCCTAGGAAGTGGGAAGTAATGGGAAACAGCCTCTACTGCACATGTTTAGTGCAAAAGAGCTTGCTGGTCATTGAATTCAAACAAAAAAAAAAAAACAAGTGATTTAGCAACCAAAGAAAACCTCTGTCAATTTTGTATATTTTTTAAAATCATAAATTTCATCATGCATAGCAGTTTGTGAAATAGTGGTTGTTTTGGTCCAGAGGTTTTGGGGAAATGTTTCTTAAAATTTACTTACTGTGCATTTGCCTTAAAAAATAAACATATTTTCACAATCTGCTTTTCATCTGAAACGTAACGCTTATTAATTGAGCTTCGAAATACCATCAGGGAAGTTTTATTTTGCCTTCAAAAGTATGATATTCCCCATTCACTTTCATGGGAGCTCCAATGCTTTGTGTCCACAAGCGCAGTACTTCCAGTGCTTCGCGGCTTAGGTTGGCCAAGTGCATGCTTTCCTCTCTAGTTACATGTGCAGGCCTATGATTGCTTCCCCTAGATACCAAAAGGTTTGATCACATAACCAAACTCCTCAGTTTTGTTTGTTGGAGGGGAAGGCTTGTAATACATTTAAAATGAAATATTGTTGATTTAAAAAGTGTTTTCTTCCTCGTGTCCTTGTGTCCTAAAAATAATGAAATCTTATCGATGGTTAAGACTGAAAACTGAATTAATATTCACTTTTAATTTTATAGCTAATCTGCCAATCAAAGAATGGTGAATGGCAGTAAAATAAATAAATAAATAAATACAATTACAGCTGCAGAGAATATTGGACTGTTATGATAACTTACACTAGGAAGCCATAAACCAATTGCCCAGGAACGGCCATCGTTAAAATCATCCATTTGTGTCAAACCAGCAGGTGCTTTGCAAAGAGATTTGTATTAATGGCCTCGCAGCAGGGCAAGAATGATAGTTTCACCCATTACGGGAGACTGGAGAGGGAAGGCTTCAGATGCGGCAGTTTAGATGTCACTTTAATTACACGTAAGTGGCTGTCAAGCACTTTGAGAAATGAGATGTGTGTTTTATGCGCACATAGCATAAGTAATCATAAGGCTCTCCAGAGCAGCGAGATGGATGCAAACAGGAATAGAACAAAAAGCGGAGCCTTTGAGTTCTGCTTCTCTCTCCTGCAGAGATGGAGAGATGGGTGTTGGGTGGGGGGGAGGGTGGAGGGGTATTACAAAGCGGTATAATGCAAAATTCTAAAGCCATATCAAATACCATAACCGCTCACCCATGTTGTTGTATTGATTTTAATATCCACTTGCCACAGGATTAAAGGTAGAGATGGGGGAGGGGGAGGGATCCCAGGAACAGCTGACGTGAGGGAGAAGAACGATTTGGCCATAGGGAAAACTGGTGTAGCAGGTTAAGATGATTGAGCTAGGGACTGTCTGAAAATTTCTCACCCAAAATCTTTGTTTATTAACTATTTATTAAAGGAGTACCATGGTGATTTTCACACTTTCTCGGTTTTATGTGCTATTTGCACAAGAGGCATTGAAGAAACACAATGAGCAAAGTATTAAATATGTCCGTTCTGTATTTTTGGAGAAATATGCGTTTTAAATTCATCGTCCTATTTTCAACCGGTTGAGAAAGTTGTCATTTTGCTACGTCACGAATACAGTAACCACTCCCATTTCCACGCCCCGTAAAGAAATCTGACAGGACACACCGTCCTGCTGTTCAGACAATGCAAATATTTCACTAACGTTAGGTTCACTTAAATTAGAGTGCCTTTAGATTATTTCTGGTTATATTCATTTAGCTAGCTAGCTGACGTTAGCTAGCTAGGAGGTTTGCTTTCATAAGGCAATGTTATCGATAACGTTAGCTTGCTAGTTTGCTTTTATGAGGACGTTATATTTGTGCTTTTATCTTAACTTGGCTAGCTAGATAGCAAAAATTATAATTGGATTAAGTCAACGTCCTTACCTTAGCTATCTATCGATACTTGATATACTACTAAGCTAGCTAGCTTGTTCAGTCTCCCAAAGAGAGCGCGTATCATGGGGGTAGCTATGGTAACGGGGCACGGTCTGTCAATCATAGCTAACTGACAGTTCTCATTACCACGCCCAGACGGTTCGGGTGAATTTTTATAGTGGGAAATTTAGGCTTAGAAAAATACGTTTTAAAATACATTGAAATGACTGAAGAATAAAAAAATTATGCACATTTGTTTTGTTGTTGCCTGAAGACAACTGGGAAGTGTCACGTTCAACCACCATGGTACTCCTTTAAAGGGACGCAGGTTATATTTCAACTATATTCTAAAGGCTTCACCAACATGTTGGAAAACTATCTGTATCTGCCTACTGCATCTGCAGTGTTTGCCAACTAATTTCTGACAGTATTGCTCATATAATCATTGATATTTGTTAAGCTAGCTGTAGTTATGGCAAGTGCGCACATAATATTTTTACCCCAATAATTTTGCTTTTGAAACTGCTACCATGAGTTTAGCACCATTCTTGGAGCCATTTGTCGCTTGTGCGTCAAGGTTTCAGATCCTATTAGCAACCTACTCCTGGAGATCAAGAGGTTTCACAATCTTTCCAGATTCCTATGTAGTGTAGGCTTTCCTCATCAGCGAGGAACTGCCCTCAGCCAGTGAGAAATATCCATTTAACAATGTAACGTGTCACCTAAAATAGCTGTTCACAATAAATGCAAAATATGCATTTTAACACAATTATGCTGGCTTGCCATTTACATTTTCACAATTTCTTTTCTTTCAATTTGGGTGCCTAATGGCATTAATTTTTTTTTTTTTTTTCAGAATTGTACAACTAGGTCTATAAAACAGGGAATAAAAGGAGGCTCTAGAGACAAGAGGAAAAGGCGCAGTGCATTAGCAATGGCTTTTTTTGAACAAATTCTTAAATATCTTTGAACAGCTGTCCTCACAGCAGATGAAAGTGTCATACAGAATACAAGATATCACATTCAATAACTGTGTTTTTGTGGTTTTTACATCATTTCCTTCTTATTACAACCCTGATGGCAACCCTTGCTCACAATAAATAGATAGAAAGACACTTTATTGATAACCAGGGGATAATTTGGTTGTCTTACCGCAACACAAAACAATAGACATCAAAGACAATGCTAAATAGAATAAATACACCAGAAAACAGACCAATACAACATACCATTAAGACAATCAGTCAATCAATCGATCAATCACTAGGTCAATTAGTAATTCTCATTGTTATTAAAAGTGTGCATTTCAACAGTTATGAAAGAGTGCTAGTTAATTCAGTGGAACACTTGGGATTGGTGAAATGACCCCAATAAGAGGACATGTGGCTCATCAGAACAGCTGTTTGATTTGTCGCTATCAGGCAAGCGTCATCTGCTATAAACTGTAGTTATTACCTGTGATACTTTGGCTCTGCAGTTTTAGCCCTTTAGCTCAGTTTTACCAGTTTCCCAAGAGTTTGACATGACTTCTGGTAAAAATCTGCATGTACACACTGAATTAGTATGATATAATGGCTAAAGTTGCATGACATTTGTCTTGCTAGATCAGCCTCAGTTTTCAAAATTTCACAGATTTTTTTATCAGTGTTGATCCTTACAAGTAGGAACATAATGGCAGAAAAAAACAAAAATGTATGGTTTAATAACATAACGTGCAAATAAAGCACACCGCTGACTGAGAGAACTACCGATAACACTTCAGCATTGACTGATCATCTCCAGATTATTATGACTATTTATGGTGTTGCATTGCACATCCTCCTTGTTGCTAATTAGACCAAAGCTATAGAATGACCCTTAATACACTCTATGAATGCACATCCTTATTGTTGCTAATTAGACCAAAGCTATAGAATGACCCTTAATACACTCTATGAATGCACATCCTCCTTGTTTCTAATTAGACCAAAGCTAAAGAATGACCCTTAATACACTCTATGAATGCACATCCTCCTCGTTGCTAATTAGACCAAATCTATAGAATGACCCTTAATACACTCTATGAATGCACATCCCCCTGTTGATAATTAGACCAAAGCTATATAATGACTCTTAATACACTCTATGAATGCACATCCTCCTTGTTGCTAATTAGACCAAAGCTATAGAATGACCCTTAATACACTCTATGAATGCACATCCTCCTTGTTGCTAATTAGACCAAATCTATAGAATGACCCTTAATGCACTCTATGAATGCACATCCCCCTGTTGATAATTAGACCAAAGCTATATAATGACTCTTAATACACTCTATGAATGCACATCCTCTTTGTTGCTAATTAGACCAAAGCTATAGAATGACCCTTAATACACTCTATGAATGCACATCCTCCTTGTTGCTAATTAGACCAAAGCTATAGAATGACCCTTAATACACTCTATGAATGCACATCCTCCTTGTTGCTAATTAGACCAAAGCTATAGAATGACCCTTAATACACTCTATGAATGCACATCCTCCTTGTTGCTAATTAGACCAAAGCTATAGAATGACCCTTAATACAATCTATTAATGCACACCCTCCTTGTTGCTAATTAGACCAAAGCTATAGAATGACCCTTAATACACTCTATTAATGCACATCCCTGTTTCCCTTATCAGTTCTGAGTTCTGAGTTTTTCTGAGTACTTCTCCATACAACACACTTCTGCCCCTTGTGATCAGACACTTCTAGGAAACACAGTGTCAGCCTTATTTCAGATGCAAATTATGATGCAAATTAAAGGCTGCCTTGATGACAGAATTACAGGGTTTAGGACAGATTTATGTCCTAAATGTTCCTTTAAATGGTCAAGAAAAATGTGGAGCTAAAAACGGGAGCTTTAAATGTTTGCAGAGCTGATGGGGATGAAGCGATAAGCCTAGCTCCGCAGGGCTCAAAATGACCGGGAGAATACAAAACTATAAAAAGATGGAGAGACCTGACAGATGACTTACCAGACCTGAGTGAACTTTCAGACCACTTCACTCTCACGTAAGCGCTGATCTGTCCAAAAATGGAGATAACTGTTGGTGCATCTACCTAAAGCCCTCGTTCTGTGCAATGATGCGCCCCGTGATCAGATGTCAAATCCTGAAGGGTGGTGCACGGTAGCCGTATTGTCCATGGGAACAAAGTGTTTTGATTAGTGGGGTTTCCCTCACCTTATCATTTTAAAGTGACTCCTCTCCTTGAATTGGTCTCTGTGGCCTTTTCCGAAGTCCACTACCTGCAGAAGTAGTGGACCCTGTCTGCATCAGCTATGTAAGCACTGCACTTGGTCTGCATAAGCTGTGTTACAGGTGCAATCTGTTAGCACGGGCTGCACACCCAGTGGTGGCATGTACTCCCCATTCCTCTATGAACCATTCGGTCCCTGCCCATTTTTTGCCATGGACTTAAGACTCATCTTTTCAGATTGTGCCTGGGCTAACTATCACTGCTCTGCGGGGCACTCCCAAATTAGGATTGCTCTTATCAATTGTATCCTTCTATCTGTTTCCTCTAGCCCTTTCATGTTACACTTGTATCTCCATCCAGCACTTACATCGCACTTGTATATTTTTCTTGATGTTGCAGCTCGTCGTCATGCCACATTTTAGTTTGACTTACCATAACTTTCTGACCTTGCCTGTGCTTACTGTGTGAACTGGACTTGATGTTCATGGCTATGAATAACTGTTACATAATTAGTTTTGTGCCTTATAGTACCCGCTTCGTAGTTGTTTCAGTGACCTTTGGTATGCAGCATTGTGCATCACTTTGGATGAAAGCGCCTGCCAAATAAATGTAATTTAATGTGATACCATATAGTGCAGTCTGTCTATGGCAACTGCATACATAGTTCAGCCATGCAATGCAAAGACTGTGCAGCCTATTTCTGTCGCACCCCTCTAATCTCTTTCATCACTACCTCATCTGTCTTACCTCACTGTTTGATCGCAGGTCATGGATTCAGCTCTGTAATCCAATGAGTTTGAAAGTTGAATATGGATGTGCTCTGTCCTGTTTGTGACAGCCTACTTACTGTCAGGCTCCTTTCTGACTCTTTAAGCTGTACAAAATGCCTCTTTATATCATCACCTTGTGCGTGCCCTTCAAGGATTAGATCTCATTTTTAAATGTCACCATGCAAAATAAAGTAATTGATCACCGCTCTTCTATGGCTGGTGCTGTTGAGCATTGATGTAACCTTTCCTTTGCCTTGGAGAGGCAGCATATAACAATAACAACACAGAGTGGTTTTCAGTCTGTGATGATGAAGGGCCATGATAAGTTTCCCTCTCTTCCCTGTGAACTTTTCACCTGCACTGAGAGTGGAGAACAGGACAGTACCGAAGCGTACACTCACACACACGCACGCACACATAACATGCCCATGCACACACGCACGCATGCACTCACCCATGCATGCACACACGCACACACGCAAGCATGCTCTCACCCATACATACACACATGCACACACACACACACACACACACATGCCCATGCACACACGCAGGCATGCAGTCACCCATGCATGCACACACACATACACACACACTATAAACACAAAGACACACACTTGCACACAGTGATATGATATGCACACGCACTTGCATGCATGCACCTTCAAGCGTACAAACAACATGCAATCACAATAGACACACGAGCAGAAAAACAAATTTCATTCACACCAGCACTTTCAGACGCACACGTGCGCACATGCGAATCCATCTGCAGACAAACACAGCATACACGCACGCACTCCCACATATATACATCGTGGTAACCTTTAAAAGGCCTTTGGTCATTAACATTTCAGAACCTGAAAGCAGGGGTCAATTGAGTTACGATATGTTAAAGTTTAATCAGGAGTCTTTTTGCAGAATAGAGTGGGGGGGCCAAAGTGGTGGGGAAATGAGATGTCATAACCAGGTCTTTAATAATTCATGGCAATTGTTGAAGCATGTGGAGAACACCAGTCATTTCAGGTTGATAGTAACAGAGAGGGGATTTCACTGCTTGGAATGGGAAAGTGCTTTGGAATAATTAAATGCACAGAATGCATTTATGTTTAATGCTCTGTCATGATGTGGAGGGGTAATATGTATCCCTCTTCACATATTCCACATCCCACTCTTAAGATCGAGACCCCCATCTTAAGATCCACCTCCCCTTATTAAAGCGTTAGGATCTACATCGTACTGTTAAAGGGTTAGGATTTATATTCTACTGTTAAAGGAATAGGATCTTCATCCTACTGTTGAAGAGCCAGGATCTTCAGCCCACATCCTACTGCCAAGGTTACGAAATTCCAGAGCAGAGCTTTGTGATTTTAATTTGAGGTTCTTTTTTTTATTTTACTTTTTTTTTACATAGTTTCATCCAACTGAAACCCATTTTAGCAATATTTAATATTTGAGATAAAGTTTTAAAAGCTTCTCTCATTGAGATGCAGCTATTTGGATACTCTCCGCTGAGTCTCCCCTCACACCGCCGCATGAATAATAAGCAGAGTGTTCTTCTCCCGAGTAAAGAGCAAGCCAGGTACCTGCACGGTGGGCCGTTAAGCATTCTAACAGGAAAGGCCAGGTCTCATAAGCGAGGGAGTCTAAGTGACTGCGAGCAGCGCATTGATTCCCCCTAATGCTTAAAAGGCTCTGGGGAGATGAAGAATAGACAGATTCAAACGCAGACAAGGCGAGTTATGTCATAAGGCCGGACACGTCCCCTTGCGAGTTAAGCCGAGAATCAAAAGTGGCTTTTGTCTCGAAACAAAATCTCGCCCGAGCATGCAATGTCAGCCAGGGACAGTTGATTCTGACAGAGCTAATCCAATGGAGACTATTTATACGCCTGAGAAATGAAAATGGGCGTCTCTGCTTGAGCTGCTGCCCTCTTTATTAAATGATGAGTTCACCTTTTAGGGAATTGTCAGTTATTAATGAGTCACAGTGTCAAGAACAGAAAGTTATACAACTTTTGTTATCAGGAGCTGTTATCAGGGGCTGGCAGTTATGAATAAATAACAGCCGGAGTAGGATTGCATTTGCAGTCACTCAAAAAGTGGTATGGTAAGAAGACCGGTATGTAATCAGGTGCTTCAGAATTAAGCGTAGTCCTGTTTCTAGGAAACATATGTAGTTACATACAAAGCACCTTAAATATTGAGCAAATTTTGCAATTAGCTTCACATACAGTCGCTGACTTTTGATGTCATTCTGTGATTAGTAATGAATGTTCTAGGATTCGTGAAAATTAATTAACCATTTTACAGTCGCAGACTGATGATGTCATGCTAGAGTATTACGTAGGTATCTTGAACACGTTTGAGACCTGCCGTTTGTCATGAGAGGCTCGGCTGCAGGCCCACTTGTGCATTCCATGTCTCCTGGATCCCTGTCCCTAGCACCTGGCATGGATAGGACACCACAATCCTTCCAGATCTGGTCTCAAGCAACGTCTTCTAACATAAACATTGACCAGCAGGGGCTAAAAACCTACCTATAGGCTATTAAAGTCGTTCAGAACCTTCTATTTATACTACAACAGTACCAATTAAGGTTCACACACTGACAGATCTTTCCCATTTTAAGTTAGCTCTTTGTTTGATGTGGTACCACAGCGTCATCTTAAGCCGCTTTTCCACCATATGGTACCGGCTCAAGTCGACTCGACTCAACTCTACTCGACTTTTTAGGTTTTCCATCGGGCAAAAGTTGTGGATAGTACCTAGTACCTGGTACTTTTTTGGTATCACCTCCGTCGAGGTTCCAAGCGTGCTGCGGATTTACCAAAAGGTGACAGGGCACTGATTGGTCAGAGCAATTTGTTTCATGCGGCGTCTCTAATGATGACCAGCTACATTGACGGGGGTACTGTCTGCAGTGGAAAACAAAGTACCTGGTACCAAAATCGAGTAGAGTCGAGTCGAGTTGAGCCGGTACCATGCAGTGGAAAAGCGGCTTTTGTGTTGTGCATATGACATTGTCAGCAGTTGTCATGGTTCCCCCAGTCAAAATTTGTAAACGGTTGCTGAAGCAGAGCTCAGGGCTGTCTAATTGAAAGATTGAGTGCTAATGCATTGTACCTGCTGGGAACTGGGTAGTGAGGCGGAGCTGTTAGCATAAAAGCTCATCACCGGGGCAGGATCTGGCAGATTGCATCATATTGAAATCATTTTGATAAATGGGAGACCAAAGGTGGGTTTTAAATGTATGCTAACTCTATGCATATGTGAGGTGCATAGTTACATCACACTGGATACAATTTATAAAGGAATGTTACTGATCCTCACTTTAAATGCCACTCTTGGTAATATTTGTGACATAGCAAAAAGCACAGACAGCACAGCTGGAACTGAAAGCACATTTTTATTCTCCTTTGTTTCAAGCTCGTAAGCCTCCATAGGTTTGGATGTATGCCAGGATGGTCCACAAGATTTTCTGTGATCCCATCACTCAAAGGAAACTTAAAGCACCCAGAACAGTCGAAGAAACGCTGCAGGGGTCCATGCATGTGCAAGCTGGCAGAAACTTGTGAGACTTGTGGCTTGACAGTTGCGTTTCCCCGCCAGCTTGGCGACTTTATTGGGGTCGAGCCGTCCGTGGGGAGCAGGGATTACTGTTTCCGTGAAAATCCCCACAAGCCGCGGACAGCCTGGGCCTCGGATGCAGCCAGGACTCTTAAAACAAACGGGAGGAAGCAGATGATTCTGGCTGAGCGAGCGCACGCGGCCCGTTCTGGTCGCGAGGAGACGAGAAAGGCCTCAAACGGGTCTCGTTCGAGGACGGCGTCTCGCGGTCGCAGCCAGGACGACGGACTGCGGTTTTGTGTTGCGCCGTCTTTCTCTTATAAAAGGTCGAGAAAAGAAACACATTCGTACTGCTCGCTCGTTCCTCCTGCTGCCACCGCCGCCGCCGCCGACTCGCTTAACGAGCGCGCCAGATCGATACCGCTGCTTTCACCGCGAGGCACTCCGCAGAGAGCCCCGGAGAGACAAAGTGAACGAAATGGGTTCACCTGCCGCCCCTTATGCGAGCGTGGTGGGGGCGTCCATTCCTCGCATCTGTGGGGTCAGCCAAGGTGGGGTGCGGGGTGGACGGTCGGGGGGAAAGGCTGTCGGCCAGGGCAACACGCGGGAGTCGATGATGGAGGTTCATTCGCTGGGCAACACATGGTGGCTTCTGCTGCCAAACTCCAAGCCAAGATGCCTGCCAGGACGTTGCCCGCTGGGACACTAATGGAAGAAGGCAGGTGGAGTGGCCACAGCTCGCAGCCTTTGGCGCTTAGCAACATGGCTATGCCCCCGCACACCGCTCACCGAGCCAGGCCTCCCACAACACCTGTCAGGCCAGAGGACCAAGAAATGTGGGGGCAGTGTCTCTTGCAGAGGTTGGGGTTGCGAAACAGAGGAAGGCGGGGTTTTATGGATAGGGCGGGGCTGTGGAACAGTGAGGGCGGAGTCTTCTGTTGGGGTTTGTGCTGTGGAACGCGTCGGTGACATCACGTCAGTCATGTCTTTAATTTCTCTTTCCCCCGATGCGGGATTCCGCAGCATTGGTGGCGTCGCCTCTGAGCACGCTCAGTCTCATCCTCGGCCAGCTGACGCGTAGCAACAGAGTCCCGAACGAGCGTGAAGGCGAGCGCAACTCGAACGACGAACCCAGGAAACTCCCGGCGACTGCCGGGGTTTAATGAATGCAATTAGGACAGCATGTCGTACCCATTCAGACAAAACTGCCGCGCTCGTTTCACCTTATGCTGCTAATGAACACAGTTTTTTTTTCCCAACAAATGAGGACTGCCAGAGGACATCCCCATAAACAACGGTACCTGCAACACCTCTTTTCATTAATACGCTTATTATTATTATTTGACACGGACGAGCAGCCGAGGGCGTAGTTAGAGCAGAAGCAGCGGGAGGGCCTGCGTCTATCTGCGCCACCCCCCAATTACCGCTCGTTTGGCTTCAAAGCCGCGGTTTGGTCAGGCGGCTCTTTCCCATCCGAAACGATTATGTCGTACATGAGCCGCAGCAGCAAAAACGCCAGGGCTGGGCCGAGGAAAAGCAGCGCCTCCGAAATAGCCACAGCTGCTCCTACCAGCCCACCTCACAGCAGAGAGACAACGCAGGAGCTTAACAGCCCGAGAGAATATCTGACTGGGCCAGAGGCCTGACAGAGAGACGGCGGCGAACAGGAAGGCAGCTTGTAAATCTGCAAACAACAGAAAATCACTGCAATGGATTATGATATTTTACAAGCAATTATATAAACCTACATAACTATTTAATTTCTTTATTTTCGGTCATTACATTTAATTAAAAAGTACGCATATAAATCTGGAATAGTCCCTCCCCGATATGTTTGAATTACTTGTTTTTGTCAAATAACCCAAAAGTTGAGAACCACATCAAATCACAATGGAAAGAGAGGGAGAGAAAACCCAGTTCAGTGAATGATCTGTATATAAATATGGGCATGAAGAAAATACTGCAGGGCATGTTCATTGGGCCCATCTGTTGTCATCAACCCACCACCCAATCCAAATGCAGCGGGAGATTTCACAAGCCTCGCATATGGGCTAGCATGCTCCTGGTTTCCCCTGAATCTGCCAATCACACAAACTGTGGCACAATACACTGAAAGCCAATCAGCCAATCAATGTTACCCATAGGCCAGTGTTCTGAGACCCTGGCTCTGTAATAATTCAGTCAGGTAAGAGAGCGTGCCTAATAACAGTCTAATGAGAGGCCACTGGGTAGTTCTACTCAAGTGTATGGACGAGCCCCATGGTCGGGCATTGAATATGGACCGTGCCAGTGCCAAGCGCGTCTGGCAGGCCAGCACGCACAAGTGGCCAGGCAATGCACAATTGGCTCAAGCACTGCCCAAGAACGAGACGGTTTTCATCCAACTCACTGACCTGCAAACTAAGAAGAAGAAGAAAAAGAAGAAGCATTAAAAAAATCCATTCAGACATAACAGCTTGTCTGCTTCCTTTAATATCAGCATTCCGGTGAGAATCGATTGCAGACATAGCGACACATTGAGAGAACATACTCCAAGGATGCATGATGCATTAGGATTCATTGTGTGCTTTCATGGACAGGAACTGGCCATTTTCCATTATACCTTTATTACAATTCACAAGTTATTTTCAAAACAAGGGGCCTGCATAGAGCAAGCATTATTTATATTTTAATATTTAGTGCATATACTGTAGTACATATACTGTAGTACTGTATATACTAGCTACACACTGTGTTTTCTATTATATAAAATATGCATACTGTTTATAATGTATTACAGCATAGTAAATATTTACTACATATATACTGATATAATGTATATTGGGATACAACATATTTTCCGCCCTCAGTTCTGTACCTCCTGTATTGCCTTCCCCCAGTGTTGACCAGGCAGACTTTTTAGCAGACTTTTCTTATGTGGAGTAAATTCTGTTAAAACTTTACACAGTTTGCTTCCTCATAATTGAGTGACATCCCGGCTGTGATTTGAACTCTCCGTGCTCTGATACAGCCATTATTAAACACCCTCCCACTGCTGCAAAGCTGCATGGTCAGTGTTCAGTAAAGATTTTCTCCTCTGTGTGCTTTCCTTCTGTGGGGAATCTCAGGAAGTAGGATTGATTTATTACAGCTTATTTTTCACGGTGGTGACTGTTTATTCTCCTGTGCTGTGGTTTTACAGAAAATAGGCATGCCTGGCTGTTTCTGTGCCATGTCTGTGCCTGTGACTGTCTGTGCCCTGTCTGTGTCTGTGACTGTTTGTGCCCTGTCTGTGTCTGTGCCTGTTTGTGCCCTGTCTGTGCCTGTAGCTGTCTATGTCCTGTCTGTACCTTGTCTGTGCCCTGTCTGTGACTGTCTGTACCTTGTCTGTGCCCTGTCTGTGAGTGTCTGTGCCCTGTCTGCGCCTGTTGTTGTCTGTGCCCTGTCTGTGTCTGGCCTCTATGCCACATCCAGTCTACCACACTGAATTTAAAAGGTGGTGTTAGTTGGCAGCATTTTTATCCACAGGGGCCTTCATTTTTGTTAGTGCAGTAGTTCTGTGCCAGCCCCCTCTGTGTGCAGTCAGAGAGGAAACAGTACCATGCCAGGACCACACCTGTCTCCACCTGTAGACCCTCGCAGATACAAGCTGTAAGAACACAACACAGTGGGCAGGTGCATGTGGAGACAGAGCGATACTTTATTTGCCCAGCGTGATACACAGGGATAATATAACATTTATGGGGGGTCGACGATGCCAGAGGAAATATTAAACAGTGTTTTCATCCCCCCCCCTTCTCCCTTTGCCAGTTGCAGTGGGGGTGTTCCTCCTGCAGCTCCAGTCGGGAACCCTGAGTCCGCACGCGTAACAGTGCGTGCATTACGCATGCATCTCACAGTGGGCCCGGCCCGCAACCATCATCAATTATTTCCCCTTTCTTAACAAACACCTTCTGTCGAATTTAAACACCACATTTTACTTGCCAGGTGTTTAGGTGCACGCATGCCTTTGCCTACTGGTTCAAAATCTCCCCTGGGCAGTTGACATTTATCGTGCCCTGAACCAAAAAAAAATAAATGAAAATAAAATAACCTCCGCCTGCCCTTTCTCCTGCACTCACTGACACATCCTCCGCACTCCACATACGAAAACATTCTGGTTTACTCAGGACAGAGTAGTATTCTTGCAACTGGCAGACATTTTGCCAGCTGTGCTCTTTGGAAATGGTGCCAACTGCAACCAAGGCTGACTTCTCTGTATTTGTGCCCAGTGAAACTGGGACCATGTTTCTCATTATTTACTGGGACCAGGCCAGTTATTTTATTATTTGATTATTCAATCATGCAACTGAAGGAGCACCTAAGAACCCTGCATAAAACAACATAATTCGTCAATATTAATAATTAATAATTCCCCTGCCTGAAAGTGAGTGAGAGTGAATTCAGAACTCATTGCAGTGAGTCATTATTTACATAGCATGAACTGGAGTTTCATATAGTGCTTGGGGAGGGGATGTGGGGGCAATTACTCAAATATTTGCTCTAGGGAGGCATTGAATATTTCAGTATCGCATTTATGCAAAAAATGAAAGAATAAGTTGCAGTTGGCAGTACACTCTCTGGAGGAGAGGGCAGGTCTGTGCTCCACAAAACTGATAACCCAAATGCACATTTTCCATTATTTCGAGACTCCCAGAATCTAAATAGAGCATACTTCACTTTTCTGGCCAGGAGTTCATCTGAGCTGACTGAGATAAACACGTGGAAAAAAAAACAGTTTTTCTTTCAGCCAAAATAACAAAGCCCATCTGCCGTCATTACCCCGCTAATGCACCTCACCGAGGCTAGCCATGTGATGGGGCTATTCACCGAGACCTTTCAGAAATGATAAAAACCATTTCCATTATTTGTCCCAAATGGGATTAACTCTGAACAGGTGCGTACAGGGAAAAAAAAAGACAGCATGACAAATCCTCTGTGGGTCTTTCCGGAAGACTCTGAGAACAAAGCTATGTTTATTTAAGCACAATAGCCTAAAATGTATTTGACAGGTGGTTGTCATAAGGTAATGCGTGTCCAGGTAATGAATTTTAATTAGAGTGGCAGGACAGGTGGTGTGGTGTACACAACTCTGTACAAAGCATACAAACCCATGTTCTGCAGTCCTCTCCAGAAACAGAAACTGCTTCAAATATTTTAGTCCTTAACAGATGATTAATGTTCAGCTCTGTATAATTAGATCATGCTAAATGAAATGTGTACACATTACACCTTGCAACCAAGCCTACAACAGAAAACTGAGAAAACACCTGCTGTGTGGAAAGTAAGTAGCATGGGGTTTGATTAGCTTTCGTTTAGCGAGCAGCTTTCTCTCTGGTCTGAGCAGAAAAGCGGTTTTTCGGTGATGGGGACACTGTGTTGCAGGAGACATCACCCTTTGGATGAGATGTATTATCTGGAATCAGCCTAGGCGGGTTAAGAGAGCATGCAGCTAGAGGCAATGTGATGGCATTCTGCTGAAAAGTGCTCTGTACTCGATTGTTCTGCCTCTCCGCTCTGGCCTACTCCTTCTTTCCGAGAGACAAAAGATTTACTGTTTTCTTCTGATAATATTCCACATCCACAGTGAGAACTCCCAGCGTTTCAAAGCTGATAAAGATCAGTTCATTCTGCTAACAGGGTTTATGTTTCTATTTCCACAGAGAACAGTACCAGGAGTCATTTAACACAATTATTCGATGACTGCAGCGGGGTCTTTGCTTCAAGCGGTTTACTACTGCTCATATATCTTAATATCGCAACAGAAAGGTTTTCGTGCATAGAAAAAGTTTACTTATATGCGCAAATCATAATTATACATGCACCACTGCATACGCTTGCTAAAACAGGACCTGGATTTATCCACATTTGTCTTTAACTGTGCCCTATAAATAAATTTATTTTTTTTAGATGTATTCATTACAAATGCAAACCCATCAAATTGTGTGCGGAAAAAAGGCGTGATTAGATTCATTTGTAAAAATATTATTTGACAAAATCAAAGCTGGTCAAACTGAAAACTGACAACTGTACAGTGAATGGCCATAGGGCTATGTTATATAAAATATTAGTTGAAACTAATTACCTTGCCAGGATGTATGAGTTACAATAATTGGGCCTGGATTGTGTGCTATAAATGGATGTATTATGTTTCAAAGCAACACTGCTGTGTGTGCATGTAAGAGTGCATGCTTTGTACATTTTTCTGGCCATTTTTGAAGAAATAGCTATGAGAACCACTCTAGCAATTTGTCCACGCTGATATTTTTGAGGAACACTGCCATTTGCCCATTCTTTTCATGGACTACACTGGGACTATTAATTCTTACTCTTTTTTGCATTTACACACTACCCCTATTTTCTGTGATGCACATGCAATAATAATAATAATAATAATAATAATAATCCCTTGTACTTATAGAGTGCTGGCTGGCGACTCAAAGCGCTTTGCAGTGATCAAGGGGAAACTCGCTTCAACCACAGTAGCCTGTACAAATATGAACCTAACATTACAGTTTGCATTGAGACTCTAATTAATATGTAATCAACACTAGACCAAAGTAAACATCTCATAGTATGCAAACATAACAATTTACTGTAATTCCAGAATTCCGATGTGACACGTCACTCAGAAATGTGAGAAGACTTCTGTGATAGAAAACTTTGACGAGGGGCTCTTTCCAAATGCATCTTTCCCTTGCATTTTCATTCATTGGGGGAGCAAGGGAAGGATGCAAGGAAAGGACATGAGGGTGGAAGAATCAAGTAAACATGTATTACACAAATGGAACATCTTTGTTCAATCAAGCGTCAGTTTGAAGACATGTCAATTACAGACATGGCAGATGGGGAGTGGTGGTTCCACAGGTCAATCGTTTGTACGTCATGCATTCCAAAAAAACAAAAAAAACTTCTGCAAAGCATTCACTTGTGTTTCCTTGCTCAAGCATCCTTCAGGAGCCTCCTAGCACCTTGTCCTAGCTCCTTCAAGAAGCATTTAAAGGTTTGGAATGTCCCTAAAGATGATGGATCTCGATTCAACTTCCGGGTCAGTTCAAGAACCAAGGAGGCAAGAAGGGATAAAATTTAGCCACTTCACTTTAGGCTGGAAGCACAATATGCGTGTCAGTCCCTGCAACATGCTCTTCTCTCCTTAATGCATATTCTTTTAAGGGAGGATCACGCAAATAACAGGTAGATATATTAGTGAAAGTCTGACTGATTATGTATTCTGTTGAATTTACTAAAGTCCGCGCAATTAATGAGGGTCGATTTTCGCATGAAATTTATTCGCCTATAAAGAGCAGGCCTAAATCAAGGCTCAAGTAAGACGGAGACACAACTAGAGAGTCTTTGCAACCAGAATCACACTAGTACAACTCCGTGAGTGGTACAGAATGAGCAGCCATGCAGCTGGGTGTTTATCAAGGAAAAAGTCACTGAGTAGTCACGGCAAACTTGTTTAAAAGCACGAAGAACTGAACATAGAGGCAGAAATCTTGTATGTACTCAATTAATCTAGAGATCTCATGCGCAACAGTGGGAACTGATTGAAATAGCATGTGCAACTCTTGCAACAGTAAAAACTGTTTGAAGTTTCAAAAAATCAGTGGGCAGTTGCCGCCTGTAAAAAATACAAATAAATGCATTGCCTTTAACAGAATATTGTTAGAAAGCCTTCATTGTAAGGTTTTGGTGTGTGATATAGTTCATTGCGAGGCTTGAGGTTGTGGTATAGTTACCATCCAAAACTGCCAAAGAATCATGAAAGCACTAAAGACCCAAAACTGCCAAAAAAGTGACAAAAAGCATGGAATCAGTGACACCTGCACCAGCTGTGACAAACACCCAGCCATATAAATAATTACGCTTCTGGAAGAAACAAAAGATGACTTAGATCTCCCACACAACATTCCTATTTCATTCCACCAATAGTCAAGCCTTGCATCATTATACTGTCTCACATCTAGATCATTTCAGTTGACAATTTAAATTGACAATTGCAGCCACAGCTGGAATATTACAGTCCGCATTTTGTCCTGCACTGACCATAGTGCTGGATATGCTCTTACGGCCAGAAGATATATCAATTTCCCCACATCCAAGTATTTTGAACTGTGCATTTTAAGCTCTGCTTCATATGCAAAATTGCGATTAGTAGGCAGTCCCATTTGCTGATTGCTTAATTAGCTGTAGCCTTAGCAAATAAGATGTTAATTTTATGCAGACTGCATATGCACCATTTTACACTTCAAATATTATGTATGCAAATCTGGCCCTTAGTTTCCCAAGAGGCTTCCTATCTAAGAACTAACCAAGACTGCACTTAGCTTCAACCAGGCAGTAGGAGCAGGGTACATGGTGGGACTTCTGCGGGCTATGTCCTTCATGTAGCAATGTTTAATTTTTGGACAAATGTAGAGCATTGATTGTATACCATTGTTTTTCAATTTGTATGATTATTAATATTTAGGCTGTTGACGCATATTTAGGAAACTTGAGTGAACATGCTTAGCCGTTCCTAAATTTAGACTTCACCGATTGACTTTCCGTGGGCTTGTTGAAAAGCGTTTTGAAACTCGAAAGTACAGTTTTTGGGCACCGACATGTTGTACAAATTGGAGCCAGAGACTGTGCAGTAGGGAAAGGGGGGACCCTTATATCCACTAAGCGCATGACATCCAGTGACTTGGCAGTGGCACAAACTGTCCCGGATTTGTCCACAAAATATACAAATCTTCTCCAAATAACACACCAAACTGGTGCATGGGAGGACATCAGATGATAAAAAACACTGATTGCGACTACTTTGTCTTGTGGGGAAAAAATGATTCTTAGCATTGACCTACGCTGTGGCCAACACCACTGGTGCTAGTGAGCAACGTTTAAATCAGAACAAGA
This sequence comes from Anguilla rostrata, assembly GCF_018555375.3. NCBI lineage: Eukaryota > Metazoa > Chordata > Actinopteri > Anguilliformes > Anguillidae > Anguilla > Anguilla rostrata. The sequence continues at coordinate 23,625,670 of NC_057933.1, read as the reverse complement.
TTAAATGAGGAGGTGAGCTTTAAAAATTGAACCGGGTTTTGGCCACTTGGTCCCATCACCAGCCTCAGATGAATTAATTTTATTTTTGTACAAGGTTTATCTATAGATTTCTGTCCATCATCACATCAATGTCCACACAACCACGTAAATGCGAATAACCCCTGCCCCATCCCCCCACCCTTGGTCATAGTCAGGTCATGTACAGCCTAAAACAATAGAATATATTTAAAAGGAAAAAATGATAATGAAAATGGAAATACATTTTTAAAAACCCTGAACCAAGCAAACAGAAAAGAAATAAATAGATTGTAAATTTACTCATATAATACCGCATTAACATTAAATAAATGAGACATGAAGACTAACAGAGACTATAAATGAGGTTAGATTGCATTTATTAGGGGTCTAAAACAGTACTTCACACTGGCCAGGACAATAATGACTCATGAGCAAATGCAAGAGGAGGGCAGGGCATAGCACCCAGCAGGTAAAAAGACACAGTATCCTATAGAGTCTAGATTTCTATATTTCTCTGAGCCACGTGCATATACCACTAACCCACTACCCAGCAACAATGTTATTAGAGTCCATCCAGTGAACACGTGAGAGGATAGGCTGCCATGTTGATATATACTTGTCAGCTGAAGCCCTAACTATGTGTCTTCTCTAATTTTATGAAGTGCATCATGTCTTTAATCCACTGTGTTAATGTCAGAGAACTATCCTTCCATCTGATGAGAATTTGTCTTCTAGCTATTGGAGTGGTGCAAGCCAAAGCCAAATATTTTCTTTATTGCTGTTTAAAATAAGATTCTCTATTACAATTCCAAATAAAGCAAGGAAGGCTGGGGGCTATAGAGGCTTGGAGAGTGTATCAAATAGTTAATTGGATGTTATTGACATGCATTTAGTGCTTGCCCTTCAGTGATAACAAGCTACCTTAGGCTGCATCAAACCTTTCTAGAAACAGACTGCTTAGTCTAATAATTACAGTAGCATCACCTTTAAGGGAGTCTGCCTGTTGTATGCCCCAGACTCTGAGTTAGTGATACATGATTTAGTCACTGAAGCTAAGGTGTGACTTAGGCCACATACTGCACTTAGCTTGGCAGGCGTCTCCTTTTAGCAAAATAAGGAATGAGATGAGGGGACCAAAACAAATTAAAATGCAAAATAAATGCAGCTTTGCGAGAAAGGCTAGTGACGAAGTGTTCAGTGGTCTATCGACTATTCAGAGTGGCACCATGCAACCTCCTAATTGACCCCTTCAGATCCCACAACCACCCAGAAAGCAGGATAGCTAAAGTGAATTAACATTAATGGCAGGCTCTAGCCACTTGAGTTTTTAGATTTCAAACCAGCTAATGAACAGTCTATTGTGTAAGTTCAACATGCATATATATATATGACAGATGACGTTACAGTTGGCAAAGCACAGCAGGCAAAACGTCATACACGGAGCCACCGCCTCATTGGTCAACGGAAATAGAAACACAGAATCGGCTCACGTGACCTTTCACACCTAACAAATTCAAACCGACTGTGGCCGAATGTTTTTGACATATCAGAAAATGACCAGGAGCCCGTAGAACAGTCGGATCGGTTTGTAATGGTATCTCATTCCTTGCCAGTTGTGACGTTACAACCTAACATTTTTCTTACGATTTGGTCCCAATCTGAGAAAAACAATCAGGAGCCCGCAACTCATATAATATAATCACCCTAAAGCTTTGTCTGGTGGTGAGAGTGAACCCCACACTGGATGGTGCACCCATGTGCTGTCGATCAATAGCCCATATTGATCAATCAGCAAACTATTCTCTCCACAGCACAACATTGTAATTGTGCAAGGCTTTGAGAAATTTGTTGCACAGAATAGCTGAACCCATTTCATGGTTCAATGAGCCCTACCTTGGCTCCAAAAGGTGTTTTTGTGTTCTTTGTGTTTATATGATACAAAGGGATAGGTGATACAAAGTCGAACATTCATATAGATCCCATGGTCATTTGGTATATTTATATGGGAGACCCTGTCAAGGGCTGAACTCTTGGTTCAGTTTAAATGAGCAATTTGCCACTATATGCCTTCCCCTGCCTCCCGGATAGGAACTTAATTCTGATCAAATAATATATTGTGTACCACTCAATTATTCACCTTGCAGGGAAACGGTATTCACTTGTTCTGCTCATTAATTCTTCCACGGCTCAATTCAAAGTAGTTCACGTTCCCTTCAATAATATATATCTATCTAACACAAACAGAGTGTTGAACTATGAAGTTCCAGCTTTTCATTTCTCTTCTCAGTACAATATTGTTTGCGGCTGTGTTTGTTGTAATTTCCAAGGAAAGCAAAGAAAGAGCACTCATAAGATTTTTTTTTTGTTGTTTCATCTTTTTGACCTTAAGATACCTGGAGGGTGTCTGTGGTGATAAAGAAATTAAAGTTTCATTCGGTACAGAGCTCTAGTAAGAAGAGAATAATTGGTTCACTGGGCAGGAGAAGTATCCAGGGCACGAGGCTATAATCCCATGGTGTAGCTGAAGCTGGTCTCCCCCCATTTCTGATTTGCATGACATTAAAGTGAAAAGACATGACTTTGAAAATCTAACCCTTGGGAACATGTAGTCTAAAGCAGGTTGTGGGTGAAAAACAATTGATTTTCTGATGCAAATGAGCAAGACTCCTTGTGTCGTATTGATTGAACATCCATTAGGTAATTTGTCATTTGAAGCAACATGAAAACAGTTGCTGTGATGCTGTGCACTTTTGAGATAATTCCTCGGTAGAGTGTTCATCAAAGGGTCTTGCAGTCCAACTTTGATTTCAGTAATTTAAATTGTCATTTACATGCTCAGTGTTACTGGATGAAACGTGGAATCTTTGTTCCTGCAGTGCAACTCTGCAACATAAGACTGCGAATCACTTCTATGCTTCACTCATTTTTAAAGCAGTAGACAATTAATGGTTATTGAGATTTTCCAAATGTTTTGTAGCATCAGACACACTTTGGCTGAGATTTCTAAAGAGGTCAAATACGAAGTGAATTTACAGTTCGTACCACAAACAAAAAAGCAATGAGCCGGTGCATTGGGTGTGTGATATTAAATACAGGTATGTGATATTGAATGGTCAAATTTTCAGTGTTAAATCTAATTAAATTAAATGTATTTTACTCTATAGAATACTTCTGATGCCTATTGGACTCATATAATTAAAAACTGAGAATCTTACAGTGAATGCCTGAGCTCAGAATACAGATGTGATAATAGTGGATTCACAAGAATTTCCAATATGAATTATATATATATATATATATATATATATATATATATAATTATTGTTTTACCTTTATGCCATATAGCATCACTAAAATTTCACTAATATGGCTTCTGACTGGGCATATATGCATGTTTTACAGAAAGGTTATGTGAATTCCATCCCCCGCAAAGATGAAAAGAAACAGGGTTACGCTTTGTATATAAAAGTTCATATTATTTTCATTATTCATAATGGCATGTCAAATGTCCTTGGGCCCATCTCCTTTTTATTTTTGCTGACGCTTTTATTTTTTGCTGAAGTCGGAGAACTTAATGCCGTTGCTTTGTGCGGGGCTTTATCTTGTAGCAATGTCATAACAGGCCATTTCATTCCTGCAGTTCTGAATTCACAGAGAAGCAGAGGTGTCCCTGACTGCAGGTGCAGAGCACAGAGGCTGTGCGGTCTTCACTGCCGACGTGAAGGAACGAGTGCTACAGTGCAGCAGCGTTATCAGCCACGGGCAGGCAGTCTGCTTCTCTGTGAAAGCCAAATCAGTGCTATACCTGTTTTCCAACCGCAACGCCAATGGATGTTTAAGTATTTGCTTCAGGTGACCTGGCTGTATCATCTTTCAAATGGGAAAAAATGTGTATTAAAACAGGACAATATAAAAATAATAATAATAATAATAATAATGGTAGTACTTTGCAATAAGGTCAAATGAATGGGTATTACCTAATGTAGTTGTTAACTACTGAAGTTAATCTGTACAGCTTTGCTAATGTATTTTTACATCATTAATTCATGTTAACAACTATATTAGTTAATACCAGTTCTTGTTGAGATTAAAAAACAGGTCATGTATTTGTTAGTAGTTAACTAATTATAAGTGTATCCTATGTTTTGCTAATGTCTAAATAATCCTGTAACTAATACATTAGTTAATATATTTGTTAACTACTAACTAATTAATTAATCTGTACATCATGAATTCATGTTAACAACTACATTAGTTAATGCCTATTTATGTGACCTTATTGTAAAGTGTTACAATAATAATGATGCACGGTGGTGCAGTGGGTAGTACTGTCACCTCACAGTAAGAAGGATGTGGGTTCGAATCTCGGCTTGGGGCCTTTCTGTCTGGAGTTTGTATGTTCTCCTCGTGTCCACGTGGGTTTCCTCCGGGTACTCCGGTTTCCTCCCACAGTCCAAAGACATGCAGGTAGGTATCATAGGTATGAGTGTGTGAGTGAACGGTGTGTGTGCCCTGTGATAGATTGGCAGCTTTTCCAGGGTGTATTCCTGCCTCTCGCTCAATGAACGCTGGAATAGGCTCTAGCACCCCACGTGACCCTGACCAGGATAAGCGGGTATAGATAATGTATGGATGGATGGATAATAATAATAGATAGATAGATACCATCTTTAATTATCTCAAAGTGTAGGGAGGAACACTCATCCACCTCCATGTGCAACACACACCTGGGTGATGGTCAGAGACCATTTTGCCTATCCACCATATTAGACTGCTGAGATTTGAATTAGCCGTGCGAACCATTATCCTTCAATATTCTGTTTTCATTCTGACTGCAATTGCTTTCTGTAGCCACAGCTAGCTTGGATGTCATGATGAATCTGCAGCTGAGGTGGGGATGGAGCACAGGTACCCACAGTGTCTTGCACCTCGTCCGAAATCCAGGACAGCTGATGTATAGTCTCGATACCCAGACGTGAAATCTGTGAGTGCCTGGAAAACGTAGTTAACTTCTGTGGCACAGGCTTGATTTAATCGGTGTAATCGGTGGCATAAGATCTCTGCTGCTTAATTTGGTTCGCTGGCTATTATTTGGCAGGCTATTATTTCAAGCACCGACCCCAGAGACCTCATGCCTTTGCCTTTCCCTGATTTGTTCTTCCTTTTCTCCTTAAGTATTGATCATCCCTTTTAGCAGAACTTACTATGGTCAATTAAAATGGATTACTTGTAGTAAGGACTTGCACGTTATGAAAAGTGGTCAGCATTTCAGCGGCTAAAAATGAACACAAATAATGTATACTGCTTTAATGTCACGGAAACAAATTGGAAAGGCTTTATTGTAACATTACGTGGCAAGTTGCAAATTGTGACATTTAAGGTTGAGCTGTAATTTATTATTGTGGACCAGCAGTAATTAGCTGGCTCATTGCTAGGAAAGGTTGTTCTCTAGCTAGCTAGGCAAGCTAAGTATCTGACATTATGTAATGTCTGCTGAAAGCTAGCTGGCCAAGCAATTAGCTTGTTTTGTTATTTAGTTATATAGTTACAATTTATATTGCCACTGTGCGTTGTGCAAACGAGCTGTCAAATGTACCATTCAGCGAAACTGTTCCAGCACTGCAAAACAGCCATGTTCCATATTTGAATGGAATTCCCTGAAGTGATTTTTAAATTTTATTTGTATGCTCATAAGAATCTTGACAGGTCACATTGGCCTGAGTGGTGCTTAAGCTCTTTTTTTTAAACATATTATCCATTGATACATCGCCATACTGAAACAATTCACGTTATACTTCATGCTCACATCTACAACTGCATTTCCCTACCTGGGAATCCAACCAGCAACCTCAGGGGTACAAGCCCAGTTCCCTACCTGTCATACTACACAGTAACCATTTTTGAGGTCAGGCAGCGATTGGGGTCAGAGCAAAAACTGAATAGTGGTGGCTGGTAATGATTAGAAATACAAAATCAACATTCTTTCTGTATAAGTATTTAAGAAATTTTTTCACCAAGTTATAGTATTCTATATTTATAAAGTTATCAAGGTGTCAAATGCTGCCATGCCTTCTGCATTGGCTATTTGACAACCAGAAATTGTTTAACACCACTAGTGCTAATCACAAAATATGCAAGCCTTGAAACAAGAGAAAGGTCTATTTTGGAATCTCAGTTACCACTGCTCTTGTGATTGCAAACACTTTAGCAGGCTGCCTTGCCATGCATGTTGATTTAAGCTGATGGAAATTCTGGCTATGAAAGGTACTGTTTGAATCAGCAGACTTATCATTTACTCCAAGTGCGCATTTGAACAGTACCGAGTGACCCTAGCAGCAGGAAATTTAAACTAAATAAAAAAATGTTTTGTTTGTTTTTTTAACACAGTGCTCAGAAAACAAAAGGTACATTTTTGTACACTTTGCTTTTGTGATTTTTAATACAGTACAATTCTCAGCAAATAAAAAATAGGATAGAGGCTGCAGTACATTGGTAGCATTGTTTTCTGTGCAAATGGTGCCATACAGTAATACCTATATAGGCCTACATTTAGGCTACCAAAAACGGAGCTGCAGGATTTGCCTGCTTGGTTACTAAGAGAACTAATACATGTATTTATGACTTGTTCACCCCTGTTTCAACATACAGTATGTCATTTGCCATTCAAGTATCAGGCTTGTAAACAAAATAATAAAGTAAATGAAACTTTTCTTTCTCATCAGGGTCTTGCTCATCTGTCTCCATCATCACTTTTCACAGATGTTTTTAGGTTTGCACTCCTGGTATAAATTGGAATAATGGGAAAGCGTGCCAACTGCATTGTTTAAAAGAAAGTGTTAAATATTTTAGATTAACAAGTTAATTAACTGGTTAACTTTGGGAGCCTCATGTCTGATATTTTTTTGGGACATGCAAATATGAATTCTAGAAGATTATTAAGCTCTCTTACAAGAAAGTGCTGGAGGGATTCTGCATTAGTCTGGGTATGTATCTCACACAGATTGCATTTTTGGATAAATAAGTTGCTGAATAAAATTGTAGCACACCAAATCAAATCATTGTAAAATGGGCCAAAATCATTCTGGAATTGAATTGTGTGCCATGAATCGTGATTTGCATAAAATTGCTGTTAAAAATTCTCATACAGACTTATGATGCTTATGCATGTAAACTTACGATACAAATGTGACATGTGACAATACATTTTCCAGGTTCTTCCCGAGCATTAAGGAAAAGCTACAGAAGACAGATATTTCTGGCCTGTGTCCATCTTCTATACTTCTCATGATTGCAGAACAGTAAATGAGCAGAAAATGACAGCAAATGTACAAAGTGCACAGAGAAATCCTATGCACGGAGATTGACAGAGAGAAATAAAGAGAGAGGGATAGTGAGAGAGCGAGTGAGAGGGAGAGAGAGAGCGGGAGAGAGATAAACACACACGCAACACATGCACATAACAGCTGCTCCCCGTGCCAACATGGCTGCCCAGACAGGCTTAACGCATTCTGCATACATTCTACGCACACACGGTCTGTTTCCATCACGAGATCAAACTTGAGCTGGCTCTGAGTGACCAACACATTCCAGTCTAATATCTGACTGCGGAGTAAAATGTGGAGAGAGCTACGTGAGAGCTAATTTCCTGACCGTGAACCAGGACAGTGAAAACGAATGAACACTTTCACACAGAGAAATGTCTTCTGAGCAACTGGGGGGGAGATGAATATAAGTTGCTTTGGTATAGGGACTCCACACATCACAGGGAGCAGGAGGGATATTTTCTGCCCTTTTGACTTTCCACAGTGTCACATACAGTCAGAACATCACCAAACTCTTCCAATCGAGCAGTCACCTGAGGCAGACGGCCAAATGCCAGGAGTCAGCCGTCAGCTCTGTCTGTCATGTGAAGAGGAAAAATGGCTGCCCTGCACTGTAACAAACATGTTATCATGATAAATAACAGATTCAATCTAGAACCTCGAGAGTCATCTGGAGGAGAGAAAGGGGCCTCAGCCACTAAGCAGAATGTCTGCAGGAGTTTCAATAAAAGTGAACATCACTTAAATGACATAGGACGACAGCTTCTATGACAGTGGTGTAATTTTAAGTGACTGTGAACACCCAACTGAGTTTTAGCAGCCCTAATCAGAGACGAAGTGTCGACTGTGACAGAGTCAGAGCCCAGTTGGGCTTTAGAGCCAAGGGAATATCTGTTCTCAGTTTAACAATTAACCACGCCATGTTTTGTCCAAGTATTAATAAGTAATTTGGATATAATATTCACGGCTATTTTAATTATATTATGTAATGTTTTTATGATAATTATGAATATCGACTGTAGGCAAGGGCATAGGTCATATTTCAAGTTTGGGGAGGACGACAAACAGGAAATTTTCTTTCGGTAAGGGGGGGTGGGGGCTTGGTGATAGGTGTGTTCTCTTAATTGGGGAACGCAGCTAGGAGCGCTCTGTAATGTTAGCAGGGGAAATCCGCCAACTGTACACACTGTAATTTTAATGGAGGGAAACAGTTAGCTGTGCTCTATCATGATAGTGGGGGAAAGCTTGATAATATCACAGAGGCAAGATGGTTAGCTGTGTTCTATAATGTAAAAAAAAAAAAAAGCTGATAGCAGGCTTGATTTTACATTCACTTCACAGCTGGCACCACAGTGCTTCAGGAGGCACCTGTGACTACAAAATGGCCACTAATCTGGAAGCTGATTGGCTGTTAGCTGGCATAATCATTTCCCAGGCAAGCTTAGAGGGATATCATTAAGAGTGGCATAATAGAGAACAAGACACAAGCTGCAGGGAGGAATAGGATTTATTTTCAATGGAGGCTCCTGAAATGACTCCTTACAAAGCTCCATCTTTCTGGGTTCTTTCAATGCACTGTGGCATGACTCTTTTGCATGATCTACCTGACTCCTCCTCTTTCAGCAACAGGTCCTGCATAGTTGTCTATAGCTGTGCTTGTCCAGTCCATGGCCTTTTCTCACCTCAATTGCTGTTAATTCCTGTCTCGGAGTGCCAGATATGTTTCTTTTTCTCCCTCCAAGCCCAAACTGATGAATTACCAGGCTTAATGAATGCATGCAGCATTTCACCATTCAGGTTGAATATTCAGGTTCAGAGTCATGATAATCAATCAAACAGTGCTAGCAAGCTAGTTGGAACAAACACCAAAAAGCTCTCTTGCACTTCAGAATCTCGGTTGTCTGCGATATCTTCGACATCCTTCTGAGCAAATGTTGAATTCTGCTGCATACCTTGCCCTCTCTTCCTCCTTCCTCTCACGCAGCAACACCACTGACCTCCCTTTTCCACACTCATCTCCACTTTAGCAATTCTGCTTTTATACTGAACTTATATTTCTTCAAATTCTGTCTTTATGCTCTGAGATTGCCAGCTGCTCGAAAGCACACTTCTCCATCGATTTATTCTCTAGTTGATAAATCTGTTCCAGGTGACTAGATTGCCATAATTGTTAACTTTTAATAGGTTCTACTTATAATGTCATAAGTTATGCACGATGGCGCAGTGGTTAGACTCTGAAGAAAGAGATCCCGAGTTTGAGCCCCGGCCGCCCGGGGGATTCTGCGGGATTGTATGTTCTCCCTGTACTCTCCCCATGGGTTTCCTCCGGGTTCCTCAGGTTAGGTATACTCCTGCCATTGCCCTTGACCAGGGAACTGGCCTCAGAACTGGATTTGGTCCCTGGACACTGCGCTGAGGCTGTCTACTCCTGAGTAGCGAGGAGGGGTTAAATGCAGAGGACAAGTTACCTCATGGGGTTCAATGAAGTATATATATAACTATATCATTATTTTTTACCAGTGGACTGAGTGAATGCCCACTACTTCTCTTTGCTCATGGCTGCCATATGTGCTGTTTTAGTGTGCAGTCTGCTTAAAACCCGTGGTTTTCACCCTGCTGGCTGTGCTTTATAGTGTTAGAGGAAAAAGACTGATCAATGCGATCTGTACCGTTCACGGAGGATGTTTGTTAGCTGTGCTCTCTAATGAAGGAGAAAGCTGTTAGCAGGTTTGAGTTCCAGTTTTACTAAGCTGGCAAATCAGACCAAATGTTCTTGCTGAAACCATGTGGAACAATACAAAACATTCTTGTGTTATGAAAATACCTGTCAAGGTCGGCATTTTGAACAATATTATTTCTTATTGTGCTCTCAGGTAAATTGTAGGTGTGTATGTGTGTGTGTGCGCGCGGTGTGTGTGTGTGTGTGTCTGTTGTGTGCTCTGCTTGTGTGTGTCTGTGTTTGTGTGTGCATGCATATGTGTGTGTGTGTGGGGTGGGGTGGGGGGGGGTTAGTTGTGTGAGCGTGTGTGTGTGTGTGAGTGTGTTTATGTATGCATTCAGTCTACTTTCATTGTTACAGTTTTTGATAAAGCGTGTAATTAAAATAGGTGCGCTCTTTGGGGACAGCTGATTATTTACTCTAAGCCCTCAGACAGCATTATACTGGATTTTACCACAGAAACACAAATTGTCTCAGTCATATGAGAAGAGTAAAAAAACAAATATTAGCTCAGACCCTGGGGTGCTCTGCATTTCAGAGATTACCACACTCCCTCCATTCCAGAAGAAGAAAAGCCAAAGACCAACCCAATGGAAAGTGGAAAAGGAGGCTGCCCCTATGGCCTTTTGCTGCAGGGAATGAGAACTTTCGGGAAAAAAACCATGAAACCATAAAATTCCATAAAACAAATGTAAGCCGAACAATAACATACACATCTGCTCAACAGCTCTGGTGACTCCACTGGGATTTCTGAGTTTTAGTTCAATATAGTTTTGATCATTTCCCTTAGAACACCAGTGCTTCAGTTAACTTGCCCTCAGCTACAGAGAAGATTAACACAGGAAAAGCAAAATTTAATCTCCTCTTCCAATCCGTGCCACTTAAGCCAGAGAAAGAATATCCATCATCAGTGATATATCTTCACAACGCGCACACACAGTACACGCACTTTCACTCGTCGTGGAAGGAACGTTTTAGAGTGAGAGTCTCATGAGAGTGGTGTGCCATCTGGTGGTAATATAGTGCACTGCAGGTGGCCCCCTGATTGTAAGTACTGTCAGGCTCCTTCTTGTGAGAGTCACTGGTAATTCATTTGAATAAGCTGCTCTGCCAAACCGAAACTGACCATCTTTTAGTGACATTTATTATATTGCCCATTTGCATATACTGTTTTTTTTGTAATTGCAGACTGCATACATGAAAATGTTTGTAAGCATTGTATGAAATTGTATGAAATGATTGAATAGAACAATTTCGTTGTGTGAAATGATTCAATAGAATCATTTCAAATAACATAGACCATGGTTTTGTGATTTTTACTTATTTAAGGTAGAGATGCTCTTTATGATGGTACAATGACTGTTTGCAGTGACTGTCTGTACAGTGCTTATGTGCAAGAAATGATTGTGTTTGAAGTAACTTACTGGGCTCCCATAAAATGACTATATTTATAGAGCCCATGACTCTGCTTAAAGTCACTGTGCTTAACGTCTGCAACTGTGCTTAAAGTAACTATGCGTATGATCCTTCGTGCAATGCGCACCTCATCAGTCACAGGCAGAACCACCCTTTCTTACACTGCCTACAACCCCCAAAATCCCCTCACCCCCAACCTCCAAAACGCCCACACAATCCCCATCCCTCATTCCCTTCATACCCCCCACTTTCAAAAACTCTGACAGTCCGTCTCTCCATACTCCCAAAACCCCTGTCCATCTGCTCCCCGGGCCAAGGTAGGCTCATTATCCGGTGGCCTCCTACAAGACATTTTCCTTTCCTGACACATAAGAAACAGGGCACCATGGGAGCTTTCTGTGTGTGTCCAAGCCTACATAAAAGTCACTGTGACACTATGTGGCTCCACTTATGAAACCTCTCAGCCTCTGGCAGCCATCTGGTTGCCCTTCACACTGTGCTCATAAGGTGCTGGACTTTTCGCAGCCAATGAACAGCAGCAATTCCCCTGCTGGGGGAAGGACCTGTTCTGAGCTGCCCTTGGGAACCCAGTCTAGGGACAGAGCTCTTCTGCTGTATCCGTTTATACAAGGATGAACGAGTCTTTAGTGAGACACACGTGCACACACGCATTGATTTTTGCAGGAAAAGTGGTTTTACTTGATTTGAGCGTGCCCTACACGATGCCGTGAGTTGAGTAATTAATTATTTGCTTTTATGCCACTTTTCCAGACAAAATCAATTAGGAGACACCTGGCTTGGTGGTCGTTTTGTGTACACAAGTGATTCTTGTAGCATTACAAGGCAAATTTGCTGTGACATGGTCGTGTAATTAGTCTTTACGTCTTCATTGTCACCTCCTCCTCCATTATGGTTTCTCTATGCCTTCATCCGGCAGCTGATGAGAAATTAAAACATGAGCATTCCCCAGCGACTGAACCGAAACACAGCGGTGGACTATGACATCATCTGAGTAGAGGCCCCTGTGGACAGAATCCTCCCGTGGAACAACCGTGTTTGTGCGCTCGAGTATGTGTGTGTGTGTGTGTGTGTGCGTGCGTGCATGTGTGTGCGTGTGTGTGTGTGTGTGTGTGTGTGTGTGTGTAGATATGAATATGCGTAGCAGTTTCACAAAATTGATTATCGCCCTGCTTTAAGTTGAATAAATTAAGGCAAATGAAAACCAGAAGCTGTTTGGGATGCCAAACCTGTTAAAGGTTGCAAGGCTTTGAGGCTGTCAAAACAGGAAAGTGATGGGTACATTTTAATATGTGGTGATCACATTGCTACAGGTTAAAGGAAGTAACGGGGTTATGGCACGTGCATTTCACTGCTTAATTTGAGCCAGGGCTAAATGCATATATTAAACCTTGAACAGCTGCGATTCTTGCACCCTATGTTACACTGTTTAAATGACGGCAGCAGAGCCGAGAGTTCGCACAGGTTTCTCGCTTCTGCGCGGTTCTGACATTCCCGCCTCCTACGGTCGGCTTCCTGTCACTGTCTGTCAACGGGGTTCGTCCTTGGCCCAAGTGTGAAGTGTTTATCAACAGCAGATGTGAGGGGGGGAAATTAAATAAGCAACGCTTCACTCGTCAATTACGAGACGAAGAGCAGTGTGGGGTACGGAGCAGCTTTCACTTTCAGCCTAATTGGAGGTGAAATAGAAGAAGGGAGGGCAGCCTCTCCCTCCGCAGCTCTCATTTTTCTCGTACGAGAAGTCAAACTGTAATTACACTCGATCAGAGCACGGAATAGAGCAGAACTCTCTGAGCCCAATCAGCAAAAACAATTTCTCTAGCCTAACTAAAACAATGTAGACTAACGTACAGTATGTTCATATATGGAATTAAAAAAAAAAAAAGTCATTTACATGTGACAACAAATGCATGTACTATGCATTTAACTGCTACAGTGCTGGTTTCCCTGACTTTGATTAAGCCGAGTCCTTGACAAAAGAATATTTTTCAGTGGAGATCTTAATTTCATTTTCTTTTTAGTCTTGGACTAGGCTTAGTTCATGTCTGGGAAACTGGTTCACAGTGTTTAATTTGACTGTTGGGAATCATAGTAAAAAGTGTATGATACAGTCATCTTAAAAAAACATCTGGGAACCATTTTAGAAGGCTGCAGGTAATTTGTAAAGGAAGTGACCTCAACAGTTCACGCTACAGAGGGAGGCTGGACACACCTGCTGGGAAATGCTCAGTGATGGAGTCTCTCTCTCTCTCTCAGTGGGAGTGTGTTCCTGTCTGTGGGGTGTGTCAGGTCACCGGATGGGTCCATTGAGAACTGTGACATTTTTGGAACTGTGCGCTGATACACTTAAAAGCAAAAATGCAGGCTGCAGCCTGTGCAAATCCACACACTTGTGTTGAAAACACACACATGCACACACACACACCATGCACAAAATATGCTCCCTCACACATGAATGCATGCACACGTGCACATACACACACACACACACACACACACACAACAGACTCCCTCAAACACACACGCACGTGCACTCACACACACCGTCAAGCAATTTTTTACCACCTCAGATACTGTACACATGCACTCCACTGAAATGGGCGCGCGAACAAGGACACGCGTACCCTGCACCGATGCAGCGACCGTGCTTTCAGTTCCGGCTTTGATCTCTCGCCAGCCTCTCTGTTTCAATCGATGGAGACAAAGCTGTCTCTCTGGCAGCATTAAGAGGATGGAGATGGGAAATTTCACGATGAGAGACGACAGGAGCGATGCAGAAGGAGGAGGGAATGCGAGGCTATTCACGCGGGTCACAAGTGACCGGAATATTTTCTCACCTGCAGCGTGCTTCGCGCCCATAGTAAAAACCCAGAATAACAAGGATAGAACTGACACTTCACTGCTGAAAATGTAACCCCCAAAAATGTTATAAAAAGCCAGGTTACTCATATACGCAAAGAATGCACATGCCATTGATATGTAAAAATAAAACACAAAATTACTGAAAATCTGTCTACATTGCATGTCTGTGTGCATCCTGAACAATGGTTTTTGCCAAATAATGATTACTGAAATAAGTATTTTTGAGTCTTTTTTTCCTGTTAGCAATACATGTATTGATGCTAAACCATTTAATATTGTAGGGCACTATTTCATCTGCTATTGATATTTCTAATAGCCTTACTATTCACAAAAAGTACTGGTCCCTCATTAATATACAGTCGGTTATTGGAATGATAAGTGCTCTTCTTGTTTCCTCTTTTCAATTAATATGAACATACTACATGTGTTGCGAGTAGAAAATGCTCAATATTTTTGAGAATTGAAACAAATATTGTATTACTTGAAAAAAAGTCTGTATTTTTTCCAAATACTCCATCCGACATTTACCATAGAGGTTTCTGCTGACATTAGCGAAGGCTCCACATATTGATTATGCACATAAAAGACCCCATTCTCTTTTGTAGGTGACTGGATGAAACAAAGACCAGTTACAGTAACTTAGGAAATCAGGAAAACAAAATGTGGCCAAGTGAGGGGGTAACAAAAGAAGAAGAAAAAAAAAGAACAAACAAGTGAGCATTACTGGAAAGAAACCATGTGAATTATGAGTGCTTGGTGCCAAGCACTCCATTTAGACTTTGCCATATAAAGTTTGGTTCAAGCTGATTATACACAAAGAGCTGGGCAGCTGGTTAAGTGACAGAAAGCACAAAGGGCTCCACAAGCACAAGTAAGAGGCCTTTTGTGCTATGGTGAAGCATATTTGACAGTGTTTTATTATTTTCCTTTATTTATTTATTTTATTTATGCCTTAGCGGTTCCTACAGTATGTCGCGCCAGCGATTAATACTATGTTTAAGCGAATGCACTGTGTACTTTAATATGGTAATGTAATCAACCGTTGTCGGTGTAAACTAGTCTTATGCAATATTGCCTTTTCAGAGGATAGAATGCATATTTGCGCATGATTTATGACCCTGATGGAGCTGTCTAAACATTCTGAGCTGTAATCATTGCGGCTTTATTTGTGATCCTTTTTGTTAATAAATCCGGATTTTGTTGAGTTTTTCCTCTGTAGTTGGACGGGGGCTTGCTATATATGCGGATTCAAGGTGCTACAGTTTGATGGCGGGATCCAGCAATCAGGTGTTAAGTGGGTGTTAAGTGGGTAAGTGGGAGCACGGAGTTTATTTTTTTGCTTTGGTATAAATAAAACAGTGGCAAATACAGGAAGAGTCAAGATTGGCAACAGGAAGGCTCCTACTGAGGATCAAAGTTTTATGCCTCAAGACTTTATAAACTGATTTTTTTCAAACTTCTTTTCCCTGTCTCTTCATATGATATCAGCAGTTGAGCTGCGTGAAGTGTTCAATGCACTTACGGATAGATTGCAGGTAGAAAATACTGAAATGTCAAAACTGATGAAAATGAAAAAGTGACTTTTTCATTTCAATCCAGTTTAGTGGGGTGTTTGAGAGTATAGGCCAAAGCAATGTCTAGTGTAGTGGGAGGGGTAGTTAATATGTTATCTGTATTCCAGAAGAAAGACATGCCTTTCTCTGGTCTCTCTGGTTTGACATTTTATGAATGACTAGATGATTTACAGAGCACTTTGAGCTGTCATGATCCCTCTGGTGTAAAAGCTACTACATATATATGGACTCCTGGGGAGAGGCGAGGGGAGGATTGAGCATCGTCCCTGCACCGACACTATAGAGACTCCGCACATATTTTGGAAAAACACATATGGCTGCCCTCAATCACGGACTGCACAACAGTTTTTTTTTGTTTTGACGGAAGGCAGGAGGCAGGAGGAGAATCTATATCTGAAATATTGGAAACTACAACAAAACAACAGCTCCAGGTTGATGAAAAGGCAAAGGCAAAAGGCAATGTTGAGGTTTCAGAGACTACGGGCTAACAGAAGGGGTTATCAAAAAAGAAAACCTTGATATGATTTATCTGGCAAAGTACTTCAAATGTCAGGGTGAGGGCCATATCGGAAGTATCCTTCACAGAGTACTACTGCTAATTCACAACCCACTCAGCCAGATAGCAACCATATCGACGCCCCTCCAATTTCAGGGCAACAGGGAAACAATCACTTCCTGTGATGAGGGGCCCAGCATCAGGTGGTGAAGAACCTTGCCATGTCAGGTAAACTGAGGGACAGGGAGACCTCTTCCTGTTTAGAAGGTGAAGTGCAGTAGTCTAAATTAATTTTGACAGTGTGCTGGTACCATGCCTCTTGGATACAAAGTAAGTGGCGACTGCTATAACCGAAAGTTTCATCGTGGAGAGTTTCAAGGACAAATAGCATGGTGTATTGAAAAGCTATGGTTGAATTTCACTGACAGCTGCCAATGGACTATCAATTCTTTATTTGGAATATATTGAGGTAGATGTCGAGGAAAATCGAAAAATTCAACAGATTGGTTCTCTGGTGGGGAAAGACCATGAAAAACATGACACTAGAGCAAGAAAAGAACTGACTCTGGGATTAGTTGGCTTGAGAGTTCTAAATGATTACCTCAGCAGGGGTTAGAGGTTAATTAAGTCAACTTAAGTTCCCAGTCCTTACCAGAAAACAGAGTAGCTGCAGTCAAAATTTTTGTTGACATATAGGGATATTTTCGCCTGAACAGAGTGGTTTAGGGTATATTTATTCAGCACAAAATCCCAGGAACGGACGATATTTAGGATTCCTCCAAGTTTGCCAGTGATATTTAGCTAACATGAAGTGGTAGAGGCTCATGTTAAACAGTGGTTAAAGAAATGAGAGAAAAGCAGCTCTTACGCTCCCCTGTTGTTTTTGGTGAAAATGTAAGATTGGACATTTACAGTGTCGACTACAGTTGACTACAGGCAGTTGAATGCAAACACCTGTAAGAATGCGTACCCACTCCTGAGGACCGAAGAGGCCTGGGCTGCCCTGAGTTGTGCCCACTGGTTTCTACCTCGGATTTAGCCTGTGGCTGCAACCAGGTGGTTGTTGCTGAGAAGGACTGCCTGAAGACTGCTTCTGTACACAATTTTATCAGTATGAATTTAACCACAATTATATCATGTAATACTCCTGAGTCATTACAATGACTGATGGAAAAAATCTTTGGAGAATTGCATTTTCTGTCTCTTTTACAGTATCTTGACATGGTAGTATTTTAACCTGCATTTGAAAAACACCTGCAGCACTTCAGTTATGTCATAAAAGCTTGGTCTTAAAGTTAAGTTGAGCAAGTGCTCTTTCTTTAAAGAAAATATACCTTAGCAATGTTATTTTCTCAGAGTATGTCTCAATTGAGCCAGAGAAGATCAGTGCTGTGCCTGATTGGAAACATCCACAAAATGTAAATGAGTTTAAATTTTTCTTAGGCTTTTCCAGTTATTATAAGTTTATGTGACATTTTGCACCTCAAAAAATAAATAAATAAATAAATAAATTTTCCCTGAAATGTATACTAGTCATTACATTACAGGCATTTAGCAGACGCTCTTATCCAGAGCGACTTACACAACTTTTACATAGCATTTTTATATTGTATCCATTTATACAGCTGGATATATACTGAAGCAATTTCGGTTAAGTACCTTGCTCAAGGGTACAACGGCAGTGTCCTACCCAGGAATTGAACCTACAACCTTTCGGTTACAAGCCCAGTTCCTTACCCACTGTGCTACACTCCGTCCTAACTCTGCTAAAAGTGGAGAGTCACCAAGCAATAGGAGCCATTTTATTCCAAGACTGTCATGGTCAGAGTAAACCAGTAGCATATAAAAGTTGAAGTTTGGGTCCATTACAAAAAAAAACTGATAACAACTTTTGTGCTATGAAACTGGAGTCTCTTTGCCCTGGCTATAACTAATAAGCTTTAGGAGTATCTTAATGTCACTGTATAGACTGCTTTGGAGTTCGGTGATGCAAACTACACCAAAAGTTTGATGGTACAGGAATCAATATGAGACATTTCCACAATTAAATCATCTTTCTGGCACTCTTCAGGGAAACAAGTTTTTGCTTTTGTGGTTTCTTTTTTTATACTTGTTTTTTTGCACTTGAGGGCTACAATATTTAGTTTTATGTTTTGTGTTTTGCACTTCAGGGGTGCATATTTTTGTTTTTGTATGTTGCACATGAGCCTTACGGCTGCAGGGTTTTATTTCTGTATGTTGAATCTGAATCTGCTGGTTTTTGTACATTAGTGCATCGCCCCTCAGGGCCGCAAGTTTGTTTTCGTATATTGATCTGCACTTGAGGGCTGCTAGTTTTTGTTTTTGCTTTTTTTGTGCTGGTTTTGCGCTTCGGAGCCACAAGAGACATCGCAACATTATGAAGAACTAAACTGGCTAAACAGGCAGATCCATATTTGCTGTGCTGTTGATTTTATCTGAATGTGTGCGCAACCCCTGACCCCGCTCGTGTCGATTGATGGGAGTCTTACCATTTTGAAAAATCTCATTCTGAAATGAAAAAGGGAGTTCAAAAATGTAAAAAAAAACATTCTGAAAATCATCATTATAAACAAAGGAAGTCACTCAAAAATACATTATTATGAAATTTAAAATGATCACGCAATTGTGAAAAAGAAAAGTCATTAGGTGACTTAATTTACCTATTTTTTAAATTTATTTTTTGTATTTATTTACATAATTCCATATTTATTTATGTAATTATTTGATTCATTTTGACGTGTTCAGCCCTCCATGCAACATCAGGCAGGCACATCTTTACTTTTAAAGAAGTTACTGTACACTATGAAAAACAGATCTATTATTTTGGCTGAAATAGATAAAGTTTAAAATATATTAACTCTGTTAAAAGTGGAGAGAATTAATAATACCATGGCTGTAGGCAGGACAATTATGAAGGAGGAGCTTTATGTGTAGTTTTATCTGAATTCTGTGAGTTCAGAGGGTGTAGATGTAAATGTCTATGAGGAATGAGTCAAACTCACAGTGATGTAAAGGTACATCACATTTCCCGTAGGCTTAACATGGTTATGGGCTTATATTTCACCCCAATATAGTTAAAATTACCTTTCCCTCTCCTTCAACTTCACCATTATCTCGATAGTACTTTTACACACAACATGCTGTTACATAAATGATTTTAGTGAATGCAAACTTGAAAATCATTTCAGATCATGGCCATTGCAGCCATGGAAACTGATCCTTTGTGCTAGAAAGGGGGGGGGGTGCATTGCTAATTTCTGTTGTCTTTTTCCCCCCAATGCCATCATCAGTTGCCTGAATTTCGCCTCTGCTCATGTTGCCAAAAGTTTACAGCAGCTCATCCAACTGACGCTCCTTCATCATCCCCAAAAAGTGGAACTGCTTCCAGAACGCTGAGACGTGTGACGTGCGAAGGCGCGCTCTGTCGGCTCCTCTTAAATCATCGGCTGCTTCTCTTGCTCTTGCCCAAGGTCTGAAGAAGTTTTCTGTGATGGCGGAATGGATCTGCCATGTACATCGCATTGTGAATGATGGATACTCTGCCAGACGAGCAACAAAATCGCCCTCTTTCTTTAACATGGTGGGTCTGACGCGAGCTGTCGAAAATCCAGCTGACGGTGATGGTGAGTGACACGCACGGACGTGGGTGGATGTACATTGACTGTAAGAAGCGGGGCCTACCTTTCCATCGCGGACAGAGCGCCGTGTTTTGGTGTTGCTGCAGCCCTGTGATTTTTCTGCCAAATCCCTCAAAAACAGGTTTCGCTTCTTCCTCTTCCCTTATACCAACTCTAATGTGCCTGTCACTCAGTCTAAGCACAAGGGACAGCAATTATTTGATTCAACCCTGATCAAGGTGAGGACTCTGACGCAGGAGTGCTAGTTATTGGCTGTGCAGTAAACCTCATTGTTGCCATACACTGAGCTTTTCATTGGACCGAGGACACAGCTCTCTCAGGGGAACTCTCTCAGAGTTCTGTCTGAACACAGACAAATTATGCTTGCCTTTCCCCAGAAGGCTCCACAGAACAAATCCACTGATCTGGACTTTCATCTGGCTTAATGAGATTCCAAATTAGGTGTCATGTGATGAATGGGCAAATACAAGTAGACTTCAAATTAGAACTTGGGCAGCATGAAATTTATTTTCAATAGTAATACCAATACTACTACTACTACTACTACTACTAATAATAATAATAATAATAATAATAATAATAAATACATTACTGTGTGTCTTGAGAAATTATGTGAATTAAATTTAAACTTTGGTTGACCGTTGCAATGTTTCAATGGCCACAGTTAATAGGAGATGACTTAAAACATGAGACCAGGGACCCAAGACATTGACTATGTGTAGCACATTTCGTCCCAATAGGATTGCATGGTTAACCAGAGTGCTGCTAAGTAAATTGCACAGCTGACCATTCCAGATTGTGCTTCCTCAAACAAGGTGATACTGGCATAAATTTTGTCATGGTGAGTGTCCCGATCCAATGTAAATTACTTTTTGGTTTTACAGGTTTTTATGAAAGGATCGGACTTGACATGTCAAAATTCCTTGTCAGTATACTTTTCTTTCAAACTTTCATTGGTTAAATGAGGGATGTTGAGCAGCTTATTAATTTGCCAAAGTCATTGCACCGTAATGTCAAACTTCCTGTAGCAAAATGTCATGTTTTAAATATGAGATAACTCTTGAGTATAACTCAATTCCAAAAAACACAGTCTCTCCTTCACGGTCACACGATTTCATCAGCAATAAACGAACAGAGGCTAGACACTAAAACCGAGGACCTGAGGATCTCTAACTTCATACTAGGCCAACGATCATCAGAATGCGACAATGAACTGTCACAGGTTCAGATTTATTTTGCTCCCAGTTGTGAGAAAAGCATGGAGATTCCTCCTACATCAAACACCTGAATGCAGTCCCAGTCACCTTTACCACAGCGATGATTAAGGACTCCGCTGACAGCCAAATAACCCCTGCAAGGCTCTGTGGGTGGATGCTACACGCAGGGGCCCGCTCCTGGGCCGCATACTGGCAGCCCCATGTGGCAATTAGTCTCCCGCTACGACCGATCTCTGCACACCGCGAGACTGACGGGGATTCAGAAGGAATTGCAAAAGGAAAAATAAAAGGTTGAGGATAACAAAGAATGAAAGAGAAGGAAAGTAGAAAACTCGCTGTCTGGGATGTCTGCTTTAAAGGCTTTTAGGAGATGTTAAAATTGAACATTGTACAGTCCAAGAACGGTGCCTCCAGAGAATTTTTGTTGATTAATGTGAAAATCCTGTATCCAGAAACAGAGTGTAAACGCAGCATAAAATTGGTGTGTGAAAGCCTTTAACCTCCAAATACACCCTCTACGCTGAAGCTCATTCAAGCTCAATCTAGCTGAGGTTAATCTATTGCACTATATAGCGGGAGCTCCCATAGAGGGAACCAGGTAGACATGTGACAGCATGTCAAGGGGTTGTATTACATTGTTTCTGGCCTTTATTCAATTTATTCTTTTATATTTTCATTTTGTCGTGCAATGGACTGGTGACCAGGGCGTATTCCAGCCTTGGCCAATGCATGCTGGGATAGGCTCCGCGACTCTGACCAAGATAAGGAGGATAGATAATCGATGGGTGGATGGATATTTAAATTTTTTATTAATATAAATAGACTGATAATTGAAAACACAATTCTAATTTATTAAAATTTTAACCGCACATGATTTATTTAATGTGCAAAATATTAATCACATCAATTGTTAATTTCACATGTGGAGGTCTGATAGTCAGGGTTGTAGCTTATTTTATGTGAGTAAGAATGTTATTTCTACACCAAACGCCTTGCTTTATAATTGCACCAATAAATAATATACAGCACAGAAAAGGCTTTCAGAGAACAGTCAGGACTGCAAAGACTTCACTCTGTCCATGTTTCTGTCACTCCTACACCCCTGACTTCTCCCTGATATCGCTCGATTCCTTCACCAAATCCTTCAGGGAAGGTTTTTACTGCAGTAGTTTAGGACTCTCCTCTACAGAACTGAGCCGACGGGGGGTTTTCTGGACGGACATTTTCCATTCCTTTCCGAGGACGGACTTTTGAAAACGGAGCTTCTGTTTTTCACTCAAAAGCTGCTACATAAATAATAAATATATAAATAAAAAGCATATCGGGCGCTGAGCGGCGCGACACTGGCAGACTGCTCTGCTCCCTGCCGGGAAGACAAACTACCCAATCTGGAGGACTCCGGAGATCAAAGGCTAGCAGCACTGTTCTGATCTTCCGCTCAGATAACCGAAATATAACAAATCGAGAGATTACAATTCTGACTCCGAGGCTTGTTTCAATTCGGTTACTCTGTTAGGCATGCTCAAACAGCAAAACCCTCCTCTGAGGCAGAGATTGACTGTCAAACGCTTGAATGGTGGTCGCTCATGCTCGCCAGCGATGAATTATGACAGAATTGTCATGTTTGTAGCTGTGAAGAATGTTTTTTAGGCCTCTGCTTTTTATATTAAAATTAATTAAAAGTAATGAAACCAAAATTTGACCATTTATATGAAAATGCAACTCATTTATATTCAATCATTATTAGAGGACCACACACTGCAGGTGTGAAGCCCAGTATTTGTTAGTTTTCTCATTATATTTTTGTCTCTTTTTTCCGTTATTGCACATCCACTGATTTTTACCAAACTTGGCTCATTCACAGCACTTCACTGACAAATTTAGATTTTCCACACGTTGGTGTAATTGCAGACTTTCAATCTCTTCTATCAGAGCTCCAACATTATTTGACCTATAGACTTTTCAATTTTGACATTTTTATTTTTTTAAAAGAAAAACAACTCCTCCAAGAGAATTTAAAGCATTGACATTTGCCTTTCACATTTTTCTTTTTTGGATGTTCCCCCTTTTTTCTATCACACATAACACTTCCATACAAAAAATGGCTGTAGAACACCATTAAACTTCTATTGACAGTTAAATGGCAACCCAAACATAAAAGGATTGGCTCAATCAAAACAAATGATGGTGCTATAGACCTCCATACACAAAAACATATTCAAACATTCACAAAAAATCATTCCTTTGCAGAGATTTCCAGCTTTTTCTTACTTTAACGATTTACCATTATAAGAAAACAGTTACAGCTTTTCATCAAAAACAGGTAACAAGGAAATTACAGCGATTTATCAGACATAATGTTTCGAAAGTAAAAGAAGAAAATAAACGATGGAAAATATTGAGAGTTCAAAATGGCAGGTTCTTTCACACAAGTGCACGGCTGTCAGATTCATCTCTCGGTCAGTCCCTGCAGTCTAGTGGCACTTCCTGAGCCAGGCCCGTGGGCCTCAGGTATCCGCGCTTTGGGAATCAGGCTGAGCTGGACTTGGCACTTCTGCCTCACGGGGGAAAGTCTCTGGCATTTTCCTCTTCCCATTCCGCACAGTGAGCTCGCTGTCGGGTTTGAAAGTCAGTGGCACAAATCCTTCTGCATCCTCAGCAAGAACAATCCAAAGCGGCCCTATATGAAGAAACATTCTGTTTTAACAGTAATGTGACACTGTGACAAGATGAAAGCTAATTACACACCTCTTTCAAAATCATCTCACAATCATTAAGTCTGCATCAATCATTCAACTCGAGCCAAGGGAAAGTACTCTCATAAAATCCTATTATATTCACTGATAATCGAGGATTTTATTAGAATAATAAAATCTTCTCTCTGTCAGCTTTAATTTGTCTCCTGGCAGGTTCGCCACACGAGGCTCTTACTGTAGTGCCATTAGGAAAATAGCCTTGAGCTTTAATGGTTTCACCTTCTTTTACCCAGGAAAACCACAAAGCCACAAACACGACTATAAGCTGATCTTACTTTAAACCTTTTAATCCCATCTTCTCCCCCTAATCTCCTCCTCTCCTCTTCTGAGTAAGCACGAGTGTGCCATTTAAAAACAAGCTGTGTGCTGTAGATGTTTTATAGCTGTGCAGAAAGAGAAGAAATTGAGTCCAGTGAGTGGGGGAAATAAGAGCGAGAGAGGACAGAGGTAATGCCACAGGGATGGGATGTTGGCTGGGCATGCTGCTTACTTTGTGCTAGCTGGAATATTTATCTTGACAGGTTTCAGGAAATTGTTTTGGGAACAAAAATACCTGCTCTGAATGTTCTCCCCCAATAAACTCCTCCCCCTAAAAAAGTAACTGACAAGCAACTCACGCTCACCATGCATCATCTCCACGACAGAGAGGCTGAAGAGGTCTCGGACCACGCCCAGACGGAGCTTGTTCTCACAGAGAAGGACAGGTCGCCTCTCGTCGATGAACACGTTCTCAGAGAGCTGCTTCTGCAGGGGACAACAGCACGCACAGCAGATAAACACCCACACTGAACCATTGAAACTGAGTAAAATCATTTAGATTGAATCTGCAGATAAGCACTACCATTGAATCACTGAAACTGAGTAAAATTATTTGGAATGAATCGGCACATAAGCACTAACATTGTACCACTTAGGGAGTCAGTGGTTAAATACACATTGATCATTTGCAGATTTTAGATTGCTATAGCAAAGTAAATGAGTAGTTTGTTTGCACTTTGAAAAAAAGGGAGGTGCGACTGTCAGTCACTGTATACTGTATTTTTGTTTTTGAAAATGTTCAATTGTTGTTGTGATATATTTTTAAATACTGTGGAACCTAACCATTGAGATATACCAGGAATCATTACTATTTAACAAGCAATGCACAGTTAACTTTAAGATAATTTCAGAGAAGTCAGCAAATGATTTTTAACATGTTATTGGTTCAGTTGAGGAGTTTACACTGCGTTACTTAATTGGCTTTCACCAGCAGATTATGAGTGGTTCGTACTGTCCACCTGCAGCAACAAATCCTGGCTGGAACAAACTAAACACAGGCTCCATCAAATCCCTCATGACAAGGGTTAAATCCACATAAAATCCAGACTGTTTTGATTTTGCTGGAAAATTACTGCACCAGACATAGAAATGTTTACCTTTTTGTGAACCATATTAAGCCTGTTATGAAGAAGACAGACATTACCTGACATGTTATATTTACACAGGGAGGGTCCTGGGGTGAAGGGTAGTTCCCTGTGAACTTCCTCCCATTGCGGGTGAAGTCTGTAATTTCCGACAGACACTGCTGCAGCTCTGTGAACCTGGCGAAAAGTCTCTCGATACTCTGGGACAGTTCATCCAGAGCCCTCTCTTTTTGTAGGCAGCTGTCCCTTGGCAGGGTGGGTTCTAGGTGCAGCCTGTCTAGCGCCTCCAACCGGGGTGACCCAGCCCTGCCGGCCTCCTTGCCCACCTGGCCAGCTGCCACCAGGCTTGCCATCTGCTTGATGTGATCTGTGTCATAGTTCTCAATGGTGATTGGTGACGTTGAGCTCCCGCGTTGAGAGTTGTGGGAACTTCTCCTTTCCGAGCTGCCATTCTTCATCTCTGCACTCTGCTTCCTCCTGGTATTTGGTGACTGGGTAGCCGACGATGCGAGGGATGCATGTTCCTTTATTCCAGGAGGTTCTTCTCTGGAGGAGTTCCTTCTAATGCTGCGTGAATTAACATCTGAATCCACGCATTTTGCCGCCAATGGACACACTTCCTCATTGTAAATGAGTTCTTTAGTCACAAGCCTAATGGCATATTTTTCTGTGTTGCTGCACGATGGGAGGAAGGCGGGATCACCGGACTTTTGCTTCCCCACCATGAGGAGCAGCGAACAGTCATTCAGGAAGCACACCCCCTTGGGCCTCTCATTGTTCTGCAGCTGGATCTGCTGCATGTTAGGCATAGCAGCTGTCATGATGCCATACACCAGCACCATGTTGCAGGAGTTGGAGGCCACTGCCACAATGCGTCCACTCGCATTGAATGCCATGATATCCGGGACCAGAATGCCAGGGATGCTGACTTTCCTGACTATGGTCACTTTCCTCTCATATGTCACCATAACCAGGTGAGAGGAGTCTTGATCAGATCCTGCTAAGTGGTCCCGGCTCTTCAGGTGGAAAAGGGGGCTGGGGTCAGACCTTCTATGCTTGGCCAGGATGTGCACCATGTCCCCTGCCCCGTATGGAGGTGTGGAGACAGAGCCGCAACCCAATGACCTTTCAGAGTCAAAGGATCTCCTCCGTGAGTCCAGACTCCAGTCGTCCTCCAGCATTGGCACTGGCAACTGGGAGGGTAGGGGCTCAGAGTCAGAGGAGATGTCGCACACTATGCTTGCATTGGTTCTGTCAAGCGGCAGCTCGGTTGCCACAGCAACCTGAGCCTCGTCAGTAGAATCCATGGCGCAGATGTAGCCACCCACATCGAACATGGGACAGAAGGTGCAGGCCGTCAGCATCCTCTGGATGTCATTCCAGATGTAGGAGTGGAGGGTGGTGCCGATGGCCAGCACCAGGCGTCTGCCATCCCTCGTCCAGCAGGCGCATTGGATCATGCCGCTCCCCTTGATCTCCGCCCGTACCCTGCGGTTGTCCACGCGCACCGAGAAGAGGACTGAGGCATCGCGCTTGGTGAGGATAGCCAGGATGTCTGACCTGGGGTGCCAGATGCAGCCCTGGGAGAGCAGGGGGAACGGCTCGCTCACCTCGCACGTCTGCGTGCACAGCAGCTTGTTCTGCTCCAGCGAGCTGAGCTGCAGCTGCCACACCGTCACACGCTTCTTGTGCTGCACCGCCAGCAGTGCAGGGGACCCTGAGCAGCAGAGGGGACCCCAGTACAGTCCCAGCACGTGCTCGAACTGCCCGATGACATTAGTGTCGCCGAACTGCAGGTCTCCTTTGGCAAAGTACAAGGAAGTGAGGCACACCTGCTTTCCGTCTGTCCATGCTATTCCATGCACCGGGTGGATTGCCTGGTGCAGGGTGTTCAGGCCTGTCCGCAGAAGCTTTGCTTTTCCCAGATCCATGCCCTGGACAGTCAGACGACGAGCAGAGCTCCAAATTGCTTCTTCAGGCCCGTCTCTGGTGTTGCTAATGTTGGATGATGGAATCGCGTATGTGGGCAAGCCTCTTGTGTTCAGGATCTCAGACAATCAAATGCTGCTGGGGTGCATCTCCCTGTTGTGCTGTGGAGTAGTGAACTGAGGCTGGAAATGGACATGTAGAATTAGCAAAGCCTCTTTCCTCCGTCTCCATCTCTTGTAGTTGGAAGACCTTAATCCAATCAGCACGCACAAGGGCTCACAGTGGCCTCTGAGATGATTAGGCTTCAGTGACCTCATGGCTACACTACACACATTTCAGGTATTTTTTAGGATGCTGATATTTTAGAGCATGAAAACACCCTTAATTATTCAGACATTACTTTACATTATTGACATTCAGCAGACCTTCGTGTCCAGAGCAACTTGCACAACAT
This sequence comes from Anguilla rostrata, assembly GCF_018555375.3. NCBI lineage: Eukaryota > Metazoa > Chordata > Actinopteri > Anguilliformes > Anguillidae > Anguilla > Anguilla rostrata. The sequence continues at coordinate 23,597,827 of NC_057933.1, read as the reverse complement.
TTGCATTTTTATATAGTTTTCATTTAGCCTGCTGGATGTAATGAAGCAACTTAAATTAAGTACCTTGCTCAAGGGTACAATGTCAGTGCACAGGTTGTGAAATAAACCTGCAACCTATAGGTTACAAGCCCAGTTCCCTACCCATTATACTATACTGCCAACCCTTTTCCTATTGCCTAGACATGTTTCTAAATGGAAAAACAAGGCTTGTAAAAGAGAAGTGTATTTATACTCATTATGTTATGGATTCCAATGAATGTGAGTGAAGCCGCTCACTGGCATCCTTTGATTGCATTCATGTGCATTTATTGAGGTTGCACCAGTGAAATATTATAGCTTTAATAAATTAAGTTAGCACAAATTGTTTGCAATTTGCGTGTACTACAGTGTCAGATATTAACTTTTTTTATCAAGGGGTGATTCTTGCCCCCTGGATTTGATTTTCGGGGTCATTTGTGACTTTAACGAAGGAATTTGTTTATATCCGTATAAAAGGACACAGCATGTGACCATGCAGTCATCATATAAAGACTTTAATTAAATGGTGCCTGAAACAAAGCTGTCTAAGTCAGGTAAGGCCTTCATTAATCTCTGACCCTGGTGTATTTACTGTGAGGAAGATGGTCATTTGAACAGTTCAAAGCACCAGTTTGTCCATTCCCATTCCACACGTGGGAAATGTTGAGATACTGCAGAATGGAACTTTCTTTTCTTTTTTCTTTTTTTTAACCTACCCTTTATATCATCACCTGTAAATTAATGAAGGATGTGGATTTATTGAATAGTTTTAAAGCATGTAACATTCATGGTAATATTGATATTGTATAGATATCTTAATTTAAAGACTAGAAAACTAGTAACATATGTTGACCAAAAATATTTTGATATACTGCCAAAATAATGCCAATTTGTATTGCGCAAAAGCTTATTGTATGTCTATCACATCGTCTATGTTCTTGTGGAAACCAGTCATCATTCATAATAGCCTATTCCTTTTAAACTGAGCGAGAAAATCTTTGCTAGAACTTTTAAATACCTTTTTAATATCAAGGACAAATTCATATAAAAATAAAATACGTATGTGATTTTGTGCTGAGGCTCTGTTGAACCCTGCTGTGCGCATGAAAGGCATTCGGCCAGATGTCTGGCTGAGCAGTGGCCACTCTGGCAGCGGGGAACCGTCTATGTTTGATGGCGTCTAAACTCTGTGATCTGGAACACTCAGTACTTCCTTAGCTCCCAGTGGTCCCAGCTGACATGTGTGGCAACACTGCAGTTTGCTCACAAGGCTTGTGCTTGCAATTGGATTTTAAGAGATTTTTTCTCACAAGAAATACCCAGACTCACACAGAAAGGCCAGAAGCCAGGCATAAATAATAATAATTATAATTATTACTATTATTATTATTATTGTTGTTGTTGTTGTTGTTGTTGTTGTTGTTTCTAGAGTGCAAGGAAATAGGTATTAAGGCAATAAACTAGAGAATGGTCGAATGACCAAGTCTGTGTACGTGTGTGCGTGTGAATTTGTGTGCGTGTATTTAAAAGACGAAAGGCTCGCAGAACTGTCGACCAGTTGCGGAGTTGTATTACCTCCTGGCGTAAGGGGCGCTGTAGGGACACTGTTAGACAAAGTAAAACTTTATGCGTACATGTGGAGTCTCAAATATCCCATAATGCAATGCCGGAAGTCATAGGATTCAGGTGCCATATTGAAGTGGATTCGAGTTAGAAACCACATCGCTTTATTTTGTTATTCTAAAATAATAGTCTTGGTCATTTCATTTTATTCTGGCATAGGGAGTAAGAAGGCACAGGTTTCAAGATGCCGAGAATTATGATTAAAGGGGGCGTGTGGCGAAACACTGAGGTATGTTTTTTTCTAGCTTCAGCTACGAGGACATATTTTTCCATATCTGCTTGCTAACTTGCTAACGCTAGCTAAACAAATAACGCTAGTTAAAGTTAGTTCGCTATGGCATTATACCCTTTTATGGCACATTGAATTGCCTGTGAATTATATGCATCTGGTTGTAAACTGGCTGTCGGTACTGTGTTACATTTACGTAGCTTAATCTTGTAGTAGGTGAAGCTAACGTTGGCAAGCTTTGGTGCTCGTAGCTAGCTAGCTAAATGCATTGCAAGCTGCAACTGGGTCAGTCAGAGGCTGGCTAGATGTAAGTTAGCTTGCTTACTTACTGCTTAGAAATTTCATTTTGATTTGCCTGTTAACGTTTAAAATATGGTAGCTAATAAGAAATGAACGGCTAGGATTGCATAGCTAGCCAGTCAGCCAGGTACAACTCTTTTTCCACTGATGTTGTTTAACCTCAAAGTTGGATGCCTTGTGGTAATACCAATAGTAATGTTTTCTGAGTTGCACTTTTTGAGTCAGGTGATCATTGACTTCATGTAATTTATCTTGGGTTGGGACATTATAGCAAATATATCATTAACGTAATATGAAATGTAAAGTCTAGACGCCTCTGGACAGTGCATGTTATGTAGGGGAAACCGTTTCAAAGCAGCGCGAGAGAGTCCTGTCAGAAAGGCATCGATTTCAAACGTGATGACCATACTTGGTTTTGAAGCATGCAACACATATCAGTTCCTGGTGTTGTACTAGTCGTATCCTGATACAGAGCCTACTACGTGGCTCTGCATTTGTACTGGTGTTTTTGCTAAAGATGCGCCTTTCCCGTGCTTCCGTTATGGTGGTTGATATATGTAACATCTCTTTCCAGGATGAAATCCTTAAGGCGGCGGTTATGAAATATGGAAAAAACCAGTGGTCTCGAATTGCCTCCCTACTGCACCGAAAGTCCGCTAAACAGTGTAAAGCCAGATGGTGAGTGCAGTATCTGATCTGCAGCTGTATGTGACTAGTTCTACCCTAGCTAGAACAGTGGTTAGTTTGCTATAACTGACCAAATTTCCATTTCATACCATCTGTTTTGCAGGCATTGTGGAAACATTTTCTGTCAGCAAATCATAATGGCTAAATGAAAGTGTAATTACAAGTGTTCACTTTTCAAGCTTGCTTTAGGAAATATTGCAGAGGAAAATGCACACTGTTGAATTACATATAACAGACAGGATCCCCTTTCAAGTTTGAGTGAAGTTGAGTGTGTAATATCCTGTGTAAAGGTCAGAGCGCAGTCTCCAGAATGTTCTCTTGCGGGCTGCAGGTATGAGTGGTTGGACCCCAGCATTAAGAAGACAGAATGGTCTCGGGAGGAGGAAGAGAAGCTGCTCCATCTGGCCAAGCTGATGCCCACACAATGGAGGACCATCGCCCCCATCATCGGCAGAACTGCCGCACAGTGCCTGGAGCACTATGAGTTCCTGCTGTGAGTGTTGGGAGTTGAAGTACAGTGTGTAAATGCATGGGGTGTTGATGCAAATTATTGCACAGTGAAAATCCGCAGTGCTGTATGGAGCATACGTGCATAGTGCTGACATGTAGTGTTTGTGCACGGCATGCCAGTGCACTGTGCTTGAATTTGTTCGCTCTCTATGTCAATGTAAAATTAGATGTGGACATCACATGATCGATTAGAAGCCACGCCCCCCTTCTCCATGCATCTTTAAGTTTTAATACAGAAAGACGCTGCAATGAATGAGGTAACTGCATTGGTAACAGATGAAGGAAGTGAACTTGTGCTGTTTGCTCCAGAGACAAAGCTGCTCAGAGAGACAATGAAGAGGACACAGCGGATGACCCTCGCAAACTCAAACCGGGAGAGATTGACCCCAACCCTGAGACCAAGCCCGCCCGGCCAGACCCTGTGGACATGGACGAAGGTGACATTTTTGAATCCTGAGTGTCCACTTCTCTGACCACTTTGAAAGTGACCCAGGCTGAGTTATGCCTGAGACATTACCCTAGCTATAGGTCTGATAAACCCAAGGCATTTTCACTGATAGTTGAGCTAATTTAATGTAGCGGTTTCTGCTTAACGCCGTATGTCTGATCCCCAGATGAGCTGGAGATGCTGTCAGAGGCCAGGGCTCGTCTGGCCAACACTCAGGGCAAGAAGGCCAAGCGGAAAGCCAGGGAGAAGCAGCTGGAAGAAGCCAGGTACAACACACACTGAGTACTGTCTGAATGACTGGGTATTGTACTGTCAAAATGTATTGAATCATTGGGTATTGTATTGCCAGATTGTACTGAATCAATAGGTACTGTCCAGTCAGCATGTACTGAATCACTAAGTACTGTGCAGTCAGAGTGTACTGAATCACTGAGTACTGTTCAGTTACATTTAACTGAATCAATTTGTATTATACAGTCAGAATGCATTGAATCGGTGGGTGATTTTGTACATAACTTTGGTCTCTGTAATGTAGAACTGAAGTCACAGCAATTATTTCACTGAAGACGCTTGGTAGCATGCTTGTATTGTCCAGCACTCATGGGAATCGATGCTTTTGCTGATGACATCTGTCAGTCGAAGACATGTTCACGCGTGATGTTGGCTCCCGACACGGTAGTTTGAATGACCCTGTGCCCGCCTCACCCCTCCCCTTGCCCTGGCCCCGCCCTGCCTCACCCCTCCCCCTCCCCCTGCCCTGGCCCCGCCCAGGCGCCTGGCCGCCCTGCAGAAGCGGCGTGAGCTGAGGGCCGCTGGAATCGACGTCCAGAAGAAGAGGAAGAAGAAACGAGGTGTGGACTACAACGCAGAGATCCCCTTCGAGAAGAAGCCCGCACAGGGATTCTACGACACATCCATGGAGAACTACCAGTCCCTGGAGCCCAACTTCAAACGCCTGCGTCAGCAGCACCTTGACGGAGAGCTGAGGAAGTGAGTAAAGACTGTGCAAACACACTGGTCCTGTACCAGATAAACACTGTGAACACCGTTGCATATTCACCTAGTGAGAGAATTTTAGAAGTCCACTTGCACCTGGAGATTTACATTAAGGATGCACAGTATGAATTTCTTCTCTCTCTCTTGCACACACACACACACATCTTCTGAATTGCACTCACCTGAAAAAATATTTTGGTTGGGAAATAATTGCCTACAGGTTAGCGTTGAATTTTTCTGTATTGGACTAGCCTGCTGGCTTCTGTACATATTCATGCGTAACAGCTTTAAGTGCCATAACCTCCGCAGGCGTTCCTTAATGTGACTTTAACGCTGTACTTGTTGTGCTTCCTTTGTGCAGCGAAAAGGAGGAGAGGGAGCGGAAGAAGGATCGGCAGAAGATGAAGAAGAGGAAGGAGTCTGACCTTCCCTCAGCCATCCTACAGACCAGCGGAGTGTCCGAGTTCACCAAGAAGAGGAGCAAGCTGGTCCTCCCTGCCCCACAGGTAAGCTGTGTGTGTCTGTCTGTCTGTTTGTCTGTCTGTCTGTCTGTCAGTTTGCTCTCAGCTCTTCCCAGTTCATAATTACTAAGCTCATACAGGACCCTTAGCAAGGTGATTATACTTAATAAGCTTATGGTAACAATTTTTACTGACTGTTCTTCATTTTGTTGTTATTGTAGATCTCAGACGCTGAGCTGGAGGAGGTGGTGAAGCTGGGCCAGGCCAGCGAGGTCGCTCGTCAGACCGCTGAGGAGTCTGGGATCACCAACTCCGCCTCCAGCGCCCTGCTGTCCGAGTACAACGTCACCAACAGCAGCATGGCCCTGCGCACCCCCAAAACCCCTGCTGCCCAGGACAAGATTCTACAGGTACCCCCTTCACACCTTACACACCTTATATACAGGTACCCCCTTCACACCTTACACACCTTATACACAGGTACCCACTTATACACCTTACACACCGTTCCCTTACACACTTTACACTCCATATACACAGGTACCACCTTACACACAGGTCCTTCATGCATTTTACTCACATTATACACTGGTACCCTCTTAAACACAAGTCCCTTACATAGTGTACATACCTTTTACCGACACCTTAGCACACCTACCACACGTTATGCACCGGTGCCTCTGTACACACCTCAGGCTGAGTAAATGCCAAGTTGAGTACAGTGACGGTGGCAGTGTTGACCAGCTCTGGCTCAGTCTGAAAAAGACACAGTGCTCTATAACAATTTACTGCAGGATGACATCCAGCTGTATTGAACTTTATCCAACAGAGTAAACAGGTGACAGGTCCTCCAGCTGTGTGTAATGTAAACAATTTTGCTGATAAAATTAAACAATGTGTGGCAGCTGGGGTCGCACTGACAGAAGGAGCTCCTGTTTGGCAGAAAGTAGGACTCAGTGCAACACGTTATTGTGTGAGAGCACCTGTGGATGCCTTGGAGCAAATTTCCGTGTTGAGCCACAGCCAGTGTTGGAATGAGCGTGGTCTAATTTGCTTTATATTCATCCCATTTTTTCTGTCTGCCAAGCATTTTACTTTTAAATTTTTAAATCATAAAATTTTAGCGGGTTGCTGGATTGGCTCGTTCGGTTAAGGCACCTTACTGTGGTGAATGGATGAGCCTCTCGGCCTCAGGTTAAATCTGAACCAGGCCAGTCGCAACTGCCCCGCAACCGGTAGCAATTGGCGGGTTCATGGTTCACATGGGAGGGTTCAGTCGCACAGGGCTCCGTGTTCATTGCCGCGTAGCAACCCCTGCTGGTCAATTGGGCGCCCATGAATCGCAGCCAAAAGCCGCATATGAAAGGTCTTCCTCCGACTCCACTCTGTGAGCTCAAGTGTAGTCTGTGGTGTGTAAAGAAGCAGCTGGCTACACCCTGAATCTTGGTGGAGAACCGTGGATGTCTGTGTTCCTGAAACAGCAGTGGGAGATGATTGGACCTTCCAATACTGGGTTGGAATTGGATATACTCAAATTATTTTTAAGTTAAGTGTATAAAAAATAAAACGTATTATAATCCAGCCTCACAAAGACACAAGGAATATCTGGCTAGCTAGCTGGTCGCTGTGCTTCCGTTGCTGTATATCCTTGGCTGTGCATCGCTGGTCACACTCAGTGGTCAGGTTTGTGGTTGTAAGGAGCTACGGTATGAGAGCTCCTATTGACCGATGAGTCGGTTTGGAGACACAAGGTGCAATGCATTCTGGGGTTTGTTTGAGACGTGCATTGCTGAAGAGCTGATTATGAAATTTCAGATTATCTCACATTACTGTTTGAATGAAATGGTTTTACTAATAAATATAGTATAATTGTCAATATTATAATTGGATTTCTGGTACGCTGGAAAGATGAGAAGCAGCCTGTCATTATAATATTGTGGTGTCATTTCAATGTAAGGGCAATTTCCCTTTGGTCTGACTGCAGTGTTTTATGCGTTTCCCACAGGAAGCCCAGAATTTGATGGCTCTGACCAACGTGGACACGCCTCTGAAAGGTGGTCTGAACACACCTCTCCACGAGAGCGACTTCTCCGGGGTCACCCCTCAAAGACAGGTGGTGCAGACCCCCAACACGGTGCTGGCTACGCCCTTCAGGTAAGGACAATCCTGCATGCACAAGGGGACCTCCAGTGATCCTCTTCTATTGGAGCTCCTCGGTTTAGGACTCATGACTTGGGGTTTTAAATTGTGCCTAGATAAAGCACTTGGATTCAGTGGTTTTGGTTTACAACTTTACCCTCTGGATGTGGGGTCTGGAATGCCTACCAAATGTGTGGACAGTAGACGGGGTTCCAGCTTGGTTTGTGACATCATTTCCTGCCGCGTTTCCCCACAGGACCCCGAGTCACGGAGCAGAGGGCCTGACCCCCCAGGGCGGACTGACCCCTAAGCCCCCAGTGGGCGTGACCCCCAGCCGGACCCCCCTGAGGGACAAACTCAACATCAACGCCGAGGAGGGGATGGTGGACTACTCCGACCCCGCCTTCGCCAAACACCTGGTGGGTCACGTGTGCCTGGCCCCAGGAAGCAGGGGATTATGAGACTGCGCCTGAAACCCAGAGCGTGTGCGCGGCGAGCCTGACCCCTCTGTGTTTTTTTCTTTTTTTCCCCCCCCGTGATAGCAAAGGGAGTCGCGAGAGCAGCTGAAGATGGGCCTCATGGGGCTGCCCCTGCCCAAGAACGACTTTGAGATCGTGCTGCCGGAGAACGCCGAGAGGGAGCTGGAGGAGCGCGAGATGGACGAGAGCTTCGTGGAGGACGCCTCTGAAATAGAGCTGCGCAAACAGGTTTGTAGCAAACCTGGGCCCCCTGTAGGAGAGGGTTGGTCAGTACAATACAGATGTGTTTTGAAAATGGCAGTTTTTTCTTTACGGTCTGCAGTCCCTAGCCGCACATGGGATTGGCGTATGGGTTGAGAAGCACACAATCTCATAGTCCCATGATGCGGTGCTGTGCGTTGCTAAAGATGATGCATTTGACTTCTTCAGGTTGCCAGAGATGCGGAGCGTGAGAAGGAGCTGAAACAGAGACACGTGGCGGTGCAGAGGGCTTTGCCCCGCCCCTCAGAGGTCAGTCACATGACAATCTTTGGCCCCACCTCACCCTACAGTTTTCCCTACCCCTCAGAGTGTCACTCGCATGACAATCTTTAGCCCCTCCCTGCAGTTTTCCTCAGAGGTTAGATGTGTGATGACCTTTGGCCCCACCCCTCAGAGGTCAATCCCACAATGATATATATATTCCTGCCCTGCAGCTTGCCCCGCCCATCAGAGATCAATCCCATGGCCATTCTTAGCTCCACTCAGTTAAATACTCAATTAGAAAAACTCCCCAGTTAAACGCTCAACTGCATTCAGTTTCACAAGTCCATTCGCAGTTTTTCCGCTGCAGAGAAGCAGGATGTGCGTGGACGCGCTCGGTGTTTGACGAACGTGTGCGTGTCGATTGACCGGTCAGGTGAACGAGACCATCCTGAGGCCGCAGAGCGTGGAGCCTCCGCTGACGGACCTGCAGCAGGCGGAGGAGCTGATCAAGAGGGAGATGATCACCATGATCCACCACGACAGCCTGCACCACCCTTACAGCGAGCCCCTCAGCAAGAAGACCAAGGGCCCCGGCTCCAGCTCCAACAACGCTGAGCACATCGCCTACCTGGACAAGATACCCTACACCAAGGTGACCGAGGACGACCTGAGGAAGGTGGGTCGCTCTCCTCTTCGTCGGGTCCCTGTAATGGTACTGAGAGACAACTCAACTTCAGGACAGCTCAACGGTTAAAAAACGCTTTTTGACCGAGTTCTGACCATTCGCTCAAAAGTGACGCTGCAGCGGTTCAGCTGGAACATAATAAATCATAATGACAGGTAGTGGTCGTTCAGCCCATCTAGACTTTTAGTTTACCAGCAGACTATTCAGGAGTGTAGTTATGACCACATAGATGAACATGCTGGAATGCTTGTCTGTGTCTCTCTCTCTCTCTTTTTCTCAGTTAGTCAGGAACCATGTTGAGTAATTGCGGTCTGTGTCTCTAATAGGCTGGCAGGTGGAGGTAGCATGTTGAGTAAGAACAGTCTCTCTCTCTGTTAGATAGGCAGGTGGAGGTAGCATGTTGAGTAAGAACAGTCTCTGTGTTAGATAGACAGGTGGAGGTGGCATGTTTAGTAAGTGTGGTCTCCATCTCTGCGTGCGTTGGACAGGCGGATGAGCTGCTGGTGCAGGAGATGGAGGTGGTGAAGCACGGCATGGGCCACGGGGACCTGTCCATGGAGGCCTACAGCCAGGTGTGGGAGGAGTGCTACAGCCAGGTGCTGTACCTGCCCGGGCAGAGCCGCTACACCCGAGCCAACCTGGCCAGCAAGAAGGACCGCATCGAGTCTCTGGAGAAGAAGCTGGAGGTGAGCCCTGCATACGTTCAGCACAGTTTCTGCTGGGTCGGGATACTGGCTGTTTCCATTGGCCCAGACAGTTCTTAAGTGCAATTAAGAATGTTGTAAGTAAAGAAGTTTCTGACTACCAGCCAACTTTACAATAACTGGTATTGGGGCATTCAAGGGTTCGTCGTCAAAAGCAAGAACATAGACTAGCATGACATGACATAATGAGAAGGCAATTCAGCCCAACAACCCTTGCCGTTTTCCTACCACTGAAGTGTACCTAGTGCTCGGTTTACCTACAATCTAGGTAGTATTTAGCACCTTATCAAGCCTGGTCTTGAAAACCCTGCAGAGTTTCTGCCTCTACTTCATGACCTGACAAGCTATTCCACACTGTGGAAGGTACTAGGTAACTCCAAAGCAGCTTGTAAAACCAGCAGGTCATCAGGAACCTCTAGTAATATTTAAAATATCCTTCATTACACACACAAACTGTTGGGTCCAAAAGTTGTCACTAAGTCTGTTTGGTGTCCTTCCAGCAGGGGGCAGCATTGTTTGTTTATTTCTAATGGGAGATTTTTATTGGAAGCATTGAATTAGGGTGGAAAACCACAGTACTGTTGATATAAACTTGCCATGCGGTAGTCTTTTACACATTTGGTGAGTCAAGCCCTTTTAATGTTTATCAAATAGTTTGTCATAATATTATCACCTGCAGCAGATGTTTCATAAGACCTCGAATATAATGGAAGTTTGGTGGACGTTATTCCCAAGAAATGGTCAGTTATGCATACAAAGTAGCATGCAGCAAGTGAATGCGTATAATTTTATTTCCCATTATTTTATGTCTTCCCACCTCCCTTCTAAACAGATTAAACACAAATTTGGCCCAAGTACTTCCAGACAGTAGATAGAGACACGTTAATGTTATTGAGGAGGCGGTTGCGTTTCTTGGCTGGAAAATCGGGGCGTGAGCTTGGCCTTGATTCAGACAACATCTGCCTTCTGAATGAAGGCATTTGGGACCTGCAGCCACTTTAATTACGGATATAAAGGCAGCTGGTGCAGGCCGGCCAATCACAGCGCCGTCCGTCGAATGAATAGTGACGCGATTGGCTGGAGTCTGGTAATGTGTTCGTGGATCCTCTTTCGTGCCGTCTGGAAAGAGGATTCCCGGACAGCGCTTATTGGATCTGGAGCTCTTCGTCAGCACCCCTATCGCACGCTAAGCGCGCGGGAGAGGCGCGAGGGTGCCCCCTGCTGGTCGTCTCGTGCAGCGTCAGGACCGCAGAGCGCCAGAGCCGTCTGAGCTAACGGAGGGCTCCGGGTTTCTTTAGCCTTTTTACAGAAACTCTGACGGGAAGCTGCGAGTTTGGGGTTTTTTTTATTTTTATTTGGTTTCCCTCCTCCTCCTCCGTCGGCGCTGGTTCGCGTCAGCGAGGCGGAGCGCTCGGATTACAGCGCTCGCGTACAGCGGCCCTGCTGACGGGAATCCCAGCTCCGCGCGGCCTGTTCCAGTAAAACTGCCCAGCCCTGCTGGGAAGCCGGGGGTGGGGGACGGTTCAATCCAGGACTAGAGGGGCTGCCCCGGGGGCGGGGGGGCGGGAGGGGGGGAGCTGGGGGGGGGGGTGTTGGTGTGTTGATGTTGGGAAAAGTCTGTTGTTGTTGCGGGGTTTTTTTTTTGTTGCCAAAATCAATTTTTTTCTGACAGAGTACTGGCTGTTCTCTCGCGTGTCATGCACATTTGTAAAAGTAAAATTTGATTCTAAGTCCCTGTGTGTGTGTGTGTGTGTGTGCACGCGCACGCGCATGCACGTGTTAGGTTTGGCAGTAGTACTCTTCGGTATCCAACACCGTGCTCTGTCACCAGTAGTGCTGGATATTTTTATTTGCTCTGCAGAGGGATTGCAGGGCTTTTGCTTCATGTGCCGATTTATAAGCGGATTGAGGATTGTGTGTGTGTGTGTGTGTGTATGTGCGTGCGCGTATGCGTGCGTAGTAGTAGCTGGATGGACAGGTCCTGCTATCCCTCCTTCTAGTTCCTCGATCCACTATGTTCTGCCTGGCAATGGGAGGTTCTGTTGCTTTATTCCTATAGTTGCGCAAAGAATATGTAAAACTGCATTTACCTCAGGAAGAGCGTTATCTCACGAGGGGCGCCTCCGTTCCCGCCGCAGGTGAACCGCGGCCACATGACGGCGGAGGCCAAGCGCGCGGCGAAGATGGAGAAGAAGATGAAGGTGCTGCTGGGGGGCTACCAGTCGCGGGCCATGGGCCTGGTGAAGCAGCTGGGCGACCTCTGGGACCAGGTGGAGCAGGCGCAGGTGGAGCTCCGCACCTTCCAGGAGCTGAAGAAGCAGGAGGACACCGCCATCCCGCGGCGCCAAGAGGTCAGAGGTCACGCCCGAGCCGCCGGCCCCATTAGCCCGGCTGCGGTGCCGTCGAGCCTCGCTTGGCTTTCTCAGTAATGAGTTTAGTCCTTTTCAGCGGCGTGTTTTTGTACATTTAGCCATGAAATCAGATTGATCGCCTGGATTAGCATTTAAATGCTTGTAACTTATCTTTAAAAAGAGTTTCTTAAATAAAGTACTCGTCAAGTACCCTGAGTAGGCCACAAATAATCCGGTCATTGTTTTCCTAATTAGAAGTAATAATGAATGCAAATCGCCCTACACTAATTATTCGTGCGGAGATTGAGATTCCTGTTTTCGCCCTAAAGCATGACGTTTGTTTGTTGGGAAATTAGATATTTGGAGCGGCAGAATGTTGCGGTATGTAGCGCTTGCTAATGCAGAGTTTTTATGTCTCTGTTCCACAGGCCCTCAGGGAAGATGTACAGAGACAGCAGGAGAGAGAGAAGGAGCTGCAGCAGAGGTTTGCAGACCTCCTGCTGGATAAAGAGACCATGCTGTCCTCCAAGGCCTAAACCCATCCCCCCGCCCCCTTTACTGTGACATCACTGCAGTTTGCTCCGCCCCCCAACCCAAAGGCCTGCCCCCTCACCCCTGCCTCTGCAATGACATCCCTGCATTCTGTGTGCCGGCTGTAATAAATTGCTCTGAATCTGTTAGTTGTAGCTCCTGCTTCTAATGGACCCGTCGCTCAAAAGGCCTGCAAGTTAGAACCGTAACATAGAACCAGTCCAGTTCACATGGTAGCGTAGGCTGTTGACTGCATCATTAAAAATGCATACCAGTGTTTTCATGGCTCTCTGTGTATGACATGGCTTATAATAATGTGCTGTCGTTTTACACATCCGTACTGACCGTAATAAACAGTTTAACGCCTCTTTTTTTAATTATGGAAAGGGATTTTGTGCTGATGCATGGTTCTTCCCGCCATTCTAGCAAGCGTATCTGTGCTATTCTCAGAAGCGGGCTCTCTTCCATGAGTAAGCGTTTCTTTCACAGAAAGCAGCGTGTGAAATGACTCGGTCCCCACTGTCTGCACAGCTTGGTAAAAACTTTTTAAATGCTCATATTTTGTGCCCTCTGTGTGGGTTTCCTGGACCGCTGGACAAATGAGAACGTGTAAACGGGGCTGTCCCTTCCGTTGAATTTTTTTTTTTCTTACGCTCTCAAGTCTGTTATGTGTTGTACTGACTGAGGAGAGATTACACCGTCTCTCTATGGGATGAATAAAATTCACTGTTGTTTTCACTGCTGTTATTGCAGTGTTTTTTAAAAAAAAGTCCATTAAAGCCTAAATGCGCTTGTGCCGTTGTTGCTGCTGCTTGTGAAGGTGTGCGCTCACTGGGTCTGTATACTGTATACCAAGTTCTCCTTGGGGGAGGGGGTGGGGTAGGGTAGGTCAACCAAGGCTGTTTTCGATTGGCCGACATCACCGAGTCCTAAGGCTCCCCAGGCTCGTGCAGCCCACCGGCAGTCTGCAATAAGAGACGTGTACCCCTCGTACAGTCTGGGCACGCTTTCTCCAGTAGCTGTGTGGATATAGCCCAGGACTGCTCAGATCTGGCCCTGGGGGCCTGTAGTACTGCTGGGTTTCATTCCGCCCCTTTAATCTATCTGGGACTGATTTAAACCTGACACACCAGCTGAGTGTCATCTTATGGCCAATCAGCGACATTATTTGACTGCGGACTAATGACTATCAGGCAGAAGAGGGAACCAGCAAGCACTGCTGACCTTGAGGGCCCGATTTGAGTATCCCTGATATAAACCCCTTACTGACAGGTGAGTGTGTCGACATTAGTGCTCCTTGTATGCATGCAGGTGGGCCAGCACAGATTTCAGAGCCACACTAAGTAAAGGACAAAATAAACAACCTAGGATGCTTGAATTATTCACCAACTTGTATTTGACTAGCATTGCGAGTAAAATAACAATGGTCTAGTGCAGTGGTGTCCAATCGTGTCACGGAGGGCTGAGCGTATGCAGATTTTCATTCCAACCAATCACTTCACCTGCTGATTTCACTGATTACCACCTTCACCTAGAGAGGAGGAACTAATTGGTGAAATCAGCGGGTGAAGTGGTTGGCAGGAATGAAAACCTATGTACTCAAGGCCCTCCATGGCACATGATTGGGCCCCACTAGTCTAGTGGCTTGAACTATTCAAATGGGTTTAGTCAACTGACTCCTGACAGTTTCACACATTGAAAGTTCCTTGTACATAGTCAATTGTACTGTCATTTGTGCAACGAATGAGTAGTTCGAGAAAAGAAGTGATCTGGTATTTATCTGTAAAAATGACTATTTGAGAATGAATTCGAAATAATTGTTTGATGCTAACCAGTGTAAGAGGGGGGCAATAGTTCAGTTCACTGCAGTTATGTCCCACTGAAGGCCTGGTATTTGTTTAAGCCAACACAACCTGTCATTAACTCTTTAAATATACACAGCCTTGGAACTTCAGGGCGAGTAGAAGGTAACTGAATCTCTGTGTATATGGATTTTAAGTGCAGGTTTCCAAAAGCGCGAGTCTCCCACTGGAGTGTACAGTTTAAACAACGTACAGTAACAGATCAAACGCAGCGTGAGCCAACAGACGGAGGTGCCCCTGAATGCGTCATGAATTTAAGGCTGTCATTACTGCTGCTTACAATCCGTAATTGGCATGAAATTTTGCCTGCAGCTGAGGAATTTGAGAGCTAGGCTAAAGCTAATGATATTTCCGGTTTCTATTCAAGGACTGGGCACTGGAACAGTAGGCAACAACAGTTCTCTTCAGTCAGGGTGAGAAAGACTATCTTGCTGACAGAATACAAAATACAAGAAAAAAAATTATCATTCAATCGTAAAACTACATGGACAACAAATTCAGAATCTGAATAGGAGACGCCAGTAGTACTGTATTTTGAGTTTCATTTCAAAATGGCCTTGTAAATCTTTACTGACGTCCTGTGTTCCTGTAAAAATTCATTGTGACATATTCAACATCCGAAAACAATTTCCATTACATTGCACAGCTTGTTACTGGACATTTGGACAAAGCAGAATTGTTTGACCATTTGGACTTATTTTTAAAAATATGCTGAAGTTCTTAACTATCAATCTATCGAAGCAAACAGTTTCTTAAGTATTACTCAATGCGTACAATGCATTCTTAAATAGTCCAGTGTTGTCCTTTGAAAACACCCTTGAGTATAGGCAAAAACAAAACCAGGTGTATATAATTGAAAGCAGCAGAACCAAAAGCCCAGTTTTCTTTTGAAGTTAAAGGATTTGCACTGACACAAGCAGCTGATAATGCAAACCTGTTTTATCATATTCATGAAATTTTGTATGAAAGCTATAAAAGACAGATAATGGGGTTTCAAATCTACACAGATGCAAAAGAACAACGTTTTACTGAATAGATGAGCCTGGTAGATTTACTGCACCCGGAATGGGCATGCAATTTCAGGAAAATGGAACATTTTATGAGTGACATTTTGGTTTTCTACGAAGGGTAAAAAATAAATCCCATTTTATTTCAGTGATGTGGAATTTACAGATTCACAGTGACAGTGCAGGCGGAGGGATCTGCACTCATGCGTCATACAAAACCAGTTGTGAACTCACTTGTATGATTCAGTCAAAGTGCTTTGCCATGGAGGTCAGCCTTTTTAACCACAAGCGCAAATGGCCTTGGTTATGACTGTTGTCCTGAGGGAAGTGACGGCTCAGAAGTGGTTTAAATGCACACGGCTCATTTTACAATATGTTATTGAAAAACAAATTACAATATAATTAGCCCACGTATTTTACACGTATCTCCTGTTCATAGTGTCCTTAGAATTTGCGCATCAGCCAAATTAATCTAAATGTAATTTGCTTTTTTACCACAATATGGTCAGACCACACCATAACCATCCTACACTGCATGTCTGATGTGGTCTCAGAACAGGACAGGAGTGGTGGCTATATTAATGTAACGAAATTATTTAAGGTTAGTGTGTCCTCTCTCAGAGTGAAGTCGGGGGCAACTTCAGACTTATATTTTAGGCGTGAGTGTTGTGCCAAGTGGAGCATGGAAAAACAACTATTTAGGTGCATATAATTCAGTGACAAGCCCAGTTTCTTTGCAAGCTCATATTATCACTGACCTCACTCTGATTTTTTTCTGTGGTCTCACAAAACTGTCTGCCTGCTATAATTCTAGATCATTTTTGATACTCTCACTTGAGTTCTCCATGCTCTTGGTCAGCTTTTCCCATGTTCTGTGCTTATAATAAGACTAGTTCTGTGTTCATGATTTAAAGCTCATTCTCAGCGGAGGGTGAGGGGGCTTATGGGATACATATCACTGGTAAAATGCAGATTGATGGGGCTGACCGGGAGACACGCGTCAGACACACTTCTACGGCATTACAGAGCATGCTTCCGCACTTGGACTCGGATGCACAATCTCAGGCTGAGTCCTGATCTGCCAGGTGCTGATCATGACTCAAAGCCCTGTTCTGCTCCAGAAACTGTGCCCAGCAAGCAGACTCAGCTGCTATAAATCTGCAACTAAATGACAAACGTGCTGAAAAGTCATTGGACAGCTGTTGGCAGTCAGTGCCAGCACGGCACCATGCTGACGGTGAAGCAGTATTTGCCATTCATGGGACGCTGAAGGGATTTAGTCTTTATTACTTTAAAACTGTTTTTTGCTAATGTGTTATTTCGCTACCACAAGATTGAGTTGGCAATTGAATATGCCACTTGGTTTTTAATAGCTTATTAATATGCAACTAATGTCTCTTTCAATTAATTTCTGTTTTCTAGGTAAATAGGACACACATTTTTCTGTTGTATGTAAACAAAAAACAAAAACATAATCTGAGAATTCTTACTTCTTATCTGTATCATTGTGCATTCTTAACCAAGGAGGTGTCCTCCATATAGAACGTTAACCTCTTTGTCTTAACCAGGAATCTGATGTCATGTATGAGATTTTAATCTAGTATGTTTAATCTAGTATGACTTCCCGTAGTTACTCTGCACAACTGTATTCATTGACCTGAGATCCTATGAAGATGCCAGCAGACATACTTTCCCATGATGTCATCTGTCATTAGCTCGCACAGGAAGGGAGCATTTCACAGGCGGCTAGTGTGAAAACCTTATCTACTTCTCAGATTCCCTCAGCCATGAAAGACACAGGAACTGAAAAACAGGAAACTGTAAGCAAGCAAGATGTGAGTCAGCACACGGCCGCTGTGGAGTTCCCCGTAACGGCAGACAGAGTCTCACGCAGAGATGATGGAGTGTGGAGTATTTAACCCGTAAAAGGTCAACTCTGGCTAATTCACGAACAGTACCGTCATTAGAGAACACTGAGAGACAGCGGTCATTAGCCAATCTGCAGATCTTATAATAGTGCCTGTGCTCATTAACACCACCCCTGTGGGGCCTGCAGGAGCCTTTAGCCATTCTCACAGTCAGAGTCCCCCCGCAGTTCCGCACATGTTCAGGGCTGAAAACCTGACCGCTTTGCTCCAACGGTTTTTATTACATCCCGGATTTAGATGGAGGGATAAAGATGGGGAGACGGAGGCGGGGGCCTTTGATGGAAAGACAAGACACATCGAGAGGAACCCTGAGGGAACAAAGCCTGTGAAAGGGATGGGAAAAAAAATGAATATTTACATAAATTAAGTACAAGAACAAAGGACAGAAATGGACAGAACTGACAGGAGGAAGTCTGAAACTGCCAAAGCGCCGAAAACGTTTCTCACAATGGTCGACACAGTCAGACTGGCTGTTGGGCCAAGTAAGCCTTGTCCTCCAGTGAACTAACTGAGGAATAGTTCGCAGACAAATGTGATCCAAAATTAAGACCAGGAGGTCTCAAAGCACAATATGACACAACAAAATGCCAGTCTGCTAGTGCAAATATGACATGTATCTAGCTGTCCTCTCTCTGTACAGCCAAACAAAGCACACAAATCTTGCCTCTTCTCCAGTGACCAGTTTTTATTTCAGATGGATAGAAATGATTTCGCCAAGTATTTATTCATTTTCTCAGTTTAGGTCTGTCACTAGCTGCTTTGTCCCAGGATCCACTCTTTAACGGAAATACGATGAAGAGCACAGTAATGAGGAGTGTGAGGCTGGTGTGTTATTACCATTCAGCCCGGGATCCCACAGGGAGAACTGCATTCCGTTACAAATCAGGCTTGTTGCACGAGTCTCATTTCGCACACAGCCCAAACGACTCTGGGGAGAACGCTCGAGTCGAGCGGAATAATTCAAACTATTTTGGAGCTGAATCAGAGGATGCGTAATTACAAACGGAGTCGCAGTGATTTGTGTGAAATGCCTTTAATGGTTGCGACTCACCCCATGTGACCTCTCCCTGTGTGATCGCAGGGCTCTCTCGTCCTTTTCTCCCAAGACAGAGAGAGAGAGATGCAGAAAATGTAACAAAATATGCTAACGTGAGGTATTATTCAGACAGAAAATATCTTCTGCGCTGTTCCATGGATTGGATTGTCAAAAATTAAAATGACTCAAATATTCGCTTACAGTGGTTTGAGCCTGCATTGTTAAATCTTATGCTCAACACACTTTAACAGCTTTTGACAAAAAGGCTCAAATAAAATCCAGATATTTAAGTAATATTTCAGCAAAGTATCATATGTATACTAGGTTTAACACAGCAATATACCATCTGACTATCAGCATTCAGAATACTGATTTGAGGGATTTCAACCACTTACATACAAGGGATTACATAACTGCAAAGCTGAAGTAAATAGACAACCCAATAAAAAACCCCAAAAAACCCAAATAAAGCAGGTCGGACAAGACCTAAAAACATTCTTTAGAAATTCTCCACAGTAATTTTTATCTGTATCTTCTGGGCGTGATACCCTACTTAACCCCATCCCAAGAACTAAAGAACCACATCAGAGACAACAGCAAAAGGCTCTGGAATGGTCACGAGGCTGTTTGACTGTTTTTTTGGTGCGGTCTTTGGCAGGTCGCCGTTTCTTTTTGAAAGGAGTCGGGCCACGCGCCAGAGACGAATGTGCCTAATTGCATTTCTGTCAGGTAATGGCTCTGGAGAGGGGACAGATTGTTCTCTGACGGTTGGTTCTGTGAGGGCCTGTGTTTGGGTTGGAACCAAATGAATGAGAGATTGTGTGGAAAGGAAATTAAAAAATGCAGGGTTGTAATTTACAGCCGGGCGAAACTGATTGAACTTCTTTTTCAGCTGCTTGGCTCCAAGGCTGCCAAATACGCCACAGCTGAATGAGAGATGAGATTCTCTGGTATAAGACTGTTTCCGAGGAAATCAAGAGGCAGTTCCAGCGATGAATTTCACTGTACAACTAAGAGATTAAACTAAGAGTCTGATGGCTTTTACATTCAAACGCACTACATTCGATACATATCTGATAAGACTTTTCTTGCTTTTTCATAAGTCAATTAATAACTTGGAAAAAAACTGGATGTAATGTTAATGCATAAAGGGTAAGCAACAGACATTTAAAAAATTGAATACGCCAGCGAAATGGAAGTTGTCCTATTTTATTATTCACAATGTTACAATCAGTATCAATGTTACCACAATGGTATCAGTCTTCTCATATGAATCTGGGCAAAATAGCTTAAAAGCGAATTTTTCAAGAAGTGCTCAGGTTGTCAACTTCAACCAACTGCAATCACCTCTGGCTCAAACTTGAACAGCTGTATTGGTATGAGGCTCAGTGATTAGGTCGTTACAGACTCATCAGGGTCACCTCAGTCACTGATAATGTCCTTTGATTCAGACTGAAATATTTCAGTCCTGTCCATTTTTGTCATCTTTGTAACCAAATATTGTCCATTTCTGTCATCTTACAACCTAAATGTATAACAGCAGAGCTGTTTGTGTTTTCCCTATTACGTCACACATCACAGGGTGTCTCCCAGGAGTGATCCATTTGTCAAATGTGGAGCCATACTAACAGCAATTTCAGCTTAATTTAGTGAAAAGTCACTAGACTAAAAATAATTGGTCTAATATCTTTGGGGGGATGCTGTTATGTGGTGCTTACCATTTAAGGACAACACTTCTAAAAATAATTCATTAAATTGAGGGGGGAAAGACTGACCAGTTTCGGAGCAAAGCTCCTTCATCAGAGTGAATGGACATTGTATCAGACAGAAAGAAAAAGGAAATGTAATCACTTCAGTCAGTAACAACCATGAGGCAATCACTCAGTGTACCCACGTGTGACCAAAGACATCAATTAATCAATCAAATACTCAATAACAAATCACAGAAACACAAATCCGAATAACAGACTGGTTGCGAGAAATTAAATCATAGGGGAATTAACCTTCATTTAAGCCCAAAGGCGTCAAAGTTTGTCAGCGTAAAATCCAATATGCCTCTCTTTTAAGAAGCAATTGAATTAAGTCTCCACCTCTTTCAAAGACTCTTACCTGCTCTTTGCTCACAAGGTGTGTGTGGAAGAATCATGTCCCTCCGCAGCATAATGTTTGCCGATGAAATAGCCTAAATTACGATTGCGAATCGACGTTTTGCGTTCCGCGAAAATTAACTTGAGAGAACGTTTAGTTTGCCCCACATACGACATAGCACAAATGCAAATTAACATATAAATCACACCTCTGACAAACTAATGAGTCCCCTATTTTTTATTGGTTGACCAGAATGTGGATGGGAAAAGGGTTTGGTATTAAAAGTATTTGAAAAATGAATACAATTACCACACTTAAAATGACTATCTGATCCAGTGGGAAGCCAGCTTGACGTTTGAGTTTTAGAGCACAATGTTTTCACTATCCTTTAAATTGGATGTTCGCCTAAGACACATCCTAGGGGGTCGGGTACATAAAACGTCTCTGGGCAGGATCATTACTATTATAGAATGATGTTTTTATAGCATTTTCTTAATTTGAGTGGAGAGAAGCGAATATTCAATAGAACAATAAATGGTCTCATCTACTCGAGTTTCATTCTCTTGCGATTTTTGGCAACGTAAAAAACCCCTGTCAGTCGATCGACCTCGTTCAAGGGTAGTAGATAATATTTGATCATTATAACTGCGGTCTTTCAATTTATTGTATAAAACATCTGACTTCAATTGAAATTCTCCTTCTGTAGACCTACTACAATTTCTTCTGTCACGTAAAAGCTGTCCCACAGGAATATTTCGAATTAAGTCTTGGATGTTGAATTTTAGCGGGAAAAAACAGTGTTCCGATCAGTGGGGTTGGTTAAAAAAAAGGGGGTTTTTGCAGTAATGTATTACTTCTCTATATTTGTAACTCTAAGAAATTGGTTGACTGATTGCTAAGCTCATGTTTAAATTTTACATTTTCATTGCATTTGGTTAATGTAACTGATGAATTCTAATAACTGAGATTCAGTTCCTGACCTGAAGTACAGTAAAAACACATTGTTAATATATCTCCTCCACAAAGAAATAAACAAATAGAAAGGATTGGAAACAGTATTGATAAATTTCATTTCCTAAAGTCCCATATATAATTTGACATATCTGGGTGAAAACAATGCAGCCATGGCAGTGCTCTAAGTTTGGAAAAAAAAAAAAAAAAAAAAAACTCAAAAATACAGGATCAGGTGACAAGGCACAGTCAGCATAATGGATATGACTACCTGTGGAGCTAAAATACTGGATTGTTGTCTTGTTATTATGCACACGTACAGACTATAACCATGCTATATTGTATGTGTTAGGTGCCTGCCCTATTCTGGGTTAATCGTGGATGTAAGAGGAGGAAATAAAATATCATATATCTTATTGACAGAACATCCTCTATATACCTCGTCACATTTAATTTCACCCTTTCTTTTTACCACAGAACAGAAACCTTTTGAACACATAGCATTACAGTACACACCTGGGTGCTAACCAGCTCTGTGCAGTACATATCCTGTTTAACAGAAGGAAATGTCTTTGACATATTTATACACAGTAGAAAAGGCCTGTAGAAATCTTGTGCAGCCACATTAATCATTTTTAAGGTTTCCTCACAATAAAATATTACCTCACACTTAGGAAAATGTTTCAGTAAATTAACCTAAACCTTTTCTTTTATTTGTTACACTTATAATTTTGAGGCTTTCTTAGTTGAAATGTTCTCATTCGTTCGCATGAACAAAAAAAAATTCTACTGAGAAAACCTTAAAAGTATAGGAACAATACATTTTAATTACATTGTGTTTATTCAATGAAGCATTTTTTCAGTGTGGTTTCAGCACAATCTTTACACGGACATCTGAATCCAAGGTAGAAGGTTTTACATTGTTGTGTGTGATTGCAGCTTTCTAGCCAGCACCCAACAAACAGCTAGCTTTCTCACTGTAAATTAAATATTATTTCAGAGCTGCAGTTTAAGCACATCATGATAACATGGTGTCTGCTGTAGATGGTATACTGTCATACAGCATTATATGTGCTTAATTATGATGAACATGGCTCTTTAATTGCATAATACAGGCAACTGTGTCTGCTATATCACTGGCACTGACTCACACAAACTCTGTAATCACACTTCCACAAAAAGCATAAAAGTTTTTGCCATTTTTAAAGCTTCCAAACAAGACTGTGCTAGGACATCTGGGGATTCCCCAAGAGAGCTTCTTCCTGCCCCAGCAGCAGTTTTGGCTGTGTGGGAGCACATTCACATGGTAAGGCATACTTCTCCTGTGTGGAACAGGAAGCATGGACACATAGATGATCCGACAAGTATTTCTGCTATTACTGATACGGTGAGATGGGACAGAGCTTGACCTTCTGCTCCTTATGTAAAATGAGAGTGGTGGAGACAGGCTTGTAAGGACCTAGGATCCCAAAGTCTCTGTTACAAAACTGAGCCATTTTGGCTCAAGCTAGAAATCTATAAGGGGAAGCTACAGGAGTCCCAGCTTTACAACCAGCTGCAGTTTCTGAGGCCTCCAACTCAGGTCTCTTCTGTCATCAGCCAGATTCAGCACAGCTAGACCAGCCTCTGCTGGACCAGTCCAGGCCCACTACAACCAGAGTATCTTAGGCTACTGGAAATAGAGAACAGTGCCAGGATGTTTTTCTGCCTGAGATAAAACGCACAGTATATTGTCATGTATCGTAATATCATATAAAAATTGTTTAACGGTTAAGTACCGTTTTTTACTTATCTCTGTTGGAATCCACATTGGACATAAGTGCCTACTATATTATACTATACCTATGAAACAATAACTATAAGCGATTATAAACTGTAGAATTGCTGCTGCATTTCTTTTAGAATTATGTACAAATGTATCTTTCCGGGTACAAACATTTCCTTTTACCGGTGCAAAAAAGAAAAAGAAAATACCTACCAAGAGAAACATTTCAAAACTGCTTTTTTGTCTGTAATTTATTTTGCCACTTCAAATGTAGTATTTCATTTCTTCAAGTGAGTGCTCTGCCTAATGAAAATTTTTAAAACATAATTGTAACACAGTGTACCGGCTCTTTTTGTGCAGCCTAGTCTTAACATGGCTATCCCCCTGTCTGTCCTATGGGCCTGTCTGACTAAAATGATTCCCACTTGGGATAGAACCACAGAGAGGCACAGAGCGAATGGCTGCATATGGCCAGTAGAGGGCGTTGCAGGCCCGGTCTGTCTGGAGCCAGAGGTGTCACACTTTGTCTCTCTCTGTTTGCTTGTTCACAGGAGGATAGCGTGCAGTACTGCACTGTGGATTATGTGCAAACATGGGCAGCCTTTCGCTATTTCACAATCCATTTCTGAAGTTTACGTAGTTTTAGAAGCTCTATTCAGCATCAGCAT
The DNA here is from genome assembly GCF_018555375.3 of Anguilla rostrata. NCBI lineage: Eukaryota > Metazoa > Chordata > Actinopteri > Anguilliformes > Anguillidae > Anguilla > Anguilla rostrata. The sequence goes on along the minus strand of NC_057933.1, from coordinate 23,573,896 downwards.
CTTTTAGCATCTTTCCCTTTTGAAAAAAAAAAGGAAGCGGTATATCCACTGAATTTTTTTTCTTCTGTATCCTATTTCGAGGATACCCAGATATACACATCCTATCATTTGTTGACAAATATTTGGTCTCCAACTGGAAGGGGACAATGTTTGACAGCCAAGAGAGCAGGAGAGGAGAACAGCATGTGTGTGTGTTGGCAGGACAGGATGTGTAACACAGAGGCGGAATGAAATGATATTTCCACATTTAGAGTAAACCAGCGAGATGAGGTGTCTACTGAGCTGTCTCCATGAAACACACAGGAAGCCTGATTTTTTTGGAAAAAAGAAATCACTGCAGATTTTATTTTTGTTACTGCTGAAAGTGCTTTCTCGTAGGCTACAACTCTCCCAGCACTGTCAGGCTCCAGATAAACTGGAGTAAAGAAACTGGCTGCCCACGGAGAGGAGAGGGGAGAGGGGAGAGAGGAGAGAGTCTGGGCTTGTCTGCACAGAGTAGGCATAGTGAATTCTGGGAAATACGACAAAATTCCACCAAGCGATTATGCAATCCACAGTATACACAAATCGAAATTCTCCCCCATCATACAATTTCTAAATATACACCATGATATCCCTCAATCAAGAGGGCATTCAACACTGGAAACAGACACTGTGTCTAGAGAGTCCTGATTGAGATAATATGATGATGTTGCCTTTTAATCTGACAGTCACTGATGGGCACAGACCAAACCAGCTCAGATTTGTTTTTAAATGAGAGACTGGAACTGAAAACCACAAGGACAAACAACAGAGGAGAGGAACAATGCAAGAATGACTCACTCTCTCTCTCTCTCACACACAGAAAAGTTTAAATAACAAGATGATTTTTCCCCAAAATGATTTACTTGCCAGACACACGACTGGATAACATGACATGCATATCACAGAATCAACAGAATGACACACAGACGTGGATAGATATAAGCAGACTGATATCTTTTTGAACATTTTTATGTTTGATACCCGTAGTATGATGACAAAACCAACACCTCAACTATTTATTCAATGGAGTTCACACAAATGGCATGTAATGACATTCCATTTACTCAAGTAGGCCTACTTTCGGACATTAATCTTTATTATTTGCTAGTTCTTGTATTATTTTTTTTTGCATTTTAAAAATGGAAACTTGTCACATCTCAATGTTTCCATTAGGATTTACATGTGAAATTACCAGACAAAAAAGAGGCAAACAAAAAAGCGACGCAAGAAATATGTTTTGAAACAAATACTTTTGTCTGGAAAAGTGGTAAGACGTTATTTGAGTAGGTCTACGTCTACATCAGCCCTATGCTACCTTGAATTAGGCCATCAGAATGGTTTGTTACTAATCTCAACAAGGTGAGAGGTTAAATTAAGCCAACAACCGTTTCTGCCTTAATACGCAGTCAGGCCAAATGCCCCCCCCCCAACCCCAATGGATTTATAAAGTTGAACACGTTTAATTTTTAAGCACACAAGGCTCCTTTCCATTCAAAAAAAAAAAAAGTTTCACAAAATCGGGAAAATCCGGAGTCGCATAAATTCACGCCGGTGGAAGCGTAGCCATCAATCCCATCGCGCCGCCGCGAGCGCAGACGCTGCTCAGGAAGGCTCCGCGGCCCCAGGATAAACACGGCGCGCTCCAGGACCACCTGTTTAAAGAGACGCGGTTCTGCCGCCGTGCTCGTGAATCGCTGCCTGTTTCTCGTCAGGCGGCTGGACACCCAGGTGCCCCCGCGGCCTCCCAGATACGGCTCCGCCTGCCAAGTTCCCCCTCCGAGAGGTGTCCGATATCCAGAGCCACTTTCAAACGCCAAGCTAAGCAAAACAGATTACTTTCTCCCACTCTAGAAGAAAAACGAAGTTGTTCGAAACTGGCTGTTATTTTAAAATAATTAGCTGGGCCGGCGGCGTGTGAAAGGCCTGGGTTTTTGGGAGTGGGGGTGGGGGGTGGGGGGTGGGGAGGGGTTAGCACTGGCTGGAGCCCGTTCCCAAAGTGTGATGAGAACAAGTTTATCACAGGACAAAGGCTACTTATCACATGTTTCAGTTACCCATGATATTTCTTCCCTCTTTGTGTTTCACATGTGAGTTGGAGGCTGCTTTGCTTGGGTAATCTGGTTGGATACAGAATAATGAATCAAATTAATACATACATACATATACAGTGAGCTCCATACTTTAGGGCAAAAACAAAGATCCTTTCTTGATTAGGCTCTGTACTACACAGTTTTAGATTTGTAATCAAACAAGTCAGACATGGTTAAAGAGTACACTCAGCTTTCATTAAATTGCATTTTTATACATTTTGATTTCAACATGTAGAAATTACAGCACTTTTAACACAATCCCCTCATTTCAGAGCACCATGTTAGGGAATGGCTTCACACGTGTTTCCTTAGTGCTGATATTAGAGAGCTTTCAGTATCTTGTCTTAATTCTAGGCTTTTCATTGTCTTTGGAGGCTGGTATTGGCATTTGTCAACATGAGGACATTGTGCCAATGAAAGTCAAGGAAGCCATTATGAGGCTGAGGAATAGGAAAAGCAGTCCTAGACAGGCCAAACCTTTGGCATACTAAAATAAACTGTTTGGAATATCATTAAGAAAAGAGCACTGGTCAGCCCACAAATCACAAAAAGACCTGGAAGACCTCTACAGTTGCAGAATGAAGAATTCTCACCATAATAGAGAAAAAAACCCTACACATCAGAAACACTTTTCAGGAGCCAGGTATGGATGTGTCAGTGACTACAGTCAGCAGAAGACTTCAGGAACAGAACTACATAGGCTACACTGCAAGATGCAAAGCACTAGTTAGCTGCAAAAACATGATGGCCAGGTTACAGTTAGCTAAGAAGTACCTAAAAAAGCCTGCAGAGTTCTGGAAAAAGGTCTTGTGGACAGATAAGACCAAGATTCACTTGTATCAGAGTGATGGCAAGAGCAAAGTGTGAAGGCCAGAAGGAACTGCCCAAGATCCAAAGTGTTGGTGTGATGCTGCATGATGATATCTTACTTCAAAGCAAAGCATCAGTGTTTGGGAAATACATCCCCTCATGGTTGCATGGTACCACAGAAAAAGTATAGGCCAAAAATTAATTCTTCCATTTTTTTGGTCACTTACAATAGTTGTCATTGGGATGGCATTGGCATTAGTTCCAAACCATGGCTGATGGCACTAATGAATATGCTGACCTGTGCCTCAGGTAGTGCTGATGATGATGGTGGTGGTGGTGATGTACCTTAGGCAGTTGTGGTGAACACAACTGTGTTGTGGTGAAGACAACTGTGTGCGTACGTGCGTACGTGAAGACAACTGTGTGCGTACGTGTGGGGACGACAATGGCAGAGATGAAGTTGATGGCAAGTGCATCCGAGGTGATAATGAGACTGAGAAAGACGGTGGGCGCGTGTCCCTGAGATGTTGCTTGGCAGCCTGCCTGGTTCTGGTTTTCAGCCCCGCGTGACCTCCGCTGTCTTCGCTCTAAACCGTCAAAAGGTAATGAGCTGCTTTGCTCCAGATTCAACCCCACAGCAGACAGACACCGAAACGCAGGAACAGAGACACCCCAGAAAGAAAGAGAGTATTCTTCGAAAACAAAGATGTCCTTGTGGTGTGTTTGGCTGGAGCCCGAGACAAAAGCTAAAGGAAGACTCCTTTGGTGTGAGCAAGAGATCTTTGTACGGCGCGGAGTTTTGCCTAAACACTGAGCGCTTAAAAGCAGCTCTAATGACCCTCTGCACAGGGGGAAAAAAGTCGGCCATATCCTGGCAGAAAGAGTCACAATAATAAACAGTGTTTAAATTCACGCTGTAAAAACAGAGGGAAAGTATGCAGAATGTACCATGCTTTATGCACTTTTAAAGGCCGCAGCTTCATTTATTTACTTTCGCTGGAGACCCGATTTGTTTTAGATACTCGTATACTTGAGGATATATATTTCTTTGGATGGAGCCAAACGCTTGGATCTAGGGTTTTAAGACCGTTATAAAGCCAAGTTAAAGTCAGGTTTTGAATTAATGCAGGTGCTTCCGACTGCAGACAAATAAATAAGCATAATCCCATTACAGTGTCGGATCTACAAACACTCTGAATATGTTCTGCATGCTAATGTGTTTGCGGTACAGGCTTGCGTTGTGTTTTGAGCTAAATTGGCTGCCTGCATGAAGTCTCTGAGAATATCAATGTTCTTTTTACGTACGGTGGATATTCCGTCATTCCGAAATATTTATTTTTGCTGATAACTCCACACTTCCTGACTTACAGAAGCAGCCCGGCTCCAGTGACATCACCAGCAGTTAGAAGGGGGTGGGAGGGCTGGTCAGCTCATGGCTAGCAGCCCATTTGGAATAGTCACTTTGCTTCATACTGTAACTAGTTATACAAATTACTCATTAATAGAGTCTGTGCTCCTTAATGACGATGAATGCACAGCATTCATGTAACAAACAGTGTAATGACACAACAGTAATGGTTAGATGTCTCAGTATATGTGGTTTATAAATAATTTATAATACTTCCAAACATGTCTTTTGGTTTGCACTGACATGTTAGACTACTGGCCGTAGTCTTATAGTAACATGATTTTAATTAGCAGTTTTATTATCATTTGCATAGCAAATGCACTTGTCCAGAGAGACCTGCAGAGCTTAAATGTTTTAAACGCTCGGTACTTACAGAAGCAATTCAGGATAAGCACTGTCCTCATGGGTACAATAGCAGTGCCCTACCTGAAATTTTAAGCTCCAAACTCAGTTAGCAGTTCTTGAGTAATAACACTTTAAATGATACAGGAAAGAGACATTGAGACAATGATACAGGAAAGAGACATTGATCCCGCAAACCATTTCAATAAAAAAAAAACAATGCTTTATTGTGCCATTTTGACATAAGGATTTACAAAACTGAACAATACAACTACTTAAATGGAAAAAAAAAACATCTACATCACAGGACACAAATCCAGATTCAAAGCCTTGGTTATTCAATGTGTTGATAATTTTATATCCAACTGCTTAGGAGTACAATTTAACATTCTAATCAGTGGCTGAAAACATAACTATCCACTTTCAAAAACCCCTCGAGTCAAGGCATCATAGGAGGCGGCACTACTAGTTGACTAAAACGAGTTGATGACGTGATGGAATCTGTATTTTTTTTAACTTCTGAAAATCTCACAGGTACCTCAGGGCATATGTAAACAAGCAAGGCAGTGGAGGACTGGGAGGGATGGAGAATATAAATGAAGGAAGATGACCTCATGCTTATGTCACAGAAACGGTTCCCAACCCCCAAGTCCCTGAACCAACATGGCACCTAAAGCTATGTTCTGGACTGCTCTGTGCAAGTTCTACAGAGGTGTTGGATGGTCTATGTTTCTCTACCATGGTGCATAGACCTGCTGTTCCTCTGCTTGAAGCAACACCTCAACAAGTCTATTTAAATACCGTATTGGGTTTACACTCATATTGTATAGGGGACTCAATGTAATTTTATTATGGGGTTTACCTGACCGCTGTGCCTCTATCTTAGTTTGCCTGACTGCTGCAAGAGAACTGTCACACTGCCTCCCACTGCTAACAGTTACCAGGGAGTGAACCCCACAGCAACCAAAGCCCTCGACTGCCCCCTAAGTCACACCTCCCATTAAATACATTTTTACAAGGGGCTGCTCAGCAGTGAGGTGACTTCAGCGTCTGCCCAACATCCCTCTATGGCATTCTGCATATAAACCTAGTGTTAGTCTATTATAGCTAGGCTAGGCAGCTTAATTCCAGCGCTGCACACTTATTTTGACGTACAAATATGTATATATTTTATTGAGTACTGCTTGACTTCTCAGTTTGACCTTTACGTCAATGTAAGAGATCTGTACATTTGTTTCAGGTCTTTGTTCTACTGTAGTAAGAGGTTTCGTGACATTCTTCGTCGTAAATCAGAACGGCTTTGTCAGTAAAGAAAACGTACAATGAAATGAAATAACAAGTACAAAAGCGTTTACTCAATTGAGCTGTAAAGTTTTATACGCACAAGATGAAACCCAGTTTGTTTTTGTTGAAGGAGTTCTGCAGACTGACACTGCTTCTCCTGCCAGCCACACAGAGACGGCGCCGCCCACATTCCTGACAACCTACACTCTGCTGCCAAACTTCCTTCCTCAATTAAGCCAATGCTGCAGCCAGTAAACAAGAGACACATGGGGGCCGCATATCCTTCCTCTGATGGGGGTAGGAGAGAGGAAGAGGAGGGGGAACGTCTTCTTTGGGTAGTGGCAATTCGGTTGTGTGCTCCTGAGGCCCCCAGCCAATCAGCAGGCCAGGAAAGTCATCCCGCTTCTGCGGTAGGCACTCTGAGAGAGAGAGAGACAGACAGACAGCGAGAGAGAGAGAGAGACAAGCAGAAAGAGAGAGAGAGAGAGAGAGAGAAGCAGAAAGAGAGAGAGAGAGGGGGGCGAAATCAGGGAGAGAGAGGAAGAGAAAGAGACGGAGAAAAAAATGATGAAAATCTGCTTTTAATTATCACAGAGGAGAGTCACAGACCCTGTTGTCTGATGTTGTAGACGGTGTTGGCAGGAACGTCACATTTTGTTTTGGTACCCAAACATCTCTGGCTGTGGAAGCACAGACGGCCAGTCCTGCTATTAAAAGAACAGGAAATATACCAACAGTGAAAAAGACACTCTCTCCTGAAAGTCACTGGTTTAATCATGGAGCACTTGATTACGGTGCCTTACGGAATAGCATATTAGAATTCCAGACAAAAAAAAAAGAATAAATTTAAAGTGACCGTTCGGGTTCACAAAGTCAAAAAGAAGGGAAATTTAAGTGAGTAATTACATTCTAAATTTAAGTTGCCATGGCAAGTACTTTCCGACACAAACTGCTTTTCAAACTGAGTCCAACCGTGGGTATATATTTTACGCAAAAGTCGCTCACCATTTGGCAGATCAGTGGGGCGGGATGCTGAGGATTCAAATGTTCCCTAACACTGTCTACCACAGATTTCCAGTACAGCATGGCATACAAGTGTTCACTAGTGGACTCCAATGTAGCTAACAACGCCTACATTGCATGATAATAACACACAATCTCTACTGCCAACACCAAAGACAATAACAAAATGCTATTAAACAGTGACATATTTAACAAGTTTTGGAGTGCACGCTTGAGTCATTGCCCTAGGCAGGGACTCTGACAGAAACTAATGTGGTTGAACCACTGGATAGAGCAGTAAAAAATATCAATCTTAATCCATCTATAACAATAAGCCATTACATTTGAAAATATGGAGAACAATGCAGAATCTCTAGGCAAAATTCACTCCCTAAACCTGAATTGCTGAATTATGCAGAATTTCAGTGTAATGACATCAATTATTTCAATAGACCACCTGATCACAAATTTCCTCATACGATAAGGACATAACACCACCGCACAGGACTGGGAAAAGACTCAGTAAAGCCTTTATAACACACGGAGTACATACACCATATGATAAGAGAGCCATCAAATATATGCCTGACATTTCAGCCTCCTGGGACAAACCGAACTGGACATGTATCTGGAAAAAGGCTCAGTCCGTACATCAGCTCCACAAGCAATAAATTCTTACGGCTCAAAATATACTGCACACTCCATAAACCACCCCAAACAGGCGTGTGCAGCAATCACATCTGCCAAAGCAGCTTCAAGAGAAAAGGGAACATTTTTACATCTGTTTTGGGAGTGTGAATAAAAATATAGAAATACGGAACTAGATCAGCACAAATGCTTTCAGCCGTATTCACTTTAAAAAAAAAAAAAAATCCCCCAATCCTTCAAAGTTTTTATTCTTTAGTCCAAAACAAATCAAATCATCCCCCCCCCATAATTAAACATGTTTATAAAACATGACCCACTGTTAAAAAACAGCCAAAGAGCTGAGAATCAAGCCATAGAGAATGGGCAGATGAAGCAATAAACTTTATCACGCTGGAACACTCTGTTTACTTGACAAAATGCAAGGTTCGGCCAACTCTTGGTGACTATTTCAGAATTTATGATTAAAGAAAGCTGTAATTGTTTTTACTCCATCACATCAGGGTAACTGGGAACTGACGCTCCTTTTTGAAGGGCAAATGGACTATATGGTTTTGCTTGGTTGGGTTTCTCAAAGCACATAAAATGTTGGCCACACTGTGTGAACTGGGGGTAATGGTGCCCCTCCAAAGTCAGTCAGGCGGTGTGGAGGGGCAGGGTAGAGGCATTTGAGGACACCAGAGCTGTTTTCAGAACCCCCTCCTTTGTGCTGTTTATACTACTCCTCCTGTTACAGCTGGCAAACAGTTACAAACCCCACGTGCGGCCTTCTGTTTGTGCGCTGGAATAATGAATACGATCATCATTACAGTATAGCAAAGCATTTTTTGGATTTTCAGCTCCTACATCAAAGCGGACGTCAGTGGCAGAGCCACCCGTGAGAATTTTCCCTTTTTAACGAGCCTGCCTGTAATCGTGCTCCCGCTGTCTGTCAAGCGTCTTTCCTGATCTTTTTTCCCCAAATGAAAACCTCTGTGTGCTTCATTATGTCCATCCCTGTGTGACTCATTATCTCAAACTGTTTTATTTAATACATATATTAGAAAAAAATATCTATTATATTAGTCAGTTCAAAGCTTGCGATGCAAGATGCTGGTGGTACCTAAACCACCATAAAATATTAACAGGAACTGCAGACTCGTTAAAAAGGGAAAATTCTCAAAACGCTTCTGCATAGAGAGACGGATTTGGTATCAATGGAACATAGGAACGAAGGTGTACATGCCCACTTGAAGCATTAGCATTCAGAACGAAAGGCCTGATGGGAAATCATTTACATCAGTGTAAGGCTTAACTACAGTAGTCTCGATCAATTTTATGGATATCCTCTTAAACGCACAACCTAATTCACTCGCCAGGACTTGGAAAAGGGTGAATTCAATCCACAAAAAACGAAATAATTAGAAATGACTTCCAATGCTAATGAGGGGAAGCTAAAGGGCAAGTCGAACAGTACAGTACCCAAAACCAATTGCCTTCCTGTCGAAACATACATGAACTTCCTGTTCAGAAACACTGCCTCTGATTCAGTATCCTTTTAAGAAAATCCAACTGCAATCCCTTTTCCTCGCTCTTGGACACTTTCACTGCTCTCCTTTGTTTCTGTTATTAATCATTTTTATTCCCGGAGTGGAGAATAATAGCCGATTATTCTCACATGTCTCTCTGACCAAAACATCCCACATCTGCTAATAAAGACAGGACAGGGGCGTGGCTGAGAACCATGGAGACGCACGTGTGCAGACCAAAAACGATCACAGCGACTCCTGTTTAGCACAGAAAGGTTCGGCTTTTTTACGATGTTAAAAAAAAGGAAAAATCACGGCTTCGTGAACGTTTTGAGATTTCAGAAGATCTGTAACTGCTATACTCAATTTGAACGGTCACAAAAATATAAACAAATTTATTACGCCAAAGAAAGTGAGAAAATAAATTCATTTCGGTGATTGACAGGAAGATACTGCACATTCATTTTATTATTCTCCTTCCAAAGATATATGTTCCAAATTTTCAATACACTATCTTTCCAAACAGCACAATTCATCCAAATCTGTTTCCCCCATGGTCCACCACACCACACAGTCTATGGGATGGCTGGCTCCACAGCAGATTATATTTCACTTATCGCCGCTCTCATACTGTACGGCTTCAAGGCTCCAGGCAGTCATTCATAAATCTTACTTTTACAGTGAGGCACTGTGAGGCAGGGAGCAGCCCTCCCCCTTCAGACAACTTTAAATACACTACTCCACAGACCTCACGCACTCAGCCATACATATACACACCCACACAAACAAACACGCATGCGTGCGCGTACACACAAACACACACACACACACTAACACACACAAACACATGGGTGCACGCGTGTACACACGCACATACACGCACTCACGTACACAAATAAACACACACACAAACACTAAACACACGTGCACACATACACGCATACACGCATGCACACGCACACACCCACACAAACAAACATAAACAAGCAGGAACTAACACACACACATGCACACAGCCAACTGATACCAGGGTAGTGTGTGAGGATACATGAAACACACACACGCACACACACAGACACATGCACACACACACTCACGCATACACCCACACACACACACACACACACACACTCACGCATACACTGATCCCCGGGTAGTGTGTGAGGATACATGAAAACTCTAACCCCCTTGGTCAGCAGTACCGGAGTGAGAGGAGCACTAACGTAACACATCCTGCAACAGTGCCAATGTCCTCCATTTTCTTGCGAGACAAAGACAACCTATGGACACTGCGAACAATGTCCCCGCAAGTCATCACAACCTCCATTGGTTCTACCAGGAGACGGCGTCCAATAAACCTGGTGTGTCTTTTTTTTTTTGAAGGCCGGGAACAGACAGACAGTCGTCCGTCTCAGAAAAAAAAGAAAAAAGGGGAAAAATACAAACCAAAATCAGCCTTGAAGGGGGGAGGCGGGCACAGGACTATGGAGAAACTTGGAGTGACGCACCCAAATACGGAACAGAGACTAGAGCATGGAAACTGGCAGTGAGGAGCATTTCCACAGCTGTAACGTGATGCTTTCATAAACAGAGCGCCGGCAGCTCCATATTCATGAATGGGGCTGAGCAGATGTGTGTGCGAGAGAGAGAGAGAGAGAGAGAGAGGAAGAGAGAGAGAGACTGCCCCCAGGAGGGCGAGCGAGCCGCGCTGCCTTTCGGCTCCATTACAGACCGGCGCGCTCCGATGTGCTGCCGTCGCATCGGCCCGGAGACGCCGAGTCTGGGGCGCGCTGGACCTGATCCAGGACCAGCCAGTCCGAGGTCATAGAAATTTGGGGCCTGCTGGAACTGATCTGGGTCCAGTCAATCCAAGGTCATAGAAGCCAGGAATCCCTCAGCTTCCCATTTAGCCACGAGTCAAATTCTTTGGTTAACGCTAGAGCTGGCAGGAAAACTCAGTATTCTGTCAACAGGAACGCACTGTCAACAGTATAGCATGACTTCTCTTATTGCCATGTAAAGAGTATTAAGCAATGAATTGGTAAAAGTCAGAAGTCATTTTCTTTCTCCCATTCGAATGTCCACAAAACTGTTTGTGACTCAAAGATCCAAGAGCACTCCATCAATAATCAGCGGAAAAAATATGATTTAGACTGTTCCGTTTGTTCTGGACGGAGTGTAGCAGAGTGGGTAAGGAACTGGGCTTGTAACCAAAAGGTCGCAGGTTCGATTCCCGGGTAAGGACACTGCCGTTGTACCCTTGAGCAAGGTACTTAACCGGAATTGCTTCAGTATATATCCAGCTGTATAAATGGATACAATGCAAAATGCTATGTAAAAGTTGTGTAAGTCGCTCTGGATAAGAGCGTCTTCTAAATGCCTGTAATGTAATGTAATGTAATGTTCTGCACCTAAATAAGACAGGCTAACAAGCCAGAGTATGAACTCACATCGCTAGCTTGCCTTGCTGAGAAGGAGAGGAGAGGAGAGGATGAAGAAGAGGACGTTATTTGGAAGAGGAGGAGAAGGCTCACTTAAAGAACGACAGCATCTGAGAAATTTCCGTGAAAAAGGATTAGAGTGGCAGGACTACAGACGCCTGAAGCCACAGGCCCGTGAGCCAGCGAGCGCAGAAGCGGCTCCGCCGTCCGCGTGACTCAGGAGCCTCGGCAGAGAGCGGCGCCGCGCCCCCTCGCTCCGCGGGGGGAGTCCGGCTAACACACAGAAGGAAAAGTCGGCAGCAAATGGAGCGCGGCTGACGGGCCAGGAGACACGCGTGAAGACGGGACGGCCAAAAAACCGCGCGCGGCGCTCCGACGCCTGAACGCAGAAAGCCTCTCAGCGCTAAAATAAACACTTTCACATGCAGACGTACGGGGAAAAAAAAATCCTCACGTTAATAAATTTTAAAATAACATTCTCTGATACGAAAAGTTTTTTTTTTTAACTGTGCTGTGTGCGCATTTGAAGTCCGTTTCAAAGGAGCTGAACATGGCCGGCCAGATGGAAAATGAAATTTATACATTTTAGTATGATATTTTATGATGTGATTAGATTTATGATGTAATTACGTTTAAGCAAACATGGCAGTGCGCTGTGTGGGAAAACCTAAATGTCAATAAATATCGAAATTTACTGAGGGATTTTAAGAAACTTAATGACCAATTTACAATTGAACTAAACTCTTATAAGGCTTTAAATTGTCTGGGATATTACTGTAAAATGAGTCACAAACATTAAATGAAAATGGACTCCTCAATATACAGTAAGATAGTTGCTTCCTCATGCTGCTCTTGGCTTCAGAATGAATGAATCAATCTTCAGTAAATTGTAAATTACCCCTTCATTGCATTTAAGCTATTAGATCTTTTGAATACAAGCTGCGAAATTCCACCAAGTCCTCCCACAACATTCTGACGAATGGAACACAAAAAAGAACTGAAAATGTTCTCATGGCAATCGTATTTCTCTAGATTTTTTTCATAACAACAAAACAAAATGAAGATATACAAAAATAAATATGAAAACCTCTCTTATTTCTAAGATGAAAAAAAACCACTCCACTTTAACTCTCCAAAAGAATTATACTAAACACAAACCGATCTCAGCGATGCCAGTACTTGAGGGGCTACAGTGAGATTATACATATATAGCTGTCACATACAGAGAAGGAAGACACAGGAGGCCGTAGATTTCACAGAGCTGTGGATCAGGGGGACAGGGGGACAGGGGGCAGAGGTACAGGGGGACGGGGGGACAGGGGGACAGGGGGACAGGGGGACAGGGGGACAGGGGTACAGGGGTACAGGGGTGTAGGGGGGGACAGGGGGACAGGGGGACAGGGTGGGAGGGTAGGTGTACATTTCGGGGCTCAGAGCTGTTACGCATGCAGACGGACAGCAGGGGGCTGTGGATCAGAGAGCAGAGTTACGTACGGAGAAGGGCGACAGGGGGCTGGCGCTCTGGCTGTAGCGCCGGATGGCCTCTCTGATATGGGCCGGCTGGATGGCACTGCTCTGGGCCTCCGAGCTGCCGGCGGCCGCACTCTGCAGGAGAACGCCAACAGCGACAGTTAGAACCGCAAACGCACGGTCAAAACCAACAGGCAGAACCGCAAACGCACGGTCAGAACCAACAGGCAGAACCGCAAACACGCGGTCAGAACTAACAGGCAGAACCGCGGATGCAATCCACAAACTCCCGCCCACGGGCCGGGTCGCTAACCTTCTTTCTCTTCCTCTGTTTGAATTTTCCGCCGTCTTGGCCCAGCCCCCCGTTGCCCTGGGCGACAGAGTGAAGCTTCCCCGGATGCGCGGGGGCCAGCGGGGCGCCGGGCGTGGACGGGGGGGTGTTTTCCGGCGAGTCGGGATCTCGCTTGACAGTTACAGCCTGGCCTGCGAGGTGAACCTGCACAGAGACATACGCCCTGATCTAATGAAACGCCTCAACTTTGCATATTACATACTGAAACACACACACATGCACACATTCATAAACACATATGAACACATGCACACACATTCATCAACAAATGCACACACACACACACACACACACACACATACGCACACGCACACACACACGCACACGTACACAGACACACACACACACACATACAGTGGGAAAATGGGAAAGGCATTGGGGGTAAAGTATGGTAGCTGGGTATGTGTGGGAATGCATGAGGAAGTTACAGGACAGGGGTAAAATTTGGCAGTTGGTCACCTCGCCAGTGGAGTTATGATACTGGATGAAGGAGGCTGATATGGCATGGCTGAAGGGATCTCCAGTCTTCTGAGTCATGTCCTGTTTAACGAGCAGTGCCAGGTCCACCAACTGAGGGAGCGAGAGACAAAGGAAGAGATAGGGAGGGAAGGAGGGAGGGTGAGACCTCATCAAAAAAGCACTTTGTCCACTCAAAGACTAACCTTAAAGAGCTGTTACGTGAGATCTGCTGACTGTGTTCTTGCCCTGCCACTACATGTGAATGCTCAGGTTTGCTGTTCTGTGCCGTGTTGGGGTACTGTCAGTCGAGGATCACTTCCATGGTTGCGTGCATCCCTCTTTCCACTTTTTGGATATGCTGCCACAGCATAGTGCCCTAGGGCTTCCCATATTACACTCCAAATTTGCAGTAACTCTCCTAATTCCTACAGTGCCTAATCTTCTACCCTTTTTCCTTCTTTTTGCCTTGGCCTTCTGCCCACCCCTCACCCTGAGTTTGTGGAATGATCCAGCCATTGTTCAAGTCACAACCTGGAGCCCCAGATGGATCACCCAGACCCTCTGAACTGCATATTTATACATCCCTTCACCTGGACCTTCTACTTCACCAGTTTAATACTTCAACTGTAGCCTGCTCAACCCATTTGATTATTTTCTGTAATAGATCTCTTCCTACATTTCTGTTACATCCATTCTGCCTCTACTATGCACTGGGTCAGCCTGCAGAGATTTTTTCTTGCTACATGACTAGTTTTTCTTCCCATTGGGGAGTTTTTCTCTTTACCTCACTTGCTTTTTGAGGGTTCAGGCCTGGTTTTTTCCCAATTATCCTTTTGTTACTCTGTAAAGTCTTTGCGACAGTTCTCTGTAAAAAGTGCTATTAAAATAAAATTGATTTGATTTGAATTAACATGGGCAGTTTTCCACAGCAGTAGGATCCTTAGTCTCTGGTGCAGAGGACTGCATTATACAAGCAGCTGGAGCAGGCAGACTGCAGTTACCCAATTGACCATAGGTGTCACTCTTGGGGAAAAACTGCAGCTAAGTATGTGCCGCCCAATATGGCAGCCAGCTACAGTTTGCACTGGTACAGTAGGATTCAGTACCAGGCTGTGGAAACTATCACTGCACTGAAAACCGCTGCTTTAGCTGGATGCTGAAGATACGTCCATTTCATGTGAGATTTAGTGAAATAGTAAAATGCAAAATGAGAAACCAGGAGACTGTTGCTAGGCGTTTCAGAAATCTGGTGAAGGATTCACATCCTCCGTTTCCACAAGTCTCAGCAGAGTCGCCGCAACGTGCCACACCTGAGCCACAGTCTCGTACGCCAGGTAGGACAGGATCTCCATGGAAACGGCATTGGGCTTCACCTCCATGCTGCTGCAGTCCAGCCACTCGCGAAACTTTGAGGCCTTTTTGGCTGAAAGAGAACACAGCTACAGGTCACCACGTCTTACGAGAGCGTGTTTCCCCCAGTTGGTTTTATATCCCCTGAGCAGGTGCATCCCATTACACAGGGAGGAGTCTACCTCCAGTGCCTGTGTGCTTTTATGTGTACATGTGCGTGTAGTTTTCATTCCGCAAGAGACTCACAGAAGCTGAGCTGTCGACTCTCGCAGAATTCACTGTACTGAGCAGAGTCCATTACTCTGGTCTGCCTCTCCAACCTCTGCCAAAACATAAGTTACAAGAGAGTGAGACCATTACTACTGTACAATAAGCAACAATAACATAGATACAGACCTGTATTTTTAACACTAGTTGTATTACTACTTTCCGACATGAACAAGAGAACAAGACCAGGTTAAAACCTAGTGGCTGGACCTAACAAACGTGATCCGGCAGACCAATGGTGTAACTTCATAACTCGGCTGACCAATGGTGCAACTCCATCACTCAGTCACAGACATTTTCATTTGTAGGGCTGGCCCCACTGTTGCGGTCCAGCCAAAAAAGGCAGAAATTATGCTAGAAAGAAGAACTCATAACAATAACGTCTTCAATACTATTTCTGTTTGCAGTATTTAAATGAGTCAAAAATCTATGTAGACTAAACAAGCTAGGATTCTTCATAGCTGTTGTGACAAAGTTAATATAAAAGATATCCATTTAATTCATAATTAAAATGAATTTAAAAATTCAGCAAAAATACATACACATGAGAATTAGCAAGCTAGCATTTCCCCTCTTCACACTAGCTAGACAAAATTTCACGTTTTTATAATACATACAATGGTACTTTTTAAGCTTGCCGTGACAGTGCCAGCACCAGAGTCTTCAGAGCCCAAGAATCCTCTAGGTCAGCAAAATGTCCCCCCCCCACCCCCCACCCCCATCTTCCATATTTCGTAAAGCAGGCTACGCTAGGAATTCGACTTGCATTGATTTATCTGCAGGTGTTGGCACGTAACCTTCGCTTAAAGGCCCTGCCAGACAGGGCTGGAGCACCTGGCAGCTTTTAAAGCAGCAGCAGCAGCCGGCCAGACTGCTCACGCAGGCCCACGCTGGCATTAATCACGCACGAGCTGAGCAAGCACCGGCACCGGCACCCATATCAAAGCTCCCCCCAACCATTCATTTCACACCTCAAAGGGGCTCTTTGTGTACGCCTTGACGCGCTTACGGTAAACGCGCCGGGTTCATCAGATAACAAGCGTGCATTGTACTCGAAGCACCCCGGGGCCTGCCGTGTACCGGTGACTCCTTAACATGACGAATTGGACTCCTCCATCAGGTGTAAGTACCTGGGGTTTCCAGCAGGCCGGGATAAATGATGGGTCTCGCGCAACGACGTGCTCCAATCAGCACAGGGGAATGCATTTTGCAGACTCTCGCATTCTTGCAGTCAGGCTCATGCTGACAGGCATCCCCAGTCACGTTTATAACCGCGACCACATGGCGCTCGCCCTCACCGTTCTGTTTTTTTGTTAATTTTTTTAAAAATTTGAATATTATCTCAGACAACTACATATTTTGGCACACAATGACTTAAGTCATACTCTAGCCTAAGCTGTGATAATCTAACCATTCCACAATACTGGTGGGTGAAATACCATTTGTGGATGTTCATCATGCCACCACACGATGCTGTTAGCCACTGGCTACATGAACGTCCAAATCCAGAGTTAAGGCGCCAGTAAGATACCCCTGCAGATTCAGGACTCGCATTCCATTACTATAATGACTAAAAAAAAAACAAAAAAACAACGCCATTTAAAAACGGTCTGCTGGAATTTACGACCTACGGCGTCAAGTCCTTACTCAGCAGCTGAAATGAAATGTTTCCTACTATGCACTTGGGCCCGGCGCTGTTTTGGAAAATCGCGAGCGCCGCGGGCCTGCGAGGCACATTTCGCGGGTTGTCGTACCGGCGGCACGGCGCAGGGCCGCGCCTCCGCTTCCCAGAAGCCGCGAGTCGCACAAGGGGGGCCGTTTAACAGCCCGGAGCCGTGCGGAAACGCCCTCCCCCCCCGGCCTGAGCCCGCGTTTCCAGGCACGGGGGAAGGAGACGGAGAGCGCTCCCCGCAGACCCGGAGGTCTGGCTGGGTTTAGGGGCCCCACGGGGAAAAAAACAGGGCCCAGCGTGAGGCCGGGTAGTACGACCCGCCCCAGCGACGCCATTCAGGGAGCTGGCAGTCGCCGAAAATACATTTTAATGGCCCTGAAAGCGAGCTCCGCGCAGCAGCGCAGAGACTGCGATTTCTATTAGCGGCGCTAAGAGCTAAGCGCCGAGCGGAGCGGAGCGGAGGCGTAGCCGGAGCCCGGCGGGGGAGCCGCTGCAGTCTCGCTGTCTGGGTCCGGCTCCAGATTGGGTCATGAGTGACTGACGCCCGGAGCCGCCAAACAAGAGTAACTCTGTCCCCGCCGCCGGCGAAAAACAGGAGGAACGTTACGACCCGGGCTCTGCTGACAGAAACGTTTGGCTGCGAGCTTTCAGGGAGGAATGCTGTATTCGGGGGAAACTTTGACCCACCTGCTAAGGACAGAGTAAACCTGAAATTCAGGACAGGGCCCAGATTGGACAGATTATACTGGGAAAAACATTTTAAATTTTTTTTATTTCTTGGCCATATAAAACAATAAAGGAAAACTTATAAATTCTGTAGCTACATCTGACTGTAGTGTTCGCCTTAACAGTGGGGGGAACGTGATCCTTGATGTTTCTATAGTGTTAACATTAACAACTGGGATGTAATTCACGGTGTTTCTGTTGCGTTAGCGGTAGGGAGTGTTTCTACAGCATTATTTCGTAAGGGATGTAATTCACTGTGTTTCTGTTGTGTTAGCAGTAGGGAGTGTTGTTTCTACTGCATTTCGGCCAGAGGGATGTAATTCAGGGTATTTCTGTAGCGTTAGCGGCGGAGGGCATTGGCGTGGCGTTAGCGGCTCGGGCTGTAATTCGGGTTGGCTTCCACGGCTTTAGCGGAGGGGCTGCTCTTCTGAGCCGTCGGCGCTAAGGCGCTAGCGACGGTGGATCAGACGGATGAGGCTCTCCTTTGTCAGCGGCGCGGGCTCCTCTGTCCCGGGGCAAGCCATCCATCACGCGCGGGTTTCCGTAAGATCTCCTGACAGCCTGTTATTTCCCCGCTCCCCGCTCCCCGCGCTCAGATGGGAATGTTTAAGTGGCTCCCTGTCATCTTGTGTGGGATCGGCTTTGCTTTTTTCCGCCAAGGCCGCGATGACAGCCAGTGAGGAACGGATGCTATTCCAGGACTCTGGAGGAATCAAATTCTGCAAATTCTCACAAAAAACCGGCGCGGGAGCCGCGCTGTCACCTCCCATCCCCCCACCCCACCCCCCCCACCTTGTCCTTTACATTATCGGCCACGTCAGGTGATTAACCGTGGGCGGTCATGTGCTCTCTGCTGGGATCTGACAGAGGCCGTGTTAATAACAGGCGTGAAAGCTACAGGGTTTTTGAGGAAGACCTCCTTTGTGAAAACACACAGACAGGCTGTCAGGCACCCCGGTGTGCCACAACACTCAAGAACGCAAGGGAAGACACTTGAAGGCGCTACACGCTAAGCAGGCCTCTGTAGAGCACTGCAGCTAATGAACACAAACGAGGAGGAGGAACCTTGACTCAGGTCTAAACATGCCACTGTAATGCTCTAAGACAGGTCCGAAAAAACAGAACACACACTAGGCTTATCAAGGTACCAAGCACCTTTGCTGGGGTTCAATTTCAAACATGAAGCAACTTTCTTCCGGAAATCTTTCTCAAAACCATGATTCTCTCTCCATTAAAACGCATGATATACGCCCGTGAGTTTCTTTTCTAATGGGAAGGTTCTTTGCTACCATATTGGGAGGAGTGTGATAAGGTGACCGTCCACAGCAAGGCATTCTAAATGACCTCCAAATGTTTTATATCGTCTAGTAAATATTTACACAACTAAAGAAGGGCAGCTCGCTGTTTATGCTTGGTGCTTTACAAAGACAGGAAAAGTTTAAGACATGGGTTTGATATAAGCCGGAGAGCTTATTTCCATATCTTAGCCTTGACACTGTGGAACATTACTGGGCAGCTACAAAAAAAAAAAAGCATATTTCAATCAGATTCTGAAAATGGAGCCTTTCTTCTTCTTTTTGGTTTAACCCTTTGAAGAGCAGGCTTTCCGGAGTGTTCTTTCAACATTTAAGTCAGTGTTCCAGAAGTCCATTGCATTCAATTACCAGTAGTGATTGTTACATCAGCATCAGAACGTTCAGTTAAGAACTTTATAATCACATATTTGTGATCTGATACCTTAAAGGGTTAAAGCAGCTTTATACTGATCCTCTTAAATGAGATGGAATTCAGTCAATTGATGGAAGTACTCTTTATAGTTAATACCATAGTGACGTTATTGCGATATGTCCTTTGAAAGTCATTTCACAAATAATTCTACAGTGATATGGATGTCACAGACTAGTAAAGCACACGGTTTCTTTAAATATTTATATGAATGCAATTTTTCAAGCTTAGTCCCAGGCACATGGTTTGTCCTATGGCTAAATAAGAACATAAGTTTCAAACACCAGTATAAAACCTGATTTTTTTAGTAGTTTGTTTTCCCCTTATAGTGGCAGGAGAGGGGGGAGGTCAATTTTCCAACCACTCAGTCATGTGATTTGGTGGTAGTAGCCCTTACCTCCAGTCTCTCTTGTCTGACCTCATCAATTTCTTCTTCGTCCAGCAAAGCCAGAAATTCTCCTGTCTGGTCAATGGAGGCCAGGAAGTCCTGAGCAAGCCTCTGCCGCTTGTTTATATTGGAACTGTACTTATCTATGAAGGAAAACAGAGAGGACAGAGGGGGATGTTGCTTCTGTTTAAATTTTACATTTACATTTTAGCTAGGTGCTCTTATCCAGAGTGACTAAAGAGATTAATTTTTTTTTACATTCAATCCATTTGCACAGGTAGATATTTAGGATACAGGCAATTCAAGATAAGTACCTCGCTCAACGGTACAGTGGATGACAGTGCCCCTGCTGGGAACTGAACCGGCAACCTTTGAGTCACAAGCATAGCACCCAAATCACTGTACTACACTGCCACCTGTATGTCTCCAAGAAGGAGAGAGGAGTTTTCCAACTTTGATATGGAATCGTGTAGGTCAAGCTGAACAAAAGATGAAGCCACGCCTGAAATGCCCATCTCTCCCTCCCTGCCACATCAGTCTTCAATGCATGTAGCAAATTTTAATTACACGATTACACAACCCCATTTTAACAAAAGAATACGGAAATATATTTTAAATACTGTATTTAACTGTATTGAACTTAATGGGCTTTGAGTGCCTTTCAATTTATAGGACAAAATCTGTATCAAAATACAGTATCAAATATTTATTCAGAGCTCAAATGAAAAAATCCTTCTGTAGAGTCTTGGTTTACTGCAACCCCTTAATCTTCTATGATTGATACTGCTGGGAATTAACTCCAGAGACGGTGGCAGCGGAGAAATGGTTATCTTCATGAAACGATACGCTGTCAGTGAAGTGTGTTTCTGAGCAGAGATGTCTGGCAGCAAATTACATGTGTTTTTCAGCAATATGCGTAAAAACAAAAATAGTTTAATCAAGGAGCCAGGATTTATGACAGCTTAATAACAACCTTCCCCAGCTCTCAGCTTTCACAGAGCTGTGGATATTGAGCCCGGAGAATAGCTGTGATTATGGACAGTCTATGTCAACATGGCAATTATATCAAAATCCTAAAAAAGCAACTTTGAACACACTACATTTCACATGACGTTTTCTGCATGATACACGCATGTTGATACACCGATACATGTAATTACTTCTGTGTTTTTTACTTTAATGCCGCCCAATTTTGCCGTCTGTTGTAGAGGGATGTTTAGACAGATGAGAGAGCTGGAGCAATCATAAACAGCGCTAACCTCCAGTGATGAGGCAGTGCTTTTAAGTCTGACTAAATAAACAACCGTACCAAAAACTAAACTTCCATTCTACACGGCACATGGAATATCAGCTCAATAAAGAACAAAAAAAAAACTTCTTTTTTTTCCCCCTCTGTCATTCTGCCTGGAGTTACAGAAAATATCCCAAACAGTTCAAGGATTTTTGGCTTTGAAAACACTCATAAACCTCAAATCTGGAACCGAATCACTCTTTGGCCGAATGTGAGACCCAGTATTCACTCTGTTTGCTTTTCAGGGTCTAAAGGGGCACAGAATGTGTTTATTCCTTATAAAACAGCGGGATACCAGTTGCTCTCATTCCCTATGGGCAGCTATTCTTTGTGGGAACTAGAAGACGCAACCTGCAGCAGTTTTTAAAGTCCCTGCGATATCACTTTTTTGTCACGTTCAGTGTTATTAAAGCCACAAAATAAAGATGCATACTAGTACTACTATTTAAAAACGCAAAATGGGAAAACAATAACATCATCAAATTTCCTTTTAATGTGCACTGTGTACTACAACCAAGAACCGGGGCACATGCCGTTCTGTATGGACATTTGATTTCAAGTTCACTTCTGATTGGCAGCCACCTAAACTGTTGTGCCCACTGATTGATCAAATGTTACATGCCATGTCCAAATGACCAATACTAAATCCTCCAGTAGTGGGCAGTATAAGAACTTTCTTGCATTTAGGATTTTAAAAAACTGATTTAAAATCATCACTGACTAAAATAGGCTTGATCTCATTGTGCTTTTTGGTTTTTTATATATAACTGTTAAACGATGTATAAGAATGTGAAAGAGCAGGACTCTGAGTCTGAACAGACTTTAAACCTTGTAAGGGAGCAGGACTTGGAGTCTGAACAGACTTTAAACCTTGTGAGGGAGCAGGACTTTGAGTCTGAACAGACTTTAAACCTTGTAAGGGAGCAGGACTTTGAGTCTGAACAGACTTTAAACCTTGTGAGGGAGCAGGGCTTTCAGTCTGAACAGACTTTAAACCTTGTGAGGGAGCAGGTCTCAGAGTCTGAACAGACTTTAAACCTTGTGAGGGAGCAGGTCTCTGAGTCTCAACAGGCTACTGACTGGAAGGTAGCAGTACTCTCAGTTTGAAAAGGATGTAAGAAGAGGACCAGCAGCTCTGCCGGGTTTGAAGGTGCCTCCTCCTCCTGGACTTTGTTCTCAGTTTCAGCACAGCGTCGGAAAAAAAAAAAAAAACTCAAACGTATTCTATTTAGTCTCTGTTCCCAAAGCTGAGTGAAGCCAAGCAGAAAAGTTTCATATATAATAGGGGGAAAAACAGTTATTCGCAGACAGGACGACTCCTCTGCGACAGACTGCCAGACTGTTCTTTCTAAACACCACAGCCCCACTCCTCTGCCCTTTCAAAACATTCTGAAGACTAAAGAAAAATGAAATAAAAGCACATGAGCGATTATTTTTGGAGAGCGTCCCTTTTCACTATTTTTGAACCGCCGGGTCACTTTGGGGATCGTCACCATTACGCTTTATTTCCTTTTTTTGATTTGGGTGAAATTTTGTTTTTAATCCGTTGGAAGGCATTTATTTTCTTAAGCAGCTTGCTTTTTAAAATACCGCAGCCAACACTATAGCAATACATATTCCTATAGCATATGCAGGCTTATGCCAATGGCAAAAGCGGCTCATTCCTATGGTATATACAGGCTCAGTAAAACACATACAGCTCAGTTCTACAGTACATATAGGGCTACATATCTTAATCCATATCAGGCCCGTATTTTAAAAAGAAAAACAGGACTCTATTCAACTCTACTGGGTAATTTACCTCCACAAAGGTTCAGCTACTCAAGTAATAAGAGACACAATCTCACATTAACAGATGCCTCTTTCATAAACATTTCCAAAATCGGTTCCTTACTTCTTTAGAAATGTTGTCAGGTATATGACTGAGATTCCTTTGTACAAACCAGTATAAAATCTGATAGGTCCTAAATTGTCATACTGGTTTGGGCAAAGGAATTTGTCTTCAAGTTTCAAACAACAGCCCTAAAATGCCCATAACTCGCCAAATTAGGGAAAATAAAAGGCTCTCAGTTGGTTCTGCCTGTGGGGAAAAATGGCGCAATCAAGAGGCAAATAAAACTTTCACTGCGACCGAAATAGATATAATTTTGTCCGAGGACCATAAGAGGATAAATTGAAATTTCCAGCCAAGGAAACTTTACTTCAAACCCAGCTAAAACCGCTGGCAAAAGATGGCCCCGACACTTCTGCATTTCAGATACGTATAATTATGCTGTATAATTAATCAGACTGTTAGGAAAAACAGGCCACAAAAACACTGATGCAGCAAAATAAGAATAGTCTTTTATTTATTATGTCACTAAGCACATTATTACTGTTATACAGTAACTGTGTTAAGGCGCGACAGGTTACAATACGTGTACTCATCAAGTTTGAGGTGCATGTCTTCGGATATTGTGATGAATGAATGTCTCTAAGACAGGCCTGACATTTTTGCATTGTGCACACCACAATATACGTCTATGGTCATTTGATCGTAATTGTTATGGCAAAAGGGTACCTGAATCAAGTGGATCTTCATCTTCAATACTTTTGAGTATCTTGGACTTGTAGTCTCTGAACTGCATGTACTTCAGCAACCTGCGTACTTTTTTCTTGAGGAGAAAAGAGAGCGAGAGAGAGTGCAGGAGAAACAGCATGAAAGATGAGATGGTGATAGACTGAGAGACGGACCCCGTGTGACTTATAAAGAGTTACTGAGAACTGTCATAGCCCCCAACCCCTCACTTCTTTACCGTAGAAAGTATAGAAGCAAAAGTTTATACAATGCTTTATTGAAAAACGAATTCATGCACATGCTATCCCATGAAAGTTTTGGTTGTATTAGTATTTTGAGACACCGAAACCTAATTACCTAAAACTTTCAGGTTTAGGTACTTTGAGGGATTGCTACACTAAGGGAATTAATTTGATGAACATCTATTTGTACATACCGGACCTTGATGGGATACAAAATGACTTATGAGACTCTGAAAGTTGGCAGATGCTTTATTCCAATTACTGTCCAAACTTTAGTTTTGGAGAAACAGTTTTGAAATGTCTTGGACGTTGACATGTTTGTGTTTGCTTTGATTTACGCAATGTTTGCCCAGCGCAAATAAACAAACTATATCCCTACCTACCAAAATAGAGGGAAGCAAATCAGGGCCAGGGCCTTGCTATTGGTATTGGCCTGAAGACTGGGCTAATTGTGACATTAAAACAGTTGCTTATAGAAAGTCTGAGTTCATTTCATTTCCCGTCTTGGGGTGTGGTGTTTGATTTGCCTCTTTCATTTTGTTTCATGTCGGTACACTCGCACATCACCTGTATTGAGTTAGGCCTTACCCATCGCAGTTGTACCACTCGCTCGACAACTTTGGCTATGTTTTTTTTTTTTTTGCACACGGGAGTCACTTCGGCATGTTTTTCACATTTGAATTTGAAACACTGCCAAACACACAGCCCAGAGGTGATATCCAATATGCATCTGTATGCCTAACTGTTCAAATACAACCTTTAACCCATTAAGCACTCACATGCATGCGCACAAGTATTCATGCTATCATGACATGTTGCCACGGTTACCTTGTCTTTTCTCATTAGAAACAAGAGGTCTTCAGCTGATATAACCCGAGCTCCTCTTAAAAGTGACACCTCAGCAGCCTGATGGAGCTACAAATAAAGGAGAAATACAGTCAATTAAAAATATTGTTAATTAAATTAATGCACTTCCTCCCAAACACTGCATACTAACAATATACAGGCAATTTCTTAGGCCAAACTCAGCATGTCCTCATCTATCCTCAAAAAAGTTATTACACATACAAGTAAATGTTTAAATAAACACTTTAATGAACCCTGTTGTAGCAGTTGCGCTGAACAGATTCTTAGAGCAAAGATGTGCATATGATACTCAGCACCTCTGGCTCTCTAAACCATTCAGAACGACTCATTCTTCAATACGAATCTCAACCCTCCTGCTAATAACACATGTGCTGGACCCATTAACCCAAAGGGCCGTAGCTGTCTTTAATATATGTAGGGGGGAAAAAAAATCATTTGGAATTTGTTTTCATTTTGGCTACTGTTCACTGTGAGTTTCAGTCCATAAATCATATTTGGACCGGAGACAATTATTGCTCGCTGAGCTCATGCCGCAATATCATTAAAGCTCCTTGATAATGTGGCTTTGGCGACACTACCACATTATAAAGACCAAAGGAGTGTGGGAGTAATTCTTTCCGCTGTCTTTGAGATAAAGAGTTCACGGGCGAGACAAAAATCCTGCGAAGAGTTGAAAATGTTTATCAGCGCCAATACATGCAGGACCTCTGTTATCGCATCTCGGAACATGGCTATTAAAACATCTTTAGAGTTTTCTGACTTAACTCTGGAATCCCCCATCACACTGAAATGAAATGTGTTCATCTTTCTTGCATTAAGCTACATAACTCAGAAAGGGGGAGGTTACAATCACATGGAAGCAATCTGCAACCTCCAGTGAGGGCAGAAGAAAGAAAATGAAGAATGTACTTTCAGTTAAATGCCGTAATTTCATTTTACTGCCTGAAAGTCAAAACACCTCGTTTGTCACTGTCGTCATCTCCACAAAATGATAGCCGCCCACATGCAAATCTGAGAATAAACCGCACGCCTTGGAATATAGAGAAACTTCTCTACAAAAATCTGTGTGCGCATCGATCTAGTGCTCCAGAGCACAACCAAAATTTTGTTTTTTTGAGCTCAACTATATAAAGCTAAAAAAACTGCTCCAGATCAGCTAAAATAAGTAAACAAATAAATAAATACAAGCTATTCCAGTGAATGAAGTGCACTTTCACAATCATGAATGACTGTAGTACACAGTACATTACAAAACACTACTACTCCTACATTCCGCAGTCATAACAGACAGCAAATACATAAAGCATAAGGTTTTTGCATTATTAAATGATGCTTCTCATACCAAAACAGCTACATTTACTGATTGTCTGTTTAAACCTCCTCAGAAATCTCTTGTATGTATGAAGACCTACTGTTTTCTTCCAAAGAGTTACAATTTACTTTATAGAAAATGCCTCAAATGTCTAATCACGTGTCTAATCTCATACACTGCATATGACTTCCACTTCCATTATTGCACAAGCAAAATTTACAACTATTCACAAGCCATCTAAACATAACTACAGCAACATTTTATTTTCATTCAGTCAAGGACAAATTGGGCAGGAGAGAACATCAGTGTGGCTGAGACAGACAGAGCTATAAAGAGAGAAAAAGAAAATTCACCAAACACAAATGCTAAATATTTTATCGCTAAATGTTTTACAGATAATAAAAACATGGTGTTGCTTTTTCAAAACAGCACCTGCAGATTGGGTAATAGGACCTCATGATGATAAAAGAATTTTTTTTTTTTAAGTAAAAATGTAACAGAAAAAAAATTCCACTATTCCTTGTGCCAGACAACTTTGGTTTAAGCCCTGTGGCCAGCAGCATTTCACATAGTGACAGAACCACACGACTGTACATTAAGACTAAATAACCGCATCTTTACTGTACACTACTGTTGTACTTAACCCCTAATTCAGGCTGGAGTGGGTTTATTTCAATCAATCTGGTCACACAATGGACCGCTTGAAAGTATTAAAACTGACAGTTCTATCTCTATAACTATTATACAATTATTTTAAATGGCAATCCAATGTTTAGCGACAACGGTTCCTTATTTTGTAACATGTGGAGCAAAACACCTTCTATGCCTTTTGTAAATTCACAGATGACACAAATCACAGTTAAGCCAGTATCCTTATCACAGGGTCCAGCAAACAAAAGCCATAGTTGTATTTAGTCCCAAAAACATACAAACTCAGAGAAACATCGATAGAATGTCTGTACGCTAACACTGCCCCTATACTAACAGCTAGCCTTCTCTTCTGACCCACTCCCCAAATCCAATTGAGCATAGCGAGAATCTGCTTTAGCTATGGTGATGAGTTGGACAAATTAATAAAATGTTACAAAAACCAAAGGAAAACAACAATTGTGTCTCATCTTGTATATTATTGCGTAATGTCATGGTTGACTGCGCAACACTGTGCTGAAGCAACCATTCATTCTGTCACACGATCGTCCTTATAAACTTCCAATGAGACATGTCACACCACTGAAAAGCTCATACTGTCCACTGCCAGATAAAAGAGCTATCAATCAAATCAGAATGAAGCAAGTTGTCCTGTTTTGTCTACTAATAAAACTAGAACACAGTTTGTTGTTTCCACTCATAGTCTGCTTGCAGAAGCATTGAATGTCAGAGTTGAGCAATTTCGGGATGCTGGTGTCCTGGCCACTAGGGGGCTTGCACGAAGGGGTTAAAAAGGGGGTGCTACAGAAAGGATCAACTGTATTGTTATACATTATGGTTGCATTTAATGGGTTCTGTTGACATTCAGAAAGGCCTAGTCATGTAGCCTTCTGTGTTAAGCAAGTACATATGGACAAACACATGAACATATGACACCAGTGGTCATGCCACTTGCTTTGTTGGAACAAGCACATTTAAAAAAGTTTCACACTAATTCATTTGCATTCTAATGAAATTAACTAATTTTACCACCATGATATTTCTACCCACAATAATAGCACAATAATGTATGTCATTCATAATTTTTCTGACACTTGTAACAAAAGCAGGATGAAATAGCAGGATTAGTGGGATGAAATAAGCTACAGATAATGTTCTGTCATTCTGATAAAAACAAATGTTTGTCATACAGGCTAATGACATTAAATACTCTAGGAGTGAATTCAGTTTTAATTTACTCATGTTGAGCAAGCTAGCATCGAGAGCGTGACATATCATTTTCAACATTTCATTCACATAAAGTGCTTGCTCTTTAAATCTCATAATGCTACCAACAGCTGTGTAAATATTATGATCAATAAATATCACACAAGCCAGGCACCAAAATACGATTGGCTCAAAGAAACAGGAGCAATTATTTTGTTGTGGTTCAAGTCTGGGTCATTGCCCATTGTAATATTTTTAAAAAACCTCAGAATATCTGTATTTATAGTATGCAGGATATTTCTTCCTGCATTTAAGCTTTATTCTGCGTTTTAAAAAAAACTGCATACAAAGTTTAAACGCACTTTGAGAAGCCACACTGTGAATGTGAATGGGTGTAGCAGCCCATGAAAAGAGTGACCCTCTCTGACTGACTGACTGTCAGACTGACAGATTAACTGAGTAGCTCCACCAAAGTACTGAAATAACCTTTATATTACTTTCTTATGCACCAACGTGTGTGAGTATGAACTACACCGTACAGGCCATCCCTCATGTTGGCTGAGGTCACCACAGGATAAAGATGGGTCATTGCTGGGTGAGTTGGCAGACTCAGATAACCAGGTCTGCGGACCGCTCGCTTCCAGACAAAGGACTGTTATGACATTGGCAATGCCAGAGCAATCAAAATATTTACCAATTACCAGTCTTCTGGTACAATGTAAATGTATCTGTTGAGAGTGAAGCATGCATACACAGATACACACAGACACCACACACACATTTTGGAATGGTTCAGACTGGTCACTGTTCATGCTGGACGGTATTAGCTCCCGCTCTTGGCCATCACTGTGGTAGCTGTACTCTGTCCTAAACCACAGTTTTATTTCAGTATGTTTCTCTGCTTGCCGAAACACTTTCCATTTACTGACAGGCAGTACCGGAAAGTTATGGTTACCATCTATGGATGACCGCTCTAGGCAACTGAAGGCCATTACTGCATTAACAGAAACATGGGGTGGGATTGGATTCTAAATACAGACTCACCCTAACAGAGAGGCCCAAAACTGTCTGAAAAAACCGCTCTGCCTTTGGCCTGCTGAAGCACACATATACCTACCAGCAATTTAATACATATTTTATACATTTCCTGCAAGATGTAATTGTAATTTAAATGCTGTACTGAAGCTTTAATATCAAAAACACTCAGGGTTTAGTCAGAAAAGATTACAAACAAAAAGGATATGAGCTTTATTAATCAGAAACAGGATGAAGACAGGTATACCTGTTTTCAATTTAACAAATGTAATACTTATAACTCACAAAGCATGAATTGCCTGGAAAGTACATGAACGTACCATACTCAACATCTTTTTCACATTACACAAAACCCAAAACTCATCCCATTGCTTGAATTCGATTAAATTCTACATCATGGTGACAGATGTGCAGGTTACACAATGTGATCAATGTACAGTATCCTAAAGCTCCAGTCCAGGTGGGCTTTACACAGTCCATTCCCAATGCACTTGGTTTGAACAGGACACAAATTCCAGTGAAAGTGGAAGTTTTCAACATGCTGTGCAAGTTATGTGGAAGAAAAAAAAAACCCATAAGACCAGGTTTAATGCATTATTCCGAGCTGACAGGTGTGAGTTGAGCGACTGAACGACCAACTGTTCCAGCGCAGTCCCACGGCAAAACCAGCGACTGAGGTCACCCGTCTCTCCTGCTAACCGGCGACCCCGGAACGACCCCCTTCCTCGGAGCACGTAGCAGCCGTCGCCCGCGAGCGGGGGGGTCTATACCAGCCTCGCGGCCCCAACGCGCAGGTCCTCTCCTCCCAGCCCGCGCGGGCTCCGGCAAGGCTGCTTCGTGTCACTCACGGCCTGGCGGCGAGCAAAAACAAACACGCCGCCCAAAGCCATTTCCTCTTTTCACGGCTACCGCGCAACGTCTCGACGTGAAGCGCGTGATTCGATTAGACAGCAGGTATAGTGGACCATTCCTGCGACAGCTTCCATGAGAAGATCGATTACTCTGTTTCTCTGAGACCAGTTTCCACGTTTTAAACGCTCCTGAGATCACAAACATCGTCGTACTTTGAGAGAGTAAGTAAAAAAAAAAGGATTCTTAAATCAATTTAACCACCACGAGATCTACTCATCTCATCACCACTCCAAAAATGTAGCAAGAGGAACAGAAGGTCCTGTCAAATGGACCAACAGTCCACTGCCATCCAAGAGATTCGGAAAAGAACGAATACACATAATGTGTAAGAACGCCCACATAATGATAGCCACTGATAGCTATGCTGAGATATGCCCTTAGAGCTGTGACCAAACCAAAGCCAGACCACAGCCCGACCGTGCCTAACCGCAGCATAACCAGGCCACACCCACAGCCTAACAATGTCCAACTGTAGCCTAATTATGCCTAACCTGAACCAAGACATAATTTTATACTTCATTGCCAATCTGAGCTCATTACACATACAAGACAATGCAGATACTCTGTAGCCTGTATTAAGTCAACACTTAACTTTGACAAACAAGTAAACGTTTTACGAACTCAGTTCAGCAAGCCTATTTTAGCGCTAGGTGAACTTGACGAGTTGTGTGATGACAAAATAATTTTCTAAATAGCACTTAATTTGTAGTCATAGTTAAGGACAAATAGTCAATATCAGCCGATGTCTTTTTCACTTAATAAACAAATGAACTGCAAGAAATGCGTAAATGAGAATTCGCTTCCCATCGATGGTGGCACCTCAACGCGTCATGAACAACAGAGGCAAATATGACAGTGCTTGTGCGCAGGCTATTTGAACAGATAACAGACAGCCTTCGGATTCCAGTAAAACCCCAGAAAAGTCCGGAATAACAAGGGAAGGCTGGTATCGCAGAAAGCATGTGGTTATCAACATGAGCCGAGGCTGTGTCAGGGATGTGGAAACACATCCCTGTGTTTGTGTGGGAGGTCTTAATAAAGAACGCTGCTATCAGGGCTTTACTGAAATGTAAAGTCCCTGAGAGCCAATTTGATGGGTAAATAAAACAAGTGCTTCCCATTTGTTCAGTATCGCTCGCTCAGATACCGGCGGACTAATAGCCCACACACCACAACTATGCGTCCGTACCCTTGAAATGCGACAGACCGCATACCGGCTTCGGTATTCACTGCAGAAAACCTGCTCCTCAAACACCTGCTGTTTGAATCACCAGGATTTCATCACAAACCACAACATTCGGTCAACAGAAAGTGTAGCTACTGTAACAGGATTAAACCGCCATTTAGACTTCACTCCACAATGTAGAAGGATTAAACACAGTCATTCAAACTTCACAATCTAACAGGATTAAACACATTCATTACAAACTCCACTCCACAATCTAACAGGATTAAACACAGGCATTTAAACTTCACTCCACTATCTAACAGGATTAAACACAGGTATTTAAACATCACTCCATCATCTAACAGCATTAAAGCACAGGCATTTAAACTTCACTCCACAACAGGATTACTGCACATGTGAGTCAATTTAACTCCATTATCTAACAGATTACATTCAAGGTGATTTAAACTCTCCCCCACATTCTAAAATGATGACAGAATAAGTATTTAAAATGAAACAGCTTTTTATAACACTGTGAGGACTGGAAGCTTGAAGATTGACAGACCTAGTTGGCAAATACAGTAACTAGATTTGGATATCTCCCCATTGTTATACACAGTTGCAAAGACAGTAACTAATGGATTAAATTCAAAATGACAATTAGCAAAATGGTGGCCTAAAGATGCTCAATAATGCCGACATGCTTAGTTTTTCCAGCTGAAATGCCCAGCAGTGAAGACCTGCTCTTTCACCTTCTGAAATGGACAGTAGTGAATACATGCTGCTTCACGTACTGAAATGCACAGCAGTGCATACATGCTGCTTCACCTGCTGGAATGCACAGCAATGCAGACCTTCTGTTTCACCTGCTGAAAAGCAGATAAAAAGCAGTTTAAGGAGATGGATGAAAGAAATGACACTAGGTGGGAAATGGTCATCCAGAGCTCTATAAAAACTGTGGACAGAAAAGTTCCACAGAATAACTACTGGCGCAAAAACAAACCCAGTCAATTTCAGCACCTGGTGTTTGGGGAACGGCTGAGTTTCTCAGTATGTCTGACTCGCGAGACATCTTTTTCCCCATGGGGTTTGGGCTGGCGAGAGGAGCGGTCTCCTACATCTCTAACATGAAAGACATCTAACCAATCACAGGCCAGGCAGGGAGCTAACCAAAAGTAATCTGTCCCTTTCAAGTAAAAGTATATCAAATTTTACAGAACTTAAATGAATGCCCTCCAGTGCATTTAGTACTGTATATGGGAATGGAACATGAGCTGACAAACATTTGAAAGGAATCTCAAAGCTCACTAAAACCTCACTCCAGTTACGACTAGATAAGCTTGCAGAAAACGTGACTGACACAAAAGAGGTACAGTGAATTGTGAATGTAAAAAGATATTCTGAGATATGAAAAGATAAATATGCAAATACTTCAATAGTACGTATATAGTGTATTCTTATTTTTTTATCTTGTGCTATGCATAAAAGCTCTAATACATGAATGACAAATGAAGAAATTTCTGATAAAAGTCATCACCACTTTTTGTCATAAATCATGCACATTATCTCCATTACCCTTACTGTAACTACCATGCGGATTACAACTTTCAAAGCCAATGTTTCAATTTACCAGAATAAACCCATGTCATAAATCATGATCAAAGAAAATCTTTTCTCTACTCTGCACATGTTCACATACTGCTCCATTCATAGGATTCATATTTCTCAGGCAGTAATGTACAGCCAGTCTTAGAAACACCCCTGGATTCACAGTATGTAAGGACACTGATGAGGTCTCTCCTTCTCTCTCTGAGTCTCTCTCACACTCACATACACACACACACCGCAGGGATTTAAGAGAGACCGGTGTCCATGCTGCGCCAGTGACCTGAGCGAACACCAGGGGGCAGTATAACCCACTGAGGTTTTTAACTCAAATAACCTGTACAAGGTCTGGCCGGCTGTCAGTCGCTGTTTGCAAAGGCTTCAGGTGAGAAATCCAGAAAATACACAGGCCAGGGAAAAAGACCGTAACGTAAAAAGCACAGTGTAAACAGAGACAGAGCTTCAGTTACCACAACTGCCTCACGGCATAATTTTACAGGCAGAATTCAGCTCCTGTAGCCTGTAGTGTAGGGTAAGTGCTAAATTATACTGCCATTAAAGGAACTTTACTGATTTAAAACATCCCCCCAGTATTAAGGCTGATAAAACAGCCAAACAGCCATAACTAAATAACATATTAACTATGCCAGCTTTTGTTCATAACCATTCAATACTGAGCACACTTCTCTGCATCACAACTGCAGGTGACAAAACTGTCCACTAACACAGCCTCTATCCCAGATAGGGTACAGGAAGTGACATCATTAACAATGTGGACGTAGGCTACACCTGTGCTAGGGGATAGGATAAGGGGGACTGTGTGTCCTAATAAATGGCAGCAAGGAAGCAATCTTTCTTTCATATACCCCATATATGCATGCAAACTGTGCGTGTGCATGTGCATAACACATGCCAAACACAGAGAGAGATGTTTGTTGGCCATCTGGGTAGTTCACTGTGTAACCAGGGGGTTCATTGCTGCTGTGGTCTCTGCATCAGTAGCACGAGCCCACCCTGCGTCACACCTCGAATCCAGGGTCCCTGAAGAGGAGCAGAACACAGAGCACGAGCCGTTCAGCCAATCGCTGGGCAGACAGGGAGCCATCCGAACAATCAAAGGGCAGACAGAGAGCGGGACCAAAAGCAGTAGGACCCTTTCGCTAAAGTGCAAAGTGATCAGATTTCACTGGCTCACATGTGGTTCTTTCAGCACATCAGTGCCGTATAGGAACACAGAACTGAGCTCACATTCAACAGGACATTGAAAAGCTCAGCCGGTAGTCTGTGCGCGTGGGTGGCACAGCAGTACCTCAAGAGGAAAAAAAACTTGCAATTCCAAAATACAAAAAAAAACAATAAATAAATAAATGAGTCAATAAAAGATTTACTCACACACAGTTACGTGTTTTACCAGCGTTGTCATTCTCATGAGCAGAAGGCTGGGGAAAGAGAATATCAAAAGGCTGAACCTAAATCCCTCTCCATAACATTGCTGAGCACTTTATGAAACCCAATATTTAGGCAATGTATTATGGCTTTATTGCTCTCTCCGAAGGTCCAGCAGTAATATACAGCCTCGGACCCCACAACGAGTGGAGAGGACGACTGGGAGCAGACAGTAAATTACTTAGGCCCGTCTATGTGTGTGTTCGCATTTTGGCAGTGAGGAGCTCCTGAATAGTCTAGGCTTGGCTTTTTGCTCACCTGACTGAAACCCATACGACAACATATCTCTTCGGAAGCAGCCTCCGCTGACAAAGCACACGGGGAAGCTTCCTGTCACGGCTAACGTTACAATGTTGAGGGGTGCGTCCGTCACGATTAACATTAAGATGTTAAGGGGATGTGACAGGTACATTCTCCTTCGGATGGGAGAGGGGGGGTTTCATTCTTAGAGATCCAGCTTTAGGAAACAAATTCTCCACTGCATAAGGAAGTGCAGCACTGAAAAAGACCACCCATTCAACTTCAAAACTGAGCCAAATTGCTCAATTCAGGGCCGTGAACACGTTTATGATGGTGACGTCATTTCTGTGTGCTTGAATGCCAGAGGGTGAGAAGATGACAGGTGAGAGATCACTCACACCGATGTGCAGTTATGCACAGGTATGCTCAGTGAAGCAACCAGGCAGTTCAGAATCAGGGCCTAGTTTAGCATGAGAAAGAATACAGACAGACAGCAGTTATTCCCGTTAACGTCTATTATTTTTATTAAATAATAAGGCTCAGGATATGAAATATGAAATCAAACAGGAGGACTGATGTGGAGAGAGGAAAAAGTCAAATCCCCAAACACATTTTCTCGTGCTTGGACCATTTAAGCTCTCCAAGTGGCCTCTGACATCTAGACTTGTAGGAATAAACCTTCTGAGAATTACGCCAGAAA
Source organism: Anguilla rostrata (assembly GCF_018555375.3). Classification (NCBI taxonomy): domain Eukaryota; kingdom Metazoa; phylum Chordata; class Actinopteri; order Anguilliformes; family Anguillidae; genus Anguilla; species Anguilla rostrata. Next base: position 23,538,704 of record NC_057933.1, on the reverse strand, counting down.
CACATTCAGAAAGCTTTCAAAATTGAAAACAATTCTTAGCCAAAAGTTGCACACAAGAATATGCCATAAAGCTGCTTAAAAGTAACTCTTATCAAAGAACCGGACCAGTTCTTAGGAGTACCTTTAAGATTCGCTTTACAGTTTTGAGAGATGCATTAAATGACATAAAATGAGGGTTTGAGAATGAAGTTATTGGCTTCTCAAAACTTTCACACAGAGCGACAATTCACACATGAATGCCAACGCACAACCGAAGCAGGTGTTACAGGAAGACAACTTTCCCTGCATGACCTAGCCTACCTGATTCACCTGACCTACCTGTCAGACATCATGCTATGAGCATGAATAACTATGAATCATGATGACAGCAACTACAAAATAAAAATTATTTCTTTCCTGCAGGAGAATATATACTCGCTAACTAGCTTGTTACAGTAGATAGTAGGTAGCTAGCAGTAAACTAATGCAACTGGTAATGGAGGTTACGTTTGCTAACTAGCCATTCATTTTTTTCAGGAAGGTGTACTGCCAGCTAGATCTTACACATTTGATTGTTAATATTAAACCTGAAGGACAGACAGGTCAGGAAGATCATGTAGTAATACTGGAAATGAAAACGCAACTGTTTTTGTTGGACATCCTGGACTGGTTAGGAAATCAATTAATCTTTTCACTGTGTGACACAGAAACAGCCGAAGTGTCTGAGTCACAACTCTTCAACTGACACTTGGACAGCCCTACAGCGTCACTGACGATAAGTGTGTTATTCTTACTTCCAGTAGCGCAGTTACACAATTATCCTGTTCTTTCCTACATAAATATACAGGAATCTTCCTATACTTGAGAGCGAACATTCGCTATGAGTGGTCTTATACATGTGAACCCAGGCCTCTAGAGGTCAAAGGTGAACAAGCCGAAGAGAAAGTCTGGCTTCCCGCTTCCCCTACTCAGAGTCTGCAGCAGTCCAGGGTCAGAGGTCAAACGAGCGAAGCGTGCCCCCCTGGACGAGCACCTGTTGGCCGCACGCGCTGACAAGACATCGCCTCCGCAGTGCTCCGGCTCCTTAACCTAGCTATTCGGAGTCATTAAAAGCTACAACCGTGTAAAGCACAAGACACGCCCCCTCATCATCCAAGAACAAAGACGCACTTTAAAAAAAAAGATCTTAATCCGCCTCAGCGTTTTACGGTGAATCGGCATACCAGAAAACCCTGCAGCGGGGAAACACACACCCACAAGACCATCTGGGAGAACATCTCTCAGGTTTGTGGTTTTTTTTAATGCTTTTCAAAGGAGAAAAAAAAAATACCTTCAGGCTAACTTTACGACAGAGATTATCGCGCAGCGCGAGGGAGGGGTAACATTTTTCCCTTCACGCGATCGTTTTTACCGAAATGTTGCGTCTACTTTCCATCAGGTGCGCGGCGTTGGTTCCTGTGTGGAATTAGCAATATTCACATTGGCTTTAATGAAGTGACTGCATACAGAGGAATGCAGTTCCTGCCCCCCCCCCCACCCCCCTTCAACTCGATAACAGAGCTGTCTGTTGTTTTCATTTTACTGTGGTTTGGTTTTGCTCACTCGTTTTTCTGACTGTAGTCTTTCATCTGCTGACTGAGTCTCGTAAAAGATGCCTGAAGGCAAGGCATTTTGGTGCAGTAAGCCTGGCATTAACATTACTCTGTATTTAACACAGTCTTTCTCACCAGAGCACCACTACCAGCGCCTTTTGCCTCTAAGTCACGGAGTATCCAGGACAGTAAAACGGCCCTTTAAGTGACGAGGCAGGCTGCGGTATCCCTGTTCTGATTTAATTACAGGCCAAAATAAACAAATTCCACGGGCCTAATTTTGTTCGGCGGATCTGCTGCGCGCATCACCTACACTGCTCTGTGAGAGTGACAGTCACAAGAGTGACAGTGCTGTGTGCTCACGGGTTGTCCGTGAGAGCGTGCGCGCTTGTACATACTTTACATACTTGCGTGCATTGTGTGTCTACACTCACACTGTATTTACCTGAGTGTACAGTATGCGTGTGTTTGTGCGTGCACTTGTGTGTGGGTGGTGCGGGGACGAAGCCGTGTCAGTCATACCAGATTGATGAGCTGGGTGTGCACGATGTCCTCCACCAGCGCCGCCGTCTCGTGTAGAGGCCTGCGGGCGTCTCCCAGAGCAAACCTGCGCAGGACAGACAAACAAGCGCTGCTGCTCGATAAACGCCAAACACTGCGGAACGCTAAACAGCACAGAGCACTAAAAAACGACAGAACATTAAACATTACAGAACACTGCTAAACATTACGGAACACTAAACACTGCAGAACACTAAACGTTACGGAACACCAAATGTTACGGAACTAAAAACGACTGAACACTGAAGATGTAACTACAGACACTAAACATCTCCCACAGTAATTATTACAATAGCATGTGGACACTGTTTCATATTACATTGACAACCTATACAAGGCAAATCTACTGCATTTGTGCATTGGATCTTGACAAGCAGCTAAATAGAGGGAAAGAGTGGGAAAAAAAAATTTAAATTATATTTTCAGTAGCAATCCAAGACTAACTGCAGAATGGCATCATATTCCAATAACTGACAGTACCATCGGCCTTAATTCCAAACTTGTGTGAGAAGCGCAACTGATATAAAATTACTTTACAAACAGAAAATTCTAAGTGTTTTGCATTCTATTTTTCTTCAACACTTAATATTCTCCACGGAAAGACGGACTCATTCACAGAGATCACTTTGCTGCATCATAAACACGCAGCATCAAAGGCTTTTTTTTAAAGAAAGGAGTCCATAAAAGGCCCGAGAGAGCGCATAAAGGAGAAAACAAAAGAACCCGAACGCAAAGCCAAGTCGGGGCATTTTTGTGGCTGCGCAAAATGAAAAGGGAGCCGCGTCGTTAGGAGGCGGCCATTTTAATGCCATGTTCAGTTGTTCCTGGGAAGCCGCGTATGCAAAGCATCTGCGTTTATCGACAGCTGATAACGTGACAGGGCTCACAATAAACGCCCCTCAGTGCTTCCACTCGATCACATCAAAGCGCCCTTTTCACTGCGACGCGTGGAAAAACAGAACGCCATAAAAGCTTGTGAAGAAACTCCTCTCGCACGCGAGGACAACTGCGGCCCCTTCGCATGAGACCGTGGGTGGGTACGATAGGCAGTATGTTCCAGGCTAGGTATAGTGTATTTAGGTAGGACTGGTGACTAGTACAGAGGGTAGGTGGAAAAGATGATTTGGGGGGAGGAGGGGTGTGTTGGTCAACTGTGGAAAGAGGTGGGAGGCAGGGAAATGCGGTATCATCAGTCTGTTTCTTTTTTCCCCTCTCGTAAATCAAGGGTACACTCACGGTGAGGATGCAGTTTAGGAGGGATTGTGCAGGCGTTGCCATGGAAACCACAAAGGAGATGGTAAATGTGACAGGTCACGCAGAATGGACTCAGTTACTGAGGCCGACGATTCAGAAACTCCCCTCGATTTGCCTGGAGCTGGATATTTTAAATGTTACAGAAAGACAAAATACCACATCGTACAGGCCCTCCACATTCACAAACCCGCATGGCAAGCAAGCACTCTGAATTCACAAACCCTCATAGCCAGCAGGCTCTCCACGTTCACAAACCCTCATAGCCAGCAGGCTCTCCACATTCACAAACCCTCATAGCCAGCAGGCTCTCCACATTCGCAAGCTCGCTCAGCTAGCAGGTTTTCCACATTCACAAACCCGCACAGCTAGCAAGCTCTTGACAATGACACAACCCAGAAAGCGAGCGAGCTTATCTCCTTCGGGCAAGTGAAGAAAGGATTTATAACTGAAACAAGCGGAAAGTCTGGGGGGGGGATATGTACCGATATAGCAACCGGATAATGGATACATATAGAATTAATTCCTAGCCAGCTTGGTAGACAGAACATTCCTTTATGTCAGATCTTACCCGTTTCAAGTAACTTTAGCCGACACACACACTAACTCATTTGAGACCAAGCTTATGAATGAAATTACATTTGGCTCCAACATAACTGACAGGCATGATCGCAACAGTACTGTAGGATATTCACCTGTTAGATTCACAAATTAACAGCCAGTGGAAGTCAGTTTCTCCATAAGAGAAGTAAACAGACAAAAACTTACCTCACTTCACGGCTAATAACATAGGGATTTAACTGCTGGGTGTCTGGATCAGCACATTGTGTATAATCACACTCCTAACGTTAAAAATACACACTAAACACTAATACACACTAGTACACTAAACATTAGGAGGCATGAGCTGTTTAAAGTAATTTGAGATCTTTAAAAATGATCTAAAGTGGAAGCAGACCATGCTAAACATGATTATCACAGAAGTGGGGTCTCCAGATTAACACTGTACAAGAAGGACCGCAGCTGGTGCCTGTTAATCATTTATCTCCCTTTAAATCTAAAAGCCTGATTGGCCAGAATGGCACTGCATCAAAACCCGTTCTGCCTTGTCAAGAGTTTTTGCCCTTGTGTTTCTGTCTGGGTAATTGCACAAAGTTCTTATCCATAGTGCTTCCATGAAAACTGTCACTGGTAATAATTTCAGTAAAGACCACTCAGTACGTGGGAAAAGAAACCACTGTGCTTGCCTGTAACTGAAAAAAAAATCTTCCATTTATACATGACAATACATGTATTATGTGTTACATAAATATCATACTATAAAGGTTATTCTAGCACTGTGATTCGCAGTCATTTGTATCTGGTGTGTAACCAATAAAAGACAGCAAAACCATTTCCTTTAACGGACTCAGCTCCACAGTTTATTGACTCTCCCCCCAGGAAATGACATGACACTCACTGCCTCATAGAGCGCGCTGTAAAAATATCCTCGCACAGGATCCTTGGACTGATGAGCACACGGAACTGGCTCCTCAAATAAAAATGTCAGGAAAACCCAACTGGCTGCACGTCTGGCTCAAAATGAAAAATGCCGTCATCGCCGCTACATTCATCAGCGTTTCCCAATATTTTCCATGGAGTGCGTTTTGTGCCTCTGTTATCATTACATCACACCCTTTAGAGTTTAAGCCATGCTAAGGGCACAGATTATGTCCCGGAGGGCAACAGAAAGAGGAAGAGACAGAGGCCAGAAGCAAAACAAAATAAATCATTTTCCGCCCCCTTTAAATGACTTCTGGGACACCAATGATTCTCGTAAATTAATTTTGTTTTTTGACACTATTTCCTTATCCACTCTTACGCTGTCCACTCTGTTAGCGAAGATGGTTAGTGTTTCTTTGAAAACAAGCTTTTGGTGCTACAGTACTAGCTTCAATACCTTAAAAGACACAGGTTTCATGTTGAAACAGATTTGCCAAACTTCAGTCTGTTTATAAAATTCACCTTAAAATATCTCTGTGAAACTACTTTATAGGCGGAAAAATCCGACGCATCAGCTGTGCTGTGGAGGAAAGGACCATTTAACCCAATGAGACCTCTGAGCAATGAAGGGACTAGGATGACAAAAAGGCATTGAAAAGAAAAAGGACACATCTGCATACCATTCACACTATACACAGCTGAATCGCTACTTAAAGATTCAACACAAAGATTCACAGATTCTTGAAACCCTGTGCAAAAACAAATCCCTGAATTTCCAGTACACACTGATTTCTGAATATTTGATCATTCGTGAAGGTTAACACATTACCTCATGATTAGCAGGGAGTGTGCAGTATTAAGCACACAGCACTCTGTGTTAAGTGAGCATATTAAAATAATTTGTGCACCTACAATACAAAGTACAAAGTGAACAGGACCACCCTGATCTACGTTTGATGTCCCCAAAGCTGATGTGTAGGAGGGAACTGCCGTTCAAAAGGAAATATGCATGGCACATGGACTCCCCAACTCCCCTCTGAAACAACTCTCCTACGCGGCTTCCTGTATTTACGTTTTTATTTAAGTTACTATCCATGCACACGGGTTGTCTGCTGCACATAATGGCTGGAGCAGAGGCAAATATGTTACCTGAAATTAGACTCCTAATTCATCCCAAAAGTATGGATGCGAGGACAGATAGATGTTCCCTGAAATATATCTGTCGAAATGGCTGTGTAACTCAGAGGAAGGCCAGTTACTGCTCTGGAGAAATAACTATATTGAGAGTAGTGCTGCATTCAAGACAGAAAAATGATCATTTTACCAGCAAATGACCAACAGGGAGCTTAAGTCACACGGACGTATAAACAATTTACCGCACACCCATGCCTATCACCTACCGCAACTGCCGAAGATGGTAAAAACCTTAGCTGTAAATAAACATATCCACAGTACACGTACTAGCATGTGTTTTCTGGTAACAAATCACAAGAGCGGCTAAACCGACTCCATGAAAGACAGAATTTGGCTCCTCAAAGCCGGATTGTGAAGATTGCTCCAATAATCCTGTCGACTGGCTTTTATTACGTACTCCTTTCATTTTTGTCCATCAACATAAATACATTTTTTGAAAGTAATGGATCCAAAGGACTTCTGAGAAAAATCTATCATTGATTCCAGGTTGCATCAAGCGCTCTGTGTGTTCCGTCATTAGAGGACTCCTCCAGACTGACCAGCGGGGTCCGGCGACGGTTGCTGTTCCAGACACGGGCGTACTGGACGCCGATCAGAGGGATCCCCCACTGACAAGCCAGGACGCAATTCTTTCTGGTCTCAAAAAAGTCCCCAAAATACTGTAAAGCCCCGTTTACGAGGGAATAAGGGGAATGCTCTGTTTTCCCCAGTAAATGTGTGGAAACTTTGAGGAAAGCAGTTAGGGGATAGGTGAAGACATGCGTCAAGCATGCTTAATCGTGTACACAGGAAATAACACTGATTCATCACAAGTAGTAACATTTGTGCTCATTAGAATTCAGTTTGCTAGAAACTAACGAAGAGGGCGATGTTCAGGAAATGTCACCTCCTCATTTGCTGTAACGTTAGTCGTGTTGCAAGGAAGAATTGGAAAGCCATGTCAGCTAGCATGCTAGCCAATACTGGCAGTAAAAATAATGCTCTGAAAACATTCACATCAAAACCGTGATTACTAAATTCAGTATCTAATGTTAGTCATTACTCAGCAGGTACTGCCCCCAGAATCAGGACATAAGAATGTTGGATGATAAGAACATGCTATTCAGCCCCTCTAGCAACTCATGATAAGCAGCTCATATTCAGGTCTCAGCATCATACAGACAGGCAGACAGTCTCCCACACAGACAAACACACTCAGTTTAAATACTTTAAACAGCAACTAGTTTCAATACTGCACTAAACTCCATTTCCCAAAATGCACTCTGGTGATTTAGCCCCTGGTCTTACGCAAGTCTAAGGAGAAGGTTTGTAGCTACACAGGACCCCGCCTGGGCTGGAGGACCTGTGTATTTGGAGTGTGTACAGGAGACAGTCTAGGTTCTGCAGGGTGCACTGGGGTGTTCTGTTCCTGTGGTACAGTGATTATCTCTCTCAGCATTACAGAAGGCTAACACAAGGGCACACAGAGCAGTAGTGCCATTTGAATCATGTGAACACACGTTCTGAGCAGGGCAGTGACGAGAGGAAAATCAAGTATGTAGTGGCAACCCAAACACACACAGATGAATATAAGATGGCGGGATCCAAAAAGCATACAACAGGTATGTATTTTCATCCCAAAATTCCATTCGAGTTTTTAATCCCCCCCAGAGGTTGACCTTGAAGTTGAAGGGACACCGAATTCAACATTTCACGTGAGCAAGAAATATTTTAATGAACAGACATCGTACATTGCAGCGAGTAAGCCATCCATCAGCTTTAACTTCTGACCTCCGCTAAACCCTTCCACCGTGATGAATGAAGTGCGTGTGACTTAATAACCTGTCAAAGAGGGCAGACTCGATCAATGTCACTCCTGTACCAAACCCTAATGGAAACAGCCCCAACTGTTTTTTACATTATCAAAGCGTGACTGCAAAAAAAAAAAAACAGCGTACGCGCATCAAAATAAATAAAAACAGTGTATTAACGGCTGGGGAAATGGCTTAATTGCAGGGGATCTGTAAAATGTCACTTGCACAAGTTGTGATCACAGAAAGCTTTGCACATCAGACAAAATAAAAACAGAGACAAAAGAGAGCGACTTGACAGCTTCCATTTCTCAATTTTTTTTTTCCTGTCGAAAATATCCGTTTAGATATCTGCCAAGGAGAAAGATTTGCTTTCTCAAAATTTGCCACATCCCTTTTCATTACACAACTACAGCTGTGAAATAATCCACAGAAGAAAGAAAAATAGCTGTTCTTTTTTAAATAGATTCTGACAGTTATCCTCAAACACTCGCTTTATGCCAATTCATACATAAATATATTGGTGGGATTGCTTTATACTATACTGATCTCTGCTTTCTCTTAGGTGATCCATCGATGAATATATTACAACAAAACTCATTTTTGTAAAGCCAGATATATATTTTTTTTTATTAGTGGTGGTGGTGCTGGCAGTAGTAGAAGTGGTGGTGGTGGTAGTAGTATGCACATCAGCACAGTAATAGGAGAAATAAAGTTGGATATTGTGGTAGTAGTGGTGGTAGTAATAGTAGTAGCAGCATTAGCAATAGCAGTAGTAGTAACAGTTGTAGTAGACTTAGTAGTAGTATAAGTGGCAGTAGTAGTAGCCACAACAGTAGCAGTAACAGGAGAAATAAAGTTGGATAATCTACTAAAAAGGACTCCCAACTACCAACAGTAGCACTAGTTTGAGGCTCTGCTCCTTGACCACTAGGTCACACTGCTGATCTGCCAGCTACCGGAATGACAGGGAGAAGCTGAGTAGGTGGATGAGGGGCTGGGAGGGGCCAGCTCTATTCTCTAACCATGCAATTCATTATTAGTTATTAGTGGGTAATTGCACTGTGTACAATGAGAATCCACTATTACAAAACTTGTATTTGCATATGGGAGAGCTACGGTTAGAGGAGATTGTTGAAGTATAGGACGGAGTGTAGCACAGTGGGTAAGGAACTGGACTTGTAACCGAAAGGTCGCAGGTTCGATTCCCGGGTAGGACACAGCCGTTGTACCCTTGAGCAAGGTACTTAACCGAAATTGCTTCAGTATAGCTATATCCAGCTGTATAAATGGATACAATGTAAAAAAGTTGTGTAAGTCGCTCTGGATAAGAGCGTCTGCTAAATGCCTGTAATGTAATGAAGTATTTTCTTTTTTGAGTCTAATGTTCTTTAGTCTCTGCAATCGTGCACCTCTTGGCCACAAGCTCTGACGGTTATTGTTTTCAGCTTAAATCAGCACCCAAATGGGAAATGAGTTAAGCTTGTAATCAACTGCTCTAATTGATTAATTAAGACCAGAGTAACAAAAAAAACCAGAAGAGCCTGTGGCTCTCCAGGTCCAGGGTTGCAGACCCGTCTCAGTCTATCTCTTCTACACTGGTGTAAACTGTTAAATTGTAAATTGATACAGATATTCCGTAGCTTTGACAATGCAGCTGTATCATATATAGTAATGTGTTGATAAAATTATTTATAGAAATGCAGTGGAATTAAAAAGGCTTCTGGCAAACGTGTATTTCAAATACCTCTCTTCCTTGTAAAATCCTTTGAAACGCCGAACAGTAGAGTTTTTCTTCTTAAAACGCGGCCTTTGCAGTGCACCTGGACTGCAGCGCTGTTCCAGCTCTGTAGCGCAATTCCCCTTTTCACATAATCCTCCCAAGGGGAGAATCCCTTTATTGCGAACACATGTCGCCTACCTGCGGACCCCCGCCACTCTGGCAACCCCATAACCCAGGCAAAGTGGGTGATTATTGAAACGCATCGCTCCTAATCACATTAGCGCGGAGAATCAAAGGGGGGAGCAAACCCTCAAAACCATGACTGGCTACATCCCCAGGCTGGGTAGGAGAGCAGCCGTACCCCATGTGTTTTGGACTGAGCAGGGAGCGGGGGGGGGGGGGGGGGCGAGAGGCGGCTCTCTGTAAATTCAGAGAGCACGGGGGCGTCTTTGAGGAATTAGCGTGATTGATTAATGCAGCGGATCCCACACACATCCCAACCCCCGCCCATCCGGCTCGACTGTCAGCCTGTCCGCCTCCCGCCGAGGCACGGTCCGCTGGCACTCGGGAAACGACCCCGGAGCTTTCCTTTCACGTCCACACAAGACAGAAGAATGAATAGTGCCATACTTTCTTTACCTTTATTTTTTACTATCTTAATTAAAAAAGGCTGGACATGTATCGTATAAGTTTGCTCCTCACTAGTCTCCGTTTAATAAGAGAAGTCTCAATGTTTTCTTTTTCCCCCCCCTGGAATAATAGCAAAGGAATAATAGCTCAATTATAAAGCCATTTTGTACTTATACTATAATTCAGACTATTATGATTCATAAAGATTACTATTATAAATGTAAAAATAGTTATGGCATGCATTTTCTAACAAGAACCAGGGAAGGGAGCCAGCCAATATACGGTACTTATACTGATGTTGCAACTTTAAGGTAGCACTGTACATTGGATATGGTTGGAATACATACTGTATGCTGTGCAATTGATTGGAACAGTCATGAACCAGTAACAAATGTCCCTGCAAAGTAAATATTTGAAACTCCTAAAACAATAAAATAAACAAATGTAGAGCACCGCACCAGTACAAGACGTGCAGAACACAGCCATGCATACAGACATACCCCAACAGAAAGCTGGTGACCCCAACAGTGATCAAGACCGCAGTAAACGAAATAATGACCATGCAAGCTTCCAAAGACTATTTTGTCCAGATGCAGCCCCACACAGCACAGTTTCACATAATGACTGTCACCGCTAGCAAACAACCAGATCTGCTGATAAAGCACATGCACCTTCAGCAAGCTTTGAGTCAGGAACATCACGCACTCTTCTCTTTCACCATTCACAATAAAATGACCATGGGTGTCTTTCAATGACACAATATTGTTAGCATTGGTGATACTGAAAATAGCACTGAAAAACATCCATAGCTTCTTCTGAGAAAGCTCCGAGGGGAACCACCCCGTTTCTAGGAAATTTCACCTTTTTGCGACTTGTTTGACTAAGTCTGGGCTTTCGCTCTTACGAGGCTTGCTTTTAAAATCTCGCCTCGTAAACTCAATAACGTGCATAGTTTTATTGAATCAATCCTAAGTGGGGCTAGAAAAGGGAAAAGGAGACAATTAAACCTCCCAACAAGAGGCAATAACACACATTTACAACCTTTCACCAATGCAAAGGACTGAGGGACCAAAGAAGAGCAGAGCCTGATATGATGGGGAACAAGGGAACTATAGGAGGAAGGGAACAACGGGACAAGGTATAAGGTAAGACCAAAGTAAAAAAGAACATGTTAGACAGTTGAGAACATGACCTAATCAAACCTGCCTCGAACACAAGGGAATATGTGGACCTATATGAAATATCTCTGCAAACTCATAATTTAATAATATAATAGCCTGTTGCCTGCACAAATGCGGAGTGAATTCACCAATTAGAGATGATAGTGCAGGATAGGTAACGACTAACAGTGTGCCAGCCCTCTTCCTCCCTGGTTTTGCATAATAGGTCTGCTCCCCCCCACTTCCCAACCCCCCGTCGGGTGTGAACAGGGTCTAGCCAAAGCCACATCCTGAGGGACAGAGGCCACCGCACCTGGAGCACACCTTTCACAGGAAGGGACCTGCTAATGGCTTGCATCCGTATCATTTGGGTACAGGGTTTTACCTAACAAAAAAAACACTGAAACCACAGCCGCGAACAGCGAAAGCCTACGGCCAAGGGGAAACATAGAGGCCAGATGACACGCTAAGGGTCCTCTCGAGAGGTAAAGATTGGATCGCTCCACACAGCACCGAGAAACAATTAGCCAAGGTTGCCCTCACCACACTGTCACCTAAATACTGTTGATGGATACCTCACTTCAGCCACTTCCACACCACGACACAGTGTCATCCTTGCACAGATCACCACACACAGTGTTTCCAATCCACTTCTCTAAGGAATATCATCTCAGCAGACAATAAATACAGACAAAGTACCCAGCAGACATCATGATATCCAAATAAGACTACAACAAATCTTCAAAGGGGGAAATTTAACTTCCTCCAAAAGAATGTCTGAAAGCTTGGGGTAAGTGACTCATTCTCTGTAAGGTATGTCTGCACTGTTGCCTCATCTACAGCAAACATTACTGTGGGGTATGAAGAATTGTGCATAATCTAATAACGTCCACAGGCTCTGGGCAAGGAAGGCTGACGGCCTGCCCCTCTCCCTTCCTGCCCCAGCCAGGCTCCTGTTCCTCTGCAAAGCCCAGACACCCACAGCGCCACCTTCTACAGAACTTGCAGAAGTAAAAATATGCAAACCCAGACTTTTTTTTTATTTATTTATCAAAATACTTACCTAAGCAGCTGGCCTTATGTTTTAGCTACACCACTTTATCTAGCTGGCTGACTAAGCAGCTGTATTTATGCACTAGCTACACTATTTTATCTAACAGGCTGGCCTTAGGCATACTTGGCATTAAAGCTTTCCTAAGCTTCTCTACAAGCTGGTTTTTTGTTCTTACAAACCAACCATCAAGGCACTTCTTCCAGCACATTGTTATAAAAAGACTCGTTTGAGCTAAGCATTGTTTCTTATCACTCTGCGGTTCAAAAGTCAGGCAGGGACAAATATGAGTCAGAGGAAGACATTTTTGGACTCATCTACTAATGCCGTTAGCACAAACCCGTGCAAAATCTTTTAGCACATGCAAAACCAATAACCAGGGGCCAAGGTAATGGTTTTGCACCAATCATTGGTTGTGTTATTAGGTTAGCATGCGCTAAAGGTTTCTGCATGTGCTAAGGGTCTTGGTACATCAGGCCCTTAATACGCAACCTAAAAAGTATGGGTAGCTGGAGAGCATTGATGTGCTGTCATCCTGGTAAACTGAAACCGTCCCATCACTGGGTGAGGTTAGAACCAATTTTGTGCCACCCTGTAAAGGCTGCCAGCTTCAGTTAGTATTGGCACAGTTCAGATTCAATACCAGTCTGCAGAGCCCATCTGTGCCACCCAGCAGCCCAATGCTAGTCTGCTTTACAATAAGGGTGGGTCACAGAGGATGAATTTGTTCATTAAATGGGTCTTAGAATATTTCTGATGAACTGCAGCTTTTGGCCTGTAAGCATGCAAGACTTTTGGCTTGTAAGCGCTCTGCAGTTTTCTGTCTCCTGTTACATCATCTAGAAAAACATTTATTTTTCCTAAATGATTAGAGGGAGCAGGATTTTTGCTACTGTGAGCAGAAACAAATAGAAAAAAAGAAAGTAGAGCAAAGAAAAAGTAGGCATTTTAATAATCTACCATTTCTTATCCGTAGAGAACACTACCGGGTTTATTAAAAATCTTTGTCTATACTCCTAACTGATCATTCACACAGGGTCATTTAATCACTGGTTTTGGTTTGTAACATATTGACCTTATTCAATGCAAAACTCCAATGTTTTCACGTTACCACACTAGTCTGCTATTCATTTTTTGCTGTTGTAACATAATTATTTTGATTTACAAATGTTACCTGTCCTGATATGCCATTCCACTATGCAGAATCTCGAATATAGTCTTTGCTGGCTTCAAACGCAACACCTTCTGATGTAGCTGGTAATATATTAGTATGAAATATGGAAATCCACTCTGAAAGCAAGTTACATTTTCATAATGGTGCTTAGACATCACAAAGCTTGAGCAGACAAAACAGTGTCTCAACACAACGCAGCACATCTAAAAATACAAGCGTACAGCTGTTTGACATTTATTTTTTAGGCCATAGCAACAATGTTTGGTTGTTTCCAGTTTCTGAAACCACAAATAGTAAAACGTACCGTGCATAAGGAAAACGTAAATAGCAAATGTACGCTTCAGCACTTTTGAAAGGACATGGAAATTGGCAACAAAAATGTAATATATGTCTGAAATGAACACAGGGCCCTCCTGCCAGTTCAGAGCGTTGTGCCACTTGCAGACTCGATGGATTTTTCTGGAGCACAGCCCTTAAATTATTAAACAAACCATACTGTGTGTGTGTGTTTGTGTGTGTGTGTGTGTGTGTGAATATGAAGCCACAAAAATATTTATGAAGTGACATAAATAAAGACCAAAATGACTGACAGTAAACGGGAAGTTTTAATTTAGACTTACCCGGAAATATTCATACACCGTTCGGTATTTTTACCGATCAGTAAAATTCAGTTTATCACAATACTCATGTGCTATTTTAGATTTACAACAGGAGACACTAGTTCAACATTACCTAAACTACTCTTTATTGTACAAACATGTACATTCATCTGTGTTTGTGCACATGTGTATGAATGAGTCAAATTTCAAGAAATGCTAAATGTGGTGTTCCCAACTAGAACCAGATCAAACAAATCTTTGCTGCAGTAGTATGGGCTCACACAATGAATCATGGAGGTGCCCTTTATTACAAATCTTTCGTTGCTTTAAAATGCAGACGTCAGCATGTGAGTCACCAGAACTCATCTGCTTACTGAAACATACCATAACACGTAGCGTGACATGTGTTTTTATTCACTGTCATAAGAGCACTAGCAGAAGATTTCCAAACAGGGCCACAAATTATCCTGTTCTAATTCTGTTCATGGAGTCAGAAGAATGGCAATACCTTACACAGGTATCTGCACTTACCCTGCTTAAAAACTCAATACATTACAGTCGCTGCTTTTTTAGCCACGTCCGCTACTAATGGCACTGTTCGCATTTGAGAACCTGTGGTGAGGCAAAGCAGGCTGGGTTCAAATCAGACTGAATTAACACAGAGCGCGTTCATGCTGCACAGCCCCACTGCTGCTCTCTGAGCGGAAACCCCGTACGGTTTAACTTTGTTATTTTTACTTACACCTATAAATGCAAGCTAAGCTGTTTCAGGAATTAAACGGGGACGTCGAGCAGAAATCCCCACATTATACGGAGGGCTACGCTTTCTGACCCCCGATGTCGGCCCGCAAGAGGAAACAGCCGCAAACTGCACGCCATTAAAAGCACACCGTTTCAACCTGATTCCGGCTACTTAGGTGGTATTTAGTGGAAGAAGAAAAAAAAAGATTTATGAGACTCTGTGGGAAAATTAGTTATTTATTATCCCCAGTAGTTGTCTTAATTACGTGGCCTAATGGTTAACACTTGGGCAAGGCGACTCAAAGAAAACCCTGAACACTTCAGTGTTTATAACCAGAGTCGCTGAAAGCGGACAATCACGTTAAAGACAATACTTCGCCTTAAAGAAATAAAAATGTTTCTCACAAGGAAAACTTCTGAGATTTAGGCTGCCCTGAGCAGGATTGTGGGATATTTGTTCATTTTCTATCACTTTTTTCCAGGATCAAGTTTTGTTTTTTTTTAAATTATTTTGTTTTGTTTCTTCTTTCAGGATTTTCAAAGATGTTAAAGGATGACAGCAACCCCAAAATTATATGTTCATTGATTGGACAAATTATTCAGAGCAGACAGGGCTGCAAGTCTTCCAGCAGCTTTGAAGGACTCATTTTGACCACTTCCAGTCTGAAGTCTTTCACTGGTGCCACACAGCCCAGACAAAAACATTTGTTTGACGGGGGTGTGCGGATGGGGGGGGGGGGAGTGGGTGTTACGTGGCAGAAAATATTAATGCAAATCACATTCTGCAAACACGACAGATCCTGACGGATCATAAAAGAGTCCAGCTGATCCTGCATTACTGCTGCAGAGGGAAGAACTTCACACCAGGGCAGATTTACCCCATAGAAACAAAAGTCGTAGTTCAATTTAATGCTACGGAAGCTGAAAAATTGCATGAATTATTTTCTCATGATCACATTGCCATTAAAAAATTGTTTTCTTAATCTTCACTTATGGCACTTGTATAGACGAAGCCCTAGATACACCAACAAGGGTTCCAGAGCTACCCTTCTCCATCATAAAACCTCTTCTCTTTGTATGGGTTTCACCATCGCTGATTCTTTAGAAATATATAAGCTGGCAAGAAAATCTTTTTGTATTTCCATTTACACTTTTGCCAAAAAAAAAAAAAAAACAACATATTGAGTTTTTTCTCCTCTCTCTAAAAAGAACACTTTCAAGCAGCAGTTTGGTCCTCAACGTCTTAAGGTACTTCTTATTTCTTGCTGAACATAAACAGTTCATTACAGCCCCATGGTTTTTGTTGAATATCTCACTGCTTTTGAC
This sequence comes from Anguilla rostrata, assembly GCF_018555375.3. Classification (NCBI taxonomy): domain Eukaryota; kingdom Metazoa; phylum Chordata; class Actinopteri; order Anguilliformes; family Anguillidae; genus Anguilla; species Anguilla rostrata. The sequence continues at coordinate 23,522,451 of NC_057933.1, read as the reverse complement.
TCCAGTCGGGGCTGTTTCTTTTCTCTTTGGCAAATTTATACATGTTAATAAAACATTCTTGTTATGGCTTCAATTTGCAACAGTGAGCTCCATGTCTTTAATGTAAATCTGAGAAATTCCTCGGGAAAATCATGTAATTTAGCTCACCGCAGAATACATTTTACATGCAGGCACTCGACTCGACGTCTTATCATTGTCACTTCAGCATCAAAATTTCTCATGATAAAGCCTATGGTGGGTGCTCCTTGGGCATGTTGGGTTGGGTTGCCTGCATGCATTTCTTTATGAACAGGTGTAGCCTTTAGAGTCCTCTACTTTAGTTAAGTCTCTTATCAGCATGATATAAGCACAGAAAAGATTATATATTGGAATGATGTCACATTTGTTTATCAGAAGGTCAAACCTTGATGGGGTGATACAAATGCACCCGTGTACTTAACTTGCTTGGAGAAAATTAATACTGTTGCTTTAATGGATAATACGTAGCCTAAAATTGCCACCTAGAAAAGCGCTTCAGTTCAATAAATACATGAATAATAACAGAGCCATCTACGGTAAGAGCCAGGTTGAAGACAAAATGCCCAACAGTCAGATGATGCTGCGATTACTCCCAGTACACAACAGGAGAGTGGATTTACCTGGAAAGACGATGCTATGACATGATGAGCCTTTGTTCAAGGTGAGGCTCGCATAGAGGCAGGTGTCTGATGACATCACTCCTTGGCTCAGACAACTAAATCTACAATAATCTCAACCTCATTACCTCATAAACCACCGCTGTCTCTGACAACAACCTCGACACAGTCGCACGTACAGGGGCACAAAACCTCATCCGTGCGGAGAGGCACTACGCCATTGTGTGTGCGCAACACTAAACATCTCCACTCCGGTTCAAAATGGTGGCTGAACATCGGCAGACTAAATTCATTTTGGCCATCAAACATTTCTCTTCCTTTGAAATGGGAACCAGCAATCATGCCTGGCTCGGGTTCATCTCCCTGTCCAGCCCCGGTGCCAAAGCACATTTCCCCTGGACGTATTTTCACAGCAATTATGATCATAAGCCTGCAGAAACAAACAGTGATGAAGTGAGGAGCACAGACCTACGACATGCAATCAGGATCATTCCCCCGCAGTCATAAACACAGAGAGCCTTTGTCTGTCTGTCCTGTTTCTGTGTTTGTCCGTCTGTCTTCCTGCTGTTTGCCTGAGCCCGTCTGTCTGTCTGTCTGTCTGTCCTTGGTTTCAACTTGTCACATAGGCGTATTTAAAAGTGCGCAGATGGTTTTGTTTTGTGTTTTTTAAACAGGCTTATTTTTTTACGTAACGTTCATTTTTTTCACGCAATTACATTTGTACAGGTAACACCACTGAACTTAACCATCAGTCCGTTTCCACATTGTTTGTCAAGCACCTCTTTAAAACTTGAAGTTTTTTCAGGTCCCTTAACAGGAGATCGAGTAGCTTATTTTGCAACGACTTGCAAAATAAGAACAGCACAAGAATACATTGAACTTTGGCAGACAGAAATAAAAGGTTGCCACTTTTAAGATTAACTGGGTGACTTGGGTCATGTAAAGGCCCATCACACTTGAGAATGAATGTGCAGTATGATTGCTTTGAATTGCTATGAAAATGCAGTGCATTTTGGAATCTGATGATAGATCAATCACTTCACATTAAGGAAATGACCTGAAGACCAGTCTGATGTCCAGTCACAGCCTGCTCTAATGGCCAATCATACCAGTAGGTCTGTACTAATGGCCAATCACATTTGTAGGCCTATTCCACCCAGACATCCTTCCATTATCTAACCTGCTGGTCAGGGTCACGGGGGGTGCTGGAGCCTATCCCAGCATTTATGAGAGTCAAGAATATACCCTGGACAGTACGCCAATCCATCACAGGGCACACATGCAGGGCAAACCCACGTGGGCAGGGGTAGGACATGCAAACTCCACAAAGGATACCCGACTAGGTCATTTTTATTCATTAACCTTTATTTATACTGGGTAGGTTGACGAAGCATGCATGTTCTTTTGCAGCAACATCCTGTGAATGCCCCTCCATGTAGGCTAACCATCATGTCTTTGGATTGCAGGAAAAAACCCACGCAGGCATGGGGAGAACTTGCCAACTCAGGATTCAAACCCAAGATTCCCGTGTGCATGCTGACACAGAGAGAGGAGAACATACAGCACAGCATGTGCTTATCAGAGCAGCATGTTCAGGTTTGTATGCGAGTGTTTCCCCACGCTGTGTGTGCTTAGGTTAAGAACTGAACACGCAGCACCAGGTCTCAGAGACAATGTGGACAGTCAGCATTTCATAACCAACATAGCGTTCGATGCTAAAATTTTCAACCTTTTATTTCTTTTTAAAAACTGAGCTGAATTTCTCCAATGGTTAATGTGATCACTACTACTGCATTACTGCTTACTGCAGACATCTTTATATGATTAATTTTATTTGAAAGCATAAAAGTGTGATTTATATGCTTATTTTTGGTCTGCCAACAAGATGAAGCAATCCCCGGAGGTTGTGCCCACCATCGCTTTAAAACAGTCCCAGAGGTTCTGTTTTCCGTCCCTTTAAAACGATCCCAGACGTTCTGTTCGCCGTCCCTTTAACACAGTCCTCGGGGTTCTCTTTGCCGTACCCTAAAAATGATCCCAGTGGCTCTGTTCACCGTCCCTTTAAAAGCCATCCCAGAAGTTCTGTTCACCCTCCCTGTAATGGACCACCAGGCCTGCGGCATTAAGCAACTGGCACCACGCCAAGCCCGCTAAAGCTTCTCATATGATTCCAAACCCGACAGTGTGGCAGGCTTACTGGAACAAGGTAACTGAATGATGTCGGGGTGCGGTTCTACTCTGGAGGCCGAGAGCTCTGTTACTTCCCGGTCCCGCAGGGCGTCTTCCTCAAAAGCCGTTTAAGATAAAGAAATCTACAAACAAATCCGTACGCTGTGCCCCAGAATGGCCACACATTCAACCAGCAACGCATTCAGACCTGCTAACTCCTCAAACAGTGCAGCCTCCAATCCTATTCCACACAACTCAATTAGGAAAATAACACATCAAATACACGACACATAAGGGGACCTTCTGTGAATGACTTCCAGCAGCTCCACAACCATTCATTTTTTAAACTGATTTTTCCCATAAGTAATAGCTCAAACTGAACAGTGACCACAGTTACAGGTCGGCCTGAGCTATGCTGGAATAAGGTTGCTCTAAGTGGTCCAAAGTTAACCCTGCCTTCTATCAGACAACTCATTTTGCCATAATGGCTTGTGAGGAACAATGTGGTTTGATACTGTGGTATGTGCTTCTGGTCATTCTACTGCCACCGCTTAGGTAAAACGAGTTTGAATAAGTAGACCAGATTTATATTTACAGTTTTTATCCTGTGTGTATGAAAACAAGTCTACATTTGTGCACGGCCCCCTTGTTGGACATTTCATCCATCTTGAGATAGACCTGTCATCAGAGGGGTGTAGGTTTGAGTTCCAAGTGGGGCACTGGTCTGATACAGTAGGCGGTATAAAACCTGAAATGCTTCAGGAACAATACAGCTACTGACCTCACCTGATGTGTGGTGAGCATTGTGTTGCAAAATGGCTGCCATACATTACACTGGTGGGGGCTTTACACTGGTGCTGGTCGAGGTGAGTCATTCAACGCCCTTCCTCTCCACAGCCTACTTCATATCCCACGGAGTGCGCTACAAAAACGCAATTCATGATTACAAGGCATTCCGGTAGCATCAGAACGGCGGTGAACAATGAACGTCCCAATAAGATTCTGCGCCTGATTACCATAAATAAATAGCTGGCAGACAAATAAACTTTGCGCAGTGAAATAAACAGACGAAATGAAATGAAAAAGTCGAGCGTGTCCAGTGCTGATATGAGTGTGCATGCCTGTGGTCCCTCCGAAAGCTATAATAAGAGCAGTCTGGTGAAAGTGTTTTCGGTTTCCAGTCGATGTGTACGGCGGGGTCCCTTGTTGTCGTGTAGAATGGCCTTGCTGGCACTGTGGAAAAACAGCGCGTAAATGCCGCGAGGAGGCTTTCAAAGACACAACAGCGCGTAAAGCCAGCCAAACATGTCCGACATGTAAATACGGCAATAACTTATAAATAGACGCAGAAAAAAACAAAAAAAAACAAATAAGCGCAAAAGAAGTGTGTGCACAGCAGGCCTGTCTTATCTCCAGCGAGCCGGTTATTATTTTCCAGGAATGGTCAGCTAACATGCCCGAGTGCTATTTTCATCATCTATAATGAAGAAAACTGGGCTTCCAGAAACCTTTTTTTTTAGAAGCATAGCATTTCAAGGGCAGATGAAATAACACGTGTCCTTCAAAGATCTGATTCTGATAACCGCACTGTAGAGTGTCATGGTGTGAGAGCCGGTTAAGCCTATACTTTACCAGAACACTGTATTAAAGACACGTTTTGGTACAAGATGAATGAAAACGACACTGAGACCGCACAGACACAGAATAGAATATATGAATACAGATAGACGCATAGAGAATAAACAAAGCGAATAGAAGAACCCCATATGATCTTCATTAGTCTTGAGGCCGAGTTCTTTGATGATAAAAGCCCTTAAAATGGAGGGAATGGTTGGCACAGAGGTCATATGTAAGCACCTTGCTCTGACAGACACCATTATGTAAAGATAATTTCGATTTTTTTATTTTTTATTGCAACGGCAAACAGAGTAATGTTATTCAGAGCACATTTCTGGTTTCTGAGGACCTTCAGCATAGACATTCCTGCCCTCAGCATACAAATTACACAGAATTTCTGCCTCAGCCACAAATACAGCTTCTTCCACCTGATTTTGCATGGGTACTTGGGTATCTAGGTGGTGCAGAAATACTGATGACTACAACTACCTTTGTACTTCGTCGCATATTCAAGATACATTTACATGTCTGGAAAATTGAAATGAGAATTAGGCTACTATTCATTTTTTAATATAGTAACTTGAACAAATGCAGGAGCCAAATTCATTGGCAATTACTGTGACCATATTACAAAATATGAGAAAGCAGGAATGATGGAAAGGTGTCAGTGGAAAAAAAAAAAAACTGCAATCTGTGCAAAGTAAAAGTCTGCAACAGACAGACTGTCTCTCCCAGGCCAGGAAGACAAAGGGAATCCGGTGTGCTCAGTGAGCCTGCCGCAAACAGCCAGCCAGCTTTGATTTACACAAAGAAGCCCTACTGTACATATGCATGCAATTCAGAAAACCCCAAGCCAATGACGATCTAATTTAAACCAGAGCAAATAGTAATTCCATCTTAAGTATTTTACAGCATAATGGATTAGGTTCTGTTCTTGTTTTTACAGATAGGTCGGTTGCTACTGCAGTTCCAAGAACCAATCAAGGAGGGTCATCAGCTAATGCAACTGTGTAACGGCGGTGGCTAGAGGAATAATTCTCTTTGTGCGTTCAGAAAAAGCCACAATGACCTACAAAACGGCAGTATTGTCGAGTCAGCCTGAAGTTCGACAGTGTGTGTGCTTATGCATTTGGGCACACGTGTGGGTGTATGTAGGACTACGGTGTCTGTGAGTGTGTGTGCATGTGTGTGCGCCTGTGCATATGTGAGAGAGAGTGTGAGAGAGAGAGAGAATACAGTTACAGAAGTATGAGATTTGTTTATGCCTTTCTAAAATTAGATAAAGAAGAAAAACACATTTTTTTTAAACAATGTCAGAATTACAGGTTTTATTCCCAGAAGCTCTATTGTATTACAAACTACTGAATGATGAGTGGCTGCGGAGCCAACTGCAGAATCGCTCAGAGCCAATGAGCTGCCACGTGAGAAGCCAGAGACCCTGAACTTGAACTCCCCGCGGCTCCGCCAGCAGCAGGGGTGCCGGACTCGGCTTTCGCAACGGTCGCTTCCCCCACAACCCCCCCAACCCCACCCCCCCCCACCCGACCCCCGCCACCCAACCCCCCCCCCACCCCCCGAGGAGTTACTCTGCGCGAGTCTGGCGCCCTCACGGTGACGCGGTGCGTTTCCGGCGCGCGGACCGGCGGCGCCGTCATCGGCGCGATGCGTCGTCTCGCCGTTTCCCCGCGAAGGGCCCGGCGCCGACGTCACGCGGCCCCGAGCGGGGTGAGTCAGGGCCCCTGCAGGTGTTCTCCGAGCGTCATTCCCCAGGCCCCGCGCCCCGGCGATGGGGGCCGGACCGGCGGGGCGAGCCCTGTGATTACCGGGCCCAAAATGACAGGCTGGCCTCCCGTAATTACCGCTTTCCAGACACGCCCGGGCCACAAGAAACCCGTGGCGGCCGGAGCGCAGCGGAGCAGAGCGGCCCGGGGGCTGCGTCAGGCGTTTGGGCAAGGCGAGGGCGAGGGGGGTGGGGGGGGGCATGGGCGGGCGAGGGGGGGGATGGGGGCAGCGATGAAGTTCTGAGGTTCACGCTCCGCGCACTCCGTCCCCCCCAGGGGTTTATGGTCGCGGTTTGGCTAGTCTCCGCCGGCAACGCTGTCCCCAGAAGCCCGAACGCCCGGCTCCCCCCCCCCCGGGGGTCAAAGTCAGCTATCCGGAAAAAAAAAACCCACGCGCCCCTTTCATCGCCCGCCAATCCCGCGTGGCGAAATACCCGCCGGACTGGGTCCCAGTGGGATGAATGGGGCGGGGGGGCGGTGGGGGCAGAACTCGGCAGACTGCTGATGCGATAACTGTGAGTCAGGGTCCGCCGCTCGCCGGCCCCCCAGGGGGGGCCCCAGGCACCGGGGGCGGGCGATGCCGCCGTTTACTCTGGAAGGTCGCCCCGAATCGCGCGGAAGGAAGCGAGAACGGTTTGCGTTCGCGCCAGCCAGCCACCAAAACCAAAATTATGTCACCGCAGCTTTCCAATAATCCCCATTTGCTCGTTGCGCAATTAGAGATGAAAGATCGACTTCTGAGGGCTAATTTTATTTTCGTGTTTGGCTTGTAAAGACGCCACTCGGCGTTTTCAACCCCTCCGCCCCCCATGTTTTTCTTCCAAGCAGAGAGCCCCCCCCCAAAAAAAAAAGGGGGGAGAGGGGCTTTCATCCACCGAGAATGGAGCCGGTCGGCTGGAGCCCCCCAAGGATAAACTACACTTTCAAGGGAGGCTATTCTCATTATGGAATATGAAATACAGATATGAAATAAATACTCCACAAGGCCCTCCGACTCTTACAATACCAACGGCCTCTTTGCGTTGCCTCCAGTTTTTGTTCAGTTTTTGGCCGACCGTTTTTAAATCGTATTTTTTACTGCACATCTACCATTGTGAAATGGTTTCATCCGAATTACAAACGTGGATTAAGTGCTTTAACGTATGAACATATTACACTTTAGCTCCAAAAAAGCAAGGCCATTGAGACCTGACAGCAGTGAATGCTTCCTTTTGAGCAGGCTAAAACATAACTAAAACAAGCTGGATTATTTTGTTAAAATCATGCTTTTTGTTTTGTATATGTATACTTATATTTATTTATGTATATATTGAGCTGTGTTGTATTGAGGCATGTACACTGTATGGCTTGTGGTAATACATTTTCTCTAGAAAATAAATAATCTAATCTAAAGAAATATGACTTTTCACAGACATACTACGAATTAAATTTCATTTAACTAAAATAAATCCATCCATGTAATCAGAGATTAAGAAGCTTTAAAAATATCAAATTTAACTGCATGCACATCAGATTAGTTTGTGATAACTCCAAAAGTTACAATAAATGTGTAACAGTCTACTTTGGACGGTACATATATCTGAAAGTATAACACAGACCAGGATAGAGGAAATTTAAAAAATAACAAGTCGATATTCCTGCACACCACCCCTCATTCAGAACTTCAACAATATTAATGTCTCATGTATCAACATTTCAGTCTGAAGGATCTTCCTCAGCCCGAGACAGTAAAACAATAAATAAAAAATAAATGAAATGGACGTTTAAATCACCATTGAACCAGCCACTATACTCACTTTATTTAAATACATTTAGCCTATATAACGCAAATAAAAGAAAGCTCAATACGAGTGCAATACCAAAATATAAGTAATGATCACTACACTGTAATTCATTATCATGTATCAGCAACAATATTCACAGAGGACGGCTGACATTTATTTTTTTTTGGATTTATATCACAAGTAATTGAAAAGGTTATTAAAATGCTATTTCGTGAACACAGTACAATTTAATAATGATTTCAGTTTAATGTATTTAAGGGTCTGCACGGTCTTAAGGCATAACTGATGGGAGGGAAGCCAAGCTCCTGCCAATCCCAGACCAGAATGCAGGTTCCGAGAGCCCCATTAAAGCCCCATCCGACAGCCCCATCCTGGCAACCTTCCGGCAACCATCTTGTTACAATTCCGTTATAATCCGCAGATTGCCACAACACATTTCTCTGTGGGCTCCCCCAGCCAAATCGCTACATGAGCTACAGGTTTCTATAAAATAGCGTTGCTGGGTTTCTCACCAAAAACCCAAATCTGCCCACACCAATCCTGTGAAGCCCTCTCCTGCCCTGTCATCCTTGCACCGGCTACAGGTGAAATTTAAAACTGATTTGAAGTTTACTCTTAGTTTGTAAGATCCTAAGTTTGTAAGAATGTTACCGGCCTTGCCTACATAAAAGAGCTGTTCTTCCACAGTCCATCAGTACAGTCTCAGATCCAGCAGTTCCAGACTATGGTCCATAACTAAGAACTGGGCTCTGCACCTGGGGAATCAGGCTTTCTGTTTTGTCATCCAAACCTCTGTAAGCCCTTCCTCACTACCTCAGTAAAGTACAGCATTTAAACATAAAAAAACCTTACACTTTTCATCTTCATACATATAATTACTCCTCTACTTATTATTCTTCAGCATTATTCTTTTATTTGACCATTCAATTTTTTTTTTTGCTTTCTGAAAGTAAAGAGCTTTGAAATTCTGGACTGAAAAGCAAACAATTATTATTATTATTTTTTAAAATTATTATTATTATTATTATTATTATTATTACTCTCTCATCACAAAACCTTGTTGCTTTGTTGTCCTGTTAACGCCAAGTTGAACAGCACATCTTAGATTTGTTTAAATTATTTTCTCCTACACACACTAAAAAAAAAAAAAAAAAACCACAAGATGCTGTTGAGTACAGACAGGAGACGACAAACAATTACAAACTCCACGTTTAATAACCATGAAGTACACTATCCACCATAGGGGGGTGAATACTTACGCTCTGGATTCATGTTTACAACCGGCTCCATTAAGTCACAGTTGAGTGCACACTGCATTGTGGGAGAATAGGTTTCCTGTTTTAGCTTAGCCACATCCTCTGTTGTCATTTGAGCCCGGTTTTCCATGATTTTATATCCATCTCCACTTCAAAAAGAAGAAAAGTTAAAAAGAGAGGGGACTTCAGGAAATGGTGGGACTCCGTTACAGTAAGCACTCGCTAGTGTGCTGAAAATCATTTATAAATCAAACCATATGCAATTCAGCTTTCAAACATACTACAATAAATAAAAATCGCTAATACATCACTTTTCTACTGAGGAATATAAAACATAAATTATGAACATTTCATTCTAAAAGACAGGAATAATATATTCCACTAACTTAGCCACAACTATACAACTCTCAGAGCATAATGATTTAGACTAAATCCTGTCATTGAAACTTTCCCTTGGAATAGAAATGACATTTGCTAAATGTAATAACCAAGAATGCAATAAATCTGTAGAAAATGCAGTAAAGTTTAATACTTCATAAATTCCATATAGTTAAGCATGCTGAGAAACTATCTTCCCATTCTATATTATATTACTTTTTGGGTCTCAAGCCTATTCGTTCAACATTTTTATTATAAATGTACACAAAAATCCAGCATTAAAAAGAAGGTCACAATACTGCTTCCTGCAGAAAACACCAATAAAATTAAACAACACCCAGAATAATCTGTAGAATGATGAAATGCCCATCATTATTTTATCCCAATACCAAACACCCAAAAGCTATGAACTCATTTAAAAGCAGAGACTGCAAGGGATAGGAACCACAGAACAGAACAGTCCACACAGAGGACAGAAGTACAGCATGTACGCACTTAATCATACTACAGTTTACATTATCTGGAAAATGCATGGTGTATATTGCGAGTATATATTACCCAAATAGTAATGTACGAGTTATAGAAACAGATTAAGTTCCACCTCCAAAACATGCAGGAGCAATTTCATCAAGATTATATTAATAAGCTATATACTTTATGCACTCTTTACACAGACACAAACTTTCCTCTGTTTTTTATTCACTCAAACTGGGACGAGAGCAACTGACAGCTTTCCATTACAGCGCCCAAATATACAAAAATAAACTACTGTGTCTCTATGATAGCAGCCAATAAGGAGCAGAATACCACAGCAGAGCACTGAAGGGATCCCATGCACCGTATCCACGGAATGACTGGCTACACATAATTGGCTGAATTGATTGATACCCTCTAATGTGAATTGAAATGCAATAATTACGTTCGGCTCAACCTTCAACAAAAAATTTTAATGAAAAAAATAATTAAGCTGTGATTATTCAATGGGCCTGTGTCGCAAGAGTACTTTTTCTCCAGTAATGCCTGATGTGTGCAGTGACTTAAACAGTCCTGAGAGGAGACGGTGAGAACAGAAAGATCACCGACAGAATTAATGCTAGCTGGGCCGACAAATTCACCGTCAATGCGCCGCAGGAGAAAAACAAGCAAAGAATTATAAAAGCGGAAAGTGTTTAACATACTGCGAATGGCATTTAAACGAATATTTGCGGCATTACGCGGATTACAAATGAAAATCAGCTCTGCAGGAAAACAAAACCCCCTAAACATCAATGTTTCGACAGACGAACAAGCAATAAAATGAGTACACTCCCACCACGAACAGTGCATGGCCCAAAGGCTGTGACAAGCCTCACTCTCGAAGTTAAAGTACCATGTACCATTATTACAATAATAATAATTATCGTAATTTTTTCCGGTCATTAGCATTTTGCGCCCCAACACATTATTTCACCCACAAAGGCAAACATGTACGACAGGTCACCACAGGGCAGTGGTGGCATACTGCAGGTACCAGCCTTGCGTAACACATGCAGGTGAATCACAGCTGCCAACTGTCATTATTGCGCTCCTTATACTGAGACACAGAAAGAATCCCCCTTGCTGTAACGGGCCTTCTGTGACAGCCAAGTACAGATTAGAGCCCTGCATTCATCCAATTACAGCTCTTAGCGTTCTACTCGGCCAATTACAGAGGGTGCAATTCAGCCAGGGAGGACCAATAACATGTCGCCTACGCTATGACACAACATGAGAGAGTGAGAGAAAGAGATACGCTGAGAGAGCAAACAAGGAGAGAGAATGAAGACAGCCAGAGAAAGTGAGGGGAGAGAGGGAGTGAGGGAAGAGAGTGGGAGAGAGAGAGCAGACCTTAGTGTGCAACTGCTGCTGGGTTGTGAATGAACTGTCAATCAATACTGCTGCTTTGACCCTGAGACCAAATTGTTGGTATTTGACAGTGTCAATCACCAAGAGAAATCAGAGAGAGAGGGAGGCAGAGAGAGACAGAGAGAGAGAGAGAGAAAGAGGGAAAGAGGGCAAGAGAGAAAAAAGAGGAAAAAAAGAAGGCTGGTTTTTAAACTTTCTTCCCTCCCTTCTCATGACTCACATACTCTGCATCCCTCTGAATGGCAGGAAGAGCTGCAGAGCGAAGCAAACGACAGAGGAGGCGTTGGGCCGTCCTTCCTCCCCGGGTGCTGTGATGTCACGGGCATGTGGCCCCTCCCCCTCCAGTAACAGCGCACGAGGGGGAAAGGAGAGGTTTAAAGCCTATGTGTTTTTGTGTTTTTGGATTGTGCGAAAGCTTCATTCGCCCAACAAACAACCACAGAACCACAAGTGCGGTGCGCGACTTTCACCCCCAGACGACGGCAGGGAGGGCCCCCCGGCATGTAAAGAGTTAACCCGCGCGGGTCACCTCCAGTCACGGCGGCTGAACACGGTGGTAAGTACAATCTAACCACGCGCGTCTCCGTCCGCGCACACCCCGCTCCGTCCCCCCGTGAGCTCGCGCTCAACTCTGCCTTCTCTCCCCCCCCCCTTCGTGCATCGCGACACCGGGCGCCCGCAAGAAAAGAAAAGAAAAAAAAAACCCCCCAACGTTTCATTATGGAAGCTTTCCACCTCCGTCTCCAACGATACCGCTTTGTTTTCTCCCCAGTTCAGGAATTCGAGGGTCCTGGGAAGCAACAAGCGGCGCGAGGATAGCTGGGAGGGTAGCGGAGACGGGCGTCGCTGGGACAGGCTATGGCATCCAACAGCCTCTTCGGCTCCGTCACACCATGTCAGCAGAACTTCTTCTGGGGTAAGCCCTGAGAACATTACCTCTCGCTTTCACTGCAGCCTGGTTTTTCCCCCGCGAGACTCCGAGTTGATCTCCTCAAAGAATCCGCTCAGATCAACAACAAAAAAAAAAGTGGCCCCGGCAGCGCGCGGAACACAAAGGTGCTTCCGAAACGCCGATGCTCGCCGGGACTTTTCCTTTTTTTTTTTTGTCTTTGCGAGCGTGCGCTACCTCTGACATGTTCGGACAGCTTAAGCGGGGAGTTGTGTGAAAGGACCGAGGAGGTGCAAAGAGAAATCCGGCGAGCGTAAACAGTGACTTGGATCGGCTTTGCCTACTTGCATTGAAACAAGATGTGGAGCGGCTGCCGTGCGGGAGCGCGGTCGGGTGTTTTGTTTGGTCTCTTTTTTTTTTCCCCGGCGTTCGTGGTTCAGACCCCTCGGTAAGGCGAACGGGGTCTGCGGGAGCTCCGCGTGGCGGTGCCGGTCCGCCTCCCCGGGCCCCAAAAACACACGCGCTCGCCCGTCTGCGGGAAATTACCCTCCTCGCCTGCACACGCACCGTCGGCTTCTCCCCCCCCCTCGCACGCGTGCACAAAACGTCCGGAACCGCAGCTCGTTCCTACACCTTTTTCGCTACGAATTCCAGGAAGCGGCTATCGGAAATAAAGACTCCGGACACAGGCAGAGCTGCGCTGTGAGACCCCACTCTGAGGCGAAAGGGAACTATTATGCCCTGGCAGTGCCAAGAGCAAAAACGCACAGCGCGAGTTAAATATATAACATCGGCGTGTAATAAAAACGTGCTGAAACAGAACTCAACGTACAACGTGCACAACGTAGAACCGCAGAAGGCAAAACTGAATCGTCCCAAATAATCCACGTGCCATCTGTAAATTTCTGATTGAGCAAAAAAAATAAATAAATAGGGACTAAAATATTAACTAAGCGCATTTAAAATTAAACTGTCATAAAACACAACCAGGTCACAGCAATACAAAAACTTCCCTTCATAAATTATTTATAAATATAAATAATAATTTATCTAGATAAAATATTGCTCTATATTTGCACACTCGTGCACAAACACACAGTAATGCCAGGTCAGACTTACAGCATTTTCTGAATGGTGTGCTTCATGTCTAAAGCGTTTAAAAAAGGCCAGGATGCAGTTATCCTGGGGCAAATGTCTCTCTCCTAAAACCCACTCCCAACCCTTTCATTGGCTGATTGGTTTATTTGGTCATCGGTTCAGCTTGCGGAATGAAAACCCAAAACCCAGCATCGACCACAGGGAGAGTCACAGAAAGAGACTAGTCTAATGAGTCTATTTACATCTTCCCAAAAATACGGACAGGAAAAACAAATAAGAACAAACCCGTGTTTCTCACACTATCATACAGTCAGAAGCGCATTTGCTCGTTTACCATGCTACCGGTCTGCAGAATGATTATATCATCAGTCTAGCAGCATGTTTACCTGTCTACCATAGCTAGCTATATAGAGACTGCCTTTTGCTTTTGCTCCTGTTCTTCACTGTAAAATTATACCTAATCTCTAAGACAATAACCTAAATCACTGGTACTCATGAAGACTATTAAAAAAACTTAACCTTCAAGAAGAAAACTGGGATTTGGGATATAAGAAAATAATTCTAAGTATCTAATTTTATCCAGCATCTTAAGCTCTGTCAATTGTTCAGATATTCTGCTTAAATATTTAAAAATGAATATCTACATCAATGTAATTAAGAACTTGTCCTCCAAGCGACAATGCTTCATCAGATATCCCTGTGTACTGAATTACAGATTGCATCCATTTCATTCTCGTCTTTATTAAAAGAGCTATAAAACTTTGCAGAACAGTAAAATCCTGTAACCCATTTCAGTTGCAGTGGAAACCACACACCTACAACGAAATGTCTGTAGGATTTTACTGTTACTCTGTTTAGACAGGGAAAACCACCTGCAAATGTGTTAAAAAACCTCTCAGTTTAACGAATCGTTTCTTATTAAAATAAACTACAATGATGAAAAGTACAAACAGCACATAAGCATGTCTGGTGTAATCTCGCAGATACAGTAGGCGGGTTCGACAAGCAGCGTGTCAGCCCACAGATTAGGACAGGTCTGAGACAGGTAAATCCAGCAGCCGTCTGAATGAGGTGATGGATCCAGCCTGCAAATCCAGGGCTGCAGTCTGCGACATTACAACACGTGCAATGCACAAAATGCACTTGCATAACAGCACACTGCAATCCACTAAATATACTTGCATTACAGCACGTTGTAGCGCAGGGCGACGTGTACTTACATTACGACGTAATGCGCTAAATTTATTTACATTAAAGCACATGGCAATGGGTACGTACCTTACAGCATGCCGCAATGTGCTAAACACAACCTATATTACATTACAGCTCACAGAAATTGGCTAAATTTTGTATTCATTAGCACAATGCTATAGGCTTGGCTCCCTTGTAGGATACTGAGCTGTGGCGCTTGAGTAAGAAACTGGACCTAAACACTTAAACAGTTGGTTATAAGAATAATAAAAAAACAAAACCTTTAAACCTTCAGTTTGTTATTTCAATGATAAGAAACCAAACTCTAAATGCTTCACTTGGGCATTAATGGGCACACTGATAACAGTCTATGCCTTCGACAATTCCACCCACTAAGCAAAGTAATTAAGAAAATACAATAACAATGATAAGACTTGGTCCACTATGTGAATGAGATCTGAAAAGAAAAGAGTGCTATTAGTCGGAAAGGGGGGGGGGGGGCTATAAAGTGAGGGACAGAGGTAGAGGGAAGCTGGCCAGAGACGGTCCAGTCTCAAGGGAACAGAAACCGGCACTTTACTCTGAGAACGGCACACGTGTTCTACACGCCTACACCCCCCCTTACACACACACTCTTAACAGTTACTAATCAATTACACGCCGGGCTCTCTCTCGCTGTGAAGTCCATGTGCTCCTGATTTATGCGTGCGGTGGTCCAAAGGAAGGCCGAGCAGCGCGGGTCCAATTTATTTAATTTGTTATCACAACTGGCCCGGGTACAACAAAAGCTGAATTAAAGGAGCAAATGGGGAAGTCGGACGTGCAGGTTAGGGAAGAAAGCGGGCCTGTGTCCTTTCAGGAAGCCACACGAGGATGTGAAAAACGAAAAAGGCGGGAATTCACAGTTTCGGTACAGCACAGGTGCGAGGTTCAAGGCACTGGGAGTGACTGGACTTGAAGGCCATTCTCTACGGGATGTTTTTTATGACTAATCAATTATCGTCATTGAATTTAGCACATAAGTTTGTATGTACTATGCCTGGAATGTTTTTCTGGAACGTACAGAAATTGTTTGGGACTAATACCTAATAATGAAACTGAATTTATACCAAAACACCGTGACCATGTGACCCCACACATAGATACAAACAAGCACACATGAACGAAAACACACACACACACACACAGGTAAAATTCAAATTAACAGACAAGAAAAGTCATCTGACCGATTTTGAAGAGTAAAACTGACACAAATCCCCATATTCTACCCCGACAGATTTGAAGAAAACTGAGTATTTCTGGACTTGATTCTACAGTATAAGCTAATGTCTCAGATCTCACATTATGTCTGATAAATAGGCATCTGAAAAGCACCCAAGATAAACTCTAAAGCAAACATGGACACATGCGGAAACACACGCATATAGGGAACACACAGCACGCGCCACCACCACAGAAGAAGACTTAGCGAATGACAGTGTTATGCTTGAAACACTGACAGACATGTGTCTCATTCACTGCACAAAGCACTCTCAGAAAACTCCATTTCCAGTTCGGTAGTTACAAAAAATACAGAAACAAAAACAGAGATTCATGACAATAAAGAAATATTAAACAAAATAAAACATATTTAAAAGAGAAGAATAGTAATTTTCTAAAATAACATACAACTTAATTCGGTTTTCCCATTCTGAAACAGTGAAATAAACAATTCAAACACCGTACAGACATGCGGGGTTGGATTGAGCAAACCTGGAGAAAGCTCCTTAAAATAATCAAACGCTTCAAACTCCAGAGTCACACCCAGCCAAACACAACCTCACAAACGGGACAATAATAAACAGTCAGCCCCTCTAAGGCGTAGCACAGAAACCTCAACACAGGCAGGAGCAAACCATCCCCGAATCAGACCCACTCAATCAATTGTGAACCAGAGAGACCCGGTTCGCACAATCCTGAGGTGATTCGAGGAGACATCTTAATTAGCTACAACTGAACAGATGATTGCCACATTTCCGCTGCTTTCAGATGCAAAGGGTTAGATGATCAAAAAAAAACAAAAACAAATTCAGTGTTGAATGCCGAGTCCAGACAAGTACTAGTGAAGTAGTCAAGAGAAGCTAGTGAAGACAATCATACGGTACGATGCAGGCTTGGCTCTTTCATGCTGATACAATCAAAAGTGCATTCATTTTGCAAAGCTAGACCAAATGCAAGTATGTGGGAAACGCATCCGAGGCAAGCAAAAACACACAACCGGACGAGAAAATGCGGCATAACTGCTGTGTCTTAATCCTACTGTTTCACACTTAAAAGCTTTCAGCACACCATAAGGCTGCCTGAGTAAGGGACTTTTTGTTTCATTTTTTTTGTTAATATACAAAGTAAAGCCCCCCCAGCTTAAATTCATAGCTTTACATCTTTGGACAGACTGTGGAGATCATCCCTAGTATGTTATGAAAACACTGTAAACCCTCACTGTGTGTTCGAGACTTACGTTTCTTCTCTAAGACTCTACAGGACCCACATATCACATACGCAGCTAATCAGACTCACAATACCTGAACCATGCCTACTTGTCATTCTCTCAAGACTCTTCTACGGAACTGACAATATGTTTGATAGTTGCAAATAGAATAAGAAAGAATAGACGCTACGCATAAAACCATCATCAGCATTATAAATATCCTCTTTAACATTCAGGGAAATGAAGAAGGCAGTTCTGCAGATTAGGGGAATTTTCAGCTAGAAGCATTTAAATGAGGGGCTGAGTCAATACTGCAATGAAGAATTTCTCCAGCGTAGAGAAGCAGACTGTTCTCCTCAATACAGAAAATGGGCCAAATTGTTTCGCAGTATTTATTTAACCTTAACAGGAAAAGGGGCCAAATATTTTTATTTCATTTATTTAACCTTCAGGGGAATGTGGAATAAACTGAGTCTTAATCTCTCTCCAACAGGAAGATAAATTACCTTTTCTGCTTTAATGAGCCCCAAATACATTATTGTCCAAACACGTGAAGACAAACATAAGTTACTGTATGAACAGCATTGTGCATGCATGGTTTCATAACAAAATAGACATAATTAAGAATAAATAAAACCTCATTCACCTTGCACCATTTTGGAATGTCGCTAAGCATACACGCTTTTATTTTTAATAATCTGTGACATCTACAGATAGAAAAAACTTCTCAATTCACCGATATAATTTAATGATAAACTTTAAAGCACTTAATCATCAATTGAATCTCAATGTTGTGTTTCAGCTTATGTCATTACGGGATAGAATATCGAAGCATTCTGTTTAACTTGACACTTAACAACAACTCAAGAAGCTAATTAAGCTTTCTGCAAAATTTAAGAGAAGGGGGAAACTGTATTGTTCCAATTTTGAGTCTTTGTTTGTGGTTGTACTCAATTTAATTTTTTATAGTGGTAAAGATTGGTATCTGTTTAAATGAGAGCAGGAACTGTTCCAGATTCAGACTTCTAGAAACTGCCTGTTCCCCTCCACTGCTTTAAGAACATTTTAAACACCTTTAATGTGTCTCGCTAAGGTGCCTCAATGTGCTGCTACGGAAGATTATCTACTGCAAAAAAACAACGCAACAGAGTATTAAATACACACATTTCTATAAATCATACTGGCTAACCTGAATAGGAACTAAACTAAACGATACATTTTACACTGGAGGACAAAACCAGACATCTCCTCAGTGTCAAACAAAGGCCAAAGATGATACAGTCATCCGAGCTGAAAGGGTTAATAAACAGATTTAAAGCGTTTTAGGAATAAAAATCTCCCCTCAGCACTTCTTCTATTAATGTGTCAGCTTCCGTTAACAGTTTACCTTCGGGAATGTTTTTCCTCACTTTTTAGAAGTTGTCAACCCCATTTAACTTCCTGTAGCATTAGTAAGGGTTAGTTCAACAAACAGAAAATTACCTAAAGTGCTTCTGGACCATATAAACCAACATCAATGCTGACCCCACCTAGCCTATTCTCCACCGTAGCGCACAGCACAACTTTGGTATAGGTTCATGTTGGACTAAAAAAGGAGTGGCAGTGTGGCAGTGATTAATGCTGTCACACACACACGGATACGATCTCTAATGCTGCTCTTCCAAGCAGCGTGAGTAAGCTCAGGAATAAGAGACCGAGAGACGGGGACACAGGAGAAGAGGCGGGGGTATCGTGTCTCACCTGTTTGCCACCTGAGTGTCATGTCCTGAGAGTACTGTAAACACACCTGAGGGAACCTGACTGCTGCCAGGGATACAAAACATCCTTCTGAGGCTTTCATCAAAATCTGACCACGAGATGACCGCCATTTGACCACAATCTGACCAGACCGATTACTGAATGTGACAAAAACCTTGGTCTCTCTCTCTCTCTCTTTCTCTCTCTCCCTTCCTCCATCCTTCAAAAGAGGAGGGCAAACAGCAAGACCGTGTGTTTATTATCCCCACTCTCACCTTTATAAAGGTTGGTCTCATCGCTTCAGAGATGTGAATGTGGACTGAAAAGCAATCCCATCACGCCAAAACCGGTTGAGAGAAAAAGTTTACAGCCGTCTCACTCAAACTTCTCGAGGTATCTCCCTAACTTTATAATTAGCATCTGTGTTGCGCAGTGGAAGACTCAGTCGTCTTTTTGGTTTTGCGTTGTGAAGTGGAATCTTTGAGTGAGGCAAAGATGTGGGGCGCGAGCTCTAAAGAGAACAGGCCTGTGCTTGAGTGCCGCTGTGTGTTGTGTTTGTGTACGTGTGTGCGTGTGTGTGTGTGTGTGTGTGGTTCCCCCTGTTGACTCGCCGTGCTGACGGAGGCATTATAGTTCCCGCCGCCCTTTAATGTACGGCCCTCAGATCCGCGACGCGCTTCCCCCGCCGTCGAACCAAAAATCCTCTCGAAAACTCAAACAAAAAAAAAAAAACTGATGCAAAATTAATCAGAAGGGGTCTCCCAAAGGACCTGGCACCGCCAACAACGCCGTTCCCGCGCGCTTTAAACGCAGCGCGAGGCTTTCTGTCGGAGCTTTTAAAGCCAGAATAATAAGGGCGTAATCTTTAGTCAAAACTAAATGAAAGCAATGTTTCACCAGTCGTGTAATTGAATGCGATCCTTTCCCCCTCCAAACGCTGTGAAATCTGCAGTGTTTATCAACGTTAAAAAAAAAAAGAAAACCGGGAGGCGGTAAAGCTTTGTGTTTGGCGCTCGCCCGCGCCGACTGCGACATTGTGCTGACAAATATTGCGCGTAGCAACGCCGGCTCCGTTTTTTTTTTTTCTCGTCTTCAGAAACGGCGCCGTTTCTAAAACGCCGGAACTTTCACCGAGTGCGAAAATATTTTTTTTTTTTTTAAAGAGTTAACAAAGGAGACCAGCAAGCAGGCAGAGCGTCAGCCCAGAAAGTTTCGGGAAATGAAGTTTGCCTAACGCGCCGCGAGCCTGCGCCGCTAACGCAAATCCGACGACGGAAAGACGAACGCTGACGCAGGCGGAGGGAGCGCGCCTTCGTAAAAGATAAATAGAGAGCTTTGATCCGCCGCCTGGCGAACGCAGCACGGCAGACGCGCCCAAAACTTCGGACGAAAAACGAGAAGCGCAGACAGACCTCTGGAAACGACGCAAGCGTGCATTTTTTTCCCCCCACGAGTTCTTAAATGAGTAAATTGCCTTTGTGTCTGAACTCATTTGAGGTCTGTGAAAATGCCCTCCGCAGACTCCGGCATGTTTTACGAACAGAGAACTCCTCTGTTCCCCGAGAAAGCTCAATATGAAGATGTGCTTTTGAAGACAGTCAGTGGGACAAACCATTATTCCATGCAAACAATCCTACTACACCGCCATTTAACAGCGCAGCCTTCCACATGCACACGCTTGCCGAAAGAAATCGCGCTTCTTTTGCAAAAAGATAAAGGGGCGACATAGCTTGAGGGGTAGACCGATGTCTGCAGTCGGAGGTTGTCGGTTCAAAACTCCCACCCGGGAATGTCTGAAGTGTCCTTGAGCACAGACACTAACCCTTAATGCTCTGGCGAAGAGAGATCAATGTAAAGCGCTTTGGATAAAAGCGCTATATAAATGCAGTCCATTTACCATTTACCATAAAATACCAGCCGATGATGAAAAGTACTTTTAGTCGTGCCTGAATTACATATTGTTCCACCCGTTACTAGTGCAGGATCGACAATTCTGCATTAAGGTCTGCCCTTTGCCTCCCTGTGGAAGTGTATGAAGCATGGTACAGTGGTACCAGTTATTCTGTACACCGGGCTCCCAGAACACAGCAGGACGATATGTGCCTTTAGAAGGAAACTGATATCAGTGCGTTAATCACTCCATGCCAACCCCGACCTCATCCTGTGAATGGCTGAGAATGTTCCAGGCACACTCTACGTAGGACAGAGGAAACAGAGGAAACTAAACCAATCACACACGCCCATCTACACATCACCCACGGATACACTCACGTGTGCACACACAATCCCACACATGCTTGCAAATGCACATAGAACGGCACACAAACACACACGCACACAAATACAGACACACACACACACACACAATAGTGTGTCTCATCTCATAGGCTTAATGCTGTGGGTGAACTTCAGGGGTTCACACAGTGGTCCTCTCAGAAACTAAAGCTCATCTTCCTACCAAACAACTGCCCCAGAGACGAGAGGTTCCATACAGTCTGGTCACCCAGGCAACGGGAGGCAGCTTATTACTGCTGTGCGTTTCTAGTGTCACTCATCTCAAGCCAACTGTAAAAAAAAAAAATGTTTTTTAACAACATAAAATGGTTTGGAAATACTGGCAGTCTTCGCCATATAACAAAGCACCGATAGTACCCTCAGTATAATATAACACACAAGAACCACTGCAGACAATCACCAAAGCCTAAAGGGACAACAATTCCCTGGAACTGCTTAAAAAACAAGAAAAATGAAACCGGTAAAAAAAGTATCTGGCTGGACGTATCAAACAGATAGACAGTATTTAAAATCCACAGTGCGTCCAACCCAAACACTTTCCCTAAGGACTCAACCACTCAAGAGGAACTGTAGGGAACCTTCAGTAGCATCCTACAGTATGTGGGAGTGTGTATGTGTACATACTCAGCATTTGTGTGTATGTGTGTTGTTTTCAGGAGAAACACCAACACATTGAGGAACTCATAGCACTCACTTAGGACATGCTGCAGTTACAGCCTACCTGCTGCACATGTACGGGAACAATGGCATCAGTAGTGAAGTAAGAGGCAGACAGCACAAAATCCACAGATGCCAATCGCAAGAGAACCGGCAGGAACAATTAGCCATGCCTTTTCTTAAAAATTACATTCAACTGGAATTCCACTCCTCAGAACCTGTTCAGCAGTTACTGGTCCCCTGCACATTTCCTACGCTTCATTCATTCGTTTACAAATTTTTACATAATTTTGTCGTTTTAAAACGGTGTGTTTGATTCGTTTTGTATTTGTCCGTTCGGTAGATATTGGCAACAAACACTCAGCGTGTCATTTCTTCGTGATGCGATTCATCACCGCAAACACGCACAGGCACATGCAAACAAAAACGTTCAAACGCGAACACAGGCACGGACAAGCATAAATACACGAGTAAACATATTATGAATGGAGAAACAAAAGACAATGGGAAAATATCTCCTGAAGGTTTAACAACCACTCTCCCAAATATTTGCGCAGTTTATTTCTTTAAAAAAAAAAAAAAAAGGATTCACACGCCAGATGCAGCAGCGACAGAAAGGGCGGGCCTTACAGTAGCCGTGATGGGCGCTCCGCCTTGTGTCTCTAGTGAGTCTTGCATGACCTACAAAACTATCTACTACAGGAAAGTCTGAACCCGGCAAATTTCTCCCTTTACAGGAGAAATGTGATATTAGTTATGAGTCCCCTAATGAATAACACCAGACATGGCTTTAACAGAAGGGCTTGTCTTACAGATGTACAGTACTATAAATACTCTCCAGCAGTTCGGAGGGAGGATGTCGGCTAGTCGAGTTCGCTGAAGAGGAAAGTGTGCGGGTCGGAATGTGTCCGAACCTCTGTTATCTTTAGCACCTGGTGCTGAGCACTGGGGCTCTCTGCCCAAAATAAGCACTTTGCACAGCTAATATTTATGGGCTTTTTTAGAATGTACACTCAAAATACTCGGGAATTTGTTCAAATCATATTTTTGATGTGACGAGAATGGCTTCTGCCTGTTGCTCTGCTGTCGAACACAGGTGGACTCACACTGAAAGCACTGTTCATCCCAGAGTTACGAGTCGGACGTGCAGACACTAAACACACTGCTAATTCTGGGTGTCCCAGAGTTACCTGACTGACATATGCTTGGTACAGTAAACCTGCTGTCTGCTCTGACTCTGTAGCCCGTAGTTACCAGCCCGCTTTCAAACGCGGCTGCTTTGTGTCACCTTTGCTCATCGCGAACTGGGTGGCATGCGCGCGCTGGGCTTAACGTTCCCCCGTGCCGCCACTCTGTGCCGACGGGAACGTCGGTGGCGTCACCGAGCCGGCGAAACGCGGGGCAGTACCGCTCGGCAGTTGCGCTCTTCCCCCTCTGACGAGCCGCAGAGCTCGCTGCTATTTATACCGCGAGCACAAGTGATGTCAATTAGAGACCTCCGCGAAGGCGGCAGGCGGGCCCAGCGCCACGGCGGGAGGAAGCGGAAAACGCTTCAGTTCGTCCGCCGGGAGCGGATGCCATCGGCGGCACTTTCTCCCCGATGGGTTCAGGATTTTACCCTCACGACCACCGCAGCTCCCTTGCCACACAATACACATTTAAGTACAGGCATCTGCTGGGTAAATAATAACAAGTAGCCTACATACTTTTCTCTGAACTGCTGCCATTATATTAATACCTAGTTTTCATTTCCTTAACAGAAGCTTTAAACCGGTACAACTAACATGCTACTTACTATTTACACAGCTGGATACAGATTCAAGAGTTTCACACAATGGCACAGTAGGAGTGTCCAGCTCTTGACCAACTCCACCACAGTACCCAAAATGCCAATCTTTGAACAGCTTCAGGGCAGAGTAGCATACAACTGGCTGATTAAGGAAAGGTTTTAATGCATCATAGAAGCAAATCTGCCTCTTGCCCTCTTATGCTGCTAAGTCTGATATCACCAGGTATACCCAGATATGCAGTGACTGCTACCTTTACCTCTTCGTTACCGATGAGGCGTTTCATAGCACACTGAAAAAAATTAAGCACGACCTTGGACCAAATCCTGGGTGGGCCCGCAACCACCATGGATCAGCAATACGCTCCAAGCCCTCTGGATATAGTAAGGAAACATCATTTCTTCATATCCACATTTTGGTTAGGTCATATCCTGCCAAAGACCGAAAAAACAGCACTCTGAACTGGAGGGCTACGAGGCTCCTCTTTAAAGCTGCAATTAAGAGTCTTGCAAAATATGGGTCTGCAAAGATGGAGCACTTGGAGAGCTTTATAAGCCTTTCACTGCCGCTCCAGGAACTTTGGAGAGAGAAAAAAATCAAGGAAAGACTCAGGGCTTGTTATGTCATCCTGAACTGGAAAATAAGTTAGCAACTTAAATTAAGACTGCAGTGTTAAACACAGTCGATCCTGGGCGTGATTTATGAACACGCATGTCCATTTGGCAATGATTAGTACATTAAAGAGACCCTTTTTTCATTCTACATTAGACATGGTGGAGGGTTTGTTTTGAGTCATCTCATTAGGCGTCTGATTAAACAGAAACGGACAAAGGCTGAATAGTTGGCCAGACAGACCGCGGTCTGCAGCTATAACCCTGACGCTAACAGCCCATACAAGCTTTCAGTTCCCTCCTGGCTGTCCACACTACTTCTTGTATGTTACACTAAGCTGAGTCTCGTAGACTTCACTGGGGAAGTCCCATAGCCTCTATGGCTCTTTGGCAGACGAGCTTAATTGGAATTCGTCCCTTAACTTTCCCTGAAGGCAACAGTAGGGTGAGGCAGGGAAGGGGTGGGGCACTCTGGCTATCCCCCTGGCTCCAGAGCTCCAGAACATGGGCGCAAGGGTGGAGGTTGGGGGGGTTGCTCTGAAGTGGCAGAGACTGCTGAAACATCCTCACAACATGTGGAGTACGGGATTGGGCAGAGCAAATTTCTCACTTTGATGAGGGTGGGATCCGCTTCAGTGCGGAAAAAGACCACCGGCTTTCCGCTACCCGATCCCTGCAATCAGCAGTGACACCAGAGTAAACAGCAATATGAGAGAGAGAGAGAGATTTGTTTTCACCATCCAAGGGAATTTTGTTTTTCTCAAAAGCAAGGCGGAATTGCAGGACAAGTAGTAGTTGTGCGGCCCAAACTAATCTGCGTTTGATAATCACGAAGGAGAAAATGATTATTTGTTTGAAACGTACCTCAGCAGAAGGGGAATAACTGTTCCACACAGAACACTATGTGCCAAACACCCTGTACAAAACACTGTCTTATATTCACCAGAGTCACTCAGCATCCTATATGCATCTACATGATGAACTGTGATAAAGAGATTTTATTTTTAAGGGAGGGAGAGAAAGAGATGCACTAATGAAGCTTGGTATGCCCTGGGAAAAAAAACTTTCTGAAGCAAATCAGCTCACAAACACCCGGTTAACTGCAGTGTTAACAGTACAAACTGAAAATGTATTAAATAAAAAGCAGCTGACTCCGACAGAAAACTGAACACGGTACTTTAAACATTGACAAAACAAAACTAATCAAACACAAAAGAGATTGAACAAGGATTATACCATGGCACAATACCTTGTCAGAGTAAGATCCCATACAAGCCCAGAAGTTAATCAAATGCAGATTCAGTGACCACAGCCTCGCCATGGAAACGTGGCGCCATAAACAGCTAGCTGCGTAGCTTCTGAGAAGTGACAAAATAGAGGTGTGCAATCCTGCCAGTTCAAGGCACCCAACACTTGATAGAATAGGCGAGCATGATAATCCCCAACTTTTCCTTTGTTTCATAAGGCTGTCTGCATTGAGAACTAGTGAGAAAATAAAAGGCATCAATACATATTTTGGGTGCATCCATTTCCATCTCTACATTTGTATTTGTTTCTTTTTGTATTTGAACTCAATTAGCTTTTTTACTGTATTCTTAAATTTCACCTTTTTGAGCCATGCCACACGTTCTCAAGAAAGGATTAAATTTCGACTGCCTTTCCACTGCTGCCAGACAGCAAACGTTTGTTGCCACTATACTGTATTTTGGGAGTGGGAAACATCCATTTTTTTAAATTTTTTTTTTAATATATTTAAATACATTATTTTTATATTTTGTGTGTACACCATCTTGTTTCACCCTGAAGGCAGGAGGGTTATGTTTACCTCTGCTAAGCAGGTTATGTAATGACGTCTGTCCATCCGTTCCTCCATCCATTTGTGACAGACATATCCAGAGAAGTAATGGCCGGATTGCCATAAAATTTATTGTGCACATTCACGTTCCCAAAGGGAAGAAAGTTATTGACTTTGGTGATCCCATGATCTTTCCATTAGCGCCACCATCAGGCGAAACTTTCAATTTGTGATTGACAAATCTAGAAAAGCAATGGCCGCATCACCAATTAGCGGGGCACATTCATGATCCAAGAGGTGACCCCATGACCTTTCCTCCGCTACCATCAGGCCAAACATACATCCAAATGTAACGACTGGACTGCCAAGATATTTGCTGTGCACATTCATGTGTGGAGAGATTGTAGTGCCCTGGCAGTGGTCTGCACTCTACTGAGTGCATTCTTCCTAGCTAGTGTTCTAAAATGATTTGACAACAGTGGACAAATCCAGTCATGCTAATAAAGAATATTCCACCTGGATCCTTTTGAGAATGAATGACAAAAAGAGAGAGGGGCACTTACATCATGCTCTGCAGCTCGGGGATGAAACTGGTGGCCTTTCCGGAAGTCCTCCCGGCACTGGCGCTGCCCGACACAGGGCTCGCGGCGTTGGAGCTCATCTGCGGGGCAAATCAAAGCACTCAGTGTTGTGGCAACCGGCCAAATTTTCTCCCGACGTGTTAGCGATTAGAAAGCCACTTCACAGAGAAAATGTTTCCTTGCTGAGGCAAGTAGTACCACGATACGTGTGCTAAGGGCACAGTCAGCCCCTTCCCAAAAAAGAAAAAACAGGCACGTAACCGTCCAGACCCACGGCGCAACTCACTTCCGCAGACACATTTTAGCTGGCACCACCCGCGCCTGCGTCCCACAAAACGTCCCTCAAAGGTCGTCCGTGAGTGAGTGAGTGAGTGACCACAATTTGCCATGCACAGCCCGCGGCGGCAGTTCCTGTGCACCGTGGGAAAAACATTACAGCCAGACAGTGAAGACAATTTTGTTCTGTTGAATGTCTTGTGCAGAGTAATGGAGGGTTCTGTTTGAGCATGTATTCGCCGGTCAGCATTCAAGAAATCGTGTGTCCCGTGATGGACAGCTATGCAACAGTGACAGCAGGCACTTCCCTTCCAAAAAATCTGGGGGAAAAACAGCTGCTAGATCTCTAGTTTCGAAAATCCACACGCACATTTACAGAAATCGTTAGGGGATTGGGAGGAACCATCGCCAGGGGAGGTGTGAAATACACTGTTGAGTGGGGGAGAACTGACACATTTCCTTCTGAAATGCAGCACTTGCACATACACTACCTACTGTATCAAATTAGGCCTATGCCAAATTTGCTCTTTGGCGTTCTGAAAATCCAGCAGTCGTTTTCACTGAAATGTCTGACCTAGGCGTGTGATTGTGAGATTGGTCCTTCACGCACGAGATTCATGCCTGACGCGCTTGATGGCCGATTCTACATGAGCACATCTACTGACTGCCATGTTTCGCTTCGGCCATTCACATAAACACTTTACATGCTGGATGACACCAAATAGGAAGGGCAATATTCTGCATTGCATCTCAAATCAAAAGACTAAGAAAACACTGTGCTTCCATAAACCAATGCTGTTTCTGAACCCGTTTACTCTAAAACTAAATTATGACTCACTCTGCACTAAAATCCTAGTTCCATGTAAGTGTGAATCTTTCCATGTCTAGGTTTTCAAGAAAAGTGGGCCACTGAATTTCCCAATTTCAACCGGCTGATTAAGAATACATACTGCAAAAAGGTGTAGTAAATGACAGTGAAGTAAATTATCACTGTGGCTTCTAAGTAATGGGCCTTCATACATTTTGCCACATTTTGTGATTTAGTGCTGCTTTCATAAAGCCTTTTACCAGACATAAAAAATCAATATGTCTGTTGTGTTTATAAATTCCTGGTAGTTTTATTTAGACTACATTTTTACTGATTGAACTACTCCAGGTGCCTTTGCTCAAAGGGTCTGAGATCAGAAATATCCAAAGCGTGGTACAAAGCTATAATTGTTGAAATATAAGAGTGTGCCGCAAGTGAACCTCATACAAATGCTCGGACTATTGCAGTATCACAGGAAGCAACAACAAGAGCACAAGTGTTGATTTAATCTGTTGGCCAAAAGCAGGTACTCCACCAACCATAGCTCATGGCTGCCTGCCCACCCTTGCTTACTAGTAATAAAAGGTCAGTAAGATACTATCCAACAACTTGATTATTCCCATGCACAAGTAATGTATTATGTAGCCTACAAGGTGGACGTTGCAAACAAGACACCAGAGAAACTACTTAGCTTGAGAGTACTGACTCATTACATTACCTATGGTGTTAATCTATGTAATGTTTTTAAAAGTTGAGTCTGGACAAAAATTGCGACTCCAGGCCCCAGTGAAATAAAAAATAAGTGCTGCACGACGTGCTGAGCACTGATCTGAGACCAGTGTGTAAGGGAGATAATCCAGGGAAAACCATGCACGGCAGACCTGAGACCTGTCTGAGGCTGAGAGAGCACAAGCCCCCCACAGTCATCAGCTAATAAGGACCAAACAACCAACAGCTCTCCTCTCTTCAGAAAAGGCAGTTCATCTAAAAAAATCTGAGACACAGAGACAGCTGACAAAGTTTACAGAAATTCACAAAAAAAGATTTAAGCTAAAAAAACTAAATCACAGCTCTGACTGCGGCCTTAATCAAGAGTGTGTTTACGCCACAACATCATGTGGTGCAGTGATACCTCACCCTTCATCCCTTGCTGCTCGCCTGCCCCTAATGCGACCACTTGCCCAACGCAGGCCTCCCGACAGGATGTCCTATCCCGTATCCAAACACAGTCAAATTCATGCGCGACCGCTGACCTGTGCAGAGACGTTTTTACATTTGGAGATGTAGTCATGTGAAATTTCACGCTCTGCTGGCCATACTTGAACAACATTACCTGGAGCACAGCTGCGGTTTCGACAGAGCGGGAAACCGCCGGCTTCCTATGGTCCGCCATGTTATCTGACTGTCAAATCGCGCAGGTGGACAGCCTTTTCTGAGCGAGCCACGACACAATGAGCCAGGAGGTTGGTGCTTATAAAACCGGACCTGACATCTTCAATATTTTCAATGGATCAAAGGACGACTATGCAAATAGATTTCCTTCCAACGTTATGAACGTTAGACTAACATTTTTTTGGACGTTCAGTCAGAATGTTTCCTGGCATCGGATGCGGTCTGTAGTGTCAAATGCAGAAGCACAACTTTCAAGACAGCTTTATTCAATAAGTTGCCGACACTGAACACAAAATTTGAAATCCTACTGTAATCATCCCAACCGTGGATGAAAGCTGAAGTTTCGCTTTGAATTGCGAGGCAGATGGCTACCATATTTAGCCAAATGAACTCAGATGTGGTGAATTAATTCAGATTGCTTCAATGTGTATGGTTTTAACATGATGCTCAACTTGAATATATAGAATAAAGGAGCATTTTCTATTCATTTTCCCCCCCACAATAATTAAATACTTTTAAGCAGCTTTAAGTTTTAAAGTCTACAGACGCTTAATTAATTTTATTGATTTACTGTTATCTTGACCTAGAGACACAGAACATGGGATATATATATTTTTTTTTTTTCTGGGTTACTGTAGGGTTTTGTGGTTTGAATTATATGGAATCATTAATAAAGGCGTCACATTTTAAGACGTCCTCCTTTATGACTATTTCATGTAATTGTTCACGTAATCTGCCAAGAGCGCAGCAAATGGCAACAGAACTACAATTTAAAATAAAGATTCACATAAAATGGTATCAATGCGGGAAACACTCCGCATAATTAAACCTCACCCAAAAGTATTTGCTCCGTTGATTAAAAATCGGTTTACAGAACGCATTATGGGCTAATTATTCCAATTCATCAGTGCTATAAATCTATAGTCGATCCGTTTAATTTTAGGAAATCAAAAACATATTTGGTGCGCCGAGCAGCGAGAGAGGAAATGTAATCCAATAGCACTTCTTTTTCTGCACTGTAATGAGGTGCCAATAACGTCTCAGAGCTTTTCAAAATTTATTATTTTTCTGCCACATCCGCAGCAGCAGCCACACACGGCCGTCCCGGGCCTGATCCTCTTCTCTGCTTTACATATAGGCTAATGTAAAATCCATTCTCCTCCTTTTCAAAAACCAGTATTCACGGCTATTGGATATTTAGCCTATAATTGAAAGGATGGGGTGGGATGGCCTCACAATAAAACAGAGAAGTGTAGCCTATATTAAAAATGCCCTTTCTACTTACCCGCTTCTTCTGAACTAGGTTTCCTCAAATAATTTTCTTTTTTTAAAATAAATACAAGAGATGAGGCAACGTCGTTTAATTAAAAAATCAGGCGCACAGTTATTACATTGTAAAGAACAGATTTGTTTTGGTTAAGATATCAAAGAATCAACATCCCAAACATTGCCTTGGCCGACCAAACATATCATATAGCCTATCAAATACATAATACATCCCAATTAAGATGTGACATTTGCTCTGAAATACGTTACAAAAAATTAAAATAAAATTAATAACAATGCTTCATCTATACTTGAGATATTACTCGCCAATTCTGAGCCCCTACCACAAAAGGAACCAACAGGCCTTGCAAATATGCCACTAAAATAGGCCATGTAATTGATAAAATCCGAGATTAGTTTCTGGCGGGAAAAATATACACGGACTCTCCAGAAATTAAAACGCCTTGATTGAAATGACAACTTGCATTACACGTCTAAATACTAGATATTTTATATTATTTTATTCTCGTGTTTGTGCGTTTTAATATTCCATATGCGAAGTAGCTTAGTGCACGTCGTGCTTCTTGCATATTATGAATCCGCTGTAAAAGAACGCATATCGAACACACAACAGCCAAGAGCCTTATAGCACAGAATGGGAAGAACGGTACTCTGTAATTTCGTTTGACAAGCTGACAGACAGTGCCTACGAAACACACACGAAACAATATTCGGCTGCAGTAGGTATTTTCTCTTCCTGCCTCAATCCCCTGGAAACGTCTCACTGCACGTCTTAGTGACTCAGTTTAATTTCAGACAGTGATGTGGAATTTCTCCCGGTCTGGCCCCATATGCGCCGGGGAATTCCACCGTCCCATTCAATAATTGTATTCGCTAAGTGCCTGCGTGCCTCTGTCATGCCCAAACACTCTTATGATGATGTTTTATTCATAGGTCCCCCTGGAGAAAATGTATTGCATCCAGATCCAATTTGCCTTAGACACTATAAGAAAACACTAAGAAAAAATAATTGGAACCAGTCTCAATGAATATGCACACGCATTCTTGACATTATAAGAAAGCAATTTGTTGTTCGCAAGCTAGTCTGGTCCAATTTAAAAAATAGGAAAAAATAGGCTACATAATATTGTATCTTCTCGTAAATTCGAAACAGTGTAGGCGTGTAAATCCTAAATATGTTTCACTTCGAAATGTTTTCAACGTGGATCCAAAATAGTGATCTAAAATAGACCCCTGCCCACACAGCCACCCACACACATCCTAAAAAAGCAACAGAAATTAATATTTCACTAATGTACGCCAAGCCGTAGGTCGGTCATCGTATGTTATTTCCGCATGTACTACATGCGCAATAATGCATATTAAAACCAATAGATTCCATTGGGCCGTAAAATAATTAATCTAGTGAGTCTTCATGTTAATCATGTCTGTAGAACCACAATTAACAGGATTCTCCGAACATCGGTGTTACTAGAGGTTGCGCGTGTGTACCTGATTTTTTAAATGTGTTATTTTCCGTTGGAAGTAAGGTTAAATGCAAAGTACTGGGAGGGTGCCATCATTTTTGTTGGTTTTGGTCTGTACTCCAGCACACCAGATTTAAAATAAAACAGTGAATATGAGGTTGAAGTGCCGACTATCGGCCTTAATCCATATCGGGTGATCAGTGTAGGAATTACAGCCCTTTTTATAGCGTCCCAGCACCTCCCATTTTAAGGAAACGAAAGTAACTGGACAACTTGACATAATATGATAGTTGTCATATTTAGTACTTGGTTGCAAATCCTTTGCATCTGATGACTGCCTGAAGTCAACGACACATAGACATCACCAGACAGGTATGTTCCCTGGTGATCCTCTGCCAGGCTTGTACTGCAGCCATCTTCAGCTTCTGTTTTGTTTCTGGGGCACTTTGCCTTAAGTGAGTTAAACACGTGTTCCATTAGATTC
Organism: Anguilla rostrata; assembly: GCF_018555375.3. NCBI lineage: Eukaryota > Metazoa > Chordata > Actinopteri > Anguilliformes > Anguillidae > Anguilla > Anguilla rostrata. The sequence goes on along the minus strand of NC_057933.1, from coordinate 23,490,126 downwards.
AGGACGAGTGATTGACTTGGCCAGTCGAGAACATTCTATTCCTTGGCCCTGCTGCACCATCCAATGTGTTTTGAGGCATTTGGTTGGATCTGAGCAGATAAAATGGTTATTTATACTTCAGAATTCACTGTGCTACTCCCGTCAGCAGTCACATCATCGGTGAAGACAATTGAGCCAGTTCCAGTGCAGCCACACACGCCCAAGCCATAACACTACCTCCACTATGTTTCACAGATGACGGGGGTACTTTGGAACATGAGCAGTTCCTTTCTATCTCCATACGTTCCTGTTTCCATCACTCTGGTATAGGTTAATGCTCCTTTCATCTGTCCATAAGACTGTTCCAAAACTCAAAAGTTCTGTAATTTACTTTTTTAGCAAACACTAAGCTGGCCTTACCAGTAGTTTGTATCTTGCAGTGAACACTCTGAGGTAATGTTGGTGTAGTCGTCTTTATGGTAGCTTTCGACACACCTACAGCTAAATGCAAAAGTATTTGGACAGTGAGAAAATGTTTCTTGTTTTGGGTTTGTACTCCAGTACAGTGGATTTCTAAGAAAACAATTAATATGCAGCTACACTTTCAGCTTTAATGTGAGGTTTTAATGTGATGGTATTTACATCTATCAAGTGACCCGTGTCCAAATTACAGCCCTTTTTCCATATAATCCCTCCCATTTTAAGTATCTTGGCTAATGTAGGCTAAGGCATTCACATTCACACAGACAAGAACTTCATGTGCATATAAACGAAGAAGGAAAGACGTACTGGACTGAAATAAAAACTGATTTTGTGTTTATTATTGTTAATAAAGTCTATGTAACGAATGTGTCCATATGTAGGGCCTTTGAAAACATAGCATCGCTATATAAGCCGCATTGAACAACTTCAAGTATATTTTCTCGTTTAAAACCACGGACCCCATGCCCATATACGGTCATTATAAAGTGGACAGGTTGTCAGTAACTACTGTAAGTGTATAAACTAGCCTTAATCGCACATAAAAAACATTCTGGTCCAATCAAAAACACAGCAAAACTGGAAGCCGTTGTAGCGTATTTAATAACGGGACCACTATAAAGCTGGTAACATGGTAGCCAACGACAAGTTATCTTTATGTTATCGTTATGTTAACGTTATATTCAGACGCTAATCGCCGTTTTAAAAAGTAAGCGAGTAACAACAGCATCTCGTTAGTATTCACGATAAGTAATAGGAATAGTTTGGGCATTCCCGTGGCATTGACCAGCTATCTGCTATCTGCACCGCTGTCTAGTAAAACAAACTGCAATCAAGCCAGCCATATATGAATGTAAAAGTATGCAATTTGCATTTTTATAGCGAACTCGTCTAGTTAACTGAACAGATTGGCTGGCGATCATGTGAGCCTTAACACAATACAATAATCAAAACTACCAACTAGCTAGCTACGAGTCACTTTCCACCAAAATGGAGATAATCTGGATAAATATGTCGATCGATTATCTATCTACAACAAATGGTATAACTAATGCACGCTGTTTTTTCAGCTTTCGTGGCACAAACTCAGTGAGCTGCGTGTGAAAGCGTCTCCTTACCTTTATTAGCTATGTACTTCAAAACGTTCTTTTTCGTACACACCGCAATTCAGCAACTTTTTTTGACGTCAAAACAACCTACGGAAGTACTGTGTGCTGGTCGTTGTAGTTCTTATTTGTTACATAACTCAACGTTCCTCGCTAGTAAATGCAAGTCTTGTAGTTTTTGTGACGCGTTCAACTACACGCAGCAATGACTGTCGCGCGACCAGTGTGTTCTCGCAATGTGCTCATTGTTTATAAAAGTCTGTGCAATTACCAGTCTTTTAACAAGAGAACAAAATATACATTTTATGACAGAAAAAGATAGCCTATGTGATAGCCTATGTATAGTAACCTAATAGCTCCTGTGTATTTAATCTCCCTTTAGCTGTTATTGGTTTTTGGCTGTAATTCTTCTTTATTATTATTATTATCATCATCATTTTTATTATTGCTGTTGTTGTTATGTCGCAATACTAGCCAACATGTAGGCCTAACAAAGACAAGTAGGCTAAGCTATATTTATAAATAAGAATGAGGGCAACAGACATGCACTGCCCTCATGATACATCGGTCGTCTATGACCGAAATATAGCTGAATGTCTTTTTCTCTGACTCAGACTAAAGGAAATGAGTCATTCATTTATCCTCACGGCCAGATTGTTCGTTGGAGGTTCTGTTTGTTCAAGAAAATAAAGAGATTTGTGAGATTTCCTTAAATCGGTAGTTTCTCCCATTCATATAGGCTAATTCTATTTTTTATGAAAGCTATGAGAATATGCTATATGTCAAGTTTAACGGTACATAGGTCTGTCAGAATGCATCCTGCAGTTGGAAGTAGAGGAGAAATGCTGCGAAAGTGGAAGTAGTTTATCGCTACACTCAGGTGTGTTGTGTTATTCAGGAAACGTCTCCTTATAAGTTGAACATTCGGATCCTTGGATGATTTTTCTGTTTCATGTGACAGGCTTACACTAAAAGTTAACAAAGACGTGCTTTGTTATGTTGTTTTTTTTCCGCAAACCCGTATGTAGGCTATAGGCTATATTATTACCCGATGGCGGAGCCTTAGCGTTTCATTCTCTCGCGGAAATGTTACAGGGACATAGGGGCTTTTATATTTGAGAGTTTTTTTTTCTTCTTTTTTTAGATTTTATATTATGATAAGGATATATCTAGGTCAAGAAGTGAATGGACTATACAGAGCGATTGGATCAGAGCTTCCCACATTGCAGTATTTATTTTGAATACACTTTGATGACGGGCGTTGAACAGGCTACCACGTGTTTGGGTCTCATCAGCATAATGATCGTCTCTCTGACTATAGGCTATATACATATATAAACCACAAAACCCAAGCGCTGGGCATCCCTCCCTCCAAAGACTAACCACACTTTCGGGACACAAATTTGTGGCAGTTTTCGGCTTCTTCATCCTACAACCGCAATTCTTACATCACCCCTTAACCCTATCAAACGCTTCTTTATTTTTTGTGGATACATTTGAAAAAGTTTACCTGCCAGTTTCAAAAGGGGAAATAGGCAACTATGTCGAGTTGGCTACAATATGAAAGAAGAAAGAAGAAATATAATTGAACTGAGATATTTTGGCGGCCGTGAAAGTTTTTGTTTGGCTTTTGTTTAACTTGTTTTCCTTTAATGTCCTGTTCGAATTACGCAATATCACATTTACTTGGAAAAGGCTTCTGGCTTTGTTCTTGTGGTAGACTGATCGTGTGGTGTTTAGTGTCACTTGGTGTGTGGGATACCAAATTCGACGAAGACTTTTTGTTATTCTTTCGCGAAAACTAAAAGCAAAAAAATTGCTTCAACAGTACTACATGCTGGCCAGACTGGTTTCTTTCTTTCTTTTTTTCTTTGACAAGGAAGCGCTCATATTCACAACGACAGGAATCGGCAAGGAGTTATTTTAGGACAGCTGCAAAGGAAAAAGTGACTTTTTAACGAACATCTGCAGTGATCAAAGTTTAGCCCAAGTTCGTGTGTCAAGAGAACGCCGAAGATATTCACTCCGACACTTGCGCTGTTCAGAACGAACTTCTGTATTGTCTGCGCAGCTGTAGCCTACTTGCTACCTTAGAAGGGGAAATTTTATCGTTCAAAAAAACTAAGTTGTATGTCTGTTTCAGCCGTCTTACCTTCTATAATATAGAGTGTTGTGATGCGCATTCCCGTAGATCCCAGCACGAGCCGCAGGTTCAGCCCCCCGTCCAGTAGTCTGCAGCCTGTCCCGGGGAAAATGAGCGATGTGAACACAGCGACAGGGCAGCAAGACACGTCTCCAGCTGTGCCGAGACTTCGGCCGCACGATAACCGCACCATGGTGGAAATCATCGCTGACCACCCCGCCGAACTTGTCCGGACTGACAGTCCAAATTTCCTTTGCTCCATCCTGCCATCTCATTGGAGGTGTAATAAAACTCTACCCGTCGCTTTCAAGGTAAGCTCGTGTTTTTGTTCACATTTTTATCTTAATGTTCTCAGCTAATAGTTGCTCGATATCTTTGTGAAACAATCGTAAGAAATGCATCACTTCTGCACATTACCCGAACTAAAAGCTAGTTTTGTTTACAGCAGCCTAGATCTTTATTTTTTGGAAATGATCAGGATAATTTCCATAAATTATATATTTTTTAAAAGCACTGAATTCTAATTAGGTCTGATGCGGAAAGCAGATTGTATTCCCAATACCATGCTTGGAATGAGATAAATAATTAAGTTTTTTATGCAGTTACAAGTATAGTCGATGTTTAAAAATAGAAGGGCTACCGCACATGTTTACCGCACTGTTGGAAACACCTGAAATCCGAGAAAGGCATGCTATTCATAGCGACGGACGCATGCATCTTTCATTAATTTGCGATCGCGTGGCTAATAAAAAACGGGGAATTTCATTACAGCTGAAATGTGCGTGTCTTTCAGTATTTTTTTTTTTGTTGTTGTCAGAAACAGTTAATAATCATGGTTCAGGGCAGTATTCTCAGACAGTTGTTTCACTGCACAGTGACGCGCGTATATCTTTTGGGACGTTTTTTACGTTACACATTTTTAAATGTAGTGATGGGACACGATAGGATGATAAAGTTTTACTGTAACTATTTACACAGTTTTTAACACCTAAAATAGGATACTTTGAAAGTGTCAGTCTCTGTATTGATACGGAACTTTTTGTGGAACTTGGACAAATAATTTTTTTGTTCCCTTTATTCATTTGCTAATCTGAGATTACATTACTTACATTGGGATATATATTTATAAAAAATAAATGTAAAATTAAGATACAGGGTTATTATAATGAAATTAGCATAAAAGGCAAACTGTCGCCGGGACAATCAGTCAAAAAAATATTCACTGTTTATGAAAGGACAGTAACCTGACTAAGTGACTATATTAATATATAAAGAGCTACGAGATTGGACTGCAGATGCATAACAGAAGGCCTTGATAGTGATGTTATAGTGATATTTTTCAAAACGAAAAGGAAAATATTTTGTTCCTTGTAAACAGTATTAATCAATCCCATAAAATGTGTGTGGGTGTGTTGTGTGTGTGTGTTGTGCGTGTGTGTGCGTGTGCATGTGTGTGTTATGGATTAAATGAAAACATAGCACAGGCATTGATTTAAGTGTTTAAAAATATTCCAGGGTTATTTAGGGTTATGACAAAAGCTCACAGAAAATACTCTGGTCATGGGACCATGAAGAAGCACGCACAGATTTTTAAAAAATTTTTTTTTCAAGAAGTCTCCAAGCTGTGCCGAAAATATTGATCAAGAATTTAGGCTACCAAAAATTACCCACGTACCCTTCACCCTGACAGGAATCAAGACATGTACATTCAAGTGAGCCTCAGTTTCTACCATCACACTGTAGTGGTGCACCTAGGAGGAAGATATTGACAATATCTGGAATGTGGCATATCATAATATATGAGAATATTGACCAAAGCTCATTCAGATTTTTTTTTTCTTTATCACAAAAAATTCAGTTGACTCCCTGCATAGTTTCAGAAACACCTCACAAGACAGTCACAGAAGAGAGAGTTGGAATTGTTCAAATATTATACAAGACAATAAAATGTCAATAGATCACCCACTTTGGCAGCAGAGTTGCATTTTAAGTAACTGCGCAAAAGAGCTACTTCTGCTTCGTATACTGAACGTATAGATAAGGTAAAGCTTCAGTCACATGTTCCTCTCAGCATTTTGTGGGCCGTTTCCACTCATTATTTCACACTGAAAGATCTTCCCCTGCTGTCGTTATACTGACACACTGCTGGTCAAGGCAGGAGCTCTTGAATATTCATTACCAGTGAGACATGACTGAAAAGTTTGTTGCTATTGCTGTATACAAAATGATGTAACGTCCAGTTATTGAGAGTCACAGTATATTCTACACCAACCTGGCTATAAATTCATTAATTAATTCTTCTTCATCTTCTTATTGATGTTGCACAGGTCTAAGTAATAAATATCGCAAAGTCCTAATAGATAATTGTATATTTGGACTCATATGGATTTCTCTATTTGGTTTGGTCATTTAGAAATCAGCCACTCAACATTCCTTTGATCTGGAAGCACAAGACGAGGCCATTTGGTAGATTGGTGGTTTAGTTAATATCTTTACACCACATGGCCCCTGGTTGTAATCCCAGAGAGAGAGATGGTACTTTTTAAAATGCAGCTTAAAGCCATTTAAGTTTGCTCATGATAACAGAAACATGTACAGTGTCATGTATGCTCACTGGGAACGTTGCATGTTCAAACTAAATGCTTATTATTATTATTATTATTACAAATGGGTTATTAACAACCAACCAACCAACAAACATAAGGTCTGTGGATGGGTTCACCATCTGGAGTTCATTTGAACAGTTTATGTTGCAGCATACAGTAAGATCCACAGTGAAAAGTAGTTTGGCAGGGCCTGCACAGTCACAGTGAGCCATAGAGTGAAAGATCTTCGGCAGGGCCTGCACTGTCACAGTGAGTGAAAGGTCTTTGGCAGGGCCTGCACAGTCAGCTGTAGAGTGAAAGATCTTCAACAGGACCTGCACAGTTGCAGTGAGTGAAAGGTTTTTGGCAGGGCCTGCACAGTCACAGTCAGCTGTAGACTGAAAGGTCTTCGGCAGGGCCTGCACAGTCAGCTGTAGACTGAAAGATCTTCAGCAAGGTTCGTGCCGTTACAATCAGCTGTTAAGTGAAAGATCTTCAGCTGTCACGGTACTGTGCAGACTCTGCCAGAGTCCTTTCATTCCACAGCTCTCTGTGCGTGCGAGTAGAGAGGAATATGATTCACTGCGGGGCCTGGGCATTATGCGTTAGATCGTCTCCTCAACGGCTGCACTCTTGGCCACGCAGGTGGTGGCACTGGGAGAGGTGCCTGATGGGACAGTTGTCACGGTGATGGCGGGCAACGATGAGAACTATTCGGCTGAACTTCGGAATGCCTCGGCTGTGATGAAGAACCAGGTGGCCCGCTTCAATGACCTGAGGTTCGTGGGCCGGAGTGGAAGAGGTCAGTCAACTCGCTCACTGAATGTTTACATATCTTTTATGTTTGCATATTAATATATCAATTAATAATATTGTATATTCCCAAAATATTCTTAAAGCCTATCAGTTCTATTTATTGGAGTAAGTAATATATTTAAATAAAATCAGAATTCAGTATAATCTAAAACACATTTTTTGAATTTGTACTTTTTTACAATGTAGTACTTATTTAATGTATTGTTTTTGTTTATTGAGGCAAGTAATGCATGCATGAATGAACCTTAATTCATCATATTATTATTTAATAATAAAATAAAACCTGGTCTGTGGCTACGGGCCTGGTTTCCCAGTCGGTCTGCTGACCGTTTGAGCTGCTTGAGTTGGTGGAATTCCATTCAGACTGAGCCGCACGTTACGTTGCTCTTGAGTATGTGAAGTTGTGCTCCGTGCCCTGTCATGAGTATTTAAACTACTTAAGACTCCAATTGTGCGTCTGTTATGAGGTTGCCCTGCGTGTAACCACATCTGTCATGTAAAGGTTATGTCCTGAGGTAGAAGAGCGTCTGTGTTTATTCTTTTGACACGGTATACCTGTCAAACTACATCCCAACCCACATGAAAAGACAAAGTCATTTTACTTTACAGAAGCAACCCCTTTACATGTGGTTAGCCACTAAAATGTAGCATAATTTTTTAGAGGGTGTTACGGTGTTTCTTATTTATCCACTGCACGCGTGAGGAATCTGATAATTATGTTTCAAAGTAGCTGTGCAATGAACAGCCTACGGTGAAATAACACAGGCGCTACTGGAGGTGCATCTGTTCATGTTTTTCAAGGTGGTAGATATTTTCCCGGAAGATGAGGGGCTCTATTTTGAGCATGCGATAAGCTGACACAGAGCACAAATGCAGTTGTAGATATCGGAAACATTTTTGTTACTATAAGCCAGCTATTACTATCAGTGACAGAATGCGCCATGAGGTAAACTGAGCACTGGATAAATTAAAAGATGTCCCCCTCCTTTGTGTAACATTTGAAATTTACAAATAAACTAATTACTCTGACTTGAAATTGAATAGGGTGGTTTCATTGGGTAGTTTTCGTGGTATTGATTTTATTAATTTTTCTAGGAAAGTTTCACCAAGATATAAAATCTTTTCATGGGGAATCCTTCATGACAAGGGAGTTGACTATTGATACCATACTTGTATGTTTTGTCAGTTTTTTTCATTTCTGTAGCAAAAGCTCAGAATATATCAATATAAATATGAAAAAAATGGAATGAGAACTCTCTATAAGGACTCCTCCTTTCTACCGATATCAAAGTTGGAGACGCACCAGCATGCTTACACCAGCTGTATGTGGAACTGTTTGCTCATTAAAACGAAGACGCGCAATGCACACATAAAACATAATCATGCGCATACATTCGCGTTCACAAACACTGAGACATACAGTACACGCAGCGGCACACCCTAACTGCTTATCGACACACACTCACGCGCTTAGGAAACACACGCACATGCTTAACTGCAGAGCTCAGACAGTGTGAGCGTATGTAGCAGTGCTAGCATTTGATGTTGGGGGCGCTTGTAGATTTCTAGATATATCTCTTTGAACACGTGAAGATGTTTGTGCAGTCGGAGCTGGCCGACTTTTCATGTGAAGATGAAAAATAAGGCCCCCCTCCCTGATACTCCATTCTTGTCATGAGGGCTGAAGTGGCCTGCTTCACTCTGGGTCCTTTCGAGAGGGTGGGGCCAGCAGCTGGATCAAGGTTACGGGCGGCCCTGTGCCTGAGGGAGCGAGGGAGGGTGAGAGGGAAGGAGCGAGTGTAGTCCAGACTTGCCTCTGTGTCCCAAGGAGGAGTGCTTTACTGTCTCTCTCTCCATCTGTTCCTCCATGGCTATATTTCTGGTGTTCCCTCCCAATCTATCTGCCCTCCCTCTTCCCTTCTCTAGCTCCCTCCCTATGGCTCAAACCACCCCTTCAACCCTCTTCCTTTCATGTCAGGGCCCCTCAGTGAGCCATTTTGCATCATCAGTGAACCAGCAGAGAAGGCTTGTAGTGAGGTGCGGGAAGAAGGTGATAGTTTCAGAACAGGCACTTTGGGACACACTTTCCCTTTGTCGTTCCCTTGCCTGCTGCCGGATTTTTACTGGCCAGCCTTTGCGCATACATAATGTGTTACCTTGAATGTTTAGAGAATAGCTATCACAAAAGTAGTTGTCAGTGGCCTTAGCACATATATTATTTAATGTATTACGTAGATGGTTTAGGGAAGTGTTTCTCAACCCTGGTCCTGGGGACCCACTGCCCTGCATGTTTCCCTGCTCCAACACACCTGATTCAAATGAAAGGGTCATCATCAAGCTCTGCAGAAGACTGATAACGACCCATTCATTTGTATCAGGGGTGTTGGAGCAGTGAGACATCTAAAACATGCAGGGCAGTGGGTACCCAGGACCAGGGTTGAGAAACACTGGTTTAGGGAATTGCTATCACAAGTATGAGTAGCTGTCACTGGTCTAAAACAGAATGGTGTGAATCCCCTGCCGCTTAGTTACTTTCAGAACATGAAAATACATGTCACAATCCTCAACACTACTTGAACATGGTGTGTAATACCCCTGGTTTTCCCCCAGATGGTGCCCCACAAAGACAGAACCTCTGTTTGTTCTTCAGAAGCAGAAGATATGCAATTAAGTTTGAGGGGTTGAACAGTGGGCTGTGGTTTGCACTGGCTTGGCTATGCCCCACTCAGGGTTGGAACCTCTCTCATCACTGGACTGGACCACTGTTCAATGGCTTGACCTGCTAAAGCACTGCTTCTCACTGCAGTTACACATGCCACGGTCTGGTGTTGATTCCTAACTGTGTCATTGCTGATGGGCAGCAGCACAGGGGCGGAGCATTATCAGAACTCACTCGGGGAGAGAGGGTTTCAGCCTCCCCTGTCTCATCACCCAACAAATAAATCTGATAGGCGCAGTCTGTCCATTAGCTCCACGTTCATTATCCTTAGGTAAAGTGAAGTCATGTGCAGGTGTCATGGGTTTTTTTGTGGAGATGCTCAAAGTGTTTATAGGTGGAATAGCAGTGCAGGACAACCTCTATTGTTCCTCAAATGCACAATGCAACAAAGCCCCAGAACACTTGCTTTTTGTTCGCTGAGACTAAGCTGTTTAATCTGCTGTTAGATGTCAATATGTTTATTGTTTAGTTTCTGTTTGTTTGAGAGATCTCATAGCACAGAGTGACCTTCTGTCTGTCAGGAATGATCATGTGTCACAAGGTTTGAGGAGTGCTTGGAAATTCAGATCAAAGAACTTTGGTATGGAGCTCAACATTTCGCCAGCTCAGATGGGGGCAGTGAATCACTCAAATTTCAGAGTCACTGCATAGCAGGAGGATGTGCCATGCTAGCAATCTTAGAAAGGTCTCAAAAGGAACAGGGTCTCCATCACATAGGATGTGAGAGAGAGACAGAGACAGAAGGCGGTCAGAGAGAGAGAGAGAGAGAGAGAGAGAGAGAGAGGCTCAGAGCCTCATGGACAAACAGCACATGACACCTCCCATCAGGGCAAACATGAACAGGTTTGGGAGGGACGTTGCAGTTTGGTTTAAAGTGTGAAAACCTTTTCTGTTATTGTTTTTTTTTTTTTTTTTTTTTTTTTTCAAAAAGATGAATTTGACTGCTGGTCAGCATAATTAACATATGCCTGCTGATTGGTGTAAGAGTGTTTGCCCAGTGGGTTATTGGCCACAGAAGTAGGAGGGGCAAGATGGCCCACCGTCCAGTCTGACACATGGCTGGAGCTGCATGCGGCTGGCCGGTATACTGACTCACCAGCTCTCCACCCACTTCTTCCTGCCCTGCCCACCTCTTCCTGCTTCTTCAGCAGATTGCAGGCCTCACTGTGTGACTCCTCTAACCACCCGCATACTTCACTCATTACTGTGGAGTCCAACAAGCACTCACAAAGCTGTCCCTTCAAAAGCCTTGAACCCCCTCAAACAGAGCTCTGAGCTGTATGTGTGTGAGGGGGGTGGGGTTAGTGCTAGTAAAAGCATATGTCATGCATGTGACTCACAGAGCTTTAACCCTTTTGTGTTTGCAGGTAAGAGCTTCACTTTGACCATCACTGTGTTCTCCAACCTGCCCCAGGTGGCCACCTACCACCGAGCCATCAAGGTTACTGTGGATGGACCACGTGAACCACGCCGTGAGTAACCTCAAACCCTCAATAACCAGTTGCTAGGGTAACCCACTGCTCCAATAGCCATATACAGGAATAACCCACCAGCCCAATAGCCATTTACAATGGTAACCCGGTACCCTATTGATTTTTGACTTTGGTGACCACTGCCCCAGTAATCATTTACTTTGATACACCTTTGCCCTCAATAGTCATTCATCTGCCAAGGCCTCCATTGTGCAATCATAATATGTGAGAAAAAGAGAAAAGTGGCGAAGGTTGACACATTAGCATTTTTAGGCAGCCATTTTCTAAGTATATGTTTGGTTCTGATCTCGTTGTCTGAGATAGGGTTTGTTTTTCTGTGGATTGCTATATCAGAGTCATCTTTAAGGGTACGCCTCTGTACCCGGTTGACCCGGCTCACGGGGGAAAGAAATGAGCCGTGATTCTTTTTTAAAGCGGTTTTTGTGCCGGTTTTCTTTGTGGCCGCGGCGCTGTTGTTCAGAGCGGCATTGTTCGCTGGCAGCTGCCGGGATGAAACAGCGCGGAGACGAATGCTCCGCAGGTGCGGGCGAATCGCGGGGCCAAGCTGAACAATCAGCAGGTGTGTTTGTTATTGTCGTCCCTCCAGATGAATTCCAGGGTTCGCTGTCGTTCGGCTGTTTGTTCTCTTTAGCGGAGCCCGGGCAGGTAACTCCCCTGTCATCCTTACCGTACGGCTGAAACCAAACAGACTACAGCAGAGAAACTCTGCTCTCTTCCCCTGTGAGAACAAACTACATCTGCTCCCTGCGGGCCAGATTTACCTAGCATTAGCGCCCGCGTGGTAAACGTGCATGCTAACCTGCCATAATGCACTATGTACACAGTACCTGCGCATATTCACAAAACCGGCGCTTAGATTTAGCGTACAAGAAGTGTGATTAAAGCTGAGGCCGCTGTATTTTGCAGTTTGTAATGTATTTCTGGAATTTTCAATGTCCAAGACTGAAAGAAATTTTGGAGGAGGGTACACAGATGAGCGCATATGAAATACCTTGTGCATTTTAACGTGTCTGGCTGTAACTTTGCAAAAAGCGATTTTTGTTTGTCTCACTGCTTGGATAATGCAGGTCTTAATTATGGGTAAGGCATGACAGCATTGACATGGCTGCTGACATCATTGGCATCCGATATTAAACATTTTAATGGAGAGGTTTTTTTTCTTTTTTTAAACTCAAACAGCCTTCAAAATCCCCCTAAACAATTATGCAGTTATGCAATAGTAGACATATTGGATGAGATGACTTGGAACCACGCAATCACACTTGCCAACAATTTGGAAGCATGATGTGTTTATGCCACACACAGCACAAGGTTATAATAACACTTAAACCATGCAACATTTAAACCAGTTTTTAAAACATGAAACTTTAAGATAGTTTATATAAACGTTGTAGTATAAATCTATATTCATTTATGATTGCTTTCAGTAAATACTCCACTAAATAAAAAACATGCATGTGCATTATTTCACAACACATGGTAATATGAGGCAGGCTTGCTAACCCCCGCCCCCCCACCACTGCTGCCCCATATTGATGTTTTAGGGCCACACTGGCACTGTGATTACAGTCATGTTGTTTTTTTTTTACCCCTCCCCCTTTCCCTCCTCCTTCAGAGAAAGCAATTAATAATTTCTCCCACATACTGCCCATGAACATATTGTTCCAGAGTAGAGCTAGCCTCAGCGCATTTTAATGGGGCTTAGAGAGAGAGAGGGGAGGCGGGAGGTGGGGGCGAGAGACACCGTGTGTGATGCCAGCCTGTCTGGCATGCAGCTGCTCTGAGAAGCCTTTTTTTTTTTTAATTCATAAAAATAACTGTGTGTCTTTTTCTCCCCCCGCCGTTCTGGGCCCTGATTCGGTCGCCGCCGTTCGCTCTCTCTCCTCCAGACGAACACATCTGGCGGCGGGGCCCGACGCGCTTCATTCCAGGGCCGGTCGCTCATTCATTACGGGATTAAACGCGCCCCGTAGCACTCCCGACGCGCCCTCCCTTTGATCTCGCGAACCTTTTGAGTCATCTGCCAGGGTTTTTCAACCGCACATGAAAGCAAGAAGCTTCAGGACGGCTTCCAAAACACTCAGACGACCGAGCGACGTAAACATGAAAGCTTCATGTGTCTGCGGGTGGGCGTGCGTGCGTTCACGAGCCGCCGTTTTACGTCGAACGGCAAGACGTCTTTAAATACCAAAATTATTATGTAGCACGTTATGCAGACGGCTAGCACGTTAGCATTGCTCAGGCTCGCTGCGTTTAAACTTGGAATTGTTTCCCGGTTTGGGGGATGGGGGGTGGGGCACGCCTCTGTTTGAGTTAAGGTGCTTCAGGTGCTCGGCTCACCTGGGTAAAGCTCCCATTGTGTCCGCAGGTTCAGTCATGCCTTGAGAAGAGCTGTTGTTTGCCTCGGGCTTTCAGCTACAGGCGGGAAATATTATCACATTGCAGATGTGTTTATCACTTTTCTTCTGCAATTAGTATTTTAAATTTGCATATTATTCATCCATGCAGCGAGGTGTTTACTGAAGAACTGGTCAGGTGCCTTTTGCTAAGGTGTACAACATTACATCAGTGCCCCATATGGGATTTTAACATGCAGCCAAACCAACAAATCCACATCCAGTTCCTTAACCACTGCACTATGCTACCATCCAGAAATATCACCTCAAAGATGTGTTTTTGAAGGTATGCCCCTTCCCCCCTGTGCCATGTGTACCTCTGTGTAGAAGGGAGCTCCATTAAAGGGTTCCGGAGTTAGGCAGCCTGGTAAAAACAAGAAGCTAAAATGAAATCTGTCACCAGCTGGTAAAACAATCCCTTTGTCCAAGATAGAAAAATACATGTTGAATATTTTGAGATTAATCAAAACAATATTTTTGACTGTTAGATTATTATGAAACTGGTGATGATGCTTTGATCAAGCATATTAGAAGTGATTGTCAGAGGAGGCCAGCTTCCATTTTTTACAAGGCTTCTTGAGGAACGGTTAAGACAGTGAGGAAGAATACTGTGGGTTTCTGATCAGAGATGTAAGTGGAAATTTATTAATGTTTTTTGTTAATCTTTTGATGGACTAGTTAAGTGGGAAATTATGTAAAACTCACTGTATGCCTTGATGGGGCTCCCACAACTGGCAGCGATAGAGGAAAGAGCAATATCAAGCACCACAGCGTCTTTGAGTCTCTTAATACACCCCGTGTTGCTGTCTCACTGTTATGTCTCACTGCTGTCAGATTTAACAGTTTTATTTGCTGTTTTTCTCCCATCTGAAATGTCCTCCATTCATTTGGGAGAGTGCTGACAAGCACATGCTCTCTCCTGAAGTGTATTTTTTCAGCCACCCTCCAAAGCCCACCAGCATGAGATAATGTGACCATGTGTACAGAAAATGATCTGACACCATTGGTCTTCATATCCACCAATGGCATCAGGAGTCAGTCCAGTTTGGCACATTGCTGAGAGGGAGTGTCTTACCCCCCAACATTGTCTCTCATGCCTAAATGAATGTTTGCTGTGTGATAAAAATATGAGTTATTTATGACTAAGAGAAAACCATTCTAGCCTGAAGGGTGTTCCCTCCACACTATGAGCTCCTCCACAGAGTGTGTGTTTATGTGTGTGTGTGTGTGTGTGTGTGTGAGAGAGAGAGAGAGAGAGAGAGAGAGGGAGAGAGAGAGAAAGAGGGTGAGAGGGAGTGTGAATCTGGGTGTGTGAAAAATGTATGTGTGAGATTCTGTGTAATGGAAAGGACTTGTGTTTCGCATTTTGCCAGAGCCCCTGGTACAAATAGAAAAACTCTATAATTACTGATTTTTAAATTGAGTCTTAAAACATCCCAGCTACAAGCAGACATTTCCCGTTCTGTGTGTATGTGTGTGCGTGTATGAAAGAGTGTGTATGTGTGTGTGTGTGTGAAAGAGTGTGTATGTGTGTGTGTGTGTGTGTGTGTGTATAAAGTGTGTGTGTGTGTGTGTGTGTGTGTGTGTGAGTGTATACTCTTTCCTGGCCCTCGCTGCTTCCTGCCCTTGGACCACACAGGCTTCTGGCCTCAATCCACTGCAGCCTGGCTCCCCTTTCCCCTCTCTATCCCTCTCTCTCCCTCTCTCTCTCTCTCTCTCTCTCTCTCTGTTTTTCCTTCTGTAGACCCCAGTAGTAGATGGATGTCTGGAGCCATTTCACTTCTCCTTCTTTGCTCATTCTGCTCTCTGAAAACTGAAATAACCCCCTTGGTCAACACCTGCATGGTCATCCACACATATCTGTATGTGTGTGTGTGTGTGTGTGTGTGTGTGTGTGTGTGCGTCTGTGTGTCTGTGTGTATGTGCTTGCATGTGTGCCTGGTACAGTGCCACCCACAGTAAATGTGTTATGGAACAGTATGTTATTTTGGGTGTGGGCTTTGAATGAGTAAATTATGCTGGATGAATGTGATCTGGATTGAGTATGTTATTTTGGAAAGGTGTGCTTCTATAGTCTGTACATTCATATATCATTCTCATCTGGATCATCTAGATCTGAGATGGAATGGGATGTTTTAAGGCAGGCCAGTGTCAACAGTGACCCACAGGGTCTTGTTGCAATGCGATAGCAAAGTGTTTTGTACTCTGAGCTTGTGGTAGTCATGAAGTGTTTAAAATTCTGCAAATCTGCAACCTTTTCTTATTCAGTGGATTGTGTAATAACTGTGTCCTGTTCAGGCAAGGGTGTGGGTTATTTTAATCTGAGAAAGAGCTGGGTGAAGGTTGTCATTGTACAGTGACAACACAGAAATTTTAAAAGCTTTGGACATTTGATCGGACACATGGTCCAAATCCATATGATTCAGAGACAATTAAAGCAAGAATTAGTGACAACCTTAATTTATGCCTGCTCAGTCTGAGAACTTAGCACAAACTATTATACATTTAGAGCCAGATTACTAAAACCTTTAGCACATGCAAAACCTTTTAGCACACACAAAACTAATAACACAACTAGTGATTGGTGTAAAACAAGTACCATGACCAATCATTGGTCATGTTATTGGTTTTCCACATGCTAAAGATATTTGTAGATTAGGCCTTTAGTGCCTTCATAAACTAAAGAAAGTTGACGGTGCATGTTGCACTCAATCAATTCAAATATTTAATTATTCTTGTTTGGTAGATTTAATCACCAATTCAGGTTATGGAAATGTTTTTGTGAGAAGCATGAACAACACAGATTTTGGATATGGGAGAGCACTATTGTTGCGCCCATAAGCCCGTAAATCAGTCACAGAAGGCTTTGATCCTGTCCCCTTTTATGAGATGTAAAATACAGTAGGCTGTGCGCAGTCAGGTGTTCCCTGAACTCATCGGTCCAATGGGAACATTTCTTCGGTCCTCAGTTGTGTGTTCCCTGTGCTGACATGTGTGGAGAATACTCTGGGGATTAGGCTGTACACACAGCCTGCAGTTTGCTCTGAAAGAGAAGGCTCTTTAAAGAAGTTCACCTGTAGCCTGCTTCATAAAGGCAGGCTGTAATGGAGTTTGCTGTTTGCTCAGGGCCCAGGCACAGGGCCGGTTTAGCGAGTTCGGAGGGAGCAGCTTTGACTTTGCCATTTGGTCATGGGCCAGGTCCTGCAGGCATCTCTCTCTCTCTCTCTCTCTCTCTGCCATGTGTTTCCAACTTTTCACAAGGTTTGACGGGAAGGCCTGTTCTGCTGAGAAGAATGGGCTTGACACTCTGAGGGCACTCCGCCTGTCTTCACTCTGTATGACACAGACATGGTTCTCCCAGTGTATCACACTGTTCTCACTGTAAGGCACAGAAAGGCTTCTGCCAATGAAACTCTCTATTCTCACTGCATATGACACAATAACAGTACCCCAAGTCAAACTGTGTGTGTCTGTGTGTCTGTGTCTGTGTGTGTGTGTGTGTGTGTGTGGCTTTCAGGTTAATATTGCAGTGTATAGTGCTGAGGTGGGCAATCCATTTGTGGAGGGCTGGTGTGTTGGGTTGTTTTTGTTAGGTTAATTGTTAGGTTGGGTTAATTGCCCTGGCTCAATTAGTACAGTATTTCATATAATGATACGAAATCATCACCTGTCATGAAGAAATGTGGCTGAAATGTTGGATTGCATAAATTGTTGAGCTAATTAAATAGCTAAGTGCAGAAGTTGGCATGAAATGCTAAAACAGACACAGCCCTCTTTGCCAACGCATAGTATAGAGTGTGTGTGTCTGTGTGTGTGTGTGTGTGTGAGTGTGTGCATGCTTCCATGCGTGCCTGTGTGTGTAGCCTTTATCACATGAATATAGCAGAGTACGGCATCTGGTGTTTTGAGGCACAGTGAATGAGGGGCTGGGGCAGGTGCATGCTGGGATAGGTGCTCCTTGCTGGAGGATGGCCTGTGCCATTTTGTCCCAGTGGCAAAGTTACTGTTCACTGCAATGGCAGAAACGGGCTCTGTTCTGTTTGCCGGTAGCTGTGGGTTTTTTTGTCTCTGTGCAGATAGACCTTGGCTGGGTTTAACGTGTTATTGTCTCCTAAGTGATATTTTCTAACAGACAGGAGGGCAGGCGAAGGGTGTGGCTCGCTGTTTATAAAAGCAGGTGCAGTGAGGCTGAGCCCAAATGAAAAAAAAAAACTGGTTTTTATTTGATAATTATCATTAAGTTTAGTCGACAGACCGTGAGCGTAATAACCGTAACATTTCTTATGACAATGGCGATGTCCTTGCAGGACACAGGCAGAAGCTGGAGGACGCGCCAAAGGCTGGCCTGTTCGCCGATCGCCTGAGCGAGCTGGAGCGACTGCGCCACACCACCATGAGGGTCGCCATGCCGACACAAAGCCCCCGCCCGACACTGAACGCGGGGCCAAACTCTTACACCCCCCAGGGACAAACGCAGCTATCGGGTGAGGAGAGAGAGAGAGGAGGGAAGTGTAAAGAGAGACTGAGAGAGTGAGAAAGAGGGTGCAAGTCTGAATGTGGGCCTTGCTTCAGTCACGTGACACCACTTTTCCTGAGAAAAACGTTTTTTTATTTATCAAAATAAAAATGAACAAATCCTGTCGACGTAAGTTTCTCTCTCATGAAACGCATGAAAATTAAGTACTTATTAATAAAATTCATGCGTAGTATATAAGAGTTGTGTTCCATAATGCTGCCAATCAAAACAAGAGGAGATCACTTTTCGTGTGAGTTCTACAGTCTATCAGAACTCTGTCTTTTTAATTTATAGTCCAAGAACTGAAAAACCGTAGTACTTCCTGCTCTCAGTCTCTCTGGAGATAAAGCTGTTTTTTTGACAAGGTGAACAGTGCCTACTGTAAACAGAGATCTGCAATTCAACAGAACAGGCTGCTATGCAAATTCGGTTCGCTCGGGAATGTCGGTGTGTTGCGCTGCCTTGGACAGAGGCCAGCCGAACTTGTGCGAGCAGAGGCACTTTGCTTACCGGTGGAACAGTAAGGCATGCTTGGCTCGGGCAAAGTTGAATTTGAATACTGGTGTCGCCCAGTGGAGAGACGATTGGTTTTATTTGGTATTTTTGCAGTTAGATCTCTCTGCTGTACCTCTGCCAACTAAATTTGTTTGAGTTAATCCTGCGTTCCCCGGGCGGTGCACTGATTAGTCAGTCTGAGAAATATGATAATTTGATCTGAGATTAAAGGTAAGATTGTAATTTAGCTTTCGTTTACTTCACAGAATCTTTTCAAACTAAGTGTGAAGAGTTGCAAGATATAGAATATGCCCTGGTGCTTTACAACAGTCTTTCAGGTAGTTTATACATTTTAATCTGTAATTTCTAAATTGCTAAATGAGATTTTTAAAGATCTAAACATGAGTATATAAGTATACAGTGCTTATGACGGTAAATACCTGCAAAGCATACAGTACGTTGCTTTAATGTTGCTTATCTTTTTGTGGTGTCTTGTTGATCGTATCATCATCAGACATCTTTGTTATCAGACATTAACTGTCAAGGATTTAGTTACCTCAGCAAGTTGCATATGCAGGTTTATGGCCTTTGTCAGAGTCGCAGTGTTGAAAGGAGCTCTATTACAAAATTAAGCTGCACTGGTCTGCATTTCATAGTGTCGGCACTGTGAGTTACAGTACATGCACCTTTGAGGAACAGCTGCCCCGTCTCTCTCCACAGACCCACGGCAGTCCCAGTCCCCGCCCCCCTGGTCCTACGAGCAGCCCTACACGCCCTACCTGAGCCAGGTGACACCCCCTGCCATCCACCCCACCGCGCCCCTCTCCTCCACCCGCGCGACAGGGCTCCCCGCCATCAGCGATGTGCCACGCCGGCTGTCAGGTAACTCACCTGCCCCCACCCGTCTCTCACCCGGCCCCCACCCCCCCATCTGTCCCTGAGCCTGTCCCTCCCCACTTCTAACTGGATGCCCAATCTCACCAAGCTCACACTCCCGTCTCTCTGCAAACCTGCCTTCCCCACTCCCCATCAAACCACCTTGTCCCACCAGGTGTAGGCGTGCTTCTACTAAATCACATGGTGAGAAGCATATTGTGGGGTCAACTTTGATAAGTGGGAGGGGGACGGGGACAAGGCAGGGGTGGGTGGCTGTGTGGGGGGGGGGGGGGGGGTTCTGTTTGCGGTGCAGTGGGTCGGAGGCTGAGGGGTCAGGAGTAGTAGGTACTTTTTGTAGTATAACCAGAAGGTAGTAGGTTTGAATCCCAGGTGAGATCCTGCTGTAGTGCCCTTGAGATAGCAGCACTTACCGTGAACATCAGGCTCTATCACTGGAAAATGTGTAAAAACCGAGTCCCCATAGAAAAGGAGTTTTTCTGAGTAGGTGAATAATGGCAAATTTAGCTCTAAATCCGGATTGTGTGCTTTCTCCTCAATTTGTCGGTTAATCTTCATCTGTATAAAAATTATTCTGTTTGTGTGTTCAAACCTCTGGGTCTACACCCACAAATTTACGCTAAACCGTAGTTTTCATTTCTTCCTATTAACAAATCCTTTCGAGACGTGGAAAAAGTACCTGGTGCCAATGTTTCCAAGCCTCAAGGGCCTTCACAGAAAAAGAAGGTCGTTTAGAGAAGGGTTTAATCCATAAACAAAATGAGGTTTACTCGTTTCCTCCACCGAAGGCTTTGATCTTGAGAACTTTCTCAGCAATGGGTGCCAATAGGGTCAATTTTAGCGATCCGGGCGGCTCGTTTAGCACTGACTGGCAGGCCGTTGGAGCCTCAGCGTGCTGTTATAACCGAGGTGCTTCTGAAGACGTCTGCCGGTTTATTTCTATTGCTTTACCAGAGAGCTCCTTTAAAGTTCGGCCGCACGCTGGGTTTTCTCCCGTGCACCTGACTGACCTCCTGCCGGACAGTTTCGCGCTGTTCGCGGCTCTGCCTCCAGCCGTTTCTCACTGAGCCGCGAGGCGACTGCAGCGCCCCCGCCCCCGCCCCCGCCAACGCTCGGTCGGAGTCCCGTCGTTCCGGGTTTCGCCGTCTTTAATCTCGAAGGGACGTGGAGCTTTGCTGTCCTCAGGGGCAACAGGCTCAGGGCGTGGTTCGCCTCTGACTCACTGTCTCAGGTGTGAGTGTGTGTGTGTGTGTGTGTGTTTTTTTTATTGCCATGGTTCTATCTGGCTGCCGGCATCTCAGTTTTCCCAGCATGCCGTATCAGGTCACGGCCACTCGACAGGAGGGAAAAGATGTTGTCCAAGCCGCCGACGTTGTGTTTAATATTTCATATTTGAACTTCCCTCGTAGTTTCCCCATTGCTCTGTCTGCTTCTCTTCTGTGATGAAATTGTATTCCAGTGAGTTAAAACCTCTTAATTCAGATAGAATTAGACTCTATGGTGTATGTTCCTGATTACAGGAATAACCATGTAACCTGATTGATCTTGGTGGCTCTTCAGGTAGGGAATGCAAAGGTCTGTTCAATGTAGTAAATAATATCAGGAGAAGTTGTCACAGTATTAGCATAGTTGTCACTCTACATGTCCAATGAAGGCTGGAGGGAACCTTTATTTAGTACTGTCAATAGAGAAGCGATATCCACACAGAAAGCTGTTGCTGTGGGCAGTGCACTCGATATGCTACTTCATACTTTCATTTTTTTGTTTGCTAATTCTGCAGCTTAGCACCAAATCCAGTGACATTTTTAGGTACCAGCTGACAATCACTGTACATTAGAAGTGATTGAGAATATATAAATATATGAGATAAATATATGAAGGAAGAAACAAGCGATAAACCGTCTCTAGAAGACCACTTCTCAAACCGTAGGGATGATCTGTGTCCAATACAGACTTGATTTCAGGGCGGATTCTAGGGCAGAGACCTGAAACTGAGAGGAGGGAGTAGTTCTAATGGGCCTCATGTTATCGGGCACAGGCCAGGCCAACCCGCACCGTCCTGCTTCAGGCCCATAACCAAGTCCTGTGGGGACAGCCCCAAGGACTCTTATACAGAGCAGCCTGTTAGTGGTTTTTTTCATTTTTAGAAAACCCAAGAGAAGGTCTGAGAGAGGCAATCTAACCACCCCTCCACCCCCCCCCCACCCTCAAATGGCAGACACGCAGCCACTTCTAAGGGTGGCCAGGACCCATTATGTGTCTCCATGGAAACTTTTTTTCTTCGCAAAAAAAAAGAGAAAGTGTTTCCATATGTGCAGCTCCCAATTTATCCTGCTGGATTTTCTGGAAATGTGCAGAAATGCGTGCACACGCACGTATGTGCAAACACAAACGCACATGTTTATGAACACACCAAGTTCTGTGGAACTCCCAGGAAAGAAGATATGGCCACACCCATCACTCCCATCATGATTTTGGAAACTCTCCTGCGGGCAAGATGTGAGCGTGACGACACTCATAATCATTACCTCTTTGTATCTGTGTATGTTTTTCAACCAAGGCCATGGCTGGATCATGCCCCCACTTACGACCATTTACTTCGCACTTGAACACGCTGAACAACAATCCATTTTAAAAAAAAACAGTTTTTTCTGCCAAAGAATATGAAGCTACAAACTTTACAGGAATGCTTTGTAAATACAATGTAATAAGTTTTTACTGGAGTCAAAAAAATTTTTTAATCTTCATAATTTTTTATTACAAATCTGTCTTTGATTACCCTGGTTTGATAGCCACCCGGGTGTAGAATGAAAGTGTCTGAGGCCAGCAAGGCTCTTTTGATTCGACGCTTTTGTTCAAAGTCTCTTTTCAGACGCGCGGGGCATTTATTATTATTCAGATACCAACAGAGCAACTTCAAAAAGCCAGAAGATCAAAAAGCTCTTCATACCTGTGTCCCCACCTGTTCCATAACTCCTGTGCAGAGTCTCTCTGATGCGGCGTGAATGTGGCCAATTAATTCTTCAAAACCGATTAAAAACATTTCACTACTTCTCCATTATCAACTTCTTCAGCGCTGTGTTAGTAAAGCTACCCTATTAAAAAAAAGCCATGAAGCTTTTTTTCCACAAGGAAGCAATAATGCAATTATTCAGTTTAGCATAGCCAGCCTGTGTGTGTATGTGTGTGTGTGTGTGTGTGTGCATGTGATTTATTACGCTGATATTTAATTTCAAAATATGGGCTGCTAATGAAATTATACCCTCCGTGATCCAAAATTTTATTTTATGCTGCCAGACAGTGCTGACGAAGGCGTTGTGTTCAGCAGTATATCCATTATTATCGCTTCTAGGGTTGGGAGCTGAGTGCTTAGAGGTAATGGAGAGAATGATTTTACGATTGGACTGTTTAATTTTTGTGTATAAACACATCTTGGCTCCGTCGGTTAGAGCCTCTTGTTTGGCGGAGTGCTGGAGTGAATTCATGTCACTGTTAAGAGTTAGTGGGATAGAGTTATGGTCAGGTTTACCAAATGATTACATTATCATTTTATTATTATTATTGCCCTGTGTGTAATATAAATCCCATAGATTTCACAATAAAAGGAAAAGGGAAAAAATAAATAACTATTTTTTCATATAAATTAGGGATTTGTCACGTCATGTCCATAATGATTGGCACCCTTGATAAAGAAAAAAAGCTTTTTTGCCAGCTTCATCACAGGTGTCGTAAATACTGGACCTGTATGTCATTTTATTCATTGATTTATTTTTTGAATGCCATTAAATTTTTTTTTTAATTATTTCATTTTTTGCAGGTGCTGCTGACCTGAGCCCTTTCTCGGACCCGAGGCAATTTGAGCGGCAGTTCCCTGGCCTTTCCTCCATCACCGAGGGCCGCTTCTCCAATCCCAGAATGCACTACCCTGGCACCTTCACCTACACGCCTACCCCCGTCACCTCTGCCATGTCTCTGGGCATGTCATCTTCCAGCCATTACCACACATACCTGCCGCCACCTTACCCTGGCTCCACCCAAAACCAGAGTGGACCATTCCAGACCAGCAGCACACCCTATCTCTACTATGGGGCCTCCTCTGGATCGTACCAATTCTCCATGGTCCCTGGGGGGGATCGCTCACCGTCCAGGATGCTCCCTCCTTGCACCAGCGTCTCCACTGGAGGCTCCTCCCTCAACCCCACCCTGGTCAGTCAGGCGGAGGTGACGGAGGCTGACGGAAGCCACAGCAGCTCACCGACAGTGCTGAACTCCAGCGGACGAATGGATGAGTCTGTTTGGCGGCCATACTGAAAGCGCCTGATGGTCAGAAGACCCGGAGTCAACTCAAGGGCCCTACAGCCTTCAAGTAGAGCATCACCAGTCAGAAACCAGGATCTTTTTTTTTGTTGTTGTTTTTCTAAGGCACAAACCATCATGAGGAATAATTGTTCCATTTACAGGAACCATCAATTTTTTTCTTTTTTTGTATAAATTCAGTGGTGACCAGGATTCGCCGTTGAACGCCATTGCCACTGAAGACCTGTGTGCGACTGGAACAGAGCAGACTTTTCTCAGAGCTGCACTGGGGGGGTTGGGGCAGATAAAAGCGGCACTGGGTACAGGCGTCACCCCCATATTTTCCACATTCCACTGCTGGTTCTGGTCATAGCCAGCGGCAGCATCTCCCCGCTCATAGTTTTTGTCATCGAAGCATATTTTTCTATACAAACTGAACTTGACTCAGTTTTAACACTGAATGTCCATACTCGCCTTGGCTGTATTTTAGCATGTGACAGAAGCACAGGTTCATGTTGAACACCAGCGGTACATCTCTGTGTTTGTGCTGTCTTACAGACTTTTATTTAAATGGTAAATTGTAGCTGGAAATCTGGCGCAGATTAAATGTCTTATAAAGCCATAAGTTATATAATGTTAGCGTAAGGGGACTCTTTGACGCTTGAATACTATTTTTGAATCATCTCTTATAAGTTAATAATGTATTCATGTTAGTAATTTAAGCAATATATTTTATTTTGAAGCAGCCAAAGACATGCTGTTTGTTAACTTGTGTTAAGTTAAGAAAACTATGAAGGTCAGATTTTTAACTGTCAGCTATGATTTGTAAAAAAAAAAACAAGATGTATGTTTTTCAGAATTGTTTTTTTGTGAACACATCTCCATCTCATTGGCCTAATCACCAATCTGAAACTTCATTTTATTATGAGTTACAGTAATGTACAGTACGGTACTGGAAGAGCAAACATCGGCTGTCAAGACACGCATCATGGTAAGCAAAAACGAAAAGCTGAAATATGCATGCTGGTTCTTTCTGAGACATTGTATTTAATGTGTAATGAAGCTGTACATACATGTATTGTGAAAAGGATGATCATGATAATCATATGCAACAGGCTTATATTTTCCCTCCATTATGGAAAAACCAATATTGTACATGAAGAGAGGGCATTCTTCTCTCTCCGAGTTTAAAGTTAATTATATTTGGTTCCTTCTCTTGAACTAATTTATTTTCACATGCTTTCTTTAAAAATCCACAATTACCCAAGGATTAGAATATTTTCGTTAACTGAAGCTAGTTTGTGAGCCTTTCTTATTTTATATACATGCTGCCTTACAGTATGTGTAAAAAATAGAAATACTAATATAAACATGGACAATCTTTGTTCTCTTTGATCTTGAAAAGCTGGTGGTCACTCAAAAATGAATGGGTGATGATACATTAATAATCGAGCTTTGCGCTTAAACATGGGCAAGGCTTCAGTCGCCATCGAAATCTCAAACAGGCAACAATGAGACAATAAAATCATCTACATGCAGTAGTTTCTCTGTCTGCATCATAATGAATGAAACACCATTTCCCCCTTGAGGTTAGCCTCACTAAAGAATGCAAAAACCCTCCTTAATATTCTCACTGCTTGATTTTTCTTTCATAGACAGGTTTGCTCTGTCATCTCACACCCGGCCTTTGAACTTCAATTGGAGCATTACCTTTGAAATAATTCTTACTTAGTCTATGATAGTATATAGATATGTTACCTATAAATTATGATCCCAAACAAATTACTGAGGTAAAATTAAATATTTCAAGTGTGTACAGGTTTAAGGGAAAGCTGACATTGCAGGATTATTGTCATAATCAAAAACAGGCTGTAAAAAGTTTTGTTAGTTTACATGCAGATACTGCACACGGCACAGGTTTACTCATTGGCTCTATCTGAATGAGTAACGGGTACTTTCAACTAATTATTTCTTCATATGCTCGGGTTTTATAGTAACTAGACTTTAACTCTTAAAATCTGTTTCTTTCAAGACTTCCGTTCAAGGAAAGTGAAAAGATGAAAAGTAAGCAATAAAGTTGTGCTTAACATAGTATGCTGAACAAAATATTTGAAAGTGTTTTCACTAGTGCTTCCACAGAAAAAACAAATCAAATGCCCTCTAAAACTGAAGAAACTATGGCATTTAATAGAAGGAGTGCAATGCCATTGTTTTATTGCCTGAGCTATTTTGATATGAGAAAAGAATTAGTTCCTAATGTGTTCAGAATTCCTTTATTTGTTGCGAATGATATTCATGTCCTGTGTCAGTCATTTTATATCAGCACTTATATGAAAGTGTCTGACTACAGGATTCATGAGAATAATGCTACCATTTCAAAATGTCATCTATTTTACAAAAAGAAAAAAGGTACTATATTTGTATTCATATTTTTTTAATAATTGGTGAAAAGGGCTTCAGTGAAATGTATAACAATGTTATACTCTTGTAATGAGTGGTACAGTAGGTATGCTTTAAAAATGTTTTGTAAAATGTCATTTTTAAAAAACAGGCTGCAGGCAGCACCCAGGGAAAGCATGATATGTAATAATAATGATTTTGTGTGTACAGTATATGTACAGTATGGCACTTATTGTTTGGTGGTTTCATCTCTAAAACCTGAGGCCTTGATAAATTCTTGGAAAATGGGTCCGTGGACAGTACAGTCTTATTTAGAGGCCACAGTTGCAACATCACAAAACATGAAACTTGGGCAGCATAAGACTTCAGCACCTAGTCCTGAACTACAATGTACAATATGCTCAACTTAGTGCCTGACAGACACAAGGTTTAGAGTTTTACTTTTATGAAATATGTAGTGTAGGAACATAAGGAATAGGATAAGACATGCTTGTATTAGCCCCTCAAAGATATGGCCAAAGCAAATTGCAATTAGATTGAATTAAGCCTTTGCCTTCTTTCATTCTAAATGAATTGCAATTTATCGCAAATTGTTTAAGTATTTAAAAGTAAAGTGTTTAAGTATTTAACCAATTTCAGCATGTTTTTTTGTTACTTTAAACAAAAGACTGGTGATGCTTGAAATATTTAAACAATTAGACCTCCCCTCCTTATTCGAAAGTTAGATAAACCAAATTTGAAGAAGGCTGCACATTGGATCAGTGCCTTCATAACATACTAACAGAGAATTATTCTTCTTTTTTGCATTCCCTAGCAGAATATGACTACAAACCATACATTTGTGCCTCAAATTGAATTACATTTAAAAGACCTATGAAAGTGAACATCGGAGGATATACAGTTATTGACACACAAATGAAATGATCTTTCCAGCACAGATGCATATATACGTATTC
Organism: Anguilla rostrata; assembly: GCF_018555375.3. NCBI lineage: Eukaryota > Metazoa > Chordata > Actinopteri > Anguilliformes > Anguillidae > Anguilla > Anguilla rostrata. Next base: position 23,462,852 of record NC_057933.1, on the reverse strand, counting down.
TGGACCACATTGTAATATGAGGCTTTAATGTCCCTTGACTGTGAAGGGAAGATGGAAATTGGCTAAATGAGGACTTGAAATGCCCCCTGGTGTATGTTTGTGTGACAGCAGTCATATGATTCGATATTGCAAAAATATATGATCCAATATTACAAAAGTAGACGTGTGATCGTGAAGCAGAATAGCTGATTCTGATGAGAACATACTGCTGTCTCTGACTCTGAAACCAAGGATTTATAACACTATGTTGTTTTAAACAGAGAGAAGAGCTGGACTTTGTTTACATAATGGAAGTTCTTTCTCAGCAGACTTTTATCATAAACATCTACACAATGCTGGATGTAGAATCTGCCGGTCGTATTTCCATGCAGACCTCTGTTTTGCATTTTTACTCTGAGTTTGTTCTTCTGTTACACTTCTCATTTTTTCCGAGTGCTGCAAACAGAGGTAAAGAGAAGACGTTATTGTACCATGTATAAAAACTGAGTCATCTGTCGTGCTCCGAGCACATCCTGTACAGACTGTCCAGTTTGGTTGTTTGCTCAGATTGTCTTTGTGTCTGATACTCCATTGATTTTGGAAATAGTTTCTTTTTCAGGATGATCAAAAACTAGCCACACCGACCGGTTTGCGGTCTGATATGTCTGGTTTTGGTTGTAATATTTGTTTTTCAAAGAATAAAAAACCTTTTTGTAAGAATGGAGCTCTTTCATTGTATTTCTTCTTTTTTTTTAACAGCCTACCTTTTTTGTCTTGAAATTCCTGGGGAAAATCTGTCATGTAGAAAATATTACAGGCTCAAAAAGGCTTCCATTCCTAAATTAGTGATATAACTTGGGGGGAAAGGCAACAAATGTGCTCCAAATAACACAATAGTTTATTAAAATGGACATACATCACAAAAAGAATGTTAGAGCTCACAGTTGTTAGAAGATGTGCTATTGTCTTGAAATGTTTTCTTCTCTGCTGTGCTGAAAACAGAAAAGAAGATTTAAATAATGTGAAGGGTGGGTAGTGGATGAGAATATTAAAAACTGTCAAGAATATTTTTCCTGAACATTGCAGAAATGTGGGTCTATTAAAGGAACTGTAAAGTTCACCGGCAGGCAGCACACTGCCCTCTCTAGTGGATTTGACTGTTTTCTTTCCTGACATGAAAAAAAAAAATGAAAATAAAAACTTGATGCGGCTGGCACCATTGGAGGCTTCCAAGGCCTGTTTAATGAAAAAAAAATCCCAAAACACCCTTCAAGAATGTCCAACTTTGCAATTCAAAACGCCTCCGTGTTTACAATGTGAAGTTTATGTGGGCAATGCTCAGGGAGAAATGAATTTCCACAACATTAGCATGTATTTGTTGCATGCAACATGGCTGCCAACCCAGGAACTGACATATTTGATGCGAAGTAATTCTGGCAGGTCGCATTTTGAACCTCTTTACAAAGTAAGGTTATATAAGCATTAGATCTGGAGAAATGACTTTCAATAGAAATAATGCTCACCATACGGACTGATTGCAGTGATCCAGCATGTTTAATGCAAAGTATCAAAAAGGGGGTGAAATTTTAAACCTCTGAAGGTTTTTGAGAATGTTGGATCAAACAGAGGTAAAATGCATTATGCAGAATGTTAGTGGGCATGGTCAGTACACCATGTATGCTACCGACTATTCCATCAGAATTATCATAACCCATTATATTTACCATAAGTTCCTACAAGGTGTGCCATCTGAAGTATATGTTAAAATGCCAGTTCACCCAAAAAAAGCTGTATTTCCACTTACCCAAAGTGCTATCTATCCATCCAGATAGTTATGTTGAAATTTGATGGGTTTTCTAGATATCCACTGCACCTCAACCTGATACAACAAACCTCAAATGGACTAATGTTTGCGGCATTCAAAGCGCTAGAAATGTAAATTCAAAAAGCTCAACAGAAAAGTCTCTTTACAAATATAATGACACTGTTGCTCACGGACATCCACAAACCTTGGTGTGCACGGTTTAATTGAAAACTACTTTCTACCTAAGTACATCAACTTACTTTTTCCGCACTAGTCCCAGTCAAAGTACACCAGTGTACTGAGGCACAGTATCAACATTGTTTTCAAAACAACGTCGACACTGGCATGCTTCAGTTGAGACGTTGAGCGGGTATATGCCTGCTGCACCTAGGCATCCAGCATCATCGAGAAAAAGAATTCAGTCAGTGGAATTGCCCCTATCCTATTGAGCAAGTACAACTCTTGTGGTCTATTGTGCATGAAGTGTCCTCTTCAAACACAATGACTGTGCAGCTCAGCTGGTGGGATGAATTGTTGACTTGTAGCTGCACACTGTTTTCATTAATGTTCTTTTCCAGGATTTGAGAAGTCATGTTTTAAATATTTTGACGTTTTTACATATTATTCAATGGAGGTTAACAATAGAGGTTTTGACAATTTAAGTGTTGTAAATGCTTTGAGTTAAATATTTTAAGCCAGAGCATATTGTTCTCTTTAACGTGTTTTGTAAAAACCAGTTTCTGTTACAGTACTTTTCAGATACAGCACATTGTCTCTCCCAATAACACAACTTTAGGATTTAGGCAGTAATTAGTGGAAGAATACCGTTCAAAAAAGTTTTTTCGACAATGTTGACACATTTCATAAATACAGGAAACTTTAGTCAAATCTCAAATACGATGGAAACGCAGACATGCTTGACATCTTTCTCGGCAGGGTTTCTCTTCGGAGCCGTCCTGTTGTAATTATTCAGATAGAACGCAACGAATGAAAACCAGCTCCACTTCAACTTCGACATCTAATTTTTGTTTTTCCTCTCTGTGATTTATTAGTGCAGTGTTCATTATTCTGGAGAATAATATTTCAGCAATTTAATCCCCGTTAGGAGATCAGATTGGCGCTGTCAACGAAGAAACTAGAGTCTCCTTCTACCGACCGGCTTCTCTTGGGATTCGACGCGACGTCTCACGGGATATCATTACTGGGATTCCTGTAGAGGAAACCGTTTCCCGAAGTCGCTCGGCTCCGACACATTCTTTCATCGGAAATTCAAACCATCTGCATCCATGTCTGCGATCTTAATTCAGAGGAGCCTCGCAAACAGGGTTGTGCTCTGATTACTCGACCTGTCAGGGGCCGGCGTGGAACGAGGGTCGCACGTTATCGGCACCTCGCCCGTCACTGCCCCTGTCACATCCAGTTTCGCCCCCTGATTATTTCCAAATGTCTGTTTTCTTTGAAATCAAATTACTGTTGACATTACAAAGTTTGTGTTAAACATGCTAAACATACAAATTTAGCACGCACCGAGTCGTTTATTCTTCATTCGAACCGTGAGATTATACTTGCAGTATTGTGGCAAAAAGGGGGCAGTTCCAACGATTTAATTCCACAAATAAACATGAATTAAATGTTACACAGCAATATATCGAATGTGGTCATCAAGAGAAAGTATTCAGATTCGTATTAGGCCCTACTACTAAGTTCAGTCGCTCTTTGTGAAGAAGGACTATAAGCTACAGATGAATGTCCATTAAACCTTTTTCTTTTTAAATAATATTGTAACACCAAACAAGAGAGAAAGGGACTGCATCTTGAAACATTGCTACAGATAATACTCCAAGTGCTCTTTAAATGAACGGCATTCTATAGTAGGCTATACCATGCAAAAATACATAATATACCGTGGACTAATATACCACTGTCAAGCGGTATAGGTGTAGGTGTTTGATGCCGTACACCTGCACAATCATACAATTAAATGGGATGTAATTGCACAGGCGTTCTGCAATAGGTTATAGCATCACCTGTTGTAAATGTTGTGCTACTGCAGTCATACCCTCACTCTGTCCACTGCAGGGGGATCCCAAGAAAGTGGATAGTGGTCTCGTCTATCCTCCATACATTTTGGGTTCACAGGTTTACATTTTTCAGAAGCAAGCTCTGTAACTTGCATAAGACTTGTGGGAAAAGAGTGTATGGTGGTATAAAATTTAGAAACAGGTGAACGCTTTACTAGTATTGCTAATATCAACAAGTTTGAAGTTTGTGTCTAATGTTCAATATCTTTATTTTGCTTGTACTATTTTTTTTTTTTAATCTGAAAGCCACCATGTATGAAATGTAATTTTATAGTCATTGGTCTGCATTACCATATTAATAAAGATTACCAAACTCATGCCTGAAAGCAGTGGTTCATGAAATTCAGTGGCACACCAATCCAAACACATTCAGCCCTTCCGGTTGGTAGTAAATAAAACCACAGAGTTTACCAGTAGACAAAACAAAAAAGATTTTATTTGAACCACAGGAAATGTCTAAACGAAAGCCTAAAAATGAACAAATATTCAACTTAGCTAATCATTTCTCTGTTTTTGTTGGACGCGTCTTTGTGTCCTGTGAGAAAAGTCAAGAGTTGCCAGTTCTTTGTGAAAATAGATTTTTATTTTAATAGGTGTTTGTGCACTTTGGTTGTACCTTACTGAAATGAAGTGATCTTATTTCAAATAAAATCTTTGCACAAACTGTGCAGTAGTATGAGTTCCCATAAGCTCTGTCCACCCTATTCATGTAGCATACCCGACCTAATCAGTCTAATAGTTATTTTTAATACAACACACAATTACATTATGGAATTAATTGTGCTACTGTGCATAAGTTCCTCACCTCAATCATGAGTGAACTTGCCCCTATATGACAGGGCGTTTTTACGGCTTTCTGTTTTGCTGGAGTGCATAAATAAGGTGGCACAGGGCAGGACATCCATCACCATGGGGAAAGGCAAAGAACTTTCAGAAGAGACAAGACAAAGAATTATTGACTTCTGCAAATCTTGAAAAGTACAAAAAATTTAATTAAATTTTTAAAAAATTAAAAAAAACCAATGGCACACTTTGCACCATTCAGCCAATAATTAAAAAGTTTAAAACCACCTGCTTGGTAGAGGATACAAGTGCATCGTCCTGTCCCCTGCACAATGCATTTTTTGGGTGAAGACCCTAAGGCTACAGTTGGAAACCCATAAAACTTGGCTGCGTGCTGTAGACACAAAGTCTCCAAATCTATCATCGGATGTCAACTTCATGCAAATAGGCACTGTAGAAGGATTGCCTTTTAAGAGCATGAAACAAAAACAAGGATCTGGAGTTTACAAAACAGCACTCAAACTTTTATTGGTACCAAGTTATAAAAGTTAAGGACAGATCTGAGCAAAACTGAGCTTTAATTTAGATCCATGCAGGCTAGTGGAAGAAAATATAGAGGAGAAGGAAGCAATACATTACATTTTTGTAACACTAGATGGTACTGCTTCCCTTTTAGAATAAATGACTGCTTGCTTTTATCAAAAACGCAATAGTGAATATCACACAACAGGGCTGGGAATAGCAATTTCTGATATATTCATCTAGGTACATATAAATTATAACAAAATTATAAAACTGCATCGATTATCATATATTTTTTAACCTAATGAAAATACAGTAAATATGGTTGTCAAAAAAATACTGCATTAAAAATCTTAAGATTTCGCCATTGTGCAGCTGATTATTAACGTATCATTTATACAGTACAAAAATCACATAATTTTTATTTATCCTTCTGCGGTTCTGAAACACATACAGTCCCAATGTGTATCCTGTTTTTCATTCCAACAATAATTCTACTCTGAATTTTGAATTTTCATTCCACTCTATATTGTAATGAGCTGTAGATTGACACCCTTTTAAGGTCTATTGAAGGCTGGTTTGCCCTTTTAAAGCCATATTATATGCAGCATACATATTTTATATTCATGTCTCAGGACTTAGAATTATTTGAAATGACATTCAGAAAGAGGCCTTATTATTTAATTGAAGTCAATGGAGTCCTGATTGCTGAAAGGGTGTTTAGGGTGAGTAGAGTCTAAAACCAGAAAATGCATTTTAAAAGCACCCAACTGTTTTTCATAAGCAGTTGAACCAAAAATGGCCTGACCCAAAAGCAAACACAATTCTGAGCACAGAGGATCATTCAAAAAGAAAGGCTGTCCAATACAAACAAGTGTTCAGACATTTCAACTGTCAAATGTTTGTTTTCCCCATTCTCTAACCAGTTTGGAAATCCCAGTCATGCTCACACCTCAAGCTTTGTTGATGGACAGACATGTGTTGTCCTGTGAAGTATGTGATCTCAACCACTTTTCAGCTCACAAGTGCAGCTCACACAGGCATGAATCAGAGCAAGGCACGTCATGTGCTTCTCAACAATTATACCACAAGTGTCCAACTGACCAGAGGGTTTTTGATGTGCAATGAGACCCTGTTATCCTAGCTGTCAGAAACTCCTCCATCACTGGAATACACTAGATCGAATTGCAGTTCTTTTCCCCATGGGGCCCTAGGACTAAGACACAGTTGGCACTGGCACAGTCTGGATTCAATTCCAGACCATGGGCCCACCCGGCAACTAGAGCAGTTCCTAACAGGATTAGCCATCCAGCAGTCAAAAAAGCTGCAGTTTTGACACCAGGAAAAAGTAAGATCTAAATAGACTGGGATTTGGCGTCCTCTTCTGGCGAACCACTGTAATGATGGCTTTTGGAATCCCTGTTCCATAGGGATTTCACAGACCACATACCTGGCTACCTGGCTACTTTGGTGCCAGAGGTGGTCAGAATCAACAAGGAACAGACAGTGCAGGTGTGATCACAGAAATCCCATTGCTGATTGCTGTAAGAAAGATAAAATGGCTGGTGTTGCGATGGCAGAGCAATGTTCCAGGCGAAGGTAGTATTATCAGACCAGATCTAGGTGAATATCAAGCTTTTGCATCTCTGATCTGGATGAGAGAATGTGGCCCAGCTACAGCGATTATTTACTGGATGCAGGCACATCAATGAAGGATACATTTCTTTGTTCTTTCCTGTAAATGTTGCTGATTTAGCAGCTGCTTTCTTCTAAACCACAGTTGCTGTCCAAGGTTCTGATTATGAGCCCCCCTGCCCCCCCTCCAAAAAACTTTTTGGAATAACTAAATATACTTAGTGCTTAGTGATATTTTTGCTATTCTTGTTATATTTTTTCTTACTACGTAGTTGTTGATTGCCATGTCCTAAGAATTTCATTGTTCAGAATGACCCTGTGTTATACTGTGCACTTGATAAATAAAAACACTTTGACTTAAGGTGCTGTGCCATCCAAAGGTATGAGAATAGTAGAGCGAAAGTTGTTATTTTGGCTGTATACTTCAAGGCATTTGGATTTGAGATCAAAAGATGAATGTGAGATTAAAGTACAGACAATCAGCTTTTATTTCATGGCATTTGCATGCGCATATGTTTCACCATTTTACAGAAACAACTGTTTTTGTGTTCAGCCTCCCATTTTCAGCTGTGCAAAATGGGTGACTGACAGGTGATAACAGTTGCTTTGGTGCTTTCTTCTGAGTGGGCTGTTCACACATAAAAAAGCAGTGAGTGTCTAGTCTTGGTTTTAACCTTTGTTTTCATTTGTGGAGACTGCATTTGAAGTCAGAGGGGTACATCATCATGAAGACCTAACTATGGCTAAAAAAAAAACAACTAATCTGCAAGCTGAGGGAACAGAAGAAGTAATTTACAAGGATAGTGGAGAAACTGGGTATATCAAGTACAGCAGTTTGGAAAGTCTTGAAAAAGAAAGAAACCATTGGTGGACCTCACCGTGCAGGGCAGCCAAGGACAACTGCAATTATAGATAAATCCTCAGAGCTTTGAAGAAAAACTCTGAAGCAACAGTCAGTAACATCGTCTGCAGTATCCAGAAGGCAGGGGTGAAAATGTTAAGTCACAACAGGCAGAAGACTTAGAGAGAAGAATTATAGAGGAAAACTGCACGCTGCAAACCTCTCATTGGCAGCAAGAATTGAAAGGCCAGATTAGAATTTGTCAAAAAATTACGAAGTTGAGCCAGAAGCGTTGTGGAACAAAGGCTTAAGGTCAGATGAAATCAAAAAATAAAATAAAATAAAATAAAACAAAGCAATGGAAAGCTGAAAATTTGGAGAAAGGAAGGAATGGCCTACGATCTAGAAAAAATCAGCAGGTATGTATGGCAGCATCTGGAACAAGCTCACTTGTCTTTATTGACAATGTAGTGGAAGATGGCTGCAGCAGCAGAAAGAATTCAGTGGCATACAGACAGATTTTATCTGTCTAAGAAATTCCTCCAACCTCATCAGCCGGCACTTCATCCTGCAGCAAGACAATGACCCCAAACACACTGCCTATGCAACCAAAAAAATGGTGTTCAATGGAAATAAGTGGAAAGCTTTGGACTGGCCAAGTCAGTCACCTGATTTAAATCCAGTCAAGCATGCATTTCACTTTCTGAAAAGGAGACTGAAGAATCCCCACTCCCCACCCCCAAAACAAAAATTAAACTGAAAAATGGCTGCAGTGAAAGCATGGAAATTCTAAAGAAGATAATAAACAATATAGCCAAACAATCCATGCAAAAGGAAACGCCTGTGCAACAGCATCAGCATCCTCGAGTTTGACACTAAACTGCCTGGGTCTACTTCCTGCATTTGTAAAGGAAAACAACAAAACAGCGTAAAATATTATAAAACATAACATAATGAAATAACTAATCGAAAAATGAAAGGCGACACATTCATCAGAAGGACAATATCAGTCACGAGAAGCAGAAGTGTTATCAAGTGTAATTACCCTTTAAGTATACAGCAAAAATAATATATACTACATAATATAAAAATAATATTTAAAAAATGTTGGTGGACACTGTTGGTTGCTTTGCTTAAACAGCAAGCTGGAATATTTGGTTTGCAGTAATTTATGAATGTCACACAAAACAATTATAAAAATCTTCAGTCTGCACATGTGCTAGTAGCTTTATTTGTTGGCTTGCAAGCTACATGGCAAAGCAGATAAATGTTTCTTTTTTTCATTTAAAAAGAGGAAGACTAAGAGGCTCATGGAAACTAGGCTAGCATCGTGCACAGCTAGGCCCATTATTTACTGGATGAATCTGTAGAACAGGGTACAGATTAACTCTTGCCCTGATAGATGGCTCAGTATTGAGGCATTTATTCTGTCCAAGAAGAGGGGGAACAGAACACATTTTAAGGTAAAAACAAAAAACCCACAGACCACTTTGGGTGTCCAGGACCAGAGTTGACAACTCCTACGTTAGAAATATACAGACATGCACTCATTTCCACTGTAAAAACAAACTCACAATGGCTTTCTATGAACACACTCACACACATGTGCACCCTTTTTCTCTACATGTCTACACGCAAGTTCTCTTTACACAAACAACATGGGAATCATGTACATATCTGTGTGCATTCATATTTTATGAACAGCATGTCCACTTACTGTCAGACAGGGTGTTGGGGGGGTTAGGCAGGCCGATAAAGAGGGAGAAAGAGGGAGGAGCCAATTATTGGTGTTTCTAAGGAAACAGCTGCCATTGTAATCACATTGTTACACAGTAGGAAGTTCTGCCTAATTAGTGATAATGTTTTATCCCAAAGCTAATGAGAGGGAATTTTCTATAGTGTGTGTGTGTGAGAGAGAGAGAGAGAGAGAGAGAGAGAGAGATGCCTGCAGGACCTGGCCCTATAGACCCAAACACCCAAGTCTCAGTAGTCCATGTCCATGAGTGAACATCGTTGTATTTTAGGGCCAATCATCTCAATGGCATGGAGGGCCCTGGTGAATTAGGGATTCGGCATTCATTTTGAGATGAATTTATTATTGAGACTGGCCAAAATGACTGAACAGACGATATGTTTGGTTTCTCTTGGTCAAGACAAATGTTCTAAATAAATAAGATGCCAATTTTCTGTTATTTGTAATATGTAATATCTCAGTTTTTCAGCGGGTTATTTACCTTACAATTTCTCGAAAATTTAAGTTTGAGTCAACTTTGCGTCGACCTTTCTCAATATTCATGCACTAAACAAACTCATCTGGGATTCAAACAAATTTGCCGATGTTAATCAACTCCACGGCTTCTCTGAAGTTCTGCCGAATGCCCCAACCAGAACGGCTTTCGAACACGTGATGCATGGGGCAGGTCTGGGAAATTTTGCCGGTGGTCAGGAGGACGTTGCAGCAGCAGTAGTTAAAACAGAGATAGGGGAGTTGCTGAGCAGAGCAGAATCCTCTCCCATCGGAATCGAGAAAAACAAAATAAATAAATCATGCCTCACCCTATAAACGTGACGTCTATCATTAAAAATGACAAACAAGGGCATCGAGTGCTTTTGCATACACTACATTGAAGAAATGATTATGTTTCCGTCACTTAAGTGGTACTGAGGTGGAGACAGCGATCTGGAACAAGAGTCACAGCATCCACAATTAGACAGGTGAGTCACCGCGTTAATATATTTTAATGTCGGTTTATCGGATTACAAACGTCATGCCTGTGATCCGACCACGCAGTTGCTTTGTATCGTGCCCGATATTTCTCAACTCTTAGCTATACTTTATGGATTATTTGGTAGGCTATAGCTTGATGTGGCAAGCTATATTATTTACATTTTTTATGTGGCACGTCATTCTTGAGTCTTAATTATGCACGTACTGTTCCTCGGTTCGTTCACATTTTGTAAATATCCTAAAATGCATTTCGTCTGATAAATTAATCTAGGTTCCTTCCTTCCTATTTATAGAGAATATGAATTGAAACACGCGTATTGAGGCAAACTAATCCGCTATTATTTTTCGATGTAATTGTTTATGATCTGAATCAAGCAAAATACCAAACTATTCATATGTAAACTACGTCGTGGCGCTTTTTTCGGGCACACCCGTCTGGTCTGAAATCTAAGCGGACCTTCCTTACATACAAGTAGACAGTGACTTGTACAATGTAAACGCAAAATATAATTCCACGTCAAAACGCAGCCTCCAAAAACTCACATAATTATCCTTAATCATGTTAACGAAGAATGTGACAATTGCTTTTTGACAACAAAATTTGCAAACTTGATTTTTTTGGTACTGATTTTTTTGTACTGTGGTGGAATTGCATTGTGCTGCAGCATGCGCAAAAGGGGATGGCAGTGTTGCTGCAGACATAGCTTACCTGTATAATATGTATAATATAAATACGTTAAAATACGTTAAAATACGTATTTCAGGCGGCCAATGTTCCGCATTTTTTGGCACTTGATGTCTAGGTTCTGTTCTGGGTATCCGGTTGTGCTCACCCGCAATTCCTCTGCAGAGTATTGACGTTAATTACCTGATTACGCGCGTGATCTTAATGCAGGCTCGAGGTATGCACGTGGAAGCCTAGTGCTGCATCATCCGTCGGTCATATTCTCTGCTTTCACGATGCACGGTCGGGATTCTGTCTAAGAAACGCACCTGTTTGCACAATATGGCTATTAAGTGAAACTGCGACCCAGAAATACAAGCGTATTTGTGTGTTCAGTTTGGACAGAAATGTACGGGGAACTTCGTGTTTTACCTTTGAAAAACATTATACTGAGGCGATTCCGCTAATAACCAGTTGTATAAAGGCAAATACTATACTGTATGTAAACAGTGTGTGTGAAAATGAGCTTTGCCTTTGCTGGTCTGTCACAAGCATTTCTGAGTAACATTCATGTAGCCTATTTTCAATATCTACAAGGATCCAATTTCATGATTTATTTCTTAGAGAAACATACAGTAAATTAATCTGAGTTCAACCATCCAAACTCTACAGTGAATGCATGATGCTGATGTCAGTGGTATGTATCAGTGTAGCACAGCAATACTTGAGAAATTGAATATGTGCACCCCACCGAACCATAATGTTGTGAGATTCTGATTATGCAGAATATGCACCTTAGTACAGTGGATTCACACTTTGGTATGCTGTATACACCCTATTATACTTCATACAAATCCAAGTGTTCTGAAAGTGGAGTTATACCTGTCCTCCCAATCCTTATTGTGTTCTCTCAGTGTACTTCTGTGCATTTGTGCCTTATTTCCTGTACACTCTGCGCTACCTACAGCGTGGCCAGCATGAAGTTTTCCATGTGGGCTGATGTCATCTTAAAGGCGAGAAGTTTGCCAAATGCCAGCATTGCGCCAGCTCTGTGTGACATTCTGTTCCTGCTGCGAACTGGAACACAACTCTGAGCTGGCTGTCCAGCATGATCCATGTGCTGTTCTGTCATAGCCCCTCAAATCTGCTACCTTCTGTTCAGACTCTGTGTGGCCTGAGTCATGCTGGCTTAGAATTAATCAGCAAAACAACATGAATTACAGCATTAACAACAAGTACTGCATTATAGCGACAGAGTTGTAACCAAGTACTATGCTATGACCAAGTACTGTGTTATAACAAAATACTGCGCAAATACAAAGGACAGCTTTGTAATAAAGTATGGCATACCTTGGCTAATATGCCGAATATTACTCATGTTCACCCATTAAAGTTTGAGTGAATGTTGATCTGCTTGCGCTGAGTCATTGTTTACTCACATTCAGAAATTGCAGTGTTCATGGAGCCATTGTTTAAATATTTGAAGATTTGATGCTGTGAACTGTAGAATATTTAGAACATTCCTATACTCTAAACACACCCCCCTCTTCTCCAGAATAGTCTCTGATATGTGAGCAGAACAGTGTTTTACTGAGCCTCAAAGGTGCTGAGCTTCTTCCTCAGGCAGTGTTGACATAGTACGCTTGCTGTCAAAATGCTGGCACATTTTTCCTGCAGTGGTAAAACACACCTTTTACGGGCAAGACAAGCCTCACCCACACTCTCACAAGGTCACTGCAACTCATTCATTCAGCTTTTCACAGGACACCTTCAGGCTGTGAAGAGAATCTGATTCAACAAACAAAATATTCCTTGAAAATTATTAAGGAGATCACAGCAGTGTTTTTTCCTGTATCAAATGATGTCATTGCAATGACACGTCTTCTTTGTTTTTGTGTTTAAAAAGGAACACACATAAAAGTTCCAATTTTTAAAAGTTTCTTAGATGATCGGAAGAATACGCAAATTGAATTTTTGGTTCAGTCAGAACCAACAGGTTCAAGGGTCAGCTTTCTGCAAAGTGTTTTGCTTTGATGGGGTGGAACTGAAGCCTGGGTTATATCGAGGATTATCAGCCTGACCCAGTCTGTCTCAGAGACTGCTGATTGATGCCTCTCCCAAGTCCTGGAGGTTTCAAATGGTGTTTAGAACTCATTAATGTCCTAACTCTGGCTTTTCTAACACCACCATCAGCTTTGTAATTTATCTGATTGGCAGACATCCTTAATGCAGACATTCCACCTGAACTGTTGCAAATAAAATCCATATGGGTGCTCAGTGCTGTTGGGCCTTTGAAAAACACTATTATACTGAGATGATTTAACTTACAGAGCGTTGGTGCAGTGCAATACAATATATTAGTCTAAACTATGTTTTTCTGCAGTCAGTAATGCCATGAATATATATGAGTATATTGTTAGTAATAACATTTGCGTATGCTAGAAGAATAGCTGTTATCTTGTAGTGAAAGACCTTCCAGGGTAGCTTGTTTCTGGAAAGTTTCAGGAGTTTCTGGCCAAAATGGGGGTTTGTTCTGTGGGTGACTGTAAAACTGTTCAAATAAAATAATTTTATTATGAAGGTCTCACAGTCCATGGAAGTCTGGAATGGTTTCCAAAGTCAATTGAGAAGTTTGGAAGTTGTTTTCTCCAGAAAGAAACTCAGCAGCGCGCAGATTTAAACAAACATAACTTGTTCTAAAGCAGGGGAAAGTGCTGATGGTTCATCTTAGATGTCACTTTGTGAATGCCACATTTTTTTGGGATTGGATACAGACCATTTCTGGTTGGACACGGTTCTTTTGTGGTTGCAGGGAGGAAATGAGTCAAAGAAGCCTCCTTGTGTGCTTCTGTCTTTTGACTCTAAAGGTCTGTCAATTCTCCAGGGGCAAACCCCCAAAGTTGTCTGCAAGTCAAAACCCATGTTGTCATGGAAACCTCCACTGCTGGTCAGCGATGCAACGGTTAACCCCATCTGCCAATAACCCCATTTATATAACCATGGCAACCTCCTTGTTAGCACTGAACACCCCCCGCCAAACAAAGGTCCTTCATGACAGGCTAACAGACAGTGTAGCTACGTGACTTCTAACAGACAGTGTTTGCAGCTATGCTTCCTTCATATGCTCCACTTTCTTGTGATGTCCCTCATGGATACACGCACATACGAAAAACATTTTGTGGACTAGACCTCAGAAAACAAAGTAACCAGTTCAGGAGAATGTGAAATTGGTCTAATTGTGCATTAAAACAAATTGATACTTAATTTGCCCCAAATCTGTCCCACATCTTTGTGGCTTTTGCAAAATCACACAGCCAATGATTAATGAAGTACAGCTGGCTGTGTGTGAATCTTTATGAAATGCCAAGGTAGTTCCTTTTTCAACATTTTTGTCCAAAAAATAGTCTGGATAAATCCGTAGCCGGCCTCCTTGTGTGTTGCATTTGAGCTACTGAATGTCGGACTATTCAGCATTAGCCTGTAGCTTGTCTGGCTAATATGGAAGTCAGTTAAAGTGCGAAGTGCTGACTATGATATGACCTGCAGCATTTGGATTATTCTATTTAGCCATTTCATTTAATTTTAGCATACTGTATTCAGAGAAACATACACTGATTATTCTTAACATTTGTACTTTTTACATGCAGTCAATTAAACAGCTGGATGTTTTTATTGAATTTTTAAACTGATATCTTTACTGATGCAATGCAGGCTACAGTAAGTATCTTGCTTAAGGGTATGAGGGCAGCTGGGAATTGAACTTGCAACCTTTGTGTTTGAACCTGCAATATTTGTGCCCAGTTCTCTAACCATTATACTACTATACAACTTCTGCCCTAGTTACTCCATGAGAGATTAGTAGTAAAGCTGAGAGGTACTGCATAATTGCAAAACATTATCACCTTGGTAAATGCACCACATTCTGCTGAATTGGGGTCTATCATCTGCAGAGTTAGAGGTTCTTACCATGGTATATCCATATCCTATCTGTACCTAACCAGCACATCATCTTTTATAGCTATGGTTATCTGGCAGTGTACTCTCAGTGTTCACAAACATTAAATCCTAGACCTGGTATCACATTGCTGGAAAAGCCCTGGACTGTTTTTGTTTTTGAAATGAATTGCTCTAAACCTGTGGGTTGACATAGCTCAGGAGGTAAGAGCGGTTGTCAGGCAGTCAGAGGGTTGCCGGTTCGATCCCCGCCCTGGGCGTGTCGAAGTGTCCCTGAGCAAGACACCTAACCCCTGCCTAGTGCTGCTGCTCTGGTGAATGAGAGGCATCACTTGTAAAGCGCTATATAAATGCAGTCCATTTACCATTTAAACCTGTTGACGTTTGCAGCCAGTTCTATTACCTCTCCAATACAGTTATTTTGCCTAATGCGAGATTATTTGCTGGATTGAGGACATCTCTTAGAGATGCAGCATTAGGTGGTGTTCATATTCAGATGTTCCAGTGAGAGTGAGTGGGACTGGCTCTCTGCTTCCTGTGTGAGAGAATCAGACCTGCTCTCGGGGGGATCCCAACTTAGAAGGCAGCTGCTGTGGCCTAAATTCAGTCAATTTAGTGCCTCGGAATCTCAGAGGCCACAGGTTCACTAAATAAAATGTAATAGAGGCCCAGTCTGAGTGTGTCAACCAGGGCCGATTAAAAGCCTGGTATGGACATCACAATGTTAAAGCATCATTCTAATGGAACTCAGGATATCTGTTCCCCACACTGCCTGTAGATTGTGGTTTAAACTGTGACTTCAGTAAAGGATTGCGTTACACGGAGCAGGCTCTGCAAAGCAGTGAGGTCCTGAAACTCAGCTTGCAGCGCAGCCTTGGGGGTTCGTCGGCAGCTTTCATGCAAATCAGAGCGCAAAACAAAGCGATAGTGGTCTGCATAACTGCTACCAATGAATAATATATGAATTTTCTGACTAAGTATTCGACAAACTGCAAGTCTGCTGATATTATGTGGCATAGTGCCCACACACATGTAGCATTTTGCCTGTATAATTTGTGCTGCAAATGATGTATGTTAGAATGTATCTCTTTTAATGAAAACATTTGCATAAGTACATTTCAATGTTTTTTCCTGAGCAAAGGTCTCCAAAGCCCTCTGCTCTGTGCACTGTAGTTTATTTTTCTTTATAGTTTCTTCGCCTCTTTTTTTAGACCACCTTCCTTACACCACCCTCCTTACTCCTTTCTTACACCCTTTCTGACAGTCTGTCAAAGAGCTCATCAGCATGCTTCTCATTCCTACTTGTCTGATGTGTTAATCCCAGCGTTCAGGAGGAAAGCAGAGCAATTACTGAGCATCGTGCGCCCTCCCGGTTTATCTCCACCAGCACAGGCATAAGGGAAGCGCTTGCCACCCAGTGCAGTGCGCTGACCCAGGAAGTGCAGGACTTTCCTGCTGATGTCTGTTGCCATGGCAACTGCGCATTTGAAGTCACAGTAGCAATGTGACTGAGAAGGAAGCCTCTCTCTGCATTCTGAATACTACACTTTAGAAAATTCTTAGTATATTTATGGTTCTCCAGTGATTCAGGGAGACTGTGAAAGAGATAAGGAGAGAACGAAATTCTATTTAATGTGCATAATAATTATTATTATGTGCTTTGTTCATAAAGATCTAAAGATAAGGACCTTTATGCTGCTTGTGGTGAAATTATGCTGGGAAGCAGGTGCAAGAGGGTGTGACATGCTGTTTTGATTGACAGCTATAAAGGACTGGCATTAAAGGACAAACAGGACTGCCAACACTGATGCGCATTTATGGGATGAGTGAGAGACAGGGTGTGGAATAAAAAAAAAGAGAGTACAACAAAGGATCTGAAGATAGGAGTGCATTCCTGTCACGGGCATGACGTTGACCCTCAATAAGTCCCAGTGTGGAATCGAGCTTTTAGTTTCCCACCGCAGGTCAGTGCATTAGAACCATAAAGAGGCTTTACACATTGCCTTACAGGTCTTGAGTATTACAACACTGAATCCTGCGTGTTATGTTACTGTATCCTTCACAGTTCACGCAGTTACAGCACAGGCAGTTACTAGGCAGTTACAGTACGATGTTACAAAAGAATGATTAAAATATTTGGTGTTACCTGTTGTCTCTTACACAGGCTGTTGGCCTCAGTTTACTGTCACTAAGTGGTATCCAGTGGTGCTTATTTGTTTTTGCCGTTGTTGGATCATCAGGCGTGGAATTGAGTGGAGCAGCTGTTTCACAGCAGGTATTCTCTGAAACGAATGCAGGGTGTGAATGACCTGTATGTGAATGACACGCTTCCCAGAGATCGGGGAACTGATTTAATCCCGAAAACACACCGAGGACTATTTCATCTGACTCTTAAATGAATCAATGAGTCCAAGGGAACTGTTAGGAGACTGTGGTGCCATTATTATATATTTGCTCTTCAAACGCCCTTATTTAGACTGATTTAATTGGCTTATATTATTACTGCAAATGGACGGATATTTACAAAAGGAAATGTCATTTACGACAGCAGCGCCACTTCCAGGACTCAGCAGACGTCTGGGTAGTAAGGCCTTTTCTTTGCTACACCGCACCCCCCTCCCACTCCCACATTGTGTTTGTTTTCAGTTCTGAGAAAGACATCCTTCTGAAAGGCACGTCCCCTGTAGGCAATACTACAGCCTCACACCTTCATTGGATATCAATGGATGTTGTGTCTTAATCTACCTGCAAAGCAAATTTCCTATCTGGGACAGTAAATGTATTGATTGATTGACTGACTGACTGACTAACTGAGTGACTGTTTGATTGATTGACAGCTGAGGTCAGAGTCGTGTTTACAGTGGTACATAAAATGGATTCCTTTGGAAAGAGCTCAGCAGGATGGTATGCAGTGTGACCCCAGATACAGAAAACTTCAACTCATCATTTATCACCACCAGCAGAGGAAAATTAATTATGTGTTGTGTTTATCTTTTGAATATTAAATCAACCTTATTCATTTTTGCAAAACATTATGTGAATCATTTTATATGTGGGGAGAGACAATGGAGGGGGGATGTAAATATTAAAGGGAGGTGGATAAACTGTCTTAATAAATACAACCTAAAGGCCAGTAATCTGCACTTTATGACTAAGATTAACAGAAAAGTGCATATTAGCTCACCATTGAAGGAAATCCTATTTTAATGCCATTATACCTAACAGTCTATTCTCTGAAATAGGTTAAGGCCATTGCGCACACTTGATCACATGTATTTACTATAAAAATATTCTGACTACATGTGCATTTGCATGACAGATTCAGCACTTAATTCACTTTTGTGTTTTTCTCTAGATCCAAAGTGCTCAGCCCTTCTGCCTGCTGGGTCTGGTGAAAATAAATAGCTAGAATACACACCTTGGATATCCAACAAGAAGAGACATTTGTTTTTATTTCATCACATTATATCATTACCCAAGAGTTTTCTAATATTTAATGAATGCAAGATTATCAGCTCAAATCTGTGCCATCATCAGCCTGCAGTTCAGTGCATTTCTACAAGGCTTGCACCTGGTAGCTGGAGGATAAGGAAGCCATGGCCACAAAGCAGCCATAGCAGGAAGCCTGGTGTCGAGAAACTGGTGCTTTCCTGGAATACGCCTGGAATACGGAAGCGCATATTTTCAATTGAGTGTCATTTTTTTTTTTTTAAATGGCTTAGTTAAGGAGAATGGAAAGGAACCAGAATTACCAGAACACCTTGATTTGGAAGAGGAAGAGTTCCAACAAGGTAGTTTGTGGTAAAAGCCTCAAATAAATGCCATTGTCAACCGCCTGAGCTTCAGTGGAATGGAGATGCTATGAGCCCTGGTCACTGTGCTCATCCTGACACTTTTGTAGTTTTTTGGTCGTAGTTATTTGTCTTCCTCTTTTAAAAAATAAATAAAATAATTCAACGGAATGTCCGTGGACAAAGCGGTGCGGGCGAAGATGAAGACGGAGGATGCGAGCGGGGGGCGGGACCAGGGCGGAGCGGGAGTTGTCCATGACGACCACCTGCGGAGCCTGAAGGCCCTCACCAAGCGGCTCCGGCTGGAGACGGGGCGGCCCTCGTACCCCGAGTGGAAGGCCCAGGTCGAGGCCCAGCGGGGAAAGGGCCTTGGGGGTGCAGGACAGAGGGAGGAAGATCCCCGCACCTCGCTGCGCTGGCCCAAACGATCAGCCCAGGCCCCTGACGCCACCCTGGAGGGTCACCTGCCCACGGGGGGGCTTGGTGGGTTCAGGGATGTCGACGAGGCCCTCGCCTGGCTCAGGAAAGAGTTGGTAAAGACCGCCTGTGCGACCTTTGGCCTTTCACGACCACCTTATTAGTCATCAGACAGTGTGTGAACATACGGCAATACAGGGAGCAAACTTTTCATTAGGCTGTACACTATGGAGTATGGAAAACATACAAATTTACTAAGCATTTAAATATCAATTAGCCCAGTAATGCAACCACAGCCTTTTCTTGAGTTAACCAGGCAAAACTATTTAAAATGACAGTACAAAGTCCCACCACATTTGCTTTGTGACAAAATTGAGGGGAAATTAATTCACTTTTCTCAAACTTAACCAAACTGAAAGTGAAAATGTAACCTAACCACTACTCAGCTTGATCCAGAGCTGGTTAGAACAGCTACAACATTGAGATATTGGTACGTGAGCGGTAAATACCAAACAGGAGAGAGACTGCATGCGTATGCAGCATCTTGCTAAGCTACTGTAGTGGCAAACTACACGTGCACTAATCCTGTTATTGCAGTGAGACACTGCATGTGCATGCATCATTTTAATTTGTAGAGGAAAGTACACAAAGCTTCATGTTGAGTCATGTTAAATAAATGAGTTTAATAATGACAGAACTGTGTCTAAACTGTGTCAGGCTTCACAATGCAGAAACTAGGTGTTTCACTAAATGGCAGAGAATAAGGTATTAAAGACAATTAAATAAAAGATAAAGATGTCTAAATAATCATAATATAAACAGAATGTAAAAAAAAAACACCAAGGTACATAATTTATGAACCACAAGCAATTGTGCACTGCGATTTCGGTTTCTAAATGCCTTAATATTTAGCCCTTAATTTACACATATAATCTGTTACTGTAGTGTGTGTGTGTGTGTGTGTGTGTGTGTGTGTGTGTGTTGGGAAGTATCAGTTTGGATTTGGCTGTCATGCATTTCAGTCTGCACCTATAAATATGATGGGACATTTTGCTGGGAAGGAAAATAGGTCATAGAGATGGGTTATTAATGCTTGACTAATCTTGGTTTGTAAAGTTTTCTAAGAACAATACCATTCCATACAGATTACATTGTGGTGAGAATAAGCATGACATAAATTACATGGTAGCAATTAGCATGAATCCGTTTTGTATTTCTGAGATTAACACTGTTGTTCTCCACTTATGTAAGTTGCTCTGGATAAGAGCATCATCATTACAAAGTGATTGTAGTATAACGTAATATAATGCATGAGGTCATATACTCCTCCCACCCCATTGAGGTCACACCCACCTCAGAGCCTTATCTGGATGCTGATTTGTCGCCCCACAGACGGACATGCGGCTTCAGGACCAGCAGCTGGCCCGGCAACTAATGCGTCTGCGCAGCGACATCAACAAGCTGAAGATCGAGCAGGCCTGCAACCTGCACCGCAAGATGCTCAACGACGCCACCTACGGGCTGGAGGAGCGGGACGAGCTGTCGGACCTGCTGTGCGATTTCCCCGTCACGCCAGGCTTCGGCCTCTCTGCGCCACTCAAACTCATCGGCGTCACCAAGATGAACATCAACTCCCGCCGTTTCTCCCTCTGCTAGCAAGAAGCAGAGGTGTGTGCAAGTGTGTGTAGCTCTTTGTGTGTGTGTGTTTATGTCTGAATGTGCGTGAATCTGTGCATGTGTGCATCCCGGTATGTCCGTGCATCTGTTCATGTTGATGTATGTGAGAATTGGTTGATGTGTGGGACTCTGTCTGGGTGTATCGACTAGTTTGTATTTCGGAAAGAGGCACACACACATACACAGACACACACACAGTGCTACATAGTGTTTGGGACAAAGACACATTTTCTCTTGATTTGGCTCTGTATGGTACAGTTTTAGATTTGTAATTCACATGTGGCTGAAGTGCACATTCTCAGCTTTTATTAAAGTGTATTTTTATACATTTTCGTTTCACCATGTAGAGATCACAGAAGTTACAAAAAATAAAAGGTGAGATTATGCACTTTAACCACATGTGATTTTTTTAAATTACAAATTTTTAAAATTTTAAATTTTAAAATTATGGAGTACAGAGCCAAATTAAGAGAAAAATATATATTTATCCCAAACATTATGGAGCTCAGTGTATGTGCATATACAGTATATAATAGCTGAATATGCTTGCTAATCACAGTTGATAATTCTGACTACTGTGATATTGTACAGTTAATTCCACAATGTCTTGCTCTTACTGACCACCCATATGAAATTAATAAATGCACCTACGTAGTTCATTTTGTAAGTGGCTCTAGATTAGGGCATCAGCTAAACTGATGTAAACTACAGGAGCAAATGAAATGTACTGACATTCTTTTGGCCACTTTAGTAGACAGGTTATTTCACGCTGGCTTGGGACTTACTGTAGAAATCAGCCTGGAAAAAAATCTTAATCATCCCCTCCTCTCTCCCCGCTCCAGTGTGTGAGAGTCAACTCTCTGTGACCTCTGCCTTCATCCTGGACGTGACGTCGACCATCAGACGCCGCAGGGCACGGAAGCTCAGTGCTGAGTCTGCCACTACTTGCTGACTGTTTCAGTCATGGCGCAACCATGCTTTTGTAATCATGTTTTGAATGTGATACTCAGTAATGCCTTAACACCTTGTGATATTGATTGTACATGATCATTAATGAAGGCTGTGCTGTGTTTTGTGTGTGTGTGTGTGTGTGTGGGTGTGGGTGTGAGAGAGTTAGAGAGAGAGAAAGCGAGAGAAAGAAAGACAGGGAGACAGACAGTTTCATCAGTCATTTGAAGCTCTTGCTAAATAGGCTGGTACATTTTCCTTAAATGCCTTTAACTCAACTGTATTAATGATGTAATTTTAATTTTACTGTGTCATTTCAAGTTGTAACATAACAATAGAAAATAAAGTCTACCGAAGTTAGTAACAGGAACAGGAAAGAATGTGTATGTATGTATTATTTTTATGTTTTTACATTGTTAACTGGTATCTTCTTGACTGTTATTAATAATCCCATGTATGAAGAATGAATGTTTGGGGCTGAGTGAAGATTACATCAAAGATTGGGATGGAGCCATGTCTTTAAAGTTCCAATTTCAGTCAGAGTTGTTTAGATTGACTTACATCCTCTTATTTTAACAAAATGGCTGAATCTGTATGGAATACAGTTTGATGTACAGAATTTAAAAAATAGTTGGCCCATAGTACGATTCAAAGGCTAGTAGTTCCCCCCTTCCATAGTTCGAGTCCATCTTCAAATATTGCTGTAGTGTGACACAGGCATACTGAAGGCAGACTACAGGTAATACAGTGGTGTGTTGACACTGTATCAGGGGAAAATATTATTGACACCAAATGTCATTTTTCCAGTTCTATGAATGGTATACAAAACAAAAAAGTCTACAGGAAACTGATAAAAGCTGATGTGAACTACAGTTGATTAAAATAAAAATGTACGGGTCATGTAAACCATCAAAAAATTCCATCATAACCTATAAACTGAAGAACCACACAAACCCACACCAGACACACACGCACACGCATGTAAAAACAAAAATCAAAACTTGGTGCATTCAGAGTGCTTTTTCAACAATTAACGAATACTTTTATTTACACTTCTGTCTAGGATTTCTTATCCGAACAGACTATCCGGACTAACTTAATTAACCGCTCCCTCAGTCGTTATTTAGGTGTGTACTGTCGGACGTTTCCACAACACTTTTTCGTGTTTAACCTGTTTGATTAGTTAATGTCGCAACGGGTATTCGTTTAGTTTTGATGGTTGTCTCGCGAACCCTTTAATAGTCGTAGAAATGCACCAGAACGAACCTGCCTGAACTTCGCTTACGGAGCGCCACATTTAAGGGTTTACAACTGAGCGTGACAGCTGTCGTCGCTTTAACAATTATGGAGGGGCAGTGGAATTTCAGGTTCGGAGTAGTTATCCTAGGTGACTCCGCGGTGGGAAAATCATCACTGCTGCGCCGCTACACCGAGGGGACTTTCGAAGACTCAAACCAGTCTCCTCTGGGAATCGATTTCAAAGTGCAACATCTGAGCTTCGACCCAGGCGTCACCATAAAAATGCTTCTGTGGGACACCGCGGGACAGGAGAGATTCAGGTTGGTGTTCAGTTTCCGATTTATTAAGTTACTGTAACCGTTCACTCACTGCTGGGGTTTGGGGCGCACGATTATTAGAGATATGTGTCAATACATGTATTGGCCAATAAATGCTTTGAAACAGCTAAATGGTAATATCCAAATAAATATAGGCTATTAACTGTTTCTGTGGGTTGTTCACTGTTTTTGTTTATAGTCTATGTAGCCTTCTTCTATTTTTATGTGTCAATGTTTATACAAACAGCGCTTTAGTTTTTTTAAACCAAGCAAGTGCTGCGCAGCTCAGCTAGTGGACTGCACTGAGAGAATGAAACACTCCAGACTACACGCCCTTTGGAGAATAGCCTGCCCTCTTCCGAGTTGACAGGATATTGCAGCGAGGGGATGGGCTTACGGGTGTGATTGTTCACAGCTGACACAAAAGGAAAGCTAATATCGGGGAAAACGATTCTTAAACATTTGGGCAACTTTAATAATGTATACGGAGGTTGGGTCATAAACAGGAGTAAGCAGTTCTATCAGTAATTAAGTTTGACATTACCCTGTGTTGCAGAATAATTGTATGCAGGAGTGTTGGAGTGCATCTGTAGCCCGGTGCAGTTTCTGTTCCTGTGTCCATGGCCAATCGTGAAATGCATTTTATATGAGCTTTAACAAGAGATCTGAGTTAATTACACCAGAATATTTTAAACATACTGGCTGAGCCACTGATTGGCTGAGTTAGCTGAATGCACTACAGACATGATTAGGGTCCAGGGCTGTCACTGCTCTGCTGAATTCCTTCCACTTGATTTGAATACTTCTATGTTGATGCCTGTTACTAGATTTTTGGGAAAATATTGCACTACACAGCAGTCCAAGGTGTGGAATTAAAATATGCCCAAGATTGTATAATGATGAGAACAGGCTATTAAGCCCACCTAAGTTCGTCGTTTTGTTTGTGTGGAACAGCACTAGGGTCTACAACTGTGTTTACTCTACCGATTGGACTGCGTCTGTCGCTGTGCTAAGCGAGCCCAATGGGCGGACTGTGTCTGTTACTTCTGCAGGTCAATCTCCAAGTCCTACATGCGGAACTCGGTGGGCTGCATCCTGCTGTTCGACCTGACCCAGCGGCAGACCTTCGAGCGGGTGAGGGAGTGGCACCGCGAGGTGGTGGAGTACGTGCAGCCGGCCGTCATGGTGTTCACGCTGGTGGGCCACAAGAGCGACATGGTGGTGCGCAGGCAGGTGCGGCGGACGGAGGCGGAGGCGCTGGCCAAAGAGCTGGACATGGGCACTTACGTGGAGGTGTCCTCCAAGGACGACGTCAACGTCACCCTGGCCTTCGAGACTATCGCCAGGGAGATCTACGAGAAGCACCGCAACGGCATGATCCCCATCATCGATGACTGGCACGGGCTGGCCATCGGAGTCCCCGTCGAAAAGGAAACTCCCAAACCTGAGAAAAAAGGTTGCTGCGGGTGACACCCCATCCTTACCCCAAGCTACAACAGTTTCCACATTCAGAAGAGGTTTTTCGATGGATTTTTTTTTTTTTTAAGTCAGTCGGTAATAGTCCCCATTGTCACAGTTACTGCAATCCATTTAGACTCATGGTCCAAGCCCTTTAACTAGTTTGGAAATCATTTGCGTTTTGTTATTCTGGAAAAAGTGTTCAAGTGTGAAAATGGCAGCTGTCATAAGTGAACAGCGGCAAGTCAGCTGATGCTTTTCCCCTTCTGTGCACCAGAGTTGGGGTCAATGCTGTTCATTCAGTTCAGGAAATTATTTGAAATTCAATCAATTAATTGAGAAATTATTGTGAAATATGCACATTTTCAAATTCATGAACAGAATTTCAATTGATTTGTTGAACTGAATAAAGTGACATTTGGAAATGATTCATTTGTGCTAGACGTGTCTCACCAAAACATCCATGTTTGATTTTGTAGCTTATTTACTTCATGAAGAGGTCTTACAACAGTTGTGGCTCTAAGTTGATATGTTTTACAATTACCATGAGGTGTAATTTAGACACAAAGTAATCTATGTGTTAGAATTTGATCTTAGCAAGCACTCATGGCAGTCTATCCATAGAACAAATATATAATGTTGTTACCTTACTGATACATACTTTCAAGAGGCACAGTTGTAGAGCCAGTGGTACAAAAATGTTCTCTATAACGGAATATTACAAAGGAACTATCCGAATGACCCCTCCCACTTCAGTCTGATTTTATCACAAGCCACCAGTCAAATGACAGAGTAAGCTATATCCTGTTGTTTCATCCAATGTAACATGTTATTACATGCTTGCTCCCAAAAGCAAGATTAGGTTACTGCCATTTCCACTTTTTACAGATGCAATCCCTGTGTTGTTGGGGTAGTATGATAATGGGAAACAAATTGACCAAGACTGACGGTCGGCATGGCATTTTACTGTGAACTACAAGTTTCATCATATAATAGCTGTTGTCTGAGAGAAAATGTAGTTATTTGAACCTCTAAACTGCGTGATGTACCTCACTCACACTGCAGCCTTGTAGTGTCCTTCTCGGCATGTGTAATCCATCAGGGCATTGATTACGATCTGGATTCCTATTAACTGCAGAGCTGCACAGACACCAACTTCAATTCCAGCGATGTAACATGGATAAGCCATTTCCACAATCTTGATTTATTGTCTTATTTTACAAGAAAGCTAAACAGAGCTTTTTTTTCCTATTAAAAGGTAAACAGCCCATAGCATTACAAACAATCACATAAAACTGTTTTTATTATTTTTAAAAACAAATGTGCTAGGTTTTATTAGTTAATCGATTATGTTGTTTTAGTCGTGCACAATTACATCTCAAATAGAATATACAGATATTAACTCTTGACTTTCTATTTAAATCAAACCTTTGCTTGAAACTTTCACCAGTGATTTTGAAACTTTCATCACTGATTTTTAAACTTTAACCAGTGATTTTGAAACTTTCACCAGCAGAATGTTCAGTTTACCTTTGTCTTCGCTCCATGCCTGTCACAGATGCCATTATATATGGTACAATAACATCAATGTGAGCTGGCAGAACACCAGCAGCCTGGAGGGGAAAAGTTAGGAATAATTAGGAAAACTAGCTAGAGCTCAGTTCACTAATGAGAAGCTACTCCACTGTCTGCCTAATCAGCTCATGACAGTAATAATTATACTCTTTTCATTAAAGAAAAAACTATTTAAGACACAATGTATCATACTGCAATTCTTTCAAATAATGAAACCCCACACACACTTATAACAAAATGATTTTTAATATATTTTGCTTTCATATCAGTCACAACATTATAATGTATTAAAATGTAAAGATACAAAAGAGAAATAAATTGTTTCTGGGTCGTGTATACGTTTTTATAATCTTGTTTTCCCAATTAGTTGAAAATTATCCTTGGTTATCAATATTATCCATATCAAAACCTTAGACATTATATATATTTTTATTTTACAGTTTGTCGTTCTGTGCAGAACTAAAAAAATTTAAAATAAAAATTTAAAATCAATAGTTGAATAAGCTTGGAATGATAACCTTTTACATTAAAAAAAACATGTATGGTCAAATAAAAATAACATGAAACGTATGAATGGTCAGATTAAAAATAAAAGTTTGTGCTGAAGCTTTTTTTAAGTCTTGATATATTTTTAACATAATAAAAGATTCCATTTATTTGTTTTTTCCAGCCTGTCACCATGTGTTTCCTTGTGCAGTACATTCATTAGTGTCCAAAGGGAACACAGCCAAAGATACTCCCAAAGAAGATATTATAAACAGGGCATTGGAAAACCAAGACAACCAGCTGACAGAAACAGGAAACGGTAATTAACCTAAATAAAAACAAGAGTTGCAGCTTCTAAAAGTGCAAAACGTATCCAGTTTATTTTATTGGAAGCACACTCAAATCAAACATGCCTGTATCCCTAACATTTGAGACAACTTAATGCATTAAAAAAACAAAACTATTTTGTATATTCAATAGTTCAACAGTTGGTAAATGTCCTCCTTTCTAGGGCTTTGAAAGTGTAATCTTCAAGAAACAGATCATCTAAAGAGATGTTTTGGTGAGCCACTGTAATAGATTATGAAGGGCATTTTTTAAAGGGACTGATTAATTGTATTATAATGTAGTTTTCTAAATCACATTTTCTTTCCATAATGCAGATTGAGAAATAATAGTTGTGTCTCACCATAATGCGCCTTTCTTTTATTAGTATGGCTACACCATGACTACAACACAACATTTTAATAATGCATGACATGTTTGTCTTGACATATAGTTATTTCACTATATTGAGACAACTGTTTCAAAAATATACAGTTATCAGTTGTTGAATGACTACAATGACACTTATGGCATGAGAGCAGTGCCATTTAACTAGGACCACCAATATGCGAGCAGATAAATCAAAACAGAATAGTACACAAATGATTAAGCCTAGCCATTTTTCTCCAACTTTCTTCTATAAGATCTAATTAAAACCATCATGTGAACTTGTGCCAACCTCAGTCAAGAATATCAAAGAATACAGAATTTCAACCATCAGTGGTGACAATGTAATTTGGTATTATTGTAATGCAACTTCTCATAATTGATGCTCATATAGCATATCTTATCATGGTCTTTGTCTGTTGGTGGGTTTATGAATATTATTGATCTGTTTAAGGAGGTGCCCTATAGTCCTTATTAAGGTTTTGGGTTGTTCATATTAGCCTTCATCGAAGACAATCTTGTTACTAAGTAGTTTGTTTTCCGCATTGGTTGTTTGAAGTGTTGTAGTGTGTTAATACATGAAGGACACTGAACTGTATATAACCTGACCTATCTGTACTCTAAAAATAACTTTTATCCTTATTCTGAGAATAAGAACCCACATTCTATATGTAGACTCATATATATAATAAAGCACTTGCCATTTCCTGTGGCTTGACTTCACCTAACTACTTATGATGCTTGGTCAGTAATTACACATCCTCATATTTACTGTATTTGATCTTCAGTTTATTCTCCACTGGTCTGGTAATTTACATAAACAATACTGAAGCAATATAATGATTTATTTTTCTCTGCAACTGCAATTTTTGATAGCGAACATCCTTATCATAACTAAAATAATAGGCCTAAGTGTCATTTTATAAACTGACTGTTTAAAACAATTTACAGATTAATGAATAAAAAAATATATCTGTGTATTGTCCACAACTGTATGTAACACATTTTGGTGATAACTCGGTTTTGTAAATTCACAATTCCAACAGGAAGTAAAACAAGAGTATAATTATTGTGTACTGTAAAATATTGCTCATGGGTTAAAAAACAAACAAAAAAAAAAACAAAAACAACAATGAGTTGCTCACAAAACAAAAGCTGGGTTTTGTGGTATAAAGAGCAGTGTATTCGGATAGGCTATTCCTGCTCTAAACAGCTGGTGTTCCTTTTCCAACCCCCTGTTAAGGAGACTGTGCTGTGCCATACCATAATGGCTCCATACCATCCATGCACTGTAAGTGTCACTTCAGTGTTCAGAGTTCAGTGAATCAGTACAGTGCTTGCCTGAAGGAGACCCAGGCAATGTGAACACTGACAGGAAAGAAGACTTAAGACTACTCCGTTGAAAACCGCCTATTTTAACCACCCTACCCCCTACCCTCTACCCCTTACTAACCCCCACACACTTTTTCTGGCTATGTTTTAATGAAGTCATTCTGTTCTGCTAAAATATGTAAGCGCTTCAGCACTATTAACACATTACGATGTAGCTAAAGACTAGACTCTCAGATAAAATGGAGAAATCGCGTAAGAAAAAAATTAGCGGTTTTTTAAATAAAATGACCAGTCAGAGTGTGAGAACTCATCAGGCCACAAAACAGCAGACCTGCTTACCCATAGAGAATGTACAGAAATATTCAATGACAAAAACTTTCCTCTCACGGTAGAACTCTATATCTCTCAAGCACATCGTAACCATGCAAAAGTACACAAACATCTCAAATAGATTTTTTTGTTGAATTATGTTTTTAAAACTATTTTAACACGGACAATATTATTTTTATTTTTTTCTAGTTACAGCGAGATACAGTACAGCCATCTTGTGACGGTTGGATATCAGATACATCATCTACTGTACAACACCACATACCACAATCCTAGAAAATAGGTTTCATCACTGAGCTTCTTTTTTTTTAAAATAAAACCTAAATTACCATCATGGAACTTAGGGGTTGTGCAGAACATAGATTGATGAAGAATACGTATGAAATTAATATTGTAAATTCATATTTAATTCTTATGGTATGGATATTATTCATCAACTGATATGGAGCTATTGCTAATTATGACATGGAAAGGGAAGTAAATTACTATTCTCAAAAATTCAAATCAAAAACTAAGACTCAAACAAATCTGAGGCTCATTCTGCTATGAGTTGATTATCAGAGAAGTGACTGGCATGTAAACAGAAAGAGACTTGGTGAGTAACTCTGACTTGAAAATTAAGAGCTGAATTCTCTGTTATATTTGTTATTTTATGACAAATCTATAGTATTTGCTAAATCCAATGAAGTGTAAAAATATTTGTTAGATATTTTCAAATATGTCCTCTGAAATTAAAACATCTGAGCAGATAGCATTATCAAGTTGAGGAAAATATGTTTAGCTTATTTGCACAAACACACTAAATCAAGTCCAGGTTTGGCTCGATTCGTGCTGCACAACGTGTTCTATTTTGAAATCCAACGTGAATGATCCGCATATAGATATTTACATATAAATATATATTATCATATAAAATATATTTTATATATATCTATATAATTCATATGTCTGTTAATATAGCACTGTCCCAAACCTTGTTTTGCCCCATAATGCAATACATGGGGAATATTAACATTTTTTTTATGAGAGGGTTATGAGGAGGTAGACTCATTGGAATGATACTCACTGGTTGAACGATAAAAACAAGCCGTTTTTTAAATAATGCCTCTAGTCATGCAGATATAAACAATATAGCATGGACTCCTGTATAATGTATGTACTGCTGCAGTGGAGGACACAGTCTCCTTGGCATGAACATAACCCTGAAACGCACCTTTAGAATCAGCACGAGGGGTCGTGACAGAAGGATATGCCCTTTCAGTAGTCCGTACGCTTTCAGTTTTCAGTGCTCTTAAATAGCCCTTTCCCCACATAAATGGATTTAAAACTACATTGTTACTTGCCTACTTTAACTTATCCTTCCGACACACCCAAACACTGCTGATAGAAAGTAAATCAGTGCTATTACATCGTCAACACCTATAGCCATCCGTGGACATAAAGCAGTGAAATCTAAACAACAGCAACGGTCCATATACCATGCATAAATGCATACCATACTTTGATAAGCATGGGTTACAAACACAACTTGGCACTGAATGAAGGCCGGGGCCATAATGTAATTACTTCCCTGCTGCCCTGTTAATGGAGACTACCACTGATATGGCTGTCAGCCATCAACGCATCACTACCAATGGGAACTTATCACCTCACCATCAATCTAGCCTTCAGTACAGGTAGAGGCAGAGCCAGCCCAGACGCTGATGGGACATGAAGTCCATAGTCATGTGGTTCAGTGCCATACGTGTGCTACATGTTCATGTGCTATACAGCTGTTTTTCTAATGTGCGTAAAATAGCTATGCGGTCATGATACGTCTATGGATCCATTCTGAGCCTAAAGAAAAGCTGAAGAAGCTGATGTTTCTATGCCGACAGGTACGTGCATGAATTGACTCAGTTGGTGTGTTAAGCCTACAGCAGAGCACAGGAACGTTTGATAGATTGATGTTTGTAAATCTACAGATGAGTGCTTCAGTTAATCCACACCTCATTCCCAAAACCACTGTATTTTACACAGGAATGAACTCTGCGGTCCATGCACACATACAAATACACACACACACACACAGGCATGCACACAAGTACTACAAACATGCACACACATATATAAACACACACACATAGAGTAACGTGGTATCAGTACGATCTATAAAACAGAACTAGATCTACCAAAATATATAAGCCCAGACATGGGCCAAACCACCAAATGAGTCAGATGTCCTACTCCATTTTTCTGTAGTTTCAAAGTCTGCTGTTGTCTGATTTTTTTTTTTTTTGCATGGGTTATTTGCACTCTCACCTTGCACCAGATTTGAAGCTATTTAAAAGCTGATATATAAAGCCTTTTTTCAAAGTCAAATAATAATGTTAGTAGAACAAATTGGTCTAGGTTGCATAGTTTTTTTTGATTTGTGGGCTTGCATCAAGGTGAGAAAGTGCATTTGTTTGCTGCTGAAACAAAACATTGATTCCTGGCCTAAAAAGAATCAACACTGTTGTTATCTTTGAGCAGTGCAACCGTTAGGTAAGGCAGTGATCTATAGAGTACACTCCTGCAAGCTCGTATCGCGTTCCCTTCTTTTTGAAAAGGCCACTGCTCCAACCTTCACTGCATTGTCGCTGAACGTGTTGTGAATATGAACCATTTCCTGACCCATGTTACAATGGCCCGGGAGGCATTATAGAGATAATAATGTAAAGGAGCAGTGCCACTAGCTACAGTATGCCGTCCATGTCCCTGCAGTTAACTCTCCATTTGTTTCCCACTTGCCTACATGTTACAGTAATTAAGGGCGTTTCTTTGTTCAGTATTTAAGGTTTGTTCTCAAATGCGCAACTAGAGCGTTGACGGGAGACAACTGTAAAGATAAGTCCTACACAATGACAAATATTATGTGTGCTTTTGTCAATCCTCGCCAGACATCAGTTTGCGTAACAGATATCTGATTATCAAAGGCAAATGAACGCAAAAAACGAAGCAAAAAGAATGACAGCAGGTGCGCGAAAGAAACGCATCATCGCTTACAACTCCTGCTCACATGTCTTTTAAGAGCCATTGTTATTGGGAATACCGTTATACATCATACCATTATAATAACACCCCCCTCCCCCGCCCCCCCACAAAAAAATAAATGAAAACAGCAAATATGTACATCGTATAAGTAAACAGGAATTATACATGAATTATATACACTTCAATTTTCTCCATATTTTGAGAATAACAACCTGATACATCCATCTACAGTAAGGCTTTACAGGAACTTTACACAGTTATGTTTCTTCTTTACATCTACAGACCAAAGTAAACAAAAGGAGGTTTGACTTTAGCACCTTGTTTTTTTTTTCTGTTCATAAAAGCTAGAGGGATGAGCGGCTTCGGACATCGCCGCTTATTATTACAGCACATTTACACTACATCTCACACTACACCGTACATGCCATTTCTCGAACCGCTTTTTACTAACAAAGTATCGTTCAGCTGGTTCAGCCGCAGCAGAGCTGAGTTACATGTAGCGTGCTGGATGACATTTTAGCTAGAGGGTACCGTATGAGGAATGCCCCATGGCCATCAATAAAACGACATATTTGTGAATTGTAAAACAATAAAACGACAAAATTCTCTCAAGATTGACTGACTAACTTTGTTCCCCAACATTATAAATAGCTGTGTATATTGAAAGCTATATATAATTTTGACTGGCTGTACACTTTAAAAAAATATGCACAAAAATGTAAAATAAACCTTCTTTGTAATATGTAATATTAATACCAGTACTACACTAATCAGAATCAAAACACTATACACAAGTTGAAGACTTACACAGGACAGGAAAACATTATTTTTTTCTTTTAACATTTGTTTTCACCAATAAGAAAATAATGCATTTTGTTTTAATCAAGCAGAAATAAACATGAGAACGCAAACACGCACACACACACGCGCACGCACGCTAACCCTTATGATCACTTCTGTGCAGGTTGAAGAACAGTGGCACCAAATGCTCTGCTGTAAACGTGTTTGGGCAGGGCACGCGTTCGGACGGGGCAGAGCAGAGTCAGTAGGGCGTGAGGCAGGTCATTTGTGGGCGGAGGGAACCACACTGGGCGGAGCTACAGGGAAGCCCCGCAGTTCGCGTAGCGGTAGCACCTTTGGGTGTGTTTGTCAGCACCATGAATCTAAATGAATTACACTCACCGTCCTGCATAATTTCAGCTCGGCTTTACAGCAGAACAACATGACATAAAGTTCATATTTTTCCAACCGAAGACAGTAATGCGTAATATGTTCCACTTGTATACTTTTCATATATGAAGGCTGGAACAGTGCAGGAAGTAATCTCATCCAGTATGTGCTGAAGTTAGCTAAACTAGGTGACCTCATTTCACCATTTCACTTCACAAGAATACAGAAATTTGGAATTACACCCCAGCGAGCACCACATATTCCATGGAACCATTTGAAATATTTTCATGAATTTTTCGCCCAGATTTTTCTATGCGACAAAAAAACTGAAGACTGAAGACATAACTGTTGCTATTGTTGAATCTTGGCACTTTTCTTGCTATACATTCGGCAAACATTAAAAAAAAAAATGAATAAAACATTCGTTAAAAATGAATAATAAAAAAAAAAAACATTGGACTGAAACTTCACTGAGATAAATCACAAACACGCAACAAAATCTGGTAGGCGTATCCAAGGGCAATAATTAAGGTGCAGATTCAATCAAATCTTTCAGCGCTAAAACTTCTTTCCTTTGCCTACCTCAGAACAAAATCACCTGTTTTCTATGGTCTAAGTGTCACGCCCTTTAGTTTAGTTTTTTTTTTTTTTTTTTTAAATGTATAACACCCTGTATGGCACCTTAATTCAATCACCACCTAGATCTCACACTATTCTGCTGGCCGGCAAGACGGCAGGCCGAGTCGATGGACCCACTCCTGTTCGAGCTCAGAGACGAACGAGGTTCGAGACGCCCTCCTAACGCAGTCACCCTGGCAACGTCTCTCACGCGGCGCCGCCCCCGTTTGAGAGACGCTCCGTTCCAATCGTCAGTCGCACCACAACTTCACGTCAGCCAGAATATTATAACCATAGCAACACTGGAATGTATAATATATGGCGGTATAGTCTCATGTCATTGACACATGCTCATGTACAGATGTGTTGTGTTACTGCACTGGCGCATACATACACATGCGCGCGCACGCACACGCGCGAGCACATACAGACACACACGTAATACAGTACTGGCATTGCTGTTTGCTGGAGGGCCAGCCCTGATGGGGGGGGGAAGGGGTCACTGCCCCCACTGGAGAAAAGGCACAGAGGAGGGAGGGGGGTCAGGTGTTCGAGGAGAGGGGGCTGGTTGTTTTTTTTTTTTTTGTAGATACATGCAGTGCTTGAAAACAGAAGAGAGTCGTGCAATTTTCATCAACTTATTTCATTGCGGTTATAAAAAAATACAAAGACTTAAGAAAATGCATTTCTGCCGTTGTAATATTGCAATATTATTATATTATTTCATGTTTAAAGTTTAAAGCTTGGCTTAAACTACCTTCTCCTGAACATTAGTTGGATGAAAACAGATATTTGTTATTCATCAAACTAGGAAGAAAACTGTTAAAACTTTGGTTTAAACAGTGACAACATAAATACTTCTGCTTCAATGATATTGGAATATTAAGATATCCATTGCTGTTTGCAAAGACCACTTACTGCCATATATTAGTTGGGTGAAAACATTTTAATACAGTGGTTAAAGTAAAAGGAAAAATCTGGGGCCAAAATGCATGTGGCAGTAGTTTAGGACATGGTTATGGATGCAGTGGGCTACACTTTATAAAAACTATTTCAACAAAAATATCTTGTGCTTTTTGTATGGGAAGAAATCTGATGTCACTGGAACAAATACACCAGAAAATAATTTAATCATCCCCATGCTTACTTTGGCACTGTAAATTCCACCCTCTGCCAGAGCTGATAAGCATTATGAGTGTTCTGGTGTAACAGGGGTGGGGGACACACATCATGGGTGTTTGAGGGGAGTCCCCAACCCCACTGTAAAGAGCTCTTAGATTAAAGGTTTTATATATATGCAAATCCATTATTATTATTATTATTATTATTATTACAGTTATTATTACTGTTATTATTATTATTATTATTATTATTATTACTGCATGATAATTATTATTTTTTTATTATTGAATCCATTTTTATCAATTGAACCTAAGTGATTATTGAAACAACTGACATCAGGGTCCAGTACTAAATTATATACATCCTGGGCCCTGTGCTGTTTTTCATGTGAAGAAACTAATGGAATTGCAGTGGGAAAGCCCCCTCTCTCCCCTCTTTTAAACATAGCTCACTGATGCAGGAAGTGTGGTTGAGTACAATGCAACATTTGGAATCTGTGAGGCCCCAACCCTACAGCCTAATCTATCAACCCTGAGGTCTCATATCTATAATCCAATCTGGCAACCATTAGGCCCAACTCTACCAGCTCAAATTGGCAGCCATGAGTCCCCACCTCTACACCCCAATCTGGTAACCCTGAGGACTCAAATCTGTGACCCATACTGGCAACCATAAGGTCTAAATCTACCAGCTCAATCTGGAAACCATGAGGTCCCAACACTACGGCCCAATCTGTGCTGCTATTATATTCTATTCAAAGCCCAGTATTTGTGCCTGCATGCAGACCCTAAAGAAGAGAGATTCTCCAGCAAACAACAGCGAGCCAGAATTGTGCGGGATGGAAAAGGAGACCCTGGGGGAGGTGCATGGATGTGCTCTTCCAATGACCTTGCCACCCGCAGAGTGGGACAGGAGGGGAGGACTTGGTCGGGGAGAGAGAAAATTGATGAAGTCCAGACATATCCTATGATCTGAAAGTTGTGTGTACAGGCTCATCTAAAAAAAAAAAGGTTATAAAGTGGCTGAATTTTCCCATGGTACTCAATTCCTGGAAAGGGACCTAATGCCGACAGAGGTGGCAGGGTTGGCCAATCACAGATGACAAAGATGTGACGGGGGGAAGGGCTACTTGCATGCTCCCACATGATCTCCGTTTATCCCCCACCCCTCCCCGCCCCACCCTAGGTAAAATCCCTAAAAAAAAAAAATTAAAAAAAAAAGAATCTGCACCAGAATACACCTGAGTCCCTCGCTGCTGAGGAGGAAGGGCGAGCAGCAACCAAGGATGGAGCCCAACGCGGCCGAACCGAGCCGAGCGTCCGGGAGGCCAGCCTGCGGAAGTACGGCGACGCCCACGCGCAGACGCGGTCACGCCTGACGGACGACGCCGTCTCGGCGAGACCGAGCGGGATCCGCGGGCGGGAAGAACGCCAGAGGGGCGAGGGACGCCCAGACAGGACCTCGTGAGGACCTTGGAAACTCTGCGCGTGGACTCCCCCCCCCCCCCCCCGCGGGCTGGCCTCGGGTTGTTTTCCATCCCCGGCAAGAACCCTTCTCCCCTGGTCTCACCCGCACTGCTCAGGCCTGGGCTTGCCGGCAGCGCCCAGCCGGTAACCTGCAGGAAGAGAGAAGGCTCTTCCTCTCTGTGAAGCACCTGGACGCTCCTCGAAGTCCTGACCCATCGCTCAAACTCTCACGCGCACCCGATAATAATGCTTATCGCTATTAGCTTTATGATCGTCATAGTACCGATGATGATGCAATTTGTACACGCCTATCAAATTTTATCCCTGACAGCGAGATACTTGGAGGCCAAGTGCACCACAGACCAAGACGGTGGATTACAGTACAGGTGTGTTTACAGGTGTGGTTTGGCTTTTTTTTTAGACAGCGGCCAGCAGAGGGCGACAGTGGTGAGCCCCGCACGCTAAGGGAGTTAAGAAACGCGTCCCGCTTTGAAACTGCCAGGCTGACCTGGTTAGACTGTGTACAAAAATTCAGGTATATTCAGGCAAAGATAGCTTCTATTTTCACAAGCTTTAAAATGTAGATTTTTTTTTTCACATTCTTATATCTAAGCCATCGAAAAATAAACATGATAATGAAAGAGTCACAGTACACACTGAAAAACATGTGTGCATGTCAGGATCCCCTTTGGAATCAGTGACATACACTGGCACCTTGTTGAGTTTATTACTGAAATTGAATTCAATTTGAACCGCGATCTGCGAAAGAGGAGGAAGGATTTAGAAGGGGAAGAAGATAAAGGAGGAGAGGAAGAATTGATATGTTGGGAGGAGCAGAGGGATGATGGGAGGGCAGGAGAGTGGTCTGTGCTTTTAAACGTCATCTTTTAAAGTTTTATATCCATAACCGTTGCTTTTGCTCTGGCTGTTTGCTTGCCTGGAGAGCGGTGACAGCTTCGGTTCTTTGGGAAAATACGGCTGATTCTTAGCCGATATAAATTTGATCCGTCTGGATTCATTGCCGACCTCACCGTGTGCAGCAGCAGTACGCCGCACGTTTAAAAATTGTGCTATTTTCTAAACGAAAAAAAACAACATATTTTCTCAAATGTGAAAAATGGAATGCACTTAGTTCTATTTTTCATCTCTGAAAGACCGCCGAGAGTGGAGCAGCACTTTCACAGAAAGCCCAAATGACTGTTTCCTTTTTTTTTTTTTATGAAAATAGCTCTACATTGATTCACCGCCACTCTGAAACGGGGGAAATGACTGTAAATCTAAACTCCCACGCCGCCGGACGTTAAGAGGAGAGGAATCAATCAAACGCAGTTATTGCCATTTTAACTGCGCTTTGCGAAGGTGTAGCACTAATATGACTCTCACGCTAATAAATACAGGACTGTGGGAAGGCTCTGTACTGATCGATGCTCTACGTCTTCAGCTGGTGGCACACCTCGCCTAACACCTATGTCTTTGCCGCGAGCTTTTGAATCACGGTGTTTAGGCTGTGCTTTGGATTTTGGTGAGAGTCCATTGGTTGGCAAATGTTCTGGCATTTACTTCAGAAGCTTGTACGTATGTGTATCGTTGCCTTTTGAATTTGTTCACGCTCATTTCGGGAAACAAAACAATCACGCTAGATACCTTACCGAAAAATCCGTTATCGATAAATTCCAAGGAAGCCACTGACAAAAGATTTCTGCTCTGAAGCTTTTCATAATGCAAAAGAGGGAAGGGGACACTCTACTGCAGTAATGCTAATTGAAAATATTACTCATCGTATTACTTGATAGTGACATCGTTTTCGAAGAGAGAGATCATTTTTTTAAGGCGGTCTGACTCGTAATGCCACTGTAACACTGCAAGCACCAAATGAGCGAGCTTTGGTGGGTCTTAAATACGATCTGCCACCTGCAGTGGTCACAGTGATATCGGCAAATTCAGTAACCTGCACAGATTCAGCAGAGCTTAAGTAATGGGGGAAGGGGGGGGGGGGGTAAAGGCTGTGCAGGGCTGGGGGTTCAGTCTCTGTACAAGAGACAAAACATGGGCGTTCACCCAGAAAATTGTAGAAGAGGGTGTTTGCTCAGAAAAGAACAACAAAAAAGGGAGCGTTCTCTCTCTGAAAAAAGGCAGAACTAGGTGTAGGTGAAAGAGAGAAAATCGTGTTTACTCTCTGCGCAAGAGCCGGAGCAAGGCATTTAACCAACGAAAAAGGAAGAACGGAGTTGAAGAAGAGATGTGGGTGCATTTGCAGTTGAAGAAAAAATGGCTCATTTTTGTCTCGGGATTTTCAGAGCGGATACACTAACTGCTTAAAACGGCCCCCTGGACTGGGCCTGGAAGTGGCTAGCATTGAGCAGTCTGCAGGGTGGGGGGGGGGGGGCGCTATCACCTAGCCTCCATCCTTCCCATCATGCTCTGTCGGCAGCGTTAGTCAACACACGCCCTGCGACAAGAGATGCTCCTCCTTTGGGTACAGACAGTAATGACCATCACATCTGTGAAGCAGAAACACTGAAACACTTAAACGCTGTACATTTACACACTCTGACAGGCACCCAAACCTAAAACAGCTTATCCGTTTATCGTACATCTGTAGGCTTATGCGTGTTAAAGCAACTGAAAATATATCACTTATACTTTCAGCTGTTTTAACCTGTTTTTGTTGCTACATGTCATCTTTTTATATTGGTTTTCATTAACGAACAATTTGAACATATGAAAACGGACTTGGAGACGGTGACACAAACATTTTACGCTTCTGTCAAGGAACAAACAAATCAAACGCAGGTGAATGGGAAACAGGCGTGGTGACACAGAGAAAGACAGAGAGAGAAAGAGACAGAGGGGAATTGAGAGGGAGACAGAGAGAGAGAGCGGTACGGAGGAAGGGAGGGAGGGATGAGGTCTCATAAGGAGGACTCATACTGAAGCAGCTCGTATAGCAGGGGTCCGTCTCGATAGCGGATCCCTGCGGCGCTGGGCGTGATGTACTGCAGAATATTGATGGTTCTCCTCAGACGCCGGTCCACAAAGTGGGCATCCCAGGCCGGGTAGCGCTTCCTGGGTATGTCTATCTTGATGAGGGGCCCCTCCGGGCGGTAGGGTCGGCCCCTGGTGGTGGTGGGCGTGGTGGACCTCACCTGGAACACGGGCAGGCAGGTGTCCCCTGCCAGTTCCTCCTCCTCCGTGTGGTCCCCCGTGGAGCCCCTGCTGGGCGTGGCCTGGGAGCCACGGGGCCCCGGGGTGGAGGCCATGGGCTCGGCCTCGGGGGGCAGCGGGAGCCCCCAGAGCAGCTCGGCGCAGCAGGAGCTGGCCAGCACGCGCACGCGGGGGCCCATGGGGTGCAGCACGCCGTAGTACAGGAACATGAAGAGCACCCCGGAGGCGAAGCTGAGGTACACGCCGCACAGCGCCGACACGGCGTACGGGTCGGTGGTGGCGGGGTCCCGATACGCGTACCACAGGCAGGTCAGCACCGTGTTCTCCAGCAGCACCACCGAGTAGTAGGCCACCATGCGCCAGCGGGTCCGGCCCTCCTTCACGTTGAACCAGCAGAAGATGTAGACGATGCCCACCACCATGTTGAACAGGACCTCCTCCCACTTGGACATGCAGAAGTCGGTGCCCCCGTGCACCACCCAGAAGGCCATGGCGCACCAGTGCACCACCACGAAGATGCCGAAGTAGAGGTGGAAGATGGAGGCAAAAAGGGCGAAGGAGAGCACCCGTGAGGAGATGGTGAAGAGCCGCCAAAATAAGTGGATCACGGCGCCGCGGTAGCTCATGCTCTTCTTGTCGTCCCGAGAGTCCCGCAGGAGTTTGTGGTAGGAAGCCAGGACCCAGGCCAGGGACACGAGGGACCCAACGGAGGACATACCTGCACCAATGAGAGACAGAGATAGAAAAAGAGTTCAAATAGTCAGCCACAGAACAAGGGTTACAGCAAACATGGATGTGCAGGAACAATACTGTCAGAACTGGGCCCTGGCAATACATATCAAATAGGAAAAGATTCCTAAAAGGAAAAAGTCATAACTTAACAGCTAATTCTTAATGAACTTTGCTCAAAGCCAATATTAGGTCATGTCTTTATTAAAAATTCTGCAAGCAAACTATGGATTCCAGGAGGATTTTCAGACAACATCTGGCCTGCCTATTGGGCCTTACATTATAGTGTCAGGGGGACATCCAGCAGATGGAAGCTTCCCTCAAAAAAAAGATTTACTTTCAAAATTTTCATCACCCTCCATACTCTAATTCAACACCTTCTCTTCAACTTCTCCATCATTTAAATATCCCAGTAATGTTCTGTGTACACCGTATACATAGTAAGGAAAAATAGATTTCTTTACCAATGTCTGTGGCTCCTTGGGGCACCAATCGATTTTAGCGTCTGTTCATTGCGAAAAACCATAACTATACAATGGAGATTGGAGAACGTAACTAAAGTTATGATCACTAAGGACTCAGATGAGCTCATAGCTCGGCCCTGGCCCCTCCCCGTGGGGGCGGAGCCGCAGGGCTCCCCTTACACTGCAGCGTCTCGGCCCGGTTCTTCTGAATCATGATGCAGAGCTGTAGCACCAGCTGGGGGGCGCTCTCCAGGAAGGTCTCCAGGAGCCGCAGCATGTTGACATCAGCGTACTCGTACATCATGGCCCAGTAGAACCGCCGCTGGTGCGCCTTCTGCCGCCGACTCTGAATGCCCAGGTACATGGTGCGGATGTATCTGCGGAAACAAGCCCGGGGGTTAAAGGGGTACGCGGCCGAGAGCTCCACCCACCCGCAGAGACAGGGGAGGCAGTGAAACGGGCACGCGCTGAGGACGCGCCTGCAGAGACGGGTGAGACTTAGACAGGCACAAGGTGAGGATTTACAAATGTTGGGTTAAAGGTGAGGCTGAAGATATTGCTGCACCATGCAGCTCAGGTTTGAGCCAATGGAAGAATTCACACACCCTGCTATGCTCTATTTAAGCACAGAAACAGCCAGCCAAATTGCATACTGCATATGCTTTCACTTAAATATATAAACACAGACTACTACATTTGGCAAAAGAGAAGAAGAAACTTGAATGCTGTAGCAGTGCCACAAGAGGGCGCCAGTCCTCGTATAGACAGCTTAGCGTCATTCACAGCAGTAGAACCAGAACAGGATTTTTGCAGGCAGTGTAAAGGACTGGAATCATACACTCACTGTGACAGCTTGCTTGGTCTGGCACCACGTGTTCTGTGAAGCTGACGCATGCATGACGCCATTATTTTTTTATTTGTGCGCGCTTTCTTCCAATACGAAGCGTGACCTTTAAAATGCGTGGTCCACTTAATCATGTTTCTAAGGATGTTCTTGAGAGAGTCAGCAATGAAACACAGCACATGTTACATAATATGCATTTGCAAACTACAAATGAAGAATGGCTTGAAAGATCTTGTAAGTGAACATGAACATTTAAAGCGTTAAACCTTCATACACCGTTGAGAATTACATTACATTACAGGCATTGAGGAGACGCTCTTATCCAGAGCGACTTACACAACTTGTTACATAGCATTTACATGCCATTAATACAGCTGGATATATACTGAAACAATGCAGTTTAAGTACCTTGCTCAAGGGTACAACAGCATTGTCCTACCTGGGAATCAAAACTGTGACCTTTAAGCTCCTTACCCATTACACAACACTCCCGCCCGCCCAAATGTTTACTCTAACTCCTGAACGGGAGTAGGGGAGAAAGCAAGGACCCTTGACTTAATGATCTTGAAAGTTCTCCCATATCTCCAGATCAAAGGTTACCAGGAAAGTGCGACCGAAAAGTTGGTGACAAACTGACTCTCATCCTCATCCAAAGATGCCCCTTCCTGGGGGTTCTGGTGAAGTGGGCACAACTTAGCCAGTCTCCGTTTAGCCACCGCAGTGTGCCGAACTGCGGCCTGTCTGTCTGGCAGCGCCTCCGCCCCCCCAGCCCGTAATCTCCGCGATTACGCAAACAGGACACGCTTCCCTGGCGGCGGGTAAACCGCTCAATTAGCTAACCGCGCGCGGCAGTCGGAGCGGGAGCTCTGGGAGGGCTCTCTTTGGTGAGGAGACGGGAACCGACACGTCAGAGGAGTTCAGGGAATCCCGCCTCCCTGCCGAGAGCAAACGCGCCGATGCAGACGCGGAATCAGGGATCCGACCCTGCCCTCCGTTTACTCTGAACGTCACCGCGCATCCGCAAGATTCTTTCTGCATTATAACGCCCCCTTTTAAAGAACAAACCGATAATGTTGAACTTTTCCGGGAACAAAGTACAGGAGTACAAACCGTCCCCAAGAAACTCTTGCATGTGCTCAAGATTAAAGAGCAGTGAACAAATATTATGAAATTGTAATTATGAACTTCTAACTAGGAGTGTGACCCGGGAGCTAAAAAAAAAGCGTGATTGGATAAGGGATGAATGTGTTGGAGGGCGGGGACTGTCATGTTATGGGCCGTGAGGCAGCGTGGTTAGACCCGCAGGTCTGAAAGCGTTTAAGGCGGGGAGCGGGACGATGCGCGAAACGACGGCATCCCCAGAGCTCAGTCGGACACTTCAGGGCCTCGCGTTAATCCCAGCCTGTTCTCACATCGTGTAAAAACGCTCCTCCATTAATAATTTGTTGCGAAAATCACGACAAACCACTCGCGCCCGCGCGTCCTCGAGGCCGCCTTTAGCAAGGGCACCGGCCTTTTACCGAAGGGAACTCATTTCCGTAAAGGAATTAAAATTTGATGGCGGATAAGTATCGGGTGCCGCACTTAAACGCTCGACCGAGCGTGACCAGGCTCGCGCCGTAAACCTAGAACCCAAGCAAACCGCTCCGGCGTTTCATTACGCCGTGCGGGAGAACACCGAACCCCATCCAGGGAAAGAGATAACCGTCAATTATATATGAAACACAACGCCATGCCTTTCGAGAGACCTAAAAACAGGATCGTGTCTGGGAAAGAAAAAGAAAAAAGCAAAAGAAGAACGGGAAGATAATCTTGCGGCTTTGTAAATGCAAACGATCGACAGTATTTTCCATTTCTCCCCCCCCCCCCCTTCTGGCTCAAGCTGCTAAAATGTTGCCTGTCCTATTCGGATACCATTCAATGTGATGCACCGCTCCAATACTGGCTGTGGCCAGGAGTCCTGCAGGAAAGGGCATAGTTTGCCACAGTGCTACTCAAGAAGGAGAGTTTCTACTGGCAGGATATTCCCTGCTTCAATAAACAAAGCAGTTCTATTGGTCAGCTGCCTGCAATCAACCTGGGCCGGCTGAGCCAATAGCGCTGGTTTCCACTCCACATACACAAACACAGTCTCGGCTACATTTTCTTGCACAGTCCAATTGGTTTCAGCAGATCTCCACCATAATATTTGATTGGCCGAAGGAGTTTATCATGGCTTCCCTGACATATACTGCCCCTTGTCTGTCCGTATCTTCCCGCTTAAGACAACTAGCTTCAATGGATTACAAAGGGCTACTTGCAATAAGGACTCCCACAATTTGTAAAATGGCAAAACCACATTCTGGTGACTCACTTGTTGACAGAAGTGGCTGACATTGAATATGAATTTTGTCCACAGTGTTATCAAGGCAAAGTGGAAAGGTTACTTGGCTATATACCCTCGAAATATTTCAGCTGGATCTGTCTATATTTACCAAAATGACTGTTTAAACCAATCAATATGCCATTTTCATATAAAAAAGACGACTTACCACATATGCTTGATGTCAGTGAGGTTTTGAATGTCATTCAACGATTTTTATGGCATAACTATTGCAAGTAGCCCATAATCCTGAAGCCAGACACTACAGATATTTTAAATGATTTACAGTCCACTATCTACTAGTCCTTGAATCCATCTCACAGGTTTACAGTGGTCTGTGCATCCCTGCTTTGAAGCTGTA
Source organism: Anguilla rostrata (assembly GCF_018555375.3). NCBI lineage: Eukaryota > Metazoa > Chordata > Actinopteri > Anguilliformes > Anguillidae > Anguilla > Anguilla rostrata. The sequence continues at coordinate 23,418,264 of NC_057933.1, read as the reverse complement.
GCAATGCCTATGTTTCAAAACAATCATTTTGAATCAAGACATTCTTGCTTGCATGACTGAAACCAGGCACACTAAACCCCTGGTTTTGGATGGGGGTGAATGTTTCTTAGATGTTTCCATGTCTCCAAGCTCAAAGAAAGAAACCTGTACCCAAAAATTGCCCCAGACTACTCTCTTACCCTGAGCTATACATTAATGTAAAGTAACATGTGCTGCAATGCTGTTGTGCTTTTATTACTCAGAATTCAGCAGTTCTGACTCAAGTGACTTTAAGGGCAGGGACGGAGAGCTAGCCCAAACATTTATGTCATATTTTAGCTACATTTCTTTACATTTCATTTTCAATGACCCAATGAATAACAGCTGTCCCTATAAGGCATGGAAATAGACTCCTGACACAGACAACTTCATGGGGACTAGCCCAGGATACGGAATGCTGGAGCGCTCCTTAGTGTTCCTTATTTCGGGCTAGTCCCTGAGAAGTAAGGAGTAAGGAGTTCTTATCTATAGTTTGACTATCCTGGCTGTTCAGCACCTTTTCCTCTTTTATATAGTTGGCTTAAAGCACATTGGGCATCTTCCTTTTGATGCTTCATGATGGATCCTCTAAGAGAGGATCACCACCGCTGTACACAGTTGATTATCCAGTTAAGACAGGGTACAGTAATTAGTGGGAAAACCTGCCTTCAATGGCCGCTCCGGGAATGGAGTTTTCAACCTCTCTTATTGCCTACATTACTCACCGAAGCATCATCAGAGAACGTTCTGGCTTGGAATTGTAGCATCCAGTTTGAGTCCCGCCTGATTTGACAAAGCAATAACTGGCAAATGGTCTCTGAGCAGAACATGCCCAAAGTTAGGCAGAGTTCTGCTACGTTGGAGTTAGAAGCTAATACACAAGTCAGACAAGGGCAGCTAGCTGCATAATAAAAGCAAAGCTCAGACAGGCCCTCGCCAAACCCAAACTGACGGTGGGCACTGCTGTGATGTGCCAGGCGCAGTTGCAAACGAGCTTCAAGTTTGGAAAAAAAAATCAGGGAAAAGAGCTTTACTATATGCGATTTTGAAGTCTCGTAATGTCTTGCAGTACCGCGCGCAAAAGGTTACGCTGTAGCCTGAAATACAAAGCCGTTCGTTTTATGTTATAGGAAGCTATGGAAGTAACCAGAAACTTCAAGTTCTTCTAGAAGTTCTGCAATGTACGGTGTCGGTGAGTCAAGAGATATACTGCCCTGTCACTGTTCTGCATGACATCACTAGAAGGGAGTGGGCGTGAACCCAAGCTGTGCACCTGTCAGTGCGTCACCACAGCCCACATTTCATGACTGAGAGCAGGGCTCAATAAAAACGTGTTTGCAATCTTTATAACGGGCAACAGGGACACTCACACTGCAACCTAAAGTCTGTCCAAGCAAAGCAAAGGCAAACTTCCTGAGGCTCAGCCAGTAAAGGCTCTCACCATGAGTGAAGACCGGGCCCTAGCACCACTTCAATTCAGGCCTGTTGCCTGCCTACATGACTAACAGAGAGAAATAAAATGTGATTGGGCATTCTATGTTGGAGAAAAAAAGAAAATTAAAAATCATGGATAGCTGCATAGATCAAATAAAACTATATACTGTGGTATGGATAAGCCCGGGCACTCTTGGTCAAATTGCACGTTTTGTTGAATCTCTAAGTGAAAAGAAGTTAACATCTCAGTCAGCTGCTTAGAGGAGTCCATGGTTTTTTGAACATAAGCACAACACACTGATAGAGATTAGAAGGGTCAGAGTATTTATTAAGCTCTGGAATCGTCTTCAACTGGCTTCATTTAAGGCCTAATGAGTCAATCAAAGTTTTGAGACTTAAAAAAAAAAAAAAGATTAATGGATCAACTGGAAGAGTGCCCAAACTTTTGCACATGCCACATTAACAGTTCTTTATCTGTTAAATTCAGCAAATAAAAAATTAATTGTGCGTAAAGATTCGCAGAAATATGTCATATTTAATTTCCCTGGAGAGGCCGAGTTAACATCTTTTCACTTAGAAAATCAACAAAACATGTCATTTGACAGTGGGTGCTCGAACCTCAGCGTACCACCGCATATAGGCTATTACTGTATAAAAGTTTATGACAAATTATGTCAGTATCGCGCTGACTTTACTGGATGAAACAAAGTGACACGAATCAGTTTGGAAAACGTGATTCATTCTTTCGTCCGGGGTGCGGAGTGGCGCTCAGATTCGAGCTCGCGATCGTGTGGAGCGGCGGCGTGCTCGCAGCGGGTCCGTAGGTGTAAGAAACCGAAAACACGACGCTCTCACGACAGACTCCCAAGCCCTATGTGTCACTATCAGAGAGGCACGGCTCCGTGAGCTCGCCGCCGTTGCCGCGGGAACGCCTTCGCGCCACATACGGGGAGAGAGAGAGGGAGGGAGGGAGGGTGGGAGGGAGGGAGGGAGGGGGAGCGACGCCGCACCTCCTCCGAGCGCAGCGTGGCACTTTCGGGGCGCTCGGCGTTGTAAAGAGCTCCAGGCTGCGCGCGGGCAAGGGCTACCTCAGACCCAGCCTTCCGGATTTCACCTGGTTTCATTCATTTCTGTCGTTCTCCCCGACTTTCTGTTCCACACAGAGAGAAGCAGAGAGAGAGAGAGAGAGAGAGAAAGAGAGAGAGAGAGACACAGAGCGAGAGAGAGAGCGGTACGGAGGAAGGGAGGGAGGGATGAGGTCTCATAAGGAGGACTCATACTGAAGCAGCTCGTATAGCAGGGGTCCGTCTCGATAGCGGACCCCTGCGGCGCTGGGCGTGATGTACTGCAGAATATTGATGGTTCTCCTCAGACGCCGGTCCACAAAGTGGGCATCCCAGGCCGGGTAGCGCTTCCTGGGTAGCCACAACCTGAGTGTCTGTGACAAGCACCTAAACAAAATAAATATCATTTATGGTGCATGGCCATTATCATCTACATTATGTCAGTGTACATGTGCAATTAAAAAAAGATTATGCTTTTATTAAAATTTCATATTTTCTTCTCAATCACACTAAGACATTCTGTTTCATTTTCCTCTCATGTTTCTGTTTCAAACGACTTCTCGTTTCCTTTCATCTTCCACCCATTCCGCCTCTCTTCCTCTCTGCTCCTGTCACACTCGCACAGTCCCTTTCTCCTGCCTCCATCCATCATGATAAGTGGTTGATTTCAGCACCCGTGCGGTGTGGACAGCTCCACTGCACCCAGAACACCAGCGATCAGCAAAACATCTGGGCTGGGCTGGGCTGGGCTGGGCTCAAAGGACGCACCTACTCAGAGCACACCACAAACACAAACACAAACGCACGCACATACGCACACGCACATTTACAATCTTAAATCGCATACATCACACGCACACGCATGTGTGCTGGTGCACATACACACACGAGCGCACACACGCGCGCATGTACACACACACACACACACATTTACATTTTTAAATCACATAAATCTCACACACGCACATGCGCTGGTGCACGTGCACGTACACACACACACACATTTACACTCTTCAATCGCATATAGCCGACACACCACACGCGCACAGCCTATACCCGGTTTAATTACAAACATGGCCGCCCATCACCGACATAACAAAGAAGCGTCGGTGGTGCTCTCATTATTCTGTCTCTCTGGCTCTTCCTCCAGAGGACTCCCTTCATGAAGACGGCCGCTGACACGAGCCGCGCGCTCCTCCTGAACGCACGAAGGCCGTCGACGTTAACGCGCTCAGGGGCCGGATCCTGCCTTCCTCACGCGGCTCATGGAGATGACATCGCACAGCGTTGAGCTCGGTCCGAGCCGTCCGGGGCAGGCACCGTGCTAAAAACGCACGATCAGCCAACGGCTGTCAATGCATCATAAAAACCAAAACGTTATTTCACTTAAATCGTGAATAATTCTACGGCTGGTAGCCCGACCGCCCCGCCACCACCACCAACGCCAAAAAGCACCGCTACCGACAACGCCAAACACAGAAAGCAATGCCCACAGTGCCGCCGTTAGAGATGCCGAAACCGCTGCAGACGCCACCGGCAACTCCAGCAACAGGCCCAATTATAAAAATCCATCTATACTGTTATAATCAGTTATTTCTGGTGAGTACTTGGGTTGCCGACGGCTGCGCTCTTGTATCCGTCTGAGAGGGAAATCTGAGCGAGAATCTACAGATGTTTTCTCAGCAAACAGCAGCTGCTCTTTATTCACCCAAAAATAGTTATTTTCTTCTCCCTGCGGGAGGAAACTGAAAGGAGCAATCGAGTTTATATTCGAAGCTACATAATGCATAGATTTAGCTCCAAACATAATTACTGAATCTGTTTTTTAGTTTTTTTTTTTATTTTTTTTTTAAAAAAGCTTAACACATCATGGTGCCAATCCTCGCTTGTGAACACTTCATGATTTAAAATGCTTGCTTTCAGTCAAAGGTCGTGTTTTCGGATTGAGGAATAAAAAACATAAAGTGAAGTGTAATTAAACGAGGCTGCCGCTCACTGTAATTAACTGCAAATTAGGAAGACCCGCCGCCGCCTGCTTTCTCCACTGCGCTCGCGGTGCTCCAGCTAAATTACGCTTAACGTTCAGACGCACAATGCGCGGTTACCGTGTTGTGCCTTTAAATTCCCTCCGTTTCCCCTCCGGAGAGAAAAGCCATTTTCCCCCCCATTCAAAGCCCCGCTGCGCTAAGACTCCGGGAGTGTTTCTTTTCCCGTTTGAAATCTTACGGTAAACGTTCGCGAAAGCAAAGGGAGACGCGGCAGACGGCACAAAAAGGAGGGGGGGCGGCGTTCGCGGCGGAGATGAAAAAAAAAGCCACAGACGCGAGCGGCGGAATTAGCTGCAGGCGGGAGCGCGGCTTTGTTCTGCCTTCCTTCCCGCCGTCGGGAAAGAACGGCGGGCGGGCGGCGACCGAGCGGCGGCGCCGATGAAAGGAGGCGCGGGGGGGATCTCCAATTTCCCTCCAAAAAGAAGCTGGGAGGGGGGGGGGGATTAGCGCGCTGAACGCTCCCTCCCTGCGTGGCGCCTCAGAGGAACAAAAACACCCCTTTCGTTTGGGGAAACACGCGGGGACTTTCACGCGCCGGTTAAGAAGCCCCGGAGCTTCGGTCCCACATTATCCACTGATTTGTGCGTTTTGAGAAAACACCGGACTTTAGCCGTGCTTAAGCGTTCGTTTTGAAAAGCGAGGTTTTATCGTTATCGGAGTTCAGCTGTGCGAGTGTGTTTAAGAAGCGAGAATTTATTGCTGTAGTGTAACTGTGCTTGCAGCAGTTAACCTGTTAATTATGGGCTTCCCAAATGGCAGGGCAAGTACAGGAGCTCAACAGTAAGGCAGGCAAAGCTCCACGGGTCAGGTCTGGGGAACGGTACAAGGCAGCCACACCAGTCACACAATTGGCTTTATCTCACCATGGGTAAGACAGCCAGGATTTCTCACATTAGCACAGAAATACTCTCTCACAATGGGTTCCTCGTGGTTCCCTACAGGGAAATATCTCTGGGCCCTGCTACAGTAACTCAGCAACTTGATGCAATTTACTATGAACGCGCGTAGGAGTTTCACAAGGAAACCCTCCAGCTTCCTGGTCGGCCATTTTGGATCCATATATAAGTGTCGTGTAGCAACACGGGCAATCCAAGATGTTCATATGCTGTATAATACAGTACATTTATGAATGCAGAACTGCAGTTACGCCTTCAAGTACAGCCTAGCGCAGAAGCACAACCGTCTGTGAATGGAGATGAGCTCATGCCGTAATTAGCAGAGGGACGTCTCATTGGGATTCATTGTCAAGTACAAGCTGTACAAGTACAGTGAAAACCTTCCTGTGCCTGTGTTGCTGCCTGTAAATCCAGGTGTGAAGAGACTTGTATATGTAACAGACACCATCACAGAAGGCGCTTCCGTTAATTTTAAATGAGTTTAATTTCAGTTCACCCCAAAATGAGAAAACATCACAGAGCGATAGATAGCATTTTCCCCAATATACCAGTTGGATTTAAAAGCACACCATGGATTTAAGGACAAACAAGCAAAAAAAATCCCCCTTAATGCCCTTGTAAGCTACAACACAGACTAGAATCAACAAGAGGAACTAAATGATATTTGGGAGAGAGAAACAGACATATGCAGGTCTAATTCGGAGAGGAAGTTTCAGACAAGGCACTGAGAATGAGAGAGCAGGGGGAGGGGCAAGCACTTACGAACACCTGGCCCGGCGTCCAGTCGCTCACAGAGACACTGCGGCCCCCCCACTGTCCCCCCCGGCACTGAGGGGAGGGTCCCGCCGGCCTGACCCAGCCTGCCATGCTGGGACACTGAAGCAAACAAACACAAAATAATGGATTCATGAAATGGCAATGGAGCAAGGGAGCAAGAAACACTCACATACACACACACATACACACAACACACACACATACACAACACACACACATTCACAAACTGAAACACATACAGACGCACACACACAACACACACACTCACACATTCACAAACTGAAACACATACAGACGCACACACACAACACACACGCTCACACACACGTACCCAGACACACACACACACACACACGCGCACACACTCACATTCTCTCACACACACTCTCACACACATACACACACACTCAAACACTCTCTCACTCACACACATACTCAGTCTCACACACAATCTCACACACATATACACATACAGGAACAGGGAGGGAGTGAGGAACACACAAAAAGGCAAACAAATCAGACTAAAGGGGGCATTCAATAAAGCCACAATGCGTTTTGTACTGAACTGGGAGAAAAGCAGGCATTTCATACACTGTGGAACTCAGTGAGCGTGTGAGCAGTGTTACGTTCCACGTCATGTGTGTTGTTTTTTTCCCCCTCTGTAATGCTGCAGGAGAGCCTTTCATCATCCCATTCGCTGTCCCCGCTGTCAATCATCATTAACCTGGTCCCGCCTCCACCAATCACATCCCTCCTCTGGAAGATAAAAGCTGCGTGGCTGCCGCTGCTCGTGGTCTCGCTGTCATTGATCTGTTCGTTTTCGCTGTGTGGTTGTGTATGTGCGGTAGAGATTTAGAGACCTGTGTGTGTGCGTGTAAACGTTTCCCCTGCTTGTGTGTGTGTGGTTCAGGCCCTGGGGCAGGTAAGACAGAGGCCTCTATACACCGGTGTTACACGCAGGAGGAAACTTGTATAGACACATTAGAAAAGGGGTGGTTGCCAACTGTGTATTTTTGTTTGTAAGAGTAGTTAGACAGTCTTTTGTTATGCTTAGTTAGTCAGATTATCTTTTGTTCTAGCGCTGTTTGGTTCTGCTTATTTCATTTCTTTGGCTACATCCATGTCCCTCGGCCTTGTGACCTAGTTGTGTCTTGTTTTGTGTAAACTTGACCAAATGTAAATATCACTTCACTTGCACTCTTATAATAATAACACCTTTAATATCACCTGCAACTTTGTCTGCCCTGATTATTTACACTAAATGTGCTCAACACCTTTTCACCCGGACACTTTATTTCACTATAGGCTATATGTTACGTACTCCCTTCTACCCCTCGACACCTTGAGAGATGTAACAAGCAGCAAGACCTGCATTAACACACACACACCCACACACACGCAGTCACAAAAATAAACTCGCACAAACATATTTACATAAACATAAGCACACACCTACGCTGTTCCCATACACACTCCTACATGTGAGTACATCTATAACTTTTTTTTCTGCAATATTTAGAAAACTTTAAAATTGGCTATACTCTATTCTCAAAAGTGGAAAACAAAGTTTATGGTTTGACTAAATGTCCATCATTGAACTCCCAATAAAAAAACTGGAATTCAAGTAGGATAAAAATATAAGAAAGTCACCTGTTTCCCTGTGAGTCATGTGATGCTCTATGACTCTATGAATCACATGAATAAGGTATGAGACTAAGTGAACCACATGCTAGTCCCTGTTTTGCTGCTGTGCAAATGAAGGTCCACTAAAAGAAAACAACTCAATGTTTCCATTGTTTCTGAGCAGCTAGTTTGACTGTGTCTCAGGGCAGTGAGTTTGACTGTTTCTCAGAGCAGTGAATTTGAGTGCTTCTGGGGGTAGTGAGTTTGAGCATTTCTCAAAGCAGTGAGTATGACAGTTTCTCAGAGCAGTGAGCTTCAGCGTTTCTCAGGACAGTGAGTTTCAGTTTGCATGCAGCCACAGACAGCGCCGGAATCCATGCAGCTCCTCCACAGGAGGTAAGAAAGTGAGATGCTGGGCATCAAGCAGCCAAACCCTGCCCCTCACATTTCTCCCACCCCCTAAATAGTTTGATTACATATTTTCTCAGGAGAATACCTTATCCATCTCATGTTTTTTAAACACCTTATCCCAACCCGAAGCCTTCTGGCTATGAGTCCAGGTCCTCTGGGCCAAATCAAATAATGATGCAAGGATTAGGTTCGCAGCCAATCACAGCCGAATATAAGCAAAAACATCGATCGAAAGGATCAGCGTGAACTCACGAGTGAAAGGGCTGGCGTGGGTGCTGCGGGAAGATCCAGGAAGGACTCTGCTTCTCAGCCACAGCCAGAAAGGGGTGAAGAGGGCGAGCTTAAGACGCTCAGTATTCCTTAAGTGCCTCCTGGCAAGCACAGCTACCCAGTCGTTTTTTCCCGAAAGATGCACCACTCCTCCAGTTATGGTTTTTATTTTAAATGGTTACTGTCGATCCACGCAGGTAGTGTACCAACGATGGCTGAGATGAAAAAAACGGAGGGCGATTTTATAAATAATTAAAGAATCGGCCAGCCAAAGTCACCATGTGAGCGGATCCGAGGGACTTAAACGCTGCTGACAGGGAGAGATTTTCTGCACTGTAGACTCCACATGCCGACCTGCCAGCAATGGTTCCTCCTGCCGGGCACTTAATCGCCCTGGCACCTATGCTGGCAAAGCTGGGCAGAGCCCTCTGGCTCCCTCTGCTGGTCAGCTACACACTCAAATAAGCCTTCGCCCTTAGACCAGGACTTCCAATGCTACCACACTGCATTTGAGCGCTACCTCACAACCACACCACAACCTTTATCACTACTCCACTTTTTCACCAGGAACTTTGCCACTACTGCACTGTTACACTAGTACACCAGAGGGAAATCAAGACCCTCTGGTCTAATGTTAACGGTGTCTGACTGGGATTTTTTATTTTATGTAACCAGGAAAAACCCAATTGAGATCGAAATCTCTTTCACAAGGGGGACCTGACATAAAACTCAAGTTGCACAAGACAGTAAACAAACAAGTTACAACATCAAATGGGGAATGAGACAGCAGTGTAACAGTAATTAAAAGCAGAGCAGAGGTTAAAAGCAGGAGCATATTTCAGTCACAGGAGTTGTGAATTACATGTTTAAAGTCAACAATTGAAAGTAATCTGTCAAGTTTAAGATTTCTTTGCAGATTGGTCCAACTGTAAGGTGTAAAATATCTGAAACCCAACTTTACAATTTCAGAAGAGGGACTTCAAAGAGTTCTTCATCACTACAGCGGAGATGATTACTACAGTATGTGTATTTCTAATTAGCAGACAGCTGAGGTTTGAAGGAAGTAGACCAATTATTGTATAAATGAAGGTACACCAGAGGATCAATCTCCGCAGCTGTAAAGAAGTTAATCCGCACGTGGCGCTTCAGATCTCCTGTAAGTGCAGAGGTGTGAGCACTGAAACACTGTTATTCTCAGAGTGTAATGCCTGCCTGCACTAACCAAAGAAAGCTCATAAGTCCAGCTGAATTTGATATGATCATATGTAGAAACTAGGCTACATCATAAGAGCATGTGAACGGGAGACCAGCCTATGAACAGCCCTTTGTAAAAACCACTGGAAATCTAATTCAGAAATACTCGGCCCTTACACTGCACTGCACATATCTGAACACATTTACGCTGTGCATGTCTATGTATGTCAGATTCTGTGGAACCATCAAACAACAATGGTGTCTGGGTCAGCCAGGTTGCATGTCCAGCCTAAGGATACATATTTTGGTCCTGTATCAAATTCCGACAACTGTGGCTGGTGGTCCTATGGGGAAATGCATATTTAGCAACAGCGTTACTCAGGGTGGAGGGTTGGGGGGGGGGGGGTAAGGTGATTCCTTGTTGACAATTGCATATCACTCATTCATTCACGTGCATTCATTTATCAGTCGGCTAGCTAACAAGTAATATTAGCAAGTTAACCTGAATACAGGCCTATACGCTTTGCTCAATATGATCAGTGGGTTGATAACTAAAGTGCTGGTAGAGAGGCTATTATTAAAGTGATGTGGGACGAGAGCCCATGTTTTTTTATTTCGTGCCGAACAGCTCCGTTCAGTAGTGTCAAAATTCAGGCTATAACACAAGTTTATTCCCAAAATGTATTCATCCACAGCTATCCTGACAGACTTAGAAGAGTAGGCTGATTGCACCACCGCAATCATCTACATTGATAAATTACCACCAATTTAGCATAGATAAGGATCGACAATGATGTTTAGACACAACACTCGTGTCAAATTTAGAACCAGAAACATGCAGCAGTACTTTGAAATGTCGTACTAGAGGTGTAACTTCTTGTCTAAAGCGATGGGAATTGTAAAAATTAAAACAGTTAAATAACATTGAACTTTCACAAATCAGTTAAATATTGAAAGTTACAGCGAGGGTAGATGAAAACATGGAGTTAGAAAATTATTTTTTGTCTGTTTGGTATAATGGCAGAGAGCATTTTCTGATCAGTATTTAAAAGTGATATGGGTCTATATGATAAACAGGCTGAGGCATCCTTACCCTCTTTATGGATGACCGTAATAGAAGGAGAGGGTGATTCAATGTTCCTCGCAAGTTCCCTTTTATAAAAACCAACTGAAGACTCAAGAGAACTGGTGCCAGCTGGTCCTTCAATTCCATATAAAATGCATTCATGGTATATCTGAAATCCAAGGGAATTTCCTGATTTAAGCATTTTAATTGGCTGTACAGTTTCTTCTTCAGTTATCCATTTTATAAGGAAAACATCATTGCTCTTGAGATATTTCATTTAATTGAAGATTTCTGAGATATGTTTTTGACTTTGACATATCTATATTCCCTGACGCTGGTTTATGCAGATGTTCACACTACTTCGCAAATTTTTTCTGCTGTGTCATTTTTATTCATTATTTTGGATGCATTTCATTTTAATTTAGCGATAAATCAGTTAGGTTATTCTGTTTTTGAAGTCTATATGCCAGGATCTTCAATCATCTAGAGACTGCCATAATTTTTTAAAAAGAAAATACCAGCAATTTTCAGTTTCTTGAATTAGTCATTCATCTAAAGTAACACATGGTTCCAAGTACTCTGTCCTCGTATTTATGGCTTTCTGGACATTGTTAATAGTTTATTGGCATCTTTTCTTAATTTTTCTTTTTTCCTTTATTCTTTGCAGATGCATGTCATATTTATTTCCCCTCTAAATACTGCCTTGGCTCCTTCGCAACATGGGATTGGGTCAATTTTGTTTGTGTCATTACATCTTAAACATTCATTGGTGTTTCCCGTTATGCTTAAATTCTCCATCTTGAAGTAGAGAGATTCCCACTCAGATCAACTGTTAGAGTAAATCTGGCAAGGTCTGAGAGTGTCATTTTTAAACATGAAGAAAAGTTAAAATCTATTACAGATGGAATGTCTACCTGAAGTAAATAGTATGTATAAACTTTAGTTGTTGGATGTAAAGTTGTCCATATATCAACTAGTCCTCTTTAAAAACACACCAATCTTAAGATGTTGCCGCTTTCTTAGACATGAATTGTTGATCTGTAAGTATCTAATCTCAAATGAAAATTCAAGGTTCTTAACTCGGTGATTAAATTTGATTCAGTTAACAGCCTCTTTTCTCAGAGATTGACAATGTTTGGTGAAAACGTGTTCTAATGAAGAGATGCATCTTTCTTCAGGAGTTGGTTACAATGGACAAAATGCATTTTGGGCTAGATTTGGAGATCTTTCTTCAGCTGTATCCCCGAATTCACCCAGTGACATTACCATTGCAGCAAATAATTGATAATCGCCCAGCTCAGATCTACACCTCTCTTCAAAACTTGGAATAGAGTCTAGTGGAAGTGTTGGCATGCCAAGTCAGCACATTTGCTTGGAATCAAAAACTCACCCTCAAGAAATGTGTGAACTGACAACAGAAATTTTATTTTTTAGTTAATCGGACTGTAGTACATAGCCAGCTTCTCTGCAACCACACTGAAGGCTTCCACGCCTTTTAATAACAGACATGCACAGGATCATACCATCCACTAGAGAACAGCATAATCAATCACTGATTGATCACTAATCAATTACTCAGTCACTCATGGAGAGTCCCTGGCATGAACTACTATCCACTGCTGACAGTACTAGAACTGTGTTTAGCCAAGTTCCTTCATGAATATTCATGAGAATACAGCCAGACCAATTACGGACGCCACCAAATGGGGACAAATTACAATCTAATATAGCGATCAAACCAAATCACTGTCCATCACTGCTGATTGGAAGGATTTTAGACATGCATAGCTCAATTACAGCTCACGGTTGTTTGTGTGCATTAGCAGAAAAAGGTATGCAGCATTCCTGCAGAACAAACAAACGGCAAATGCTGAATATTACCCAATACACAAACAACTAATCAGGGCTGACTGTTGATGCTGGCCATTCAGAGCCATTGTAATAATTGGGTTGTTAATTATGCATGTGCTTCCGTGAGACTGGGAGAAAACTAGGGAACTGGGGCATGCAGGCTGGGTATAAATCAACAATTATACACCCATGTACCAAGTCCATCATTCAAAAGCATGTATTATCAGCTTAATAGTGTGTGATGACAATAACAGGACATTTACCTCACCCTAATGTCCAGAGATCATTCGGAAATATAAGACCTGTCATCACCACTCCAAGCATCTTTGCTTCTACTCCGTGACATGGTAGACCCGCATTAACAAGTCCTTCAACTTTCAACGTAATTTCCCCAGATGCTCCCTGACAATAATCTGGTGACAACCTGATATATCTGCATTCCACTTCTTAATGTCTTTTTAAAACATAAAAGCCTCCATCAAATCCAAATTGAACATGAAGAGATTAAGCACCTTAAGTCCTTCTGTGCACATTTTCAGTTTCATGCCTGGAATAATGCCGCTGCCCTTCTCTGTACCTTCTAAAGCGTTTCTTTATCTTCCAGTGTCCAGAACTGCATGCAGTTCCCTAAATTGTGGTTATATGAAGAAACTGTATAACAGTAGGCCTATATCCAGGCCTGTGCTTTCCCTGTAACAGTATGGTCCACTTTCTTAAACATTGACATTGTAATGACTTCTCTAGGTTCTACTTTTAAAAACATTATAAATATAAGTAATAATCACAAAACGACAATTTAATGCACTCGTATAATCACCCAAATTGTCTGGACTCCCCCACCGCTGTGGTCCGGCCTCTCTTTCGTCGTAAAAATAAACAATATTTGACCTATTTATCTCTGTACCACCAAAATACATATTCCTTGAAGTATTTATAAACAAAACACATATTCTTTATGCATCACTAATGCGCATTCCAGTGAGGCAGGGGGTGATCCCATGCCTTTCTCGAGAGTGGGAAAAAGGGCATCTCCTGCTGTGGGCAGCCCACGCACCAAAGCTTTTACCGAGAGGTTCAGGAGATGAGAACAATCTACTGACTACTCGTCTCTCTTTCTTTTTGTTCCTTTTTCTTCTCTCTTCATCCAGATGCTTGGGGGCGGGGTTCTATCTAGGGACTCAAGAGCTGCTCTTGAATACTGAGCAAGTTGGAGGAGTGGCTGGAGTCCCTAAATTTTCACCGGGAATTTCAATGCAGTTAAACGTTAGCACTGCGGTCAGCGGTCAGCATTTACAGCCAGCAGTCAACATTAAAGTGAGCAGTTAACATTACAGCCAACAGTTAATGTTAAAGTCAGCAGGGAACATTACAGTTGACACACATTTCTCCCCGCTGCACCATCTACATGGCTTGCTCGGTTTGATTCCTGCTGCATCGCCCTCAGCAAACTCCCATCTGGATCCACTAACCGTACAGATCCACCCTCAAATCTGCTTGCATTGATGTGATACTGGTGTGGATAAATAATGAAAAGATATTAGCTATCATAAATAAATCGCCCCAGGCAAAATTTATTTTTGGAGTCTTGTTATTCCACTGGAATGAACAGGATTATATTGGCTAGCTGTACTGCCTCCAGGACGGTGTCCATTGGCTGCTCTGGGAATGCTTCCCAATCTATTCATTAAACTAGAATAGTGCACCCTTCTTCCTCCTATATCTTTTATCTAATGGACATTAGTTGGGAGTCATTGGACATCTGCATGTTACTAAAAACGTTAGGAAATGTTACAAACAAACAACACACAAATAAAAATTTTTTGGTGAATTACCAACATGTTCTTTGGCTTGACAACTTTCTTTGAATCGTAATTGTTGCCTTTCCCATAGTGCTATCTCAGAGAAATACGGCACACTATAATCAGAGTTAATGCGTAAATTAAGGCTGCCATCTCCTTAAGGCACTCAAATACCCATTTCCCTCTCTGGGGTTAGAAAAAGACTGGCTCAGTATATCCCTTATGCACTGTAGAGCTGGGCCCAAGATGGCTCATTATGCCCCTTTCCCACTGTAAAGTCGGAACACGACTAGCTGAATAAATCTAGGCTCCATATATCAATAATAATAATAACAACAACAATAATAATAATCTATTTATTTATATAGCACTTTTCTTTCAAAGCTCTGTACACAACAAAGTATAGATACAACAGAATAAAGAAAATCAATACTAAATACGTTTTTTAAATCAGGTTTTTAAACTAGATTTAAAAGTAGACAGTGTTGGAGACTCATAAAATCTGGCAAATTATTCCATAAAATCAGAGCCCTAGCCACAAATTCCTTGTCCCCTCCCTTTAAAATCTGCTGGCACAGTGAGGAGATCTTTTGCTGAGGGCCTAAAGGAGATTGGTCAGGTGTACTGTATGCTTTTATCAACAATGTATTCTGATGCTAGACCTAGCCTTATCTTAGCCCTATCTCCCCAAGCACTTAAAAAAGGCAATTTTACCTTGTTTTGCACAAACAATTTTAGTTTGTTTTGCACTGCCCTCAAGTAAAGCCATATAACTTTGTGGAAACACACAGCAGAGACATGGTTATTGACAGTATCTGAAGGGCACATGTATACCATCAAGACTACATTATCAAACCTAATGTAATACATGAGGAAGTATTGGTACGCACATAATATACATAAAATTGTAAACAAAAATAACAAACCATAAACCACCTTACAATCAATATGCTCTACTGTTTATTTCACACAATCTACATCAGACAGTGGCAAAATTATTATACATAGTTCATCTCCAACACGTTTGCAGCAACAGGTAAGAATGCTACTAATAAAAATTACACTACTATGAATACATACTAAAAGCCATAACATTCTACAATGGCTTCAAAGGTAAGAATACTTTTCACATTGAAGATTCACTTTTGTTGAGTTCTCCAACTTGGCCTCAGTGAAAAACCTTTTTCTTTGACTATTTGTCATAACCAGTTTAGAAACTAGCCTATATTTTACAAGACAACACCAAGCTGTTTTCAAAACGACCACTTGAGCTTTAAATCCAGCCATTTAAATGGCCTGCTGCCCTCCCGTGGTGTTGTCCGATAAGAGCCCAGGCACTGAACACATAAAACCAACAAGGGCTCATTTGAAACCTTAGAGTCCTGTCCCAAGTCGCCCTACTACTTGATTGGCATGCAAGGAAACCAATCCCTGACAGCAAAATCAAAACCTCAGATTTGTCGCAAAGATATGAGATACGAGGACAGTAGAAAAATATTTTTTAAATCAGTACATAATGTGGTTTATGGAGTAATGAGAGACCAGCGGATGTGAAAGCTCCTTTTGTTTATTGCCCTGAGCTTTAAGGAAGAGCTGATAAGGATAAAAGTGGTGCTGCTAGCTGCAGATGAGGCTCCTAAAGGCTCGGAGTGCAAATTTGCGGCGCGCTTGTTGGTTACGTCTCAATAAATTGTGGATTTGCGACGAGTCCAAATTCCGTGGGCAGTATTGCCCATACCATTAGCGAGCCAGATATACAAGTGATGAGTGAAATTTTCCTTCAGTTCTGAAAGAAACGGGAACTACCGTGATGGCAAAGTGAAGCGGACAAGCGTATGACTGATGTAATAAACCAAGACTGCAGACATTTTGTTTTAATGTCAAGTGCATTCATTGTTTACTTATGGGGAGAAAAATCCCTTTGTTCTTCTGTACAAATTCACAGCACACCCAAAAATCACTTGCTCATTTATACTTTCAGATATGAAACACAAAAAACGTCACGTATACCAAACAGTTGTCCAGGAACCCTTTGTATTGGGAGCCGGATAGAGAAGCATTTTCACTATTTTCACAATTTTGCACACTTCTCCTTCATAGGCATGTCCCAAACCGAAGTCATCAAAAAGATGCGTCTTTCTAAGGTGCCTTATTTCAGTTCAATCTGAAGGCAGCATCTGATGTATCCTTCACCAGGTAGGATATCCCATAGGTCTTTGCGATTACCACAGGCATCTCATCGTAGTTTCGGATATAAAATACAAAAAAACCTCACAGGCATACGAAGAAGTTGACCCAGGACCCTTTGGACTGGGAGCTGGATAGGGCAGACAGAATATAGACAGCAGTAGCACAGCAGTGAGAAAGACATTCTGAGACAGTGAGAAGTATCTCTGATTACGATTTGATGCAGCTTTACGTTTTAAACCCAATGAAACTTGGCCTTGCGGAACTTAGCCTTGGAAAACCCTAGTGAGGCAGCTTTTCAGCACTGGACAGCTTCACTCCAAAATCCCAACAATTCCACTTCCCCATATATGCTGGTTCTGGTGAAATTTTAAGTAATGCCACGATTTTGTTTGTGTGTTTGTTTGTTTGTTTGTTTGTTTTTTTGCCTCAAATGAACAGCAAACGAATCAAAAATAGAGTACTTTGAAAAGGGGGTTTGGCATAAATTTGCATTGCCGGTTTATTTGTGTCCCAGTCAGATAAGTCAGTCTGCTACCGCTGTGGGAAACATTCCTCTAGAGAGATGCTGAGAGAAGATTTTATCATTCCTTCAGAAAGCAGCTGAGAGGGAGAGAGAGAGAGCGATCACAGAGCAGATGGGGCTCCTCTCCATCCATTCACACCTCCTCACTGCTACCAACACTCTGAGAGGCACGGAGGAGCTGGCATCACACACAGGGTGTAAACTGCAGAAAAGGGGGCACCACAGGGTCTTCTGCTCCAGTTCATTAAGAGTCTCTCCTGCTGCTTCACTTCAGCTCTATGCCAAGAGGGCAGCAGGTCACTTTAAACAGAACCAATACGAGCTAAGATAACTGTTCCTCGGGGTACGCTGGAGCATCGAACACCTGTAACAACGGATCCTGGTTTGCCGCACGTGATAGCACTAACCTAACCTAGCTAGTAGCAGCTCAGTGTCTGATCATAGTAGACGGGACACCTCTTTGCCTAGCCACGGTGTTAAAACGTTTTGGGGAAAAAATAACAGGAGACGTCGCAACAATGCTGGATCTATTTTTTTCCGGACAGCACAACCCGCTCACTTGCAATGGGAAGAGGTGGGCTATGGGGGCGACTGTTGTGAAATCCAACCTTCAATTGACTAATGAGGAAAATACAAACGCAAATCGCATATGGTAATTGTGGGTTTTCCTCTGGCATGGCACATGGGGAAGACGAAAGACGAATAACAAATTCTTTATTTAGAAAACAACGCCAGATGGTGTTGTGTGTAAGATGTCGGGTGAATGGTTCCTTACTTGCATCAATTAAGCGAAAGCCAGCGGTTTCTCCTTAAATAAAGGCCAGGCAGCACCCCCACCCCCAGCTACCGCCGCGAGAGCGAACAGGAATACTCACAATATATACAGACGTACAGAGCGATTTTTGAATATCGTACCATATAAATGCAATGAGATGCAGTTGTCTCAAAGAGGTATACGGAGATTGATCGCTACAACCACGATTTTAAGGAACCTAAACTGTTCGTAGACAGAGAAACATCTGTCGAGCCAAAGGCGGATTACAGTTCACATAAACACACGCAGGCTGGCACTGCTAAATTACGACATATCTTAAAACGATATACAACGGCAAACTTATTGACTCCCTATCGAGGCAACATTCTTACGCTATAGCTAAGTACCGACTAAAGCGCAGCCTCCCCCGCACCCTCTTATAAAGGTCGTTCGGCGAAATGACTCATTCAGAATATCGATTCCATACTCCGAAAAGCCATCACAGGGCGTTCTATCTAAAGACAAAGCCATCCACAGTATCAGCATGCATTTTACCAGCAACGCTGTTATCCCATAAGTTACGCATCCAGGCTGCAAAGCGAGCGTTCTTTTTGGTTACTGCAATAGTGCCGTACTGTGTCTTCTGGATAGGCTACTGCTTGACATAATGTGTATACTATATATATTTATGTAAATATGTGGTACATCGAAATATCCACACCTACTTTATTTTTTCAAAGATTCCAGTCACAAATTGCTTTGATGGCTGCTTAATCACAAGAAATTTCACTCTAGAACAGCGTGTCCCCTAAACCAGGTCCTGTCGATGCACTGTAATGTATTAAGCAAGCCACAGCTATCCGGTGTGAGGGCACCAAGGAGACGAGTCCTTACATGCACTTATCGTACCCAGCGTGTAACAGCAGTACACAAGCACCGAGTGCTTATCGAGCACATCCTATTATAACTATTGCTGTTATGACTGGCTTAAAAATGAAACTTTAGGAAAACTTTATAACAAACAGAAGCTGGTAGTGCATCGTTTACGGGCGGTCATTTCCCCAGTGATCCTTCTATTTTGGGTGGTAAACAAGCACTGTGTTAGCTTTGACAGACAGAGTGGTGGTGCAAACACCCAAAAAACTGCTCCTTAAGTTACGTGAAGCGGTGGCAGCACTGGCTTGGGAAAGAGAAGCGTGTCTGCCCTGACGGCGGGCCGCCACACACACTCAGGTGCATTTGTCGCGTGTACTCATGCATGCACAGCAGGTCATCTCAGGTGACGGAGAGACAGACACGCGGGGAAGGGGGTGTGGAGGGAAAAATACGAGAGGGGAGGGGGGAGTCTGCATTTTGGCTACTGTGCGTTTTGTTCGTATTTTAATCCCATCAGTCCTTACCTCCATACTTGTCCCATCTGCAGAATATGTATGACAACCTGCCAGATCCACACAGATATTTGACAGCACCTGTCCCGGCTGTAAATGCCGATGGTCAGCTCCGCAGTGGCTCTCCGGCTGAGTCCCTCTACAGCCCCCAGCCCTCCCCCGGTGTAATCCTGCACGAACCACCTGAAACTCAGGATCTGGACCAGCACCGACGGAACGAGCACGAAGAACAGAGTCAGTCCGAACCACAGGTAGTCTCTCTTGGAGTAGTAGTCGATGGCCAGCCACAAGTCCGTGCCAACGTCCCAAAAGAAGACCAGCAGCGCGAGGATGATCCACAGACAGTCCAGCCATAGGCGCTCCTCCGGCGGCGGCCGCCTGCGTTCGGTCCCCTTCCCCCGGAGAGTACGCAGGCAGGCGCTCCGGCAGCCCCAGTAGCAGGACGAAGTGTTGCAGCAGCGCCAGATGTGAATAGCGCTGCTGTCGCCCGGGTCATCGTCGTCGTACTCCACCGTTTCGTCCAGGTTGTGCAACTGGGCGAAACCGGCAGCGACCCTCACGCCATCAGATTTTGCTGCCATCTTGCTCTCTGAAGCGCCCCCGCCGCCTTCAGGGGACAGTGACGTCACTTCCTAAATACCTGTTCTCTGACTCTACCCCAAATATGGCCGCTGTGTAGAGTCCAGCTCATACCAGAGCACTGCTCAGGCGTCTTCTCCGAAATCTGCTTCCCCACCTCGACGCAACCGTTCTTCATATGACAAGTGCCGCCACCAGCGACGATAAAACCTACGATAAGTTGCATTTTAATTGCATATTGGACCTATGTAGAAATGAAATCCATAGTAAGTGTCGAAGCACTTGATTACAACGACACCCCGCACAGATTGTTTCTTCTAAATCTTCTGCGTGACGCCTCGGGTCTGTGTGCTGTGTCCTCTTACAAAACACTATGCATTTAAAAATATACCATGAATGGACTCACTCACCTCCAATGACGTCATTTTTATAGTCTCCTACAACTCGTCGCTGTTTCCATCTAGTGATTAGTGTTGAAATTACAGGTCCGAAAACATTTGCAGTTTGGATTTATAAACCTTGGATTTACCAAATTACTCAGTTGCGGACCGATGGAAAAAAAGGAGGACAGACCAATCTGTAAATAGCATTTTGATATTTACACATTTAAAAAAAAACAAACTTTGCGTGTAAAGAATTATTATAGCCTAATATGTAAAATAATTAGAAGATATTATTATTATTATTATTATTATTATTATTATTATTATTATTATCATCCACAGAACCTGTATTTTGATATACAAATTCAAGTTAGAGACAAAATCAAATTTTGCTATTTTTATTTACAAGGGATGAGGTATAGAAGCAGGAAGAAGCATTATATACAAAATGTGCATAACTGTAGTGAAGCTCTTGTTAATTTTAGCATACTATGTGATACTAAACACTCAAAATGTTTTACTGTTATTACCGCATGCATTTTGCATGTCCATTTGGTATATTTGGTGGGATGCATACTGACTACTGTGAAGTTTGGCGGGGGAGGAATAATGGTATGGGCTGTTTTTCATGCTTTGTGCAAGGCCCCTTAGTTACAGTGAAGGGAAATACTACAGCATACATGACATTCTAGAGAATTGTGCACTTCCGAAACTGTGGCAACAGTTGGTTTTGGAATGAAATGTTCCACAAGTTCATGTGGGTGTGATGTTCAGGTGTCCACATACTTTAGGAAATGTAGTGTATATATACTGTATATATAAACATAATGCAACCTATCTGTTTTTCATCTTACAGAGTTTGATGAAAAATTAAAGATTTTTCCAGTTCAAAAATGGTTATTTTATTACGTTAGTACTGCCCTTACATGAAATTTCAATTCTTGAAATAAATTCATAAATATTTGAATGTATTATTCCTGTTCAAGGAAAGTTCATGTTCAATTAGACATAACAGAAATTCATAAGGTTATATTGTAAAGAGAGAAAATTTAAATTGATATTTTGTTCTGCACTTGTCTTTAAGAACACTTGTATAAAATACAAATACAAAACTACTGCATAGTGTATGTATATCCGGAAAATCTAAGAGTGATCTCTCTCTCTCTCTCTCTCTCTCTCTCTCTCTCTCTCTCTCTCTCTCTCTCTCTCTCTCTCTCTCTCTCTCTCTCTCTCTCTCTCTCTCTCTCTCTCTCTCTCTTTATTCAGAAGTCCATACCAGTGGCCAGTTCCAACTCTTATGTTACACCATTGCATTTGGAGAATAACCCTCTCAATTACAATCTTTGTCCCACAGGCCCATGTACAATTTCAATTTTTCTTTGGCAAAATTGTAAGATAAAATTGATTTTAATGTTCATGGTAAAGCCGATGTGCAGCATATCATTTTCCTATTGGCTCACATATTCATATTCCGTCACACATACACATGCACTCACGCACACAGCTTCACCCACATTGCTGCCCCCTAATTTTACATGTACATCATAGTGTGGGAGATTATGAACAGTTAAATTGTTATTTTGAGCAGTGCACTGTAGCTCAGCTGTACTACATAGGCTAAACCCGAAGGGATTCTCTGCTCTATGGTGCCCAGCAGATGAGCACAGAATCAGTGGTCAAAGCACATTAAGTTAATTCGGCCCTGCCTCTCTGATTAAGCTGATTAAGTGACTTTATAGTTTTATAGACTTAAAGTTACAGTGTCAACATCCATCCAACAACCACTGAAAGGGGAAGATGACAAAGATATTCCAGGATAGCCGTGTCCCTCAAATGCCAGCGATATCGCGGGAAGCGCCGTGCCCAGAGCACATTAGACACGGTACAAACCGAGGGAAACATGTGGAACGCTGGCGAAGTGGTTCGCGACCGGTGAAAGACCAGCGCACTACACAATATGACAGCTTTGTCCGCGCGCGCCCGACCACTCCGGATTGCTGGGCGCGCGACACGTTATCCGCGCAGAAAATTCGGTCACAGCTAAAAGCTTTTTTCTTTTTCCAGAAGTAGCATTAATTTTTTATGAAAGTGAAAGCGGGGGGCAGTTCCTCGCGGGCAGGGGTTAAATGCGTAGACCACGTGGGGGTGAGTAATGCATGGTGGATAATCGTGGAACAGATCCCCAGGGAGCTCAGTGCTTTCATGTATACAAACCATAGAGCGTATATAGGAACTGGAGAGGTTGGGAGGAGCCAGGGAGTGAATCCCCCGGAAGTAACACTGCTCATTGAACTGAATGTAGAAAACCAAGCTGCTTTTACTACCAAAGAAAGCTTAATCAGTTAAATTTTTGTCATCTAAATTTCATTATGTATAGCAGTGAAATAATAAAGTTTTTGGTCCAGAGGTTTTGGCAAAGTAGAATGTTTATTTTAGAAAAAATAAATCCTGCAGAGTCCTGTCTACAATATCTATACCACTATACCTAAATAAGTGTAGTCAAATTACAGTGACAGGGAGAAAGAAATTGCCCCCGTCCTGATTGCCTCTATTATTACATATTTGTCACACTGAATCATTTCAGATCTTTAGATGCAATGTAAAATTAGACAAAGGGAATCTGGATAAACACGAAACACATAAATTATTATTTAATTTATTTAATGAAAAAAGTTATCAATTACCCATATAACCTACTTGAAAAAGTAATTGTTCCCTTAGTTACTCAATCAACAAATTAACCTAATTTAATTGATAATTAGATTCAGCTGATTGAACACAGCCAGGCTTGATTGTAGCCAGCCCCTGCTAAATATAAACCTCACTGATATTGTACCCTGCCCGGATGAAGTATTCACCTCAATATTTCTACAAGAACACTATGCTACGATCAAAAAAAATTCTAGGGAAAAAATATATCAGTCTGGATAGGGTTACAGTGTCATTTCTAAGGTTCTGGGACTCCACCAAACCACAGTGAGAGCCATTATCTCCAAATGGAGATCACTTGGCGCAGTGGTGAATCCTCCCAGGAGTGCCCAAAATTTCTCCAAGGGCGCAGTGACAATTCATCCAGGAAGTCACAAAAGATCCCAGAAGAACATCCAAAGAACTGCAGGACCTCTCTAGCCTCAGTATGGTCAGTGTTCATGACTCCACAATGAGAAAGAGACTAGGCAAAATGGGATTCATGGGAGAGTAGCAAGGTAAAGACTGCTGCTAACCAAGAGACACGTTAATGCTCATCTCACATGTAAAATAGCACCTGGATGATTCCCAAGCCTTCTTGGATAATGTTCTATGGACAAATGAGTCAAAAGTGGAACATTTTGGATTACACAGGTCCCATTACGTCTGGCATAAAGCAAATGCAGCATTTCACTGTAGGAACATCTTTTCAAAGTTTAACACGGTGGCGGTAGTGTGATGTGAGGATTCTTTGCTGCCTCGCAACCTGGGCGACTTTGCCATTATTGAAGGAGAACGTCCAGTCATCTGTCCATGAGCTGAAGTTGAAGTGTAATTGGGTTATGACCCAAAACACAAAAGGACGTCCACATCTAAATGTTAAATTGAACTTTTGGAGTGGCTTAGTCAAAGTCCTGACTAGAACCCAATAGAGATGCTGTGACAGGACCTGAAATGAGCAGTTCATGCTCAGACCTCAAACCTTTCAATTTGTCTGAATTAAAGCAGTTCTGCAAAGAAGAGTGGGCTAACATTCTTCCACGGTGATGTGAAAGACTGATATGAAATTGTAGGAAGCTTTTGGTCATAGTTATTGCTGCTAAAGTTGGTGTAACCAGTTATTAAGTTTAAGGGACAAATACTTTTCACATGGGTGACATGGGTGTTTGATAACTTTTATCATTAAATTAATGAAATATTAATTAAAAAAATGTGTTTACTTGTGTTTAGTAATGAAATAATGTCATTTTCTATAATCACAATTTGCGTAACTGTATACTTTGATGTATTGCATGGTAATAGTTGAATCCATCATAATTCTCCTGGCTTTTCCTATTTCTAATAGGTGAGTATTGTGGTAAAGTGCACAATGTCACATGAATCAGCAGATATCTGCAAGATGGCTTACTGAGGTATCTTGTGAGAAGGCACAGTGAGCGGTGTTAGTCATCTTATTTTCCACGTAATGCAGGGAGTCGTGATTAAATGCAATGGTTGGATGTGGAACACGTATAACAGTCCAACAGATGAGTCAAAATGAGTCAAGCACAGAATGACGGCCAACCAGGGCTAAGCCCACATGGTGTTTGGTGCTTACCAGTTTAGCGATGCATTACTGTGCACTAAAAGGTGGCTGTAGAGTAGATACTCAGAATAAACAGCCTGCCTCTGAGAAATACCCCTGGCATTTCCCAAGGAAAGCTCATGCTGCCCCCTTCTGGTCCTGGGGGAAGTTGACACTGGAATAATTTGGGTTTATCTCTTCAGAATGCATTTCATAGATCATTCCTTATTTCTTCATCACACACATAGTTGTTACAGCTAACTAAATTTCAGTTGCACGCAGTGTTTTTATTTAACACATTAATAACCATTGGTGTGTTTGCTTCACCTTTTTGGCAATGGAACCGGGATCATTACCCCGAGGGGGTATTTCTGCAGTTATATTTGTCTCTCAGTTAATTGAAACCATTCTGGCGTCTGTCGTATTGACTGTTGACTGCGGCAAAGGAGTGCTGGGTCCCTTTTCCTTCTCAGATTCCTGTTTTCAATCTCTCTCCCTCTCATTCTCTCCCCCCTCTCTCTCTCTCTCTCACTCACTGTCCACAGGATTAGCCAAGCAGTTACCATGACGACCATTGTTCTGTATCTGAAAGGCAGTGTGGGTAATTCAGCATCCAAGCTGCCCCCTCTCTCTCTCCCTCAGAGGCAGAGCTGGGACTGCAGCACACTGAAATGGATCTTTAAACTGGAGATGGAAACAGAGAAAAAAAGGTTTCTGCCATTAAAACAATACAACATGCTATGTGAAACAGTCAGTCTCCAGTGTTTATAAGAGGGAATTAAGACACCATTCTATGCAGTAATGAACCATTCAATCTTAATTATTTTGTGATTGTGACTGTGTGACTGTGTTTGAGCACCATCAACGCAGTTTAAGCCTCTATTCGATCTAATCGCTACAACCTGTGCCCTTAATTTTGAGGGACACATTGAAACAGATGTTAACATTTTTCATTTTGCACACATCTATATGGGCTCTGCTGCCACTGACGTTAATAAAATACGCTGGGGAAGAAAATAAGCGTGACACTTGTGTAAATTTGTTCCAGAGCACATTTGTGTTTAGATTGAGCACCCCCATCGGTCCAGCTACTCCTGCATAGGAAATGAGGTGATTGATCACCCCACTCTTCCTCTGCCCACCCCCTCACTTCTCCTGTTTCAACAGCTAGCATTTCGCACTCTCTCTAATTTCCATCCCTCTCTTCCTGAGGGCAGCCATTTTCTGTGTCCACACTCCTCAGTTTGATACCCCCATCTCTTCCTCCCCCAACTCTTCTTGCTCCTCCTCCTCATTGGTCCATTCCTCCATTGTAGCTCAACAGAAATATTTACATTGTTTACAGAAGAGACACTAGCAGCAGTGACATGAATTGATAAATTTGTGTTGGTTTAAGCTGTTGGGGGAAACAACGGCTTGAGCATATTTTTCCAAAATTATTCACTTTTTCAGAACAGTTAACATTGATATACAAACTCCAAACACATTGGCCAAAATGACACATTTATTTAGCAAAATACAAAGTCCATCTAAGGAAAAAACATATTTCTGTCAAAAACGACACAATAAATACTAACTACAACTATCAATATACCGCTGTGTGTATGATCTCTTTGTGGACCACTCATTGGTGCTATAATTGCAGCATGTAAAAGGCAAATAACCATTTTTCACTTGCTCTATTCCTGTTTTCGTAATTGAAGACCACAGAGAAGAATTTCAGAAAGAATCACTCCAGAGACAGAAGACACTTTTTTCAAATTATTGTGTTCCATTTCAGCAGTGTTCCATACGCATTGAATTATTCTGTAAATACTTTATTGTGAAGAAAAACAAAATATGAAAAACAGTGAAGTATTACTGTGAAAAAGTCAAATCCATTACTGTAGACAGATGCAGTCACTTCTTTCTTGTTGGTCAGGCCATGCGTTTACATGAACATCACTTGAAGTGATTTCCCTTACAATGCAGTGAGGTTAGAATCACCTGTCTTGGCACATCCACTGAATCCTCGGTTGTGAAATGAGCATTATGCATGAATTCACCATCATGCTAAAAATAATTATTCAATGTGGTTAAGAAAAGGAAAATATGGGGGAGGAATTACATGTCTCTAAATGTCATGTCTAAACTGAAAAGTATTCTGTAACAAGGTGGGAGTTATGGGAAGTTACATTGTCCCATTTGCCCACAAAGTGTGGCATATTGGGCCCCACTGGGGGTTCACTCAATCCAGAAACACTATGAGGTGTGCTCTTGTACAACTGAAGCAACCAAAAGTAAACCAGAACACCCTCTCTTGTCAAGGCTGCATACATCGTGATATTAATGCCTCTTTTGTCTGGCATATTCACTGTGGCTCTATGACCAGTAATGTTCCTCCCACATCTGCTTACTTTAGACTGAAGCCAGCTTCAGACACATATATGAAGAAATATGGTATCACACTTGCCTCAAGCTTTCTCAGAGAGAAAAAGACAATAAAAATTGCTTAACAAGTGGGCTATAAATGTACTCAGTTTAGGCTGTACATTGTAAAGTAATCCAGATTTCTTAAATTAAATCACTGCATTGTATAAAATATTGTTGGCAAATATATGTTTTGTACATTCATTGTAAAACAATGTTGTGGTATTGCACAATTGTTTTCTTGACCTTCCTCAAATGTAGTATATCATTGCAACAGCCATATCCACCATGACAGCTTGAATGCTTTCCCCTTGCTTTTAAATTATTCGTCTTTCAAATTAATAAATAAAAACATTGAAATCTCGATTGGCAAAGACATTGATGGAAAATAATTTTATACATAGAGTATATTGTGCCATACTGAAATACCAAAACAATACAGTAACATTCTGGAATATTCCTACTGCTTATTCCATGGTTGACCTATTAAGATTGGACTTGACCTGCTGCTCAGCCTCTCATGTTGAAAAGTCTGAATTTATTGCATGGTTAATGACTTTGGTAGGACTTCCATCAGAAATATATGACCTTCATCTTCCCCTTGGAGGTGCTCCAAGGTGCACCCAGACTCCTCTTCCTCCCCTTCATCCATACGCGTGTCTCCATCCTCTCTTTGTCCCTTTTGTTTGTTCTGTTGTTGCCAACACCAACTCATAGATTACCATTATAATCATGAATAAAGAGTGATCGGTCATTGATAAGTTGTACAATGAGGTTCTGTACACAAGCAGTACAGATTTACAATTATGGGGGCAATCTGCTATCTGCTGTGAACAAATATTTGAATTTAGTTGACAAGATTTACTTCATTGAATTTTGTGTCATGCAGTGAGCTGTGTTTGCTATTCTGCAATTATGTGCTCAGCATTTGCGTTTTGTGCGAAAGCAATCAGAAATGACACAATGTTTACTGTTCTGCCCATGTTGATTATGGTGGCGGCCATGTGTATCTCTGTTTCATTCATACTGACTTAGCAACTGAGAAAATTGTAACTGTAGGATGTATTGGATAGCCTCCTGCTAATAAAAAAAATTTAAAAGCACAATATATGCATTCTTATTCATTTGAGTAGCAAGTGACATTATTTGTGGCTGCTTATATATCATGACTGAGATTCAAACTGCCAAAATTAGGATTCAAGCATAGTTCCTTAATTCCACCACCTTATTCAGACGAAAAGCATCCCAACCGTTTCGATACTTCAACAATTCACTCATCAGACATGGCTATTTGTCACTTGGTAGCCATCAAACAAAGTTGCTGATTAGTTTGGTCACGTGACGAAAATAACATCCAAACCAATGGAGGATCAGAATATCCTATGTGAACCAGAAAATCTTTGACCTACTGGCGAATCAATGAAAATTAATTACATTTTCAATTATATTTTAAAGTAACTTGATGATATTCATGTAAATAAAATATATTAAGATGCTTGAGGTAAATTTATCAGGTATTCATTAATATGCAGGTTTAATATGCAAGTATATCATCACTATGCCATGCGAGATTTATTGTCGACAACAGGGAGAGGATATATGTGTGTACTGTAATGTGGAATCATTAATAACTGAATTCGTTTTTTGAGAAAATGTATTTAAATCTAATTAAAGAGTAACAGTTTAGTTTGGTCATCCCCTGTAAATAATTGTATCATATTCCCTTAGTAATATGTAAGTAATGATTTGCTTGAGTTGTGGTCTCTGAGTCCTGATTTCATCCATGTTTCATCTGAGATGCACCTCCTACAGCACAGTGTGCCCATCTCCTCTGAAACCCTATAAAACTGAGGACTATTACACTCAGTTTTTTTCAGTTTGCTATATCCAAGATTATCTGTCTTGATATATAAAATAAGAGGTGTTACTCACCACTTACTCTTATATAAAATAGGAGTGAGTACGTGAGAGAGTGGGAGAGTGGGAGAGTGAGAGACTGGGTGGGTGGGACAGTGAGAGAGTGGGAGACTCGGTGGGTAGGTGAGTTAATCACCTAACGGGTGGGTGAATTAGAGAGTAGGCAGCCAAGAGAATAGACCATTTATGTCTGTTGGGCTGTTTCTTCCAGCAAAATCTAAAAAAATAAATAAATTGTTGGAATAAATACTGCCTTTTCTTTTAAAAGTATTTACACTTTTCTCATATTCCAATAGAGGGCAGCATGGCGTGGATTAAAGTTCTTCTCAATTGTTTACATCCATTACAGAGTCCCCTGTTTGTAGGGCATCTTCGATATTGGTTTCATATCTTACAACATGACAGTAATAGTGATAATTGGCCACTATTTTTCTGGAATAATTCAATGACAAGAATAAGAATGATAAGAATGGCATGTTCATATTAGGGTATAAAAGTTGAAGGGTCTCCTCGGAGAAACAGGGATGGAGAAAGTCAAATACTGTGGTATTTATTATTTTTAGCATTTCTAATTTTTTTCCAAAATATTTGAACTCATGGGTCAGGTAGAGTGAATGTAATTATCAGATGAGCTGAGTGTACACTGTGAACAAACATGGTGACAATTACGTGCATCTGGAGTTGTGCCTAATCTTATATTGAATAGGCTGCAGTTGAGGATTCTTAGTCAAGGACACG
This sequence comes from Anguilla rostrata, assembly GCF_018555375.3. Classification (NCBI taxonomy): domain Eukaryota; kingdom Metazoa; phylum Chordata; class Actinopteri; order Anguilliformes; family Anguillidae; genus Anguilla; species Anguilla rostrata. The sequence continues at coordinate 23,388,680 of NC_057933.1, read as the reverse complement.
CTGTTACATATTTGTTTACAGAAAAACCGTATCTGTGTTGATGGAAAGGTCTTTTCTCAGTCTTTAATGGGAATATATAATGAATATATAATGTGGCATCTGTTACTGATGATGCGAGGGTGTGTAATTTTGAGATAGGTTGCGTCGATGTTGCACGCTCGAAAGGTTGCCCATGACTGATGGGGTTTGCAGGGTATTCCCATATGAGATATTGATTTTGATTTTCAGTGTATTTTTGAGTTGGGAAAATTGTAGATAGTTATCTTTGCTGATATCATATTTCTGTATTAAATAATAGAGGGGTAGTAGAGAGTTATTTTGAAAGATGTGCTCTTAGTGGGTGAACCCTTTCTGCTTCCATGAATTAACCCATATTTGACTGAAGCATGAAAATAACCACAGAGGTCATTCTGTTCAGTGTAGAAAGATGATATTTTGTGTGCGCATCCTAAACGTAGGTAAGTGCATATATCAAATATAATTTTTGAAAACATTTCTGTTTATCATGCCTTAAATGTTGCCTTGCAAAAAATCACTAAATTGACTCTATCATTCAAAATGTATCCTGCCATAGGCCTAGGAATTTTTATCCAAGGCTTATGGCATAAGATACAAAATCCATTGTCATAACACGGATTTGAATTCAGATGCCACCTGCTGGTTCAAAAATACAGAGCCATTACATGAAGTAGTAGTGCTCGTTGAGTGGTTCAAATAATGTGGAAAACTTTGCTTAATTTTGAGATCAACAATTTCTTTAGCAGATTTATCATAGTTGTTTATCAAAAAAATGTGTAGACAGTTAATTGGCTTAAATTGTCAAAGCATGCATAATATACTGTGCACTTAAAAATGAATTAAATAAATTAGCTTCTTTGTACAGTGAAAACTGGAGAAAGATTGTGTGGTGTGATACAGACTGCCTTTCAGAATTATGAAATTTTCATGTGTCATAAAAAAAAATATATATATATATATATATATATATAGGCGTGGCTTCCACTGTAGACTGCAGACATGCTGCTGCTGGATCAGTTCTCTCAGAAAAGTAGTACATATTGTATGAAAGTCCTGTTTTAATGAAACTCAAAGGATAACAATGCTAATTAAATTTTTTTGCAATAACATCAACATGTCCTATGAAAATTCCAAAACCGAAAATCTTTCTGCCCAACTCTCAGATATTTTTCTACCCCAGCATTCAATCAGGAAATGCACTAATTTAATCTGAAATGGAGCAAATTGTTCATTTTAATTCTTTTATTATGTTCAGTATTCTGGTTCCACGCAACAACTTTCCACATATATAAAAAAAGGTATTATCATTTCATGAAATTGTTTCAGTAAAAAGTACAATGGCCGGGTTCTTCGTAATGGTGAATTACAGGCTACTGACTAAAGTAACAGTATGTCTCTGACTTTTTGTCACAACAATGGAGTTCTATGATTTCCGATATATCGGCATTGGCTAGATGGATATTTTTCAAAAATGTGCAGTACTCTGAGTACACAGTGAAGTAATCTGTTCAGAATGCGGGTGACTTGCTCATCTTTAGGTAAATGTACTATTGTACTGTATATGTTCTGTGTTCTCAAAAATGTTGTGAGTTATCAGGTCTCAAATGTGTTCATTTATATTAGCAGAAAGCTGAACTGTGCATTCATAGGGTTAAAGAGTGAAGAGCTGTGGTAGATTCACAGATGTAATAATGACTTTTAGTGGGAAAAGACTTGGTCACAAACACAATGGACACCACATTTCCACTTCCTGTTGTTCTACATCTGAAAGCCTTCCTTTGTTCTCATGGTAAACAATAGACAAACATCACTTCTTATTAAGTGGAAGACCACAGACAGGCTTATTCACAGCCTAACCACAAATCTGTGTGGGTCTCCCAAAACACTATATCAAACATAAAAACATGAAATAATACTAATAGTAATACTAATACTAATATGAATACTACTACTAATACTAATAATAACAACAACAGTAAAAATATAATTGTTTTTGCTATTATTATTATTATTATTATTATTATTATTATTATTATTATATTCATGTATGTATATATACATTCTGTTTGCTTTTTTAATCATAGTCAGACCATATCTATACATATCCATATGTGTACTTTGTGATGCAATGAACACAGAATAGGATAATCTATAATGCCTGAATGGCCATAAGGTCTTAAATGTCTAACTTCTTAAAAGATTACAAATGAGCAGGAATCTCTGTGACTGAGATCTGCACAGTTAGGCCTTGTCAAACTGCACTAAGCTGTGCATCTTAGACTCCCTGCTTTTCAGGTCATAAATCATTCAGATTAAATGAATTCTTCTAAAGATCAGTGATCAGCTGGTCCGACTGCAGATGGGCAGATATTCAGCCCAGAACGGCTGCCAGGTCTGCACTTCCAGCTGGCCCAGTGTGGTCATAGTCTGGAGAAGTCGCCTTTCTTTCTGCAGATGAATCAGGTTCATTTTGTTGCCCGAGCATTTAATAATTTGCTGAAGTGGCAGCCTGCCATTTGTCTGCAGTTAGCAAAGGCCCTTTAACCGCTGAGCCAATGGGAGAGCCGAATGGCGTGACTCAAATACACAGATGATAGCATACGACTAATATTAAAATAATACTACTGAACAGGTCAGCAGGTACCGCAGTGGAGTGGCCCCAAGACTCCTGTCAGACTGTCTGTAGGAGACCAGACAACATGAACTGCACAGCCACAGGAGCTGTCTGACTATGCAGAGCTAGGCACAGCCGTTCCTTGTCTGACAAGTGCTGGCTACGGCCTATTACTGTGAGCAGGCAGCTGGTCAAATTCTGAAAGGTCAAGGAATGGCAAGAAGCCACATGCTCCCACTCCTAACCAATTCTTTTCTCTTCATCCTCATTTCACAGCTAGGGCTTGAGAACCCTGGTCCTCAAGAGCCATCAGGCCAGCTGCAGTGTACTTAGCTGGAGTTTCAGCCTCAAGTTCAGACCCTTGGATCACAGAACTGCATTACAACAGGAACAGCTAATCCTAATTTCACACATTTGGATAGCTGTTTTGGTTGTAATACAGTTCAATGGTCTAGGAACTTAAGTCTGAGGTTTAATCTTCAGCTAAGTATGCTGCAATTAACCCACAGTGTCTGGAGTGTTTTGTTTACCATGAAATCAGTAACTAATCCAGACCAAAGAAAGCAGGTGAGGTGATTTAACCTGGCTTGGCAGTTCTCTAAGACCAGGGCTGCCAACCCCTGGACAAAGAGAAAAACTCACCGTGACTTGACTGGCAATTTGAGTGATTTATTTATGCAAATATTGTACCGACATGTGCAAAGTGTTTTTACTATTCCACAACTGTTTTGGTGGTACCAGGGAGATATGATTGAAAACTAAAAAGGTCTTTATGGTACATACAATGCTAGTGCCTACTTTTGACAACTGATATAGTAACTGCATGCACGTATGCCAAAAAATTCAGCTAGGTTCTTTTGTGTGGAAGAGGAAGGATATTCAATGCACATGCTTCACATCACACACATCATAACGGTTGGGAAGTGCTTGAGCCGCTAAGAGGTCACAGAACTTCCTGTTCTGGCAAGCGCCTCTTCCTCTTTGCCTTGCGGTGTGTGTGTCTGCATGCTCTAATGAGGCTGCAGGGAAAGCCACAAGTCTGACTCAATGTGGGCCAGAGAGACTTTCCCTCACACACCTGCTCACAGCCCTCTCGTCCCCCCTACAACATAACGATCTGAAAACACACCCAGGTAGTGTTGCCGTTATGGCACAGAGGTCTCCAATCTTATGAATTTATGAGTTCAAGTGGAACCAGGTGGAAATTTCAGGTTCAGAAAGTAAAAGAGAAAGTAAAAGTCATCCCTAGTATTTTGGACTTGAAAACCTATGATATCGAACAGGCCAGGGTATGAACTCTGATGCAGTGTAATCAATTACTTAATCAAATCCTTATTATACAATACATATTGCATTTTGTTATTAGTAGTCAAGCAAAAAAAATGAGGATTAAGCAGAAAAGTTCCACTGATGAAAAAGCTGGAAATAGCCTGTACCTCTCCCTGAGATCTCTGTAACTGTGCGCCGGGTACATCTAAAATTGGTGAGTCGGGAGCAAGTTTACAGAGAAGCAGTATAATAGGGAGAAAACAGTACCTACTAATGTAAAATAATGCATGCATTTGACTGTGCAACACACTGATTGATGCATTCATCGCTGGAATAAAATTATCTATTGAGCTGAGAAAGCAAACTGCTAGACGGATCACTGGTGTTCCCCTTTCACTGTTCCCTCACTGGTGCTGGCTCTTATGATACCACTGCAATTTTCCTTCACTAGCTTTGAACTCACAGTCTGCTCTGTGCATCGTACCTAGCACTTTTCTCGGTCAGCAGTTTTCCGTTTCTCCAGTCGAAATGTATACTGTACATATGTCATTTCAGCTTACAGTTTGAGAACAAAGCATATTTTTTGCTAACAGTTGTGAACAACAAACAAATAATGATTATGCTTTGTAAGAATCCCCTCAGATACACCAAACAGTGGAAGTATATGAGTGGCGAAGGAACATGTGTAGTATTACCTGGTGTTACTGGCACTGTTTAATGTTGTTTTGGTTATCTGACTCCAAAATAGTGTTTTAATCTTTCCTCTGTGCTAACAGTTATACATAGAAGGAGACTGCAAGTGAGGAGCTAAAGCCTCTTTCTGCCAGTAGTGTGGCTCTATATGGAACACTATCTATCTTGGTGGACAAGGACATGCCTCTGGCTTGTATAGCTTGTAAAGACACAATTGTGTATTTTGCAGTGGCACTGCTATTCACATCTGAATGGTGTTTCAAGATCTTTATTCAGCACCTACTGTACCACACCATCGATGACACCAACTTGTTCCCCATGACATCAGCTTACCAACAACACCAAACATGATTACTGTACACGGAAAAAGATCACAGCACATAATGCTGATCCAGCAGAATCTTTTGCAACTATGCAGTATTGAGGCTATAGCTCTGTCTCTTCATCAAACCCTGCTGACTCCCTGTCAGCACAGTAAACACAGTCTGTGTTCCTTTGGGGGTCTGATAAGAGGCACAATTCTGAAAACTACCCTACAGCTTCATATTTTCACGCTGCATATTTTGGAAAACCAACTTATAAAAAAAGAGAACATTCTGAAGAGATATTTTTTGTTTGATTGTAGGATATTAAATGTTAAAGTTATCTATCAACAAAATGAATCTGATAAGACTAAGAGTAAGCCTAGCCTTATTATTATTATTATTATTATTATTGTTATTATTATTATTAAGACAAAGAACAAGAAGAAAACTGCAGTGAGCTATTTTTCTGTTTGGATTGTATTCATACAATACATATATTCCACTCTATTATAATATTCTGTTTGTATTTCCATTTTCACTTTGTCTGTTGCTCTTATCAGATTCAGCAAAGAGGAAGCACAGGTATTATGAGCAGAATGGTTGACAAGCAGAGGGTGTACACAAAATAACCAACCAACCACAGGTGTCCCTTTTAAGGTATTTACATGTAATCTCAACATTTCATTTCTTAGCAATCCTCATCTAACAGACAAGCCCACCGTCAATGAGTAGGGAAGTGTAGCATTTAAATGTTTCAGATGAGGAAGTTATTCTCCATATCAGTACCTGTCAGAGCCCAGTGAAACCAAGACCACCATGATTTCTCATTTTGTCATTCTGCTCCTTCTGATAACAAATGCAGGTAGGTGATATTATTAATGATAATGACTAATTATGTTAATTTTGAAGAAGTGCTTAAATCAGTGAAAGGAAAATATTTACAGTAATCTGAAATGATGCCAAATATTAATAAGAAAAACGAACATATTAATGAACTGACCCAATCGTTGATTTACTGTAAACAAGTATTTACTATACAAATTACAGATGGCAAATTTAAAGGGAACCCCGCCTGTTAAGACACTTAGGCTTTAAAATGGTCTAAATGCCTTCAATTATATAAACATGTCATAAAAACCTTTAAATGTATCGTATCCGCATGTATTATCATTAGGGGATATGCATTTAAAGGAGGTTTTATCACCAATTTAAGATTTAAGGATGCGGATCAATAATTACATTAAGCTGTTTAAATGAATGACGGTCATGTATGCGTTTCAGTTTCACCAAAAGCGGTAGTTTGATCCGTATGGTCAAGTGACTTCGAACAGCTGCTGCTCGAAAGCGGAGCTCTAGCTCTGAAACTTTTCTGTCCTGAGTATAGAACAGAATAAAATAGAATGGTTATTTTTTCCAAAGGAAACTTCAGGTGAATAAACTCCATCTGAAGGAATGTGACTGAGGGATTTGTCCCTGGCCTCAGGTAGCACTTGCCAACATTTCTGACAACGAAGAGTAGAAGGCAGTGTGATCCAAATGCCAAAATGTGGAGGATATTCTTGTGTTCTGCATTGTTTGAAGCATGTCTTAATTCAATATCTTCTTATTAGACTTCCAATACCAACGGGTGTGAAACCTATTGTTATTTATTTATTTATTTATTTATTTATTTATTGTCTCAGATATTTCTCATTTTGGATTTTTTTTGTTGCCACCTTGCCCAACTGGAAATACTTTTGACACATATGGCTGGGTTTGTCTAAACTCAGGCATGGTACAGTTTTGATTACTCCAAAGCCAACGTGGACACAAAACAAACTTTTTTTTTTTTAATCATTCAATCATTTTTTTTTGTTGTTGTTGTTGACAAATTTAAGCAAGGGGAAAAGGTAGCACAGGTTTAGCAGTATCTCAGGTCTGGTCCTTGGGAAGGGTACTTTCAAAATAGCTAAGGAATAAGGGATTGTGCATGTGCTTGTGCATAACTAATAAATATGCTCCAAAATACATTTTTAGCTATTTTCAAAAATGCAAGCCTCATGCTGTATACATCACTGAGTTGTGTAAATTAAGTTAAATTACATGGTTATACACATAATAGGGTGTATACCACTGGGTACTGGAGTACTGGCCTATTAGAATTGTCAGGAATAATCAATTTCAGTTAAGGTTCGCCAGGAATGTTCACCAGCAGTCACACAAATAGTTTTGCCTTAATTTTTATAAATCCCCTCTATTGTATAATAAAAGTTTTAAAGAAGTGCATGCTCTGCATACATGTTTCACTAAAAAAGACCTTTTTAAGTAGAATAAAATTTTACCTATTTTTTGTGGCCTGGTGGACACACCCCAAAAAGCTTGCCAGTGTTTCCCAAACTTTCTAAAACAGTGCTCCACTTGCACACAATAAGCCTGTGATGGCACGTAATCTTGAGGCTTGAAATTGTTGGTGCTTACATAATGGGCTGAACATAATGGACTCCAGAAGGAATATCTGGAGGCGCATACAGTGCTGTCTGTACATATTTATACAGTGACCTAGTTCTTGTTGTTTTGGCTCTGTAGCCTACTCCAGCACATTGGATGATAATAATAATAATAATAATAATAATAATAATAATAATAATAATATCATAACCTCCAAATCAAGTAGCTCTTCAAGTGCACACTTTTGCCACTCTTGCTCCCAACACTCACTCAAACATATACCTAAAGTTATGATCACTCCACTAGAGGACAGTAGAGTACTTCTACAAAAACCCTTCTTTTATTATAAACCCACAGAAATACTAATATACTAAATGTTCTGGTTTGAGATGGTCAAGCTGGCAGCAAGATGGTTGGAGATAGCATCCATGCCAGTAAGACCATGTCCAGCTGGTGGGCTAGTTTGTACAGATAATATCACCACCACCAAATTCAACCTAAATTTCATCTTGTGGCCTCAGGTCACATGGTGTGGCAGCCATGTTGCATGCAGCAAGCATACTCTAATGTGACACTATGCCACACCTCCCTGAAGACTGGTTGTATTTATGCACCAACTTGACATATGTGTAGGTGTAACGCCCTGCTGCATGATGAAATCAGAAGTGCTTTCTCTGCTATTTTAAAGTTATGGGATTGAATGTGGCCCAGAAGTCTCCAAGGTTGCCAGCGATCTCTGTTTTTTTTTCTGTAATTGAAATTTTCTTCCTAAATTATTTTGTGCCAGTGTGGACATTCTGGATTTCAGAACAGTTTAGTATTAGGAACTTACTTTTTGCTTCCTGTGACCTTGTAAAAATGTCTCTGCATATTGCATATCTTTCGAAGGTTGTGTTCTTCATACACCTCACACAGTGAAACTCTCATCAAAAAACCTGATGACTTTCCTTACGTGGGAACCAGCCACAGGAAATAGCAGTGAAACACTGTATCAGGTGGAGTATAAACTGTGAGTATTATTCAGTTCAACATTGTATCATTGTATTGTGTGTGTGTGTGTGTGTGTGAGTGTGTGCATGTGGTTGTGTGTGTGTTTGTGTGTGTGTATATATACATGTATGTTGTATAAAGTTACATGTACTGTATATTATATATGTGTTTAATTTTAGATATGGAGATTCAAGATGGATACAGAAAAAAGAATGTTGGAACATCTCCTTGGTGCAGTGTGACCTCACAAAGGACATAACGCATAAGGGACACTGGATGTGCGGCCGTGTGAGGGCTGTCAGTCACAGCACTGAGTCTGATTGGGTGGAGGCTAAGATGTCCATTCCACATATGGACAGTAAGATAAGCCAATCAGAACCAAGTATACTTTCCTGTGTCTCCATCTGTTTCTGTGGAGAAACATATGGGATATCAGGCATTTCAAGGTTTATGTATGCATGAATATATGGCAGGCAGATGCATACCATACCATACCGTATACAGTGCATACCGTATACTGAATATATGGCATTATTGTATACATGAATGACGCAAAATACTGTGCATGCAAAATTTGACATGAAACAACCTCTTGATCAACTTTAAAAGTATGAAAGTGTATGTGCATATCCCCTATCTGCTAGATGGCTGGTACTTGACCCAGATAAAAAAATGTAAAGCTCAGTGTAAAATAAGAAAGTTTTCTGTCCACACATGCATGGGTGAGAGGAAACTCCACTGTTTATTCTTCCAAATCTCATTGTTTGCTCTTGTACAGTACACAACCTGACATGTCAGTGTAGCTCTGTGAGGGCTGCCTTTAGACCAAAGGACACCACAGACACAAAACTTCCACAGCAGTTCTCCTTACACACACCTGTCACTGTGAATTACAATCCATTAGAAACAAAAGCTGCAGCAGTAACACACTGCAGGCATAAATGTTGGCAACTAAAATTAAAGAAAAGGGACATGTCCCTTAGTGCTAATCATGGAAGTTGAGTCCCATGATTAGCACAACATCCTGTGGACAACATGAGCCCCTTTACCAAACAGCCACAGACCTATATCACAGAATGTTACAAATATCATATAATGTGATAATTTTATGTATTGTCAAAAGGTACCTTTACAATAGTGTGAATTTATTCTGTCCTGTCAAAATTTTGTGTGACTGGCCCAATCTGAAAACTAGCTGTGCTGGGCTGTTTTGTGTGCAAGTACAAGCAGGCGTTTGAAGTGTCCCAAGGTGAATACTCTGCAACATCCTGACGGAAGCATAGCTATTGATTCAGGCAATTTTTATTTGTGTATTTATATTCATATTTGGGAAAAGTGAATGTTGTTTTTTGTTCTTTTTTCAGTGACAATTGATCCTCCAAGAATTCACCTAGTTCCAGAGGCAAATTCTATGCAAGTGCATATTTACCCATCTTTTGAGAACTACACAGACGTGGAGAAGATGGAGTATATGATTCATTACAAACAAAGAAATGGCCTTGTGAGTGCTGATGACAGTGAAACAATGGAGCCGCTAACTATACACTATACGCTATACACTATACACCACATACAAACAGAATGGATTTTGATATCTGAGGGGAGGGGAGTTGGTGTTGTTTAAATATACAAAGAAAATTTATATCACATATTTTGACTGGTAAGGCAAATGTCATATTCTAATTGTAATATTTATATTTTGTTTTTGTTTTTTTAAATCACCCCACTTCAAGATTGGTCTGAAGAATACCATTTAAAATAAATGTTTTTAGTCACGAATGCTCACTTTTTTGTTTGATAGACATTATCTAGTAGGACAACAGCACTTCATACTGACAGGATGGAAGACCTGGTTCCTGGGACAGAGTACTGCGTTTCTGTGTCTTCCAAGATCTGGATGAGCCATTCCCAGTACACCCATCACGATTACGAATCAGCCGAGGGAGAGGCCTGCGCCTTCACTGAAATGGACAATTCCGCATCCCTTCCCAGGAGAAGTACAGGAGATCAAGCAAAATAGCTGTTGTTTTGTGTATTGTAGTATATCTGCTACATGTCATGTGTAGTAGTACTGACCGTAAGCTTATGGTTGTAACTGGGTAGCTGTTTCGTAGTTGACTCAGTTAAAGCACTCGTCTTAACTACTGCTTGTATTTTTGCCTAGACTGCGTTGCTGCTGTTCTTGTTTGTGCTAGTGTTAATCAGTTTAACCTACAGGGTCCAAGTTGAATTATGCGGTTGTTCCCTACACTTGGAACGGTACTTTTCTCTAGGGTTTTCGACACACTTGTTCCTGGTTATGGTTATACACTTTGTTGTACGTCGCCCTGGATAAGAGCGTCTGCCAAATGCCTGTAATGTAATGTAATATTTTAATATGGCTACCGTATTATGTATTATGATACCACGTATACATGAAGAAGGCTGTAAGTGACACGTGCTGGTCGTGTTCCTTTCCTTCACAGATCAGAGGCACCTGCAGCTGGTCAAGCGCTTGAGTGTGGGGTTATTAATCCCCCTACTTCTCATATCTGCACTGCTCCTCCTAACCCGGGCATTCAGATCCATCTACCGGCCCCCGGCCCGCCTTCCGCTCAACCTCGTGAGTGAAACCCATTCATTCATCTAGTGCTTTCCTGTAATTCACAGTCACCAAAACATCTCTGTTTCTCTGTCTCTCTCTCTCTTTCACACACACACACCTCTCTAATATCCATTTGCAGATTTTCACTGTGGAAGAGTGGAAAACACTGCAGAAGAAGGCTTACGTTGATATGAAACAGTATGACGATGACGCCGTGGACAGGAACACGAGAAGCTGGGTCCAGTCCAAGGCAAAGACCAACCTGTACATCAAGCTCCAGCAGAGAACGCTAGTGTCAGCGCAACCGATTGTAAACCCCTCCGACGAGCCTCTGATGGGGTTCTCTACCCCGCCTCCTCTTCTGGAAGGTGTGCGTCACGTCCAGGCATACGCCCCTCAGCTCTCCTCTCCAGCAGCTCAGTCTGATGAGTCATACGGAGTAGTGCATCATGGTCCAGGTTTAATAGACATGCATGACTTTAGCAGTTCCGATCCAAAAACTGACAGCATGCTGGCCTCTAGCCCTGAACCAGTTTATACCAACTCAGAGCACCCTGAACCAGTTTATACCAACTCAGAGCATCCTAAACCAGTTTATACCAACTTAGAGCACCCTGAACCAGTTTATATCAACTCAGAGCACCCTGAACCAGTTTATACCAACTCAGAGCATCCTGAACCAGGTTATACCAACTCAGAGCACCCTGAACCAGGTTATACCAACTCAGAGCACCCCGAACCAGTTTATACCACCTCAGAGCATCCTGAACCAGTTTATACCAACTCAGAGCACCCTGAACCAGTTTATACCAACTCAGAGCACCCTGAACCAGTTTATATCAATTCAGAGCACCCTGAATCAGGTTATACCAACTCAGAGCATCCTGAACCAGTTTATACCAACTCAGAGCACCCTGAACCAGTTTATACCAACTCAGAGCACCCTGAACCAGTTTATACCAACTCAGAGCACCCTGAACCAGTTTATACCAACTCAGAGCACCCTGAACCAGTTTATACCAACTTAGAGCACCCTGAACCAGTTTATACCAACTCAGAGCACCCTGAACCAGTTTATACCAATTCAGAGAACCCCAAATCAGTCTACATTAACTCAGAGCAGCACAAACTAGTCCATGCCAACTCCACGCACCCCAACCTGGTCTATAGCAACTCTGCACACCTCAAGCCAGTCTATGCCAACTCTGAGCACCCGGAGTCAGTCTATACCAACTACAAGTGCTCCGAACAAGTCTATACCAACTTTGAGCACCCCAAACCAGTTGATACCATTTCAGAGCCGCCTTCCCCCAGAAATGCATTAGCACACCCGCTGTGACACAAATTTACAAGGCTGTTCTACTTAAAATGAATGAGTTGGAAAACATAAAAGAGATTTTTTCTACATTTTTTGAAATGTCTCCCTTTTTGTCAACCAGTTTGGAACGCCCGACACTTTTGTAAGTCCACCTCATCTCTGCTGCCTCCAACATGGAGTGCAGTGCGCCCAGAGTCAGTCTGCTGCAGGGCTGAGCAACTGTACAGATGAGGGGCTAGCAAAACGGAGGGAACCCCCTGCTGGTTACATTGCCCCAGGGGACTCTCAAGCAGTCACAGCTGGTGCTATGGTGGTCATGATCACTTCCAGGTCATGAGGTGCACAACGCACCATGAACAAGTGCCTCAGGGGAATGTATCACCCAGGAGGCCTAAATTTGCTCAATTGTGAAATCCAGCTGCAGTGTGGTACATTGGATTAGGGACCAGCATGCTGTAGGTTCAGACCAGGGCCTCTGATATTGCTCTCAGATGCTTCAGTGGAATATCTGCTTGTGGGGACAGATACTGTGCGATAAATATACGCTGTGTTGGTCTCCTAAGAACGTGTACATGCCTTTTTCTACCCAAAGTGGAAACCACTTTCATCCCTTGGATTTGTAGTTGTTAAATTTGCTGGCAGGTAATAGGTTATTTGGTTGTGATTTATAAATGTACACAGTTATAAATATAGTGGCACACATTGTTTTACTCACAAAGTAGGCGTTTGCTGTTAAAATGAATAAACCCACATCATCTAGGACTTAACTATCTGAGCAGAGATAATGTGGTTTCTATTTTATTTTGCTTTTTCACTAGCAGTGTGAAGAGGGAATTACTGTTTCTACTGTTTTTTAGGTCCAGAGTGGGGCAAATGGTATATGCTTTCATTGATTTCTTTAAATGCTTCTATAATTATGATTCAAATTTTTTAAAATCTATTTTGCTTCCCCATAGATTGAGTTGCAAGCAATATATATGGCCAGTTCTTCATGTGCTTGTACAATAATGTGGGTTCGTCCTTATCTGCCTCTCTGTATTGGCTGAGTAATGGAAATTCTCAGTGCTGTTGTCCAAATGTGTTTCAATGCTTATTTTTATGCCCTTGAAACTACACTGCTAAATACTTAATAAAAGCATTATAGAGATTTGCATAAGGGTCAAAGTGAAGTAAATTTTCCTTTATGCTAAAAGTGGACGTAGTCAAGAGTAATTTGTGGATAGAATTGCTCATATATAGCTCCAGAGAACCATGTGCCAGGCAGAAAGATCCACTGGAGGGCGCTCTAAGACCATTTCAATCCTCCAATACCACTTAAACCATATTTGTGTTTTGATAAAATTTCTTAGTTGTTTTGAATTTAAGATATTTCATTTTGCATTTTAAAATACTATCACTGATTTGTCTGATAGTAATAACAAAAGTACTACTGTACGCAACAATTTCAGTGGCTAAGTAACAGCAAATACTCTGAGCTGAAAATAAGAAGAAAAACAGTCTGCACATATTTCATTAATTACTTGCGAGCTTTAATGTATTTATGTTGCAACATATTTGGAAACATGAATTAATACTCCCCCTGACTGGGATTTTATTTTATGAGGCAACTGATACATGTTCGCATTGCTTAACTGTAAAAGTGTTTTAGTATGTAGCGAGCTAACAACCATTTCAGTAAGGATTTTCAGTGTTGTTAATGCTGATTACATGCTGTTGTGTGCCTACATCCTTTGTTTCCTACAAAAAGGAGCTTTAACCAGTGATAGCGATCATTTAGCAAAGATCATTTTTAGTAATAAGCTGTATATACCTTAGCTTTTCATTCCATATTCTATATTTATATTATACATATGTACATACACCTTTCTGCACTTTACTGCTTCTTTTGCACTTCTGGTTAGATGCTAACTGCATTTTGTTGTCTCAGTACGTGTATTCTGTGCAATGACAATAAAGTTGAATCTAATCTAAGCTAATCTATTAAGTGATATCACTCAATTATTCCACATAAAGAGGATGCTGGGAATATAATTTAGTATAGTCCCCCGTGACCCTGACCAGGATAAGCGGGTATAGATAATGGATGGATGGATGGATGGATGGATGTGAGTATAGTCATGATACCAGCTATACACTCCAGAGCAGGGATCTTAGTCCTGGAGGCCAACAGTGTCTGTAGTTTCTGTGGTTTTCTTTCCATCAGTAGCCTATTTAACCTGGAAACATGACCGCACAACCATCTATGACTAAAATGTATCACTAATGGCCTGAAAAAACATAGAAGTCAGGACAGACTACAGCACTTAAAGACTTGAGTTTGAGATCCCTGGTTTAGATCCTCTGGAAAGGGAAGTTACTGTTTGTAGGACTGAGTTTCCAGAAGTCTGATTGGGTCTGCCAAATTTTATCCAGTGCTTGGTATAGGTCAAGAGTTGAGTTTGCTTGAATCTCTGTCTCCTATTGGAGCACCACCTACTCAAGATCATGACTTGTTAAAATAAGTAACTAAACATTAGTTTATTAGTGAATCATATCCCTGGAAATTGGGAGGACATGTCTTACATAATTGGACTACTCATTGGGCCTTCCTTCCATAGAAATTAACAGGCATATCTCAATCATGAGGGTAACGACTAAATCCCAGGAGACTGCTATTTTGTATGAGAGTCTTATAATACCACAAGATTATAGGCCTGACAAGTTGAAGGTCAGGGCATGTAGATGCTAGGCTAGATTTTTAATTTTACACATAGAAACACTTGAGGGCAGGATTTGCATAGTTTTATAGATAACTTTGACAAAAGCAAGGCTGAATGTATGTGGTTTATCAGTACCTCAAATGAGCCCAGCAAAGTGGGTTTCCAGGAATAATGTTCTTTAAGGGTCAACAAAGATAATAGTTTTGATGCTCTTTTTTTCAACTTGTTCCTATTAGTCCTTAGTTATCTAGGGTTTACAAGGCTATTCTATTCGATGATCTTTCTGAAAGGAAAAAAAAAACTTCGGCTTTTCAGCTCGCAACATAGTTTAAGTATTTATTTAGATCCTAAAATCTGCTTTAACGGGTACAACGCTGAGCTGTGCCGGGGCAGTTTGCTTTTTGTATGAATTTGGCAGCCTGCGGAGAGTGAGCTTTTTGCTCAGGACAGTTACTAACCCGCTTTTGCGAGCGAGAGCTATTACAGCAGTTCAAGAGTGACGATACAACACACCCACACGACTTCACACACCGGAGACGGAGAACAGTGTGAAGCGGTGAGTTTCAGACCATTTTCTTCCTGCACGTGCGTGGGATTATTTACGCCTCTAAAGCAACTCGGTTTAACAGCACGTCGGCCAATTACCCAATCAGAAATTTCTCTACGAGTCTAATTTAGAGGGGAGTCATTGGATCCCTCTCTCCGCGGCCGTTTTAGGGTTTAGCTCTGACAGTGACAAATTACCCCTTTGCTCGCTAAAATTGGAAATTAAAAGCATTTCGAGTTGCTCATGCATTAATGCTAATGAGAAACCCAGTTATGATTTGCATGCAAAAGAGGGCCGTCTGTAACCTCCTCGTATTCTCCGAGCTCACGCTTTTCAAAGAGAAGAAAAGGAAACATGCTTTGTGCAAACTTCAGAAGTGACATTCACCTCTCCAAGTTCTGGTGTGCACGTAACTATGTGAAATCTGAGTCGTTTTCTTGTGTAGAGAAAACTGCTTACCACTAATATCCGCCAAATGTATAGCCAAATTGGGACAAAATGAAGCAAAGCAAAATTCTATTGGAGTTGGCAGTTGTCATACAGCCACAGGCGAGAAAAAGATGAATTAAGATAGGCCTATTTGCATTTTAATGCATATAGTATTTAATTGTTTTTAATCCGAATGTATCCTACAGTTCTATGAGACATGGCAACTGGCATGACAATTATTATTATTATTATTATTATTATTATTATTATTATTATTATTATTATAGTTGAGTAACTGGGTATTCTCTTTCATCTTTTGAGACTCTTAATGAATTCCCTTCACTGCATCCCACATCACTCCAGTCGTCCTGGTTGAACTTTGCCTTATATCTATAACATCTGTTACTGAGGACAAAATGCAATGCAGGTTCTACAGGCATGCCTTGTGTTTGGTGTTTTGCACATAAGGCGTAGAACTGTCATATTTCACAAAGGTTTTATTGTGCAATATTGTGTTTGGGACATCTACTGTTTAATTGCTGACCTAAATGATGTTTCTATGGTATGATAAATCTGATCAACAATGAGCCATGTCTGATGGAACACAGCTGCCTCCTTATAAGTGTCATTGTGTTTTTTTTTGCATTGCTTTAAATAATGGCTTGTTGCTTACTCAAAATAGATCATTACAGAGGACTCAAATATTCATTTTGTATGTCTGATGCTATTGGGTCAAATACTATTCATTCCTTCAGTTTATGAATGCAACACCCATTCAGGATCTGAACTCACAACTTTCTGGTTTTAAGGCTATATCTTCAAATTCTAAACAATGCTGCTTCCTAGATAAACCCCCTGCATATTATCACAACAGCCTGACTAGTATTTTTATATTTTTAAATTACTGGAAGCCAAACAACTGAATATAACATGGAGACAAAAATAGCCTGGGATTGTTATGCAAATTATAAAATTGATTAAGAAAATCTGATATTTGCATTCTCAGTGAAGTGGCCACAATCCTTTTTGATATGCTAATGTACAGAACCACAACTATGCAAAATATGTAATCTACTTCAATATCATATGTCATTATAAGACAGTAATATTCACAATCCTTTTTTTCTTGTGCTACAATTAATGTATATCTCAATTCATTAATTAGCAAACAAAGTGAAATCCGGACTTAATTTGTTTTTGTTTTTTCTTCCTTGCACCATGGCTTCAGTGAAATGGATTTTCTCTGATTGAAGAATGTGTAAAGAGCTGCAGCAGCTATGACACTTGCGTTTGTCATACCAGGTCAATTTAAGAAGGAGGAGGGAGCGGCAATTAAAAACTCTAACATTCATTAACGATTGTTTGATATGAATTAATTATTGTACACTGAAAAGCATGCCGCTGCTCTGGCTTCCCAATTAAGCTTTGTAATTAAAAACGTCAATATAAAAAATAAATAATTAATTTGGTACACTCATGGAGGTTATCTCTCTCTGTGTGTTTGGCATCGAGGCAGAACTGTGACCTCCAGCCAAATTCTATCACTGGGGATGCAAAAATAAGACTTTGCATCACCAATGATAACATGTTTGATGAAAGCCTTCACCAAGTTAAAATTCATATATCTGCACTGTTCAAATGTTGTCTTTATCTTGCGGAATCTATGATGACCTGCATTGTGGGTTTACTGGAGAGGTATATATCTTGAATATATCTTTAATGTTTAAAATGATATTTCTCTTGAAGTATCATTTTATAATAATTACGATATGAAATAATTATTTAAAAAGACTAAGGTGTCTTCATGTGTGACGTCTGGAGGAACAAATTGCTGGTATTAGAAATAGAAGGAAGAGTAAATTATGCTTTTATGTCAGAGCAACTGCCTTTAATGTCACTTAGCTGTGCTTTACTACATTAGCACTTTGCGATGGCCCCTTTTATTGCAGTAGTAGAAGTAACTGTGGTAATTGAGGTAGTATTGTCTTAATAATTGCAAATAACAGTGAATGTTTTAGTGTTAAAGGAAACATTCAACCCACTTAGTTAAATCCATTTGTTGCAACTTATGTTTGTTGCAGTAGTCATGTATGGGTTGTTTCAGAATTGTGGGTACATTTCTTGTTCAGAAATGAAACAAAAAAAACTGTTGTTTTTCCACTAAATTTGATTTATTCTCATGGAATACATTTTAAATGTAACATGTTTAATCATTACTGAGCTGAACCCTGTACAATTTAAAAGATTTTCATGAAAATCAACATGCAAAATGGAAAATGTGTCAATGTGTCAAATTTGTCAATTCACAAATTTAGTGAAATATGTAGTTAAAAAATGTAGGCTAATATGGTTTTAAAAATGAATTTCCTTATAAACCTTTGTCTGCACATCTATTCTTTATACGCTGAGGCTAACCAGATAAAGACATTTTGTTTTACAATTTAAAAATCAACCAATTTAATCAAAAAGTTGCCATGGTATATTTTTATTTTTTAAACATGTGTGAAAAATGAATGACATGCTCTGGTAATTCATTTAGTAAAAATGTTAGTAATGATAAAGCATCTGATCAAATTTTCAAATTTCATGACATATCTAATGATATTTTTGAGAGCCAAACCATGAGAAAAACAGCATTGACAGTGATATAACAGAGTCGATATGTGTAGCAGAGTTGACAAACAGATCTTAGAAATGTTAATACAAGAGCTGAAATAACTATCATAAAAGCAAATTTTGCCACTGACTGAAACTTTTTTGAAAATCTGAGCACAAACTTTTAAGTTAACTAAAGTCCCTTTCATACATGGAACCCATAATATTGCTGGGATCAAATATCTGGGTTAGGTAGTGGTTTTCCCCATTCACACATAGGAAATTTCTGTTTCAAGACTGTTCACATGACATAACTGTTCTATATAGATGGATGGATATATTATTAGGCAATGTAGGGCATTTAATGTTATCGTTTTATAAGTTTGTCTTTGAAATCGGCTGATATTTTGCTGAATAATAGTTTTGGCATAGATGAAACATTTTTAGCCAATATAGCTTATAGCTAACACTAACAATGGAAGCATGGTTTATCAACTAAAAATCAATACTCATATCAGTTGTTTTCAGTAAAATGCAATGAATAAAATTCTGTTAGCCAGGTTAAATAGCTAGCATTATCTGCAATTGATATGCGTCACTAGCCAACGTGCTACATTGTTAAGTTAAAAAAGCACCTTAAATCTTAATTGTGTTTTTACAAACAAGTTGCCAGATTTCCCTCGCAAAATCACACAATGCAGCTTCAATAGCCAATCTTCTACATGCAAAGTCGTCACCTGTATCACTGCTGCTTTTCAGCTTCTGACAGTGCTATGTCCCTCTAATAGAATTGTAATTTGAATGGGAAGATGTGCTAATTGTTTAGTTATATTCCAGTATGCTTATAATTATTGATGGGGGAGTGAGGCTTCATTGAACCAAAAATGGGAGGAGCTACCATATAGCATCAGTAAATCAATGGTTTGGCTTAATGACTGCATTAGCTGTGGATAGAAATATTTTTGATTAGTTCAAACAAGTTAATGAGTGACAGCTGAGTGTAGCTCCACCCTAAAACATTCATGAAACCTCAATCCAACCATCACTAGTTATAGTAATGCAAAATACATTCATTTTATTCAGAAACATTTAACGATAGTTACCTATCATCAACTCTGTTTCCATTAAGCCGCAACAGAGTCGACAGTAACAGAATTGATGTTTGTCACTATTTTGCAATTCAGCTCCATGTGGTGACCTCAAACCAAGTGCCACATGGCATGCCTAAAAACACAGTTTTCTGGATTTCCATCCATCCATCCATTATCTATGCCCGTTTATCCTGAGCACGGCTGTGGAGGGTGCTGGAGCCTATTCCAGCGTGCATTGGATGAGAAGCAGGAATACACTCTGGATATTTTATATAATTTGCTATTTTTATTTGAACAATTTAATTTTTAAAATAGCAAATGGTTAATCCAGTGGATGCAAAATATACCTGCAATTCTGAAATGGCCCATGTAGCTTGATTTATTTTCGTATGCTCACCTCAAGAATGTTAAAGGATAGGAACACTATTATCTACACATTCCCATGGATGTATAGATGGCAGATTTTGAAATGCATAAGGAAATGACAGGTAGCGGAGAGCTTGAACACCGATGTATATCAGGGTTGGCATCAATTCAATTTTCATTCAGTCAGGTCAGGAAATGAATTGCTATTCAATTCACTAAATTGGCATTTTTAAATGAATGAATTGATTTTTACTTGAATTGCAGAACTAGTTGATTTGAAAGAGAATTGTCTCCAACAGTGATGTGCATGTACTTCTACTTTTGAACAGGGATGGCATTCTTTATTTCAGTCAATCATGTCTGATTTGTCATAATCACAGGAACAGCCCACTTATCAATGCACATATGATGATATGGAAAGCTGTATTATCCACTGTAGATTTTGAAAATATATTTTTGGTGTTTTTAAATTCCTTTAAATCATATTTGTACTCACACAGAACATGCCATACATTTATTTTGCTATGCCCTGAGTTGTAGGTACACACAAACTTCTTTTTTTAACATTATAAGAGAAACAGTAAGTAATGTGAAGCAGAATTCAGTATAATGGCTTATTAATAATCTTAAAAAGGTGAAAGTGTGAAATCACAGAAAGGAAAGCAGTTTGTTCTGTGTCCACCTACACACTTCACTTGTCCTAGGATTATTTTCAAACTTTTACCCACATGAATGAGGTCTGCATGTTCAATTATACTATTAAGGGGGGTCCAATAGTGATTCTTTTTGTAGAGAGAGAAGTTCATTTTGGATTACCATTACACTTCCTGTTTTGTTTGTAGTGCTTGTGGGATAGCCATCTTGCTGGAGTGTGGCCCACTAAGATGTTGTATGTGTGGCTCAACTTCATGCAAGCACAACAGCCCTGGAATATATATGATAAGAATAATAAGATGATAAGAAAGAAGGGAAACAGAAAGAGAGATAAGAGGGAGGGGGAGAGCGGCAGGCTCCAAAACAGGATTACCAAAAGTATAAGGCATATGTGATTACTGTAACAAGTACACTTCCAAGAGCCCAGGCTTCAACAGTACACAGAATATGTAAATACCACTGCCTGAGGAGTCAATTAGAGCTAAACTTCTTTGTTTCAAGATGATATCTGAACATTAAAAATTTAAAAAGCACAAAAATATTTCTAAAATTGTGGTTCCAGAGATGCCGCTAGTATATTTATTGTTAACAAATAGCTTAATAACTCAACATAAAATGACTTATTCATGTCTGGTGGCATCTCCACGCTGAATTTGGCTTATAGTAAATTATCCAATTTTATGTGTTGTTTAAATATGCATCTTCTCTCAACTTTTGTATAATGGCAGCAGACATTTCTGTCACTTACTGTATGTGCTAAATCCTTCTTAAGGAAAAAAGAGTGGTGTCATGTGAAGACCCTCCTAAAATACAGAAGATGGAATTATAGTTAGATTTAAGGAATCTAGTGAACTGGACATCAGGAGAAATTGACGTTCATGGTCACGTTCAGAATTATTGGCACTGAAGGTGCAAGTCAAATGCAGTCATTTGTGTGGTCAAGCTGAAGACTCTTTTACAGCAGAAAACTTCAGAGATCATTGAGAATCAGAGTGTATCTGGCCTAGCTGTGTGGAGCTGTTATTGCTGAAAAAATAACTCAAAGGAAGAATCGCTTTGACAAAAAAGGAGTCTGACAAATTTATTTAATTATTGTGAAGTCATGGCCATGCCTCTTCAACACTACATCGCGAGCTTCGATTGGCCCAGTCCCTTTGTGTCAAAGAGCATCGAATCAATTAGAGCCCTGTTTTCACCTCGAAATAGATGGTTTTTTAAAGCGCGGGCCAGCAGGTCTCTTCTTGTCCAGTCCGGTTTCAGAAAGGCAGGTTCCGGCAAAATTAAAGCATTGACATGTCCGGGATCCTCAGGTGGGTAGTGAGAGGCCTTTGCCTCGGGGGTTACACATTTCTGAGAGCAGCACTAGCGGGCAAATTAAGGTCAGCCTCATTTCAAATCCCATGTTTCGCGAGGCACAGAGAGAGCAGGAGTAATGGCTCTGAATGTGCTGGCAAAGCAGACTCCTTTGAGGGCGCTTCAGTGTCCTCTACACATCCAGCCCTTTACAGGCTATCAGACGTCTAGCTCAGAGAATCTGTCAGGCCTGCTATGGCCGTTGGTTGTGGATGGGTTTAGAGTGGTCATGTTTCCTGTAACACCCTTTAAAATGCTGAACCAATGAGAGAGCAGTAGGATACAACATGAGGACCATCTGAGCCTCTTCGTGAAGTAAACATTGTAGCAGAAGGTAGATAGCGCTTTCTCTATTCATTGCTGTGGCATGGTGCCCAGTGTAGTCACCAACCAGGTGAGGATTGAGTAAGAACTCTCAGGTGGGTCGGGAACTGGATGACTGCCATGTATTCCCCGGTGAAAGCAACAGCAGAAGATGAAGAGAGGCTAAATCGAATGTAACTGAAAATGAAGCAGCGAGGAAGAATGACTGTTATTTAGAGCTAGTACAACCAGACCTGCTGTAGCAGCAAGTTCATGTCGCCACCTTCTCCTGCTACAGCAGGCTGTGGCCTTGTAGCATGCCTGGTGAAGACCAACAGAAACACTTGGGCTGATTTATAATCAGTCACTGCTGTGGGAGCTGTAGGTTAAGGCTACTGCTGACTATGGGCCTGAAGCTCCCCCAGGCTTTGGAAGACAAGAAGAAGCTGACAGTGGCCAAAGAACAGCAGAGCTATCCGCTCTTCCTCCATCCCTCCCAGTGTCACAATTACCATAAATGAACAGAAGCAAATGTCAAATCCATAAAAAATCAATGGATGCAAAGTTACTTGGCTTACACACAGATGTCTACCACCCCCCCCCCCCCCCCAATCCCAATCAAACCTTGGAGCTCACCTGCATTTTTCATCATTCAGGAAAGCACAGACAAATTGCACACATCTTGCTTTTAATGCCATTAAATTTTATCTGGTGAATGTTTAATCAGATGCTTATTGCTAGAAGGCAAAGGTGCTGGGAATTTAATTTTTGGAAGCACACGATCTGCACATAGATTGATCTGTAATGCTTGCAGTAAACTTAATGCTGTGAGCGTCCTTCCCAGGATGGCCATTTTGTTTTCCTTTATCTCTCACATTGTTTCACACTGTGAGAGAGGTGACCTGGTTACTCTTATTACAACAGCTGTTTTTGTCCTAAATTAAACTTTGTAACAACAAAGGATAATAAATTTGTCCTTTCTAAAAACATCCAAATTTGCTTTGAGTCATTGTAATGCAAACAAAGGTGACAATTACTTATTAATTATTATGTTGTTTAATTACTGAAGACAAAACATGGATCAAGAATATTGATAACACTAACCGGGATATAAAATCCATGAAAATTGTTGCAATGTAATAATAACTTTATGCATTTGTCCGACGGCTCTTACACGTGCATTTGCCAAGTCTGGTTTCAATTAAAAATAATAAGGTGCAAAGAGGTGTCCTTCAAGCAGGCTTAAATGGAAGCAAAATATGCAGTGTTTCTCTTGCCTCAATTGAAATTCTGCTTATCAGTCTCCTCGCCTAGCAAAAGGTGAAAGGTCACTTTAAGAAGGCAGCGAGTCTTTTTTCACATAATTGAGGAGAGTTTTGAATTAATTGTATAATTAATCTTGTCAAATTAAGCTACACAGAAGTCAGACCCTTTATTACGCATTCTGGAATATTCCAAATTGCTTTAATGCAAAATCTGTCGCCAGAATGCACTTTGTTCTTTTGTGATAAAATGAGGGAAGTTTTAACTGCAATGAAAAGAGTTAGCCATAATAACTAGTTATTAGTTCTTATCACGAAGGTTCCTTGGTGTAATTAATTTCTCTACACAGTGGTTATAATGATTTTAAAAAGGCATGGATTATTTAATTATATACATAAATGAAAATAGAAAATGATTTTGAGTTAATGGGATGCTAAATGCAAACCTCAGGTGAATGTCCACGGTGTGTACCGCTCAAGCTTCTGAGCTGTACACAACATATGTCCAATTAGGTTTGTTAGCAGCTTGGTTGTGAGCAATCAGTGCATGTATAAAATAATATACTCAAACAAGGCTTTTTAAAGGCTGTTCATTGCCACTCTGTGCACAAGCATGTGTGTGTGTGTGTGTGTATGTGTGTACAAATGACAGAGACAGGCAGTCTGTAATCCCCTCAGTCGCAACTGAAATTTTCACCCAAGTTCGTGAATCTGTTGTGCATGAATGAATATGCTAACCTATGTTTCCATATATACAGTAGCTGTTTTGTCTTGAAGGTAATTGCATTACTTGTTCAGCTTGCCTATTCTAACGTGGATACGGATTAAAACAGGCATGTATGATGCCACTTGCACACAGAATTGATTGCTAAGCAACGACTCATTAAGCAAATAAGGCAGCTGCCAATGAGGAAAGGAAAAGTTCAAGTTAAAATGACAAAGAACTTAATTACTAATGAGAGAAGTAATTTAATGATTATACATTGTTCGTGCTTCTGAAGCATGTGACTGAACACGATTTTAAGCAGATAAATATCAATTTCGGTTGCATTTAATTTCCCCTTATTTTAGTAACAAGGACATCAGTTAATGACCGGATTTCATTTACATAAGGCTTTTCACCCTTTTTCAAGAATAAAGCACTTAAAGAACTTTTTAGTGGATGCAGGGGTGGCTTGCACACATCCCAACCACCACTAATGGTTGGGTATGTGTAGCCTCCGTCTGGATAATGAGGGCAGCCATTTTACACCAGAACACTCACCACACATCAGCTGAGGTAGATATGAAGGAATTTACATAAAATGAGGGATGATTAGATGGCCAGATTGAATGGCATATTTATTTAGAATGAAATTCCTCTTTGTGTTTAAAAAGTGAGTCTTAAAACACTTCATTATGCACTATGTACATACGGGTAGCATGTAATGGATCTTGTACAAGAATAGTACTTCTTTGAATCACTGAAATTCACTGTGTATTCCTTAGTTTGGAGAACTGTCTTCAGAAATAAAACAATTGGTGTTTGACTATGGACAAAGGACCTGCTGGATATTATTGATTGATGGTTATTTCCCCGTGCTCCACTAGGAACACCTTGGTCTTATCCAAAAATGTGTCCGTATTGAACAAACAAAGCCTGTGCTCTAAGTAATCTCCTGACTTATTATTTATTCAGCAGATTTTTGCTATTACATATAAAATTAAATCAATCACCAACTTAACGTGGATCCACAGTAATCACTTCAATACTGGACAGAGGATGGGGCTTGACCCACATTGCTGTAGTAACCGTCTTTCTCTTATGTGAAGAGCTTATCTGCCTTTTCTCAGCATGAATCTGACTTCTCATTAAATAAAAGTTTGCAGCGGGGAAAACGCAATCATGGTGCGGTCGATTTAAGGTCAAGCCGTGAGTTACAGCGTGCTCTCTCCAGGTGGAATGTGTTAATCTTCCGGTCAAGCACGACTGGCCCTGATTGGTTCTGTTGAGAGTGAAGCGGCCAGCCTGGTTCTGGTGCAGCAGCACAGGAAAGTGGAGGGAGAACCCAAACCACCCTGCCCTAGATGGCTTTCAGTTCCTGCCCAGAGCTTTCACTTAATTTTGAATGTGCGGGGAAAGCTCCCAAATGCAAATAGAGCCAAACGAAACGCAAGAGCTGCAGCGCGATGATTACAGCTGGGAGCTAATGATTTCTCAACACCGAGGTCAGGTGGGGTTTAATTAGGAGAAACACAATCGGTGTCGGCTTTCACAGGCAGCGAGCCCTAGCCCCACACTTGCCCCAGAGCACAAACCTATCCGAGTCAGCATTCCATGTTCCAGTAAAAGGAGCAGGATTGCTCTGGAACAGGAACGAGGGAATGGGAGGAGGGTCAGTGGTTAATGAGAGAAAGAATACGGGATCACACTGAAGTTGCACAAAATTGTGTCTATTCAATCCCTTCCATCCACCACTTGCAAAAAAGGAGGAGCAGGTTCAAAACAAAATGTGTGAAATAAAGACTTTGTAGGTGTTTGTGTGTTGTTTGTGATTCTGACTCATTCTCTTTCAGTCTTTGCCCAGTTGTGTAGGAGCAGCTGAATTCAGCAATGGACATCCTAATAAGCGTTCCCTCATTTCTGTCCATGGGTGTTGGTGCACGAATCTGGCCGTGCGTGTGAGCTGGCAGCAACCCGGTCACGTGTCCGCGGCCGGTGTCCTTGATTATTTAATCACTGCCATCAGAGGATCAGTTACTTCCTGTCGATATGTAATTAACACAAATGATCAGAGGTGGTACCCTGCAGCCAGTTCTGGTGTGGGTCCAGCCCAGCTCTCATCATCCAACACGCTCAGCACCAGTGGGCTAATCGGGATTCATCAGCCACACCTGAGACGAGGCTGCTGCTGTCATTCACAGGCTCGTATTGACCAATGAAAAGACTTTGCTCTATACAGCGAAACTGCATTTGTATCCTTTCACTGAGTCTGTCGCTGCATGTCCTCTCTCAGGCTAAACTAAACCATACCAAGGCCGTGTCTGCTTGTGGACTAAAGGAGGACCACAAGTAGAGGTACCACATTTCTTCAGATCTTTCCTACATTGCAACTCGTTCTCCTGGATGCGGTTAAAGCCAGGGCAGTGGTCTGGTGATTTGACGGTGAAGGATCTGAAGATGTCTAGTGGGTAGAGTGCAGCTCCTTTGCTTGTCAGGACAATTATTTGCACAATCACCAGGTACCAAATAGTCCCCCATTAAGAGTGCTGGGAAGGAGTGGGGGGGGGGGTGGGGGGCAGGGAGACAGGGGGCTTCAACAAATCTCTGTTTCATGCTGGTAATTCAATGTTATAAATGAAAAATGAAATGGTACATGTCAGTGACTTATTGTGTCATCTTAAGCCCCCCAAAACTTTGTAACATCTTACCCCATTCAACAGTTTGTCAGGAGTACCAACAAGAGCTTCACACAATTTGTTAAAAAAATGTTTTCTCATTCTTCGGATCTCCTATTTATGAAATGATTCCTCGGCCCCTAGAGATAGGGCCAAGGACCAGTGAAATCATATCAGAAATGGGAGGTCCAAAGAACAAGAGCTTCATATGTCAAAAAAAATGTTTCTCTTATTCTTTGGATTCTACTGCCCCTTGGCCTTCTTCTCTTCTAATGCCTTAAAAGCTGTCCTTAAGCTGGGCTTCCCATCTGTAAGCCTGTTGCACAGCCAGGTCTGTAATGTGAAGATCAAAGAGAAAATTAATCTTTCTCAATCAAATCAAAACAAGGGCGGCTGGAGTGGGGAAAGCCTTCGCGGCATCGGTTAAAAAATTAGACAGAGAAATAGGACTGTATTTCTTTTTTAAGTATTAGCTCCTCGTAGCTTGTCGTCTGGGTTATTCTCTCTCTCTCTCCAGCCCCGGAGCCTTTGATTAATTCATTAATTCACAACAAAGCCAAATTACACTTCGGTTTGGTTCCTCAAATTGGATACATCAACAATTCCCTTTCGCCAAGGAAAAAAAAAAACGCCTGCGCTAAGAAGAAAATAGATCTCCCCTCATTTGGCTTAATAATTTTCTGTTTTCATGTTTTATTTATGCCTGGCAGGGCTGCTGGGTCTCGTTAATCACTGGCGCAATGAGGCAGATCAGTCGTTGGGTATCGATCGATGCTCGCGCTCTCGCCCCTGAGCCGCAGTCAGTGTGACTTTAAGACTCGTAATGCAAACAGCTGCCCACAGGACACATTACCCCGCTCTTTTTTCAATATCGACGCGATTGGAATCATTATCGGCGTCGCCCGCCTCGTCATAATCGTCCATCATCCTCTCCGCGTTCCGCCGTTAGAACCCTGGGAGCGGCATTCTAGAACGGGTCCCCCTGCTCCATGGCAACTTCGACTATGCTGACTCCATGCTTTTTTTAGTCTCGGAATGTGCTGACAGGCATGGCATGCAAAGGGGGTTTCGGGTGGTGGGGTGGTGGGGGGGGGGGTGTGGAACAGAGGGTTGCTGAGGGGAGAGCGGGCTCTGTGGTTTAGGATGCAGGATGGGTCTCTCCAAATGTATTGATCCGCCTAAATGCCGCGGGGCCCGTTCCCCAACCAGGCCCGCCGTACATCATCGCTGCCATGACGGAGGAATTTTCTGGACACGTTGGGAGTTTGGGCCGTTGAGGAGGAGGAGGAGGAGGAGGAGAGAGGAGTGAAATCAGAATGGAGGAAGCATCATGACCGGCCTTGCACACAACCAAGGACACTGCCTCGACCCTGCCTTTTCACTGTCTCAATACCACCGCATCACTGCACTGGTGCACACGCGATTTTAAAACATCCCACGGAAACTCCCATTCCACTTTGCCAAATGGGTTTTTCACACCCCGAACTTCCCATACGAGGTCCATGAACTCCAGAGGGCACAGACAAACAAACAAGCAAACAAACCCCTGAAGCGCACGTTGCCAACTGCCGCATCTTTTCACCCAGTCGACTGCAGAGAGGCTATGGCTATTTCAGTGCCGCCCTGTGGTGCTGCCAGCCACGGTCGGCACTGGCACGCGTAGCGACTGCAGCACGTAAACGTTTGTCGCGATCCGTTTGAGTTCCTCTTGACAAGGACAGCGAGTGGCTCGCCGTGTTATTGGCCATAAATAACAGTGAGAGGAGTCTTTTATTGGCCCCGAGGGGTGGATTTCATCAGCAGAGAGACAGTGGCAAACAGAAGGACACAGAGACAGGTGTAACAGAGGCAGAGACACAGGTAAGGGCATACGCATTGGTAAAGATACAGGTACTTAGATACAGCCAGCCCCACCCCCCCCCCCCCCCCCCCCGGTCTCCCATTAAAAGCACCTCAGTTTCCTTCTTTAGCCCCTTGTCACAGCCAGTATGAATGAGTCCGCCCCATGTAATACAACTCCCCCCTTCGCTCACCCTGTAAGCAGAAACATACCGAGACGTTCATTGCCCATGGCATTACCCTCCCTTGAACCTTGAATAGAAAACGAAAAACTGTTTTATGCGTACTAAAAGTAGCAGCCGCTCTTGGCCCTGACATTTACCCTTTCCAATCAACTCTACTTTTATTTCACAAAAGTCCCAAACCTCTCCTGGTAAGCCTGGCTACCGGGCTGCATGTGTCTCATTGTACTGCAGGCAGACAGGTGGCTAACGTGGAGTAGCGTCCCCAGAGAGGCGTCCCCACCCCCAAATGAGCCCGCTCCTGGCCTGGGCGCTGAGGGGGGGAGGGGGGGGCGGACACCCACGTGGGCGCAAGTTGGCCTGTCACCTGGACCGGTTTTTGGGGACGGTGCCAGACCAAGGTTGGAGGGTATTGCCAAGCTGTGATGTCCCCTGGCTGACTGCCTTCTCTCCACTGCTCATGCACCCCCTGGATCAAGTGACCCAGTGTCTCCGAGATATGCTCTTTGGCAGCCAGACAGAATATTTAAATTGTTTTTTTGAACATCTGAATATTTATAATTTTTTTGTACACCAGGACATTGTCCCCTACATGGCATTGTATTTCTGTCCTTTAAGAACCTTTTTAGAAACACGAAATAGCAACGAGGGATAAACTTTAAAAATATGCCTGGGTCCAGCATGTACTCCTGTCCTTGTAGTGTATACACCCCCTGTGCGGTTGAGAGTAAGCAGGTTTTTTTTAAATTAACTACATTGCCATTGTCCTTAACCTTCAATGACAGTTTTAAGCAGGTGTTTTGTGTATTCTTAACTCAACAACACTATGAGTTAATCAGGTTCTGAAATTACTCGAAAATGCTGTGCAAGCAATAAAAGAAATTACTCCTGACAAATGATATTATTCAAACTGAAGGACAATTCACAGAGCATGCATATTGTACCCGGGACCTAAATTGGTAAAGACCACTGCTGGCAATTGCTTGTATTGTGTGAGGATGAAGCTGATTACTTCTGAGCAGGATTTAAAAACACCCTGTTCCTCCATCATTATTTCTCAGTGATAATGGGCTTGGGGTGGAGGGTCTTCTCCAGAGATCCACCCCCAGCCCCCTAGCCCCCCCACCCCAAGACAATGTGGACACCAGGGAGATGTGTGTCTTCGCAGAGAAAGTCTATGCAATTTAAACCTGCCTTAGGCATGTAGATATTATTCCCAAATGACACCACTTAAAATTAATGTAAATTATTTTAGTGGTTTTCTTCTTAACATTCTCCTTTAGATGCCCTTTTAAATCCTATCTCGGAAGCCTCTGTTCTGTGAAATGGAGAATTTTTCTGGGTGAAATCTTGGCAGACAGTCTTTTGTGGTGGGGGTGTGGGGGAAAGTGTTTAAGCTACACACGGAGACCACGATTATTACACTGGTAATTAGGTGTGCTGTGCCATCCATTTTAGAATATGTGATATGCGATAAGATAGAACTTGATTTATCCAATTTTGTTGTATATGTGTTACTACAGGCTAAAGGTTTATTCAATGTCAAATTCTCTCTCTCTCTTTCACACTCTCTCTCTCTCTCTCTCTCTCTCTCGAAGAATGGTGTATTGGACATGGTTTTTTGGCTTCTGTGCCCAGCACTCCCTCACCCACATGGGAAAAAAAAAAATTCTCACACTCTCCCACAGTCTTTCACAGCCATCAAAAGTCTTTCATAATCTCTCAGTTTCCCATTATAATCAATCACTTTCACTTTGCATTAAATATCTCCTAAAAACAATTTATATATTTAACGATAAATATGAATTAATAGAACGAAAAATTTGTAGCTATTACCCAGATCACCTTCCGTAAAGGTCTTCCAAAATGTTTGTGTGTGTGTGTTTGTGTGCACCAGGTTTGTAAAAGGGGTGTGTGTCATTTTAATTTGAAGTAAATACTGCCCTCTCTATGACATAAATGATCTCTGCATAGACTAGCATTTTGGAAAGTGTCAGCCTTCACAACAAAGAAAGATCCTCTCAGAGGACAGAGAGGCCGATCCGTCACTGCATGTCATAAAACTTAATGGAAAATTCCTATCTGAGTCTGGCGGATTATAGTGGCCTCAGAATAAAGAATAATCTTTGCTTGTCTTTGTGGGATACAATGATGTAAACACTCATTCCTAACCGGATAATCGTATTACCAGACAGTGCTTTATTTTCAACCAGCCTATTTTTATTCATTATTAAAACATTCTGTAGAATTAGATATACAAAATTGTGGCTGAGCATAATTAAGGTTTTTTTAAAAAGAAATCTTTGCTTGGTTTATCAAGAGATTATACATTTTGTTCTGTGTAAAGTGAAGGCCCATGAAACAGACTTTACTTGGCATTACTACTAAGCATATTCAGGATTATTAATAACAAAATGAGATTTAGAAATGTAAAAGATGTGTAACAAACCTATGTAGCATTTAGTCTTTTCAATTTAATTCACTTCACTCACTGAAGCCTACTGAGCAATATTCACATTAGGGTCTGAAAGGAATTTATTAGGTTAAAAAATGTGCAGGTACAGACTGGTAAAATCTGCTATAAAGCAAGATTTTATGGATATATGGGGAATTTACAGTAATGCTATATACGTTACTGTATATAGCATTACTACTGCGCTCTGCCCTACCCTGCTGTAAATTCCAGCTAAATCCATTTTAAGACCAGCTTAGACATGTCGCTGGTCAAGATGGTTTAAGCTGGTGTACCAGCCTGGTCAAGCTGGTTATAACTGGTGTACCAGCCTGATCAAGCTGGGCTGGGCTAATGTACCAGCCTGATCTGATCACACAAGGCTTAGCTGGTGTACTAGCCTGGTCAAGGTGGGCTGAGCTGGTGTACAGGCCTGGTCCAGTCAAGCTAAGCTAGTATACCAGCCTGATTGTGCTAAGCTAAGCTTTAGCTAGTAGACAAACTTTTTTGAACTGATGAACCAGCTTGGTCAAGCTAGTTTGTGGTGGACCAGCTTAAGTGAGCTGATTGACCAGCTTGTTCGGTTTGGTTTGCTGGCATGCATGTAAGAGCTGGCAACCAGCTTACTGTAGCTCAGAAGTCAAGATACACAATTTGATAAATTCACATTAAGTTGATCTCTTATTTGAAGAGTGTAGATTTAGGTTCTTTCTGTTTATTACAAACATTCACTGCAAAGTTAGTTTTTGATTTATATGACAGTTTAGGCTTGGTACTGCAATTTTACTGCCAGATACAGATATATAAAAATGTATTTAGTGTTACTAGAACAAACAGATTCAACACAGGTGACATCAAGAATAGGCCAATACCAACTTGTATTGTTGGTTATGCTATGAACAATTTTCAGTAAATTTGGCAATAAAGACACAAGCATTTATTTTGTAGCTTAGAAAGACCTTTGGCTTCAATCAAACACTTTTCAATGACATTTCTTAGTTTCACTATTTTTTTAGAATCACTATTTTGAATAGTAAATCTTGAGTTGCATATTTTCACATATTTAACCAGTTCTGTGCATTTTAGAGTAGTGTGCCTGTAGGCTAGTTTGAAGAAAAACTGCTACTTAGCTCTGACATTTCAAACCTTGAAAAAAATTCCAAATAAATATTGAGCCTAAGGTGTAGCTGTTTTGATTGTTATTGAGATTCAATATACTTGCTGAATGTACTTGACCTTGACTCCAGATGTGCCACATAGCTCTTGCTGGTCAACAGCTGCCAGCAACCAGCTTATCCTGCTACCAGCTGTTTCACAAACCTAGCTCTAGCTAGTCACCAGCTTCCAACTACCAGCCAGAATGTGGACAGTCCAGCTTCAGAAAGTAAAAGTGCTCCTCAGTTCCAATCACCTGAATTTGCTAATTCGAATATTTTTTTACCAAGGAGGTAGAACTAATGAGTGAAATCAGCTGACTGAGTTAATGCATAGAAGAAACACATGGCATGACATTTACTTTCTGACCCCTGGTCTTTCCACCTTTGCTACCAGCTCATTTTTCACAAACCTAGTTCTAGCTGGTCACCAGCTACCAGCTCTGTGTCATCACTTACCAGCTATCATGTTTCACAAACTTAGCCCTAGCTGGTCACCAGCTACCAACTACCAGGTACCATGTTTCACAAACCTAGCCCTAGCTGGTCACCAGCTACCAACTACTAGGTACCATGTTTCACAAACCTAGCTCTAGCTAGTAATGCTGTCTATATGCCACCAGCATGCCAGCAGCTGTTTGGTTTTTTCTTTCTTTCGCAAACAGAACCTGATTTTGAATGGTTTTTATAATGATGTGTAACAGAATGTGTTCACAGAACAAGAAGCTGTGTAAAAGGCAACTGGAATGCTCTAGAATCAATGAGTTATAGACCTAAAGACAGGGCTACCCAAGCCTGTTCCTGGAGTTCTACCGTCCTGTAGGTTTTCATTTCAACCTTAATTTGGCAAACCTGACTCAGCTAATGAGCAGCTAAATGAAATCAGTAACTGTTGAATGAAGTTCAGGGCTTGACATTAACAACCGCCACCCACCAAATGTGAGTAGAATTTGGCAATGGCATGTAATTCCGTCACTCTTACTAACCACTTTGATGGGTGACCTTTTGGTAGCATTTTCTATTTTAAAAAATCCTTGTAGTTCACAAAAGGCATCTCAGGTCAATTCAGGGTGATACTACATGATACTACAACTCCCAAGAGCACTGGCTGCACATGATGTGCGCATCCCATTGGTCCGTCCACTTCGCCCAATCGCTCTTGCTCCTGCTGGATACCAACTGGAATTTGGTGACAGTTTATGTTTATTTCCTGTACCAAGCTGGCCCACCAGCAGATGTGGCCTTATCAGCCTGGATGCTATTTCACCCATCTTGCTCACAGCTTGACCATCTCCAAACCAGCTTAAATGCAGGCCGGAACCAAGCTAGAATTTCCACCAGGGATCAGCTGTGGAAAGATAAAAGAAACTGTAAAAGTAAATGGAGAATGAAGGGATCCAATTTATAAGAAGGTCTATCTAGAGATTACATGACTGTGTAATATTTTTAAATGCACATTTAAATATTCAAGAACTTTTAATTTCCTGCCAAAATATATGCTGCAGTTATCGTAGCACTTTGGCCGGCAGCATGTCACTGGCTTGCGGGTGGGTGAATCAGAGGAGCACATCGTCTTCAGCGTCCATTCTTGTTGTTAGTGTGTAGGTGGCACAATGCGGACTTCAAAGAGTCAAAAGGAGGAATGTGCTCTGTTTAAAAATTTTTCAAGAAAAATATACTATTCAGATACTGTAACTTTTTGTAGTTTCAGTCTAATTATTTTCTTGCTCAGGTCTGAACATGTCACCCTTCTGTAATTGTCATGTAAGCACTAACAGACCTCATTAGGCAGTGTAGGGACAGCTACAGGCGATGATGTGCATATGCTAATAGTTGTGTACAATTAGAAGGGCACAAATGTGTTGGTTTAGGCAGGGGTCATTTCCTTTCCTGTTGAGTGACCCCAACTTGACAATATAAGGATTACTTACTTCCTACACTGTCTGTGTAACAGTCTGTCTATGAATTAAGCCCTGTTTACAATCTGAAGGCGGTGCTGGGGCATCTAAAGCTCAGAGATCAGAGAACAGACACATGATTATTCAGGATGTAAAAGAGGAATGGGCCAGAAGGTATGCATCACAGATGCATGTCATATACCACAGAGGCATGAACCACAAATGCATGCATCACATAGTTATGTACCACAGAAACATGTGTCATTGAATCATGCATCACAGTCATGTACCACAGATAGATATGCTAGAGATTCATGTACCACTGGTGCATGGATCACAGTCATGTACCACAGATGCAGGCATCATTGAATTATGCTTTGCAGTCTTGTATCACAAATGTATGTATTAGAGATGCATGTATCACAGATGCATGTACAAATCATAGAGTCTCGTATAATAGCCATGCATCATCACAGTCATGGGCCACAGACACACTGTATTACAAGCTTGTATTTCTTCAAGTGGTACCATACATCCTTTTCAGACTTATTTTATTTAATCATTTTCATTGTGGGGATTTTTTATATGTTTGCAAGTAAACATTTTCAGAAATCTCTACTGAGAAGTGCCTAAACCCTATAAGTATATACAAATATATACATATACTGTATATCTGATAATCGGCTTTACCATAGGTAACACCTTTTGTAGTTTATTAAAGTCATAAGAAAATGGAGAACATTCAGCACTAGTTGCTGGGTGCAAGCAAAAGTGACCATTCAGACCAATAAACCAGGGTGAGCTTCATTCAGACAATAAGCAGATTTGTTTTTCAAGTACCAATTGTCTTCCAGCTTTAAGCAGCACTTTTCCGCAGCATGTACTACTTGATTCTTTCTCATGGTTAAGATGCTTTTTATGTTTGCGTAAGATGTTGCATGATGCCTTTGTTTTAAGTCAGTGATTTTTTGCATCTGCAAAAGATTGGATAAATAATATCTGCTTCTGCACAGTTCCTCCTTATCAGCTCACATAATATGAAGACCAGTGGCTGCGCACATGCCCAAATCACAGAGACAGTTGCTGAAATTTTATTGGCTGGTAGTGGCTGGGCAGGGAGGAAGGGTTTTAAACAGGCGATGACTTGATAGCCCTGGCCCCTTGAACATGACAGCTTAAAATGATGGTCTGTGCTTTCAATAATGGGTAGGTAAGCTCACGCCAGTGTAATTACATGATCTCTGCCTCATCAGTTCCATTATGCTCCTGAACCAGGCCTCTTGTGTGAACAATGCGAAGCACACTTGACTTTTATTGAGAGATATTTTCAGGCTCATAACAGGCTGAACGCCAGGCAGACCTGAGGCAGATCTGAGCTCATGTTAGCCTGGTCTTTATACTCACCTGGCACCAATAGCAATCCCACACACAAGCCTGAAGCTACATCACATCTCCGATGGTTAATGCCAATGCATCATGGGATACAAAGACTTATGATCCCTCCACTGGACACTGGCACATACACGCACACAAACAAACGTACAGTACACCTTGCCCACAGTACCCCCACATTTTGCCCACTGTCCCTCTTCATGGTCATCTTTTCAGGTGTCTAGCAGGCTTTGTATAGTCTATGTAGTTTCAATTTTTAAACTGATTTTCCTGAAAAAAAGTTCAATATAGCAAAACACCCCTCATGGATTTAGATTGCGACCTGAGAATTATTATTATTATATAGTATATTGACCTGACAAATATTATTACTACACAGAGACCTGATGAATGTGTTCAGTGTGCCTTCTCTGCTGTTTGCTTTTTATTCGTTTGCACTGCTTTTTCCTGGAATTAGGGAGGAAAATTGTTTTAAAACATTTGGCTGCAAAATTGTATTGAAACATTTTCTGTTTTTTAAATCGTGTCTGTTTCTTAAAGCTCTTTTCAGCACCCTAAAATGATGCAAATGTAAAGTTGCATCATAACAAACATAGATAGATAGATTAACATCTATATGTTGCATAAAAATTAGGAGGAAAAGCGTAACATAATTCTATCAAATCTGTTTTTAATTATGGATAAGACAAAGTCCACTACCGTCTTCTCACTGCAGCTAATTTTAAATGGATTTAATTCACTTTTTTCAAGATTCTGTTGGTGTCCAGTGGTGCTACTCCTGCAAATTTAAAAATCGGGAAAATTGAACTAATCAAAACAGGAGAACAGAAGGAAATAAAAACAATATGAGCAACACATTGATGTTTTATTATTAATTGGGATGTTAATTAAATACCGTTTTCTGTTCTGTTTTGTTTCTTTTCTGATCACCGTTTTCATTACTTATTATTCTTTTGTTTTTGATTTTGTCCCTAAAGCGAGAACAACCTGCGTGCATGAATAAATCACATCCTGTGTGACCACCCGCTCCTCTGCTGACGGTAAACGGTAAAATACAGCTTTGATCATAAAACCACACAGCAAACAACAAGAAAAACAAATTAGACAAAGAGGGAGAAAACCTAATTAGCTTAATCTCTGATTTTTTTCCAAATGCCCTGGATTTGTAAGGATGAAGGGAGGTTTTTGTGTTTCAAAAAATAAATAAATAAATAAAAATACCAAAGAAAATGGTGGCTAAAACTGAGCCTAACTTCGTCCCTGCTTCTGCATAGCTGCTTTCTCAGACTCAATGACTCAGAATCTATAGATTAGCCACATGCTTAGCTACATATTCTTAACATTCAGGACAAAGCTAATGACAATGAATGGCCATCCCTATTTGGGGTATTTACGCAGTGTAATGTAGCAGCAGAAACACCAACCAGTTTGGTCGATTGATACTAACCAGAATCTCCCAGTGTAAGAAAGTAGTGAGGAAGTAAGACAGACAGGAGCTGGCCGTATGACTACCCGTGAGACTGTTGATATGAATGAATGAATGAAAACCCAAACTGACAGACAAGGTCAATGTCAGCATTCCCTCTTAGCCTGAACAAGGACTGTTCCTAGACCAGGGTGACTAACTTACCATAACAATTAAAGTATTACTATGATTAGCCTTGTAATGAATCAGCCAATTAATTAACCATGAGCCAATCAGCTAGCCATTCTTCTCCAACTGCTACTTCACTTTGATTCCCTTTCAGAGGATTTAGCTTTTATTTCACAGTTTTCAAGGAATCAAAAGGGAATAAAGTAGTATGTTATGCTTTTGTGTGATTTCCCATAGTTAGTGAGTATAGATGTCTTTGATTTGTTTAACTGTCTTGACTGTCTCAGTAGAAGGTAGTGTCCAACCGTAGGGAGTATGGTTATTCATTGTACTCCACAGTACTGCAATCTCTCCAGATGCCATCTTAATATCAGCAAAGGACTGCTGAAAACTTGTTATGTTTCACATCAAAGGGGTTTAGCGAAAGTCTGTGAGGACAGTTAAAAGTCGGCATGCTGTGGATCTTGTAAAAGCAGTCTTTGAGCTGTGCCTCTCCGGGGACCCTCCGCACAGTCATCTGTGAAAAGGCTTCCCTCTGAAGAGGAGGATCAATGGGGCGAGCGAACGGAATGCAACTGCACTACACAGCCAATAAAGGAGGCAGGTCAGTGTGTTCCCTGTGTCACCTATACGTATGTGCGCACACACACACGCAACACACGCACGCACACACGCATGCACTCACACACACACACACATGTATGCACACTATGGATACAATGTAAAATGCTATGTAAAAATTGTGTAAGTCGCTCTGGATAAGAGCGTCTGCTAAATGCCTGTAATGTAATGTAATGTAATGCACACACACATACACACACACACACCTGCATACACACACTCCCATACACAGACACACATACATACAGGCATACACACACTCAAATATCCACACCTGCATACACATACACTCCTACACTACATGCATAAACACGCACTCATACACAGACACTCACACCCACACACCACACACCCATAGCATGTTTTAAACATGCATACATGCGCAGGGTAAACGTCAAAATGACATTAGTGCCTTGACTGTACGTCTGCATATGGGGTGAAGCATTTGCAAGGATATTTGTTCCGTAGCCCGTGCTCTATATGAGATGCAGAGATATGTTTTATTAATTTATCCATTATTTATATTGTTTTATGGCCATATCCATGATGTTTTTCACAGTGTGACTCTTCCCCGAGGGCCGGGCTCTGAAGGACCTGTTTGTGAATGCGCAATCCCTCACACACAGCCTCCTTGCTGCATTGTGGCTTGTCCTTGTCGACTGATCAATGCTAATGCTGTTATTTACCCAACCCTGAAATTAAAAGGCTATGGATCAATCCAACGGCTCTCTCCAGTGAGGTGAGCTCACAGCCACCAGCCTGGATTTACGTGTGCTCTTGAACACATGCCTCTTCTGCCTGAAAATAGAGCATTTGCACATCCTGTGTGATAAAACCCTGCCACATCGTAGCCAGGGCTCTGGTAATGTTCAATAGTCTGGTTAGGGTTTGAGGCATTAGCTGTAGTTTGGTTTGGAAGGTACAGAACAATAACAGTAGTGTGGTTTTAGTGGTATAGGGCCATGCCAATGGTGTGGTTAGTGTGGGATAGGGCTATAGAGGTGGTAGTGTGGTTTGCATGTTTCGTGTAGGATAGGGTTATGGTAGTACTACTTTGTTTCATAGGGTATTGGGATATGGTAGTACTGCCGTGGCTAGCATGTTATTGGGCTAAAGCAGTGCTAGTCCGGTTATTGTGCTATAGGGTTATAGCAGTACTAGTGTGTTTATGTGGGATAGGGCTATAGCAGTGCTCATGTTTTCCACATTGTTTTGGGATATAGCAGTGATATTGTGGTTAGTGTGCTATAAAAATACAGCAGTGCTGGTGTGCTTCCTATGGTTTGGGATATAGCAGTGTTAAAGTGGTTAATGTGCTATAGGGTTATAGCAGTGCTAGTGTGTTTAATGTGGTATAGGGCTACAGCAGTGGTAGTGTGTTTAGTGTTTAGGGTATTGGGCTATAGCAGTGTTGCTGCGATATGTTTGGTGTGGTACAGGACTGTAGTTTCTGACCCAGTTTCTGGTTTGGTTTCCTTTTTTGGGGGGAGGGAGAGTGGTTCTTGCAGATTCTTCCTCTGAAGTTCGCACAGTCTCCTGACAGGCAGGAACGCAGAGGTGTGCTATTCCCCTGAGATGCACACACTCACACACGTCCAGACTCCCTCACACACTCTCATTGACATGCAGGCATGCTCATACATGCATGAACCCAAGCACACACACACACACAAACACACTCGTTCACTCATCAGACACACACTCACAACACATTCACATTCAGACACAGGCACACACACTCCAGGTCTGAAGCACATTCAGTACCCTGTGTTTTGTTAAATTGCTATTTCAATCTCACTCCATCAGGAAGCCCCCCAAGTCATAAATTAAACATAAATGCAAATAAGGTGCCACATTGTTCTTCTCTTGCTTAGACAGAGTTGTTTTTGAGGATTAATTTGATAACAGTGGGGTGTATTAAAGAATGGTGTGTAATTTAAAGCTACATTGACGTCCACAAAAAGAAGAATGTCCAAATGCAAATATTGCATTGCAGCAACATATTTGGCCAGCAACTTAATGCATTTCTAAATTCACATGCATTGGGCTGCAGTGCTTGGGTTGGGCTAGAGGTGGCGCTGGTTAGGGTAGAAACTATTCTAAAGAATCTTTTGAA
The DNA here is from genome assembly GCF_018555375.3 of Anguilla rostrata. NCBI lineage: Eukaryota > Metazoa > Chordata > Actinopteri > Anguilliformes > Anguillidae > Anguilla > Anguilla rostrata. The sequence goes on along the minus strand of NC_057933.1, from coordinate 23,348,537 downwards.
GGAGGGCCATGTTCAGTTCTTGGTTTTGCTATTTATTTATTTTTAATTATTTTAGATTAAATGAATGGAATAAGCCTGAAACACGCATTGTGCAGCTGCTTTGTGATATTCCTGGAGTACTGTACACTGACCATATGGTAAATGGACTGCATTTATATATTTATTACAAATGCCTCTTTCATTCACCCATTCTCTCTCTTACACACACACACACACACACACACACACACACACACAGAAAGGCTGCCGTACAAGGTACCAATCAGCTCATTGGGAGCAATTAGGGGTTAGGTGTCTTGCTCAGGGACACGTCGACACACCCATGGTGGGGGATCGTACCGGCAACCCTTCTACTGCCAGACAACTGCTCTTACCTCCTGAGCTATGTCGCCCCCATATCCCAGTCCTTGCTTCTTAATGCAAGACCAGCTGGCCAGATTGCTTAGCCAAGGTGGCACAGGTGACCTGCAGTATGGTGTAGTTATGTGACAGGCCTACCTGGGCTCTGGCGGGTATACCATTTTGTACCTTTTGTACCATTCAACCTGCAGACAAAGTTTTTTTTTTAAGATGAAGGATGACGATAAGAACATAATACATTATTCTTTGATCACTCAAAAACAGCAAGGGGTAATATTATGTATTGTGTGTACAGTCCCTTGAAATAACTGGAGCATGATTACAGAGGATTTATTAGCAAAGGGTTATTATCAGAAATGAGGTTCATCGCAAATTTCTCTGGAGGATAAGCTGTGTTATTTCTCGACATGGGCTGTGCGGTTTCCGTTTCAAGTGCCGACGTGTATTTAGAAAGCAGCAAAAATTGGGATATGTTAATCTGATGGAAGTAGCCTCTGAGATTTCAAACTGTGACGGGGGTCCTTGAGCGGAGATTTCTCCTCAGGACCCTAAGGCAGATGTCTGAACGTCAGGGCCATTAGTCACCGAACACAGAGCGGGAGCGAGCGCAAAACTCAAGGCCTCAAACCCATGATACAGAAATGAAAACACAAAAGAATGTTACCCTAGTTGCATTAGTCTAAAAAAATATTTCACATTCATCTGTGCCTTCTAAAACAAAAATAAAACACACACAAAAAAGCTAACAGAATGCTATTTTGGGTATTGCTCTCACCTAGAGATTCTATTTATGGTAATAATTATCATATTGACAATAATTCTCTCCATGAAAAGCAGTTTCAACAAAATGAAAACCTTTTGATCATAGGCCTGTAATATTAGTATTTTTCTTCCATTCAGCCATTAATGCTTCAGCTATGTTAATACTTTATGCAATTTATATGGTTGTGTACCAACATAGACAAACAATATTAAATTGATAGTTCACTTTCTGGAGTCTTTTAAAATATTGTTTCTGTTTTAGTGCATGTTTTTAATTGGCCCAGACAGGTTTTGGGTGCGATTAAGTGTATTAGATATTAGATAGTTATTACAAGTTAATGATGGCCTGCTGGCTTCACAATGGCTGATATAGGGTCATTTACAGGTCTGTGGTTTAAAGCAATATAAAACTAGTCAAATACCTCCAAAGGTGCTTGTACAGTGATGGTACTTTCCTTGAGCACAGCAGTCTTAGATGGTATGCACTATAGGAAGTGTCAGGGCCCATGAAAAACATACATGATATAAAAAAACCTCTAGAAAGTGGGATATTGCTTTAAGCTTATCGACAAACAAAAATCAGTTTTTGGCTATGCCCCAGGAGAGGAGAAAGGTGTAAGCAAATTTTTTTTATTTTTTTAACTCTAGAACACACCTACATTTAGATTTAAAAATAGGGTTGATATTCCAAGAATAATACTGCCATGGTAGGCAAGAGACAACAGTTTGTTTACATGTCTGCTTTTGTGCACGAACCCTGGACCAAAGAGCAACCAAGCACATGCCAACTTTTCATGTTACAGATTGAACCCACCATGCATGTATCATGAGCATCCTAACTATATTTTTCATGCACATTTCACATGCATCATGCAGCCTGTTCTTTAATTTATCTTAAAACAAAGGCGTAAAAGTACTAATGACATTAACATATACATTTTTTTATTCAATTAAATGTATGCATTACTGGCTCTGTAACCCATCCTTTACTGCCTGTATTTCACACTCTTTCCACCAGGAGGGCTCTCCAACCACTTCCTATAACAGCAGTGATGATGATTATGATGACGATGATGATGATGGTGATGATGATTATGATTCCAAGGAGAGATTACCTTGCTCTTAGCATTCAGGTCATTTATTTTTTTGATAGCATAAATATTAAAGTTAATAAAAGTTTCACTTAAGTGAAAGGATGTTATTGATTTGTCTTCCTGGTGTATGAAGTTCATATTCTTTATCAAACTTTTATCTTGTAAAATAGATATGTACCAGATTTTAGACTTGGCCACACTTTTTGCTTGTGGTTCTTGTTGGAACACAGTTGTCATGGGGGGCCATGTAGAAAAAAGAAATGTATGTCACAATGTTCTCCAATGTTCTCTTTTTATGCTCCTATAACAACAGAATAGCTGTAGCTTTGACAATATAGAAAGCTAGTTAAAGCCAGTTTAAAAGGCCACATTTTGATTGGTCAATGTTGGACATTTTGTCCAATGCAGGAAGTGTCTGTGGATAGGTTTCAAAGAGCAAATTAATACTCCAGTGCCAATATGTTAAAGGAAGTGATGTCATGCCATATTTTTTAATTTTATTTTATTGTTGTGGTGCAATTCATCAAGCAGTTTTTATAAATGACAAACCTTCTCATGTGACATGACAAATGTGCTTTGTGTTTCATGACTTTTCATTGCCTACATCATTAAATATCGAGATACATTTTAAGAAATTAAGAAAACTGCAAGGAAATGAATTAGTCTGCACTATGTGACAAACTGACAGCATTTTGGATGTATTGACAATTCCCTCTACAGATTGTATTACGATTAAATTTGATTGCAAAAAATGATTACTTTTTATGTTTTAGCCATTGTTTCAGTCATAGATATGCAATTTGATTTATTTTGTAGTGGCCATACTTTTAAGTAGGAACTTTTCATTTACAATTTTTGAAAATCTAAAATGATTTTGCGCGGTACATTTTACGTTTCATGGCTGCTCGACTTCATTACATCCTACAGTGATTTTTTATAAATCTCAAATCAAACACTATGGCCACATAATCTGGAAGTTTGGAGTTTGCTGAAACGCGTATTCTATAGACCACCACAAGCCTGACAAATTTCGTCAATTTCGTTTGGGTGCTTATATGTAATAATAATGGACATGAATCATTACCATGGACACTGAGGTCTGGTGGGAGACCGTTCTCTCCTTTCTTCGAGAGAGAAACATTTCCTCTTCGTTGCTCCCTCTGCCAACTGAATCCTCGCATTGATCAACCAGAATCTGCACTCCATACACTCCTTCCAACGGCGCAGCGGTGTCCATTTGACTCCAACGTCAAAAGCCGGCTACGGAAATATTTCAGACAGCGCTCCCACACGGCACAAAACGAAGTCCATGCGACTTAACGTGTTTTCTTAAGTAAACTATTTCACTTTAAGAGCGCAGGGTAAACGGAAAGCTAGGATAAAGACAGAGACCGCTATATTTTACCCGAGAATGACGTCATTATCATTTTTTCGAAAAGCGTGCGGTAGTCATCGTGCATAAATTTCCAGTGAATCTAGAGAACTTTGTTTTTGTTAGTTGGACGTTTTCACTTTTTTGCAATATGAAATCAGAGGTTGTGGCAATGTGGTTAATTTACTCGCTTGGGTGTAGGTGGAACGGCGAATGGGGAACGGGCAAAATGCTTTATAGAAAGATGAAACAGGACATGGAGAACACTAATTAACAAGGTGTGTTATTCTTGCATTTAACTCGTGAAATGTAGGCTATTGTCTTGTCCGAAAACGTCTGCAATATGTCTACTGTCCGCTAAGTGCGACAAAATGTTAAGGATGCTGTTGACTACTTACACTATTTTGTTAGCGTAGCCTATCTCTAAATTAAAGCGCAGATCCTGTAATTTGTGTGATTGTGTCTGACTGGCGGAGCTGCAAAGAACTGGACGGCCTCGGGGAAAGGCGACAGTTAATGCCCGACATGGAATTCCGGAATCTGTAGCTATTGGTGGAATAAAACCAAAGGAATAAAACGCCTTACAAGGACATAGCCATCAAACACAATTAATATTACACATCCTAGCGTATATTCGTGTAAATTCACATCTCCTTATTATGGTATCACAATTAAGGTATCACGTAGTCTATCAAAATCTTCTGGTAACTGAATACCTATTATATTAAATAAATTCAGGATTTACAAAAGATGTCGAGATCCAAAAGCTTCTGTAAATACTAGCCTACACGATATAGGCTACTATTCTACAATAATGTAATTTGTAGCCTATTAATTCACTTTTGATACGTGTCGTTAATAGTGATATGTGAATTGTACATGAGCATGTTTGATATCTTTAGCTCACCGTTTAAATATTGTTATTGTTAAATATCGTTTTGACCTAGTGAATAGGCTACTGCACTTTCATTCAGTTTAGAACCGCAAAATTTAATAGGCCTAAAAGTAATATCTCAACTGTGAGATATGAAACACCGCTATGAGACGGCTATAGAAAACACGGTAACACATGAATCCTGAAATATCAGCAAGTCACTGAAATTCAACCACCGGACATATTTTCTACCACGGAGTTGAGAACTCCATTCCACATATTCCATGTGACTCCCTCTCGAGAGAGCGCCGGATAATAGCTGTTGGAGCTCTAGCTCTCATGCCATGCTGGGCCACAGCGGCTCCGAGAGACATGCATGTGCTTATATCCGGGTTAGGGACAGAAAAGGGGAGAAAGTTTCATTTAAATCTAGGCAAAAAGTTTAGACATGGAATCACTCTTTCCGTTACTGTGTTAGCTGTTGACTAGGCGTTCAGCGTCTGACCGCCACCATAATTGATACATAGCCTACTTGCATTCGCTTTTGTTTTCATTAAAGCTATTTCTTCTCGTTCAGTTTTCCTCTTCTATCGTTTTTGTCAGATAGCTAGCGTGCTTCCTAGCGCACCAGGGTCCCAGCTTGAAATGCTGTAGTGACTATGGCCGCGCAAGTGGCATCTGCTCCTGCGACTTCTAATAATAAAAATCCTAATTTGCCTAGTAGTTTGAGTCAAGAATTAAACTCCGTGAAGTCAGAAGGAGGGGCGGCACAGGGATCTGGAACGATGCTAGGAGCTGGAGATGGGACTAGCACTATGAATAATGTAGATCACCATCGCCATAATGAGATGAACATGGCCAATACAACGCGTGCTTCTTCAGCTTGTAATAATTCTGATCCACGGGAAAATGACGGTGGAAATAACTCCTCATCCGTGACCTCGTCGAATTTGTCCGCTGCCTCTAGCATGGAGACGGGTATGATAGCGAATCACAAACTGAAAAATATTGGTGGCGATACTCCTCTTCACCAACACGCACTGCCACAACAACAATTTAATCAATTTCAGCAGCATCAACGGCAAATTCAAAACAACATCAACAACAGCCAAACACCGGTACAAGGGGAGGCGGAGAACCAGACACATGGGTTCAAGGAGAATATTTTGGAAAACCAGGTCGAGCCGCAGCAAATGCTGAGAAAAAGTGAAGAGACTCTTCCTTGCAAATCGGCGGACCAGGTGGGTGGCAGGTACGAGCACGCCAGCATGGGACCAACGAACAACAGCGGCAGCATCAATAACCAGCCGCAAAGTGCGGGGGGCAACAGCATTGTCTCTGAGTTTAATAATTATTATGGCAATGCTAGAGGAGGGCCCTGCTTTGATCAACATGGCGGACAACAAAGCCCGGTGATGAGTATAATGCATTCTTCGGTTCCCAACAGCATGGATCCAACGCAAAACTCTCACGAAGGGTACCACAACAGCCAGTACAATCACTACCCGAACTACCGTGCGAGCTATGGCGGCGCAGGCTACGGCGTAATGAGCTCCTCCAGACAGGGGAGTAACATGTTGATCGGCCCGGGTAGCGGCTCTGCATCGACCCAGGGAAAAACGGCGATGGCAGCTGCCTCCGCTTCTGGTGGCGGTGTCGGTGGGTTTCAGAGATTTCCAGGGCAAAATCAGCACCCTCCCGGAGCCACCCCGACCCTGAACCAGCTGTTGACCTCCCCCAGTCCGATGATGCGGGGTTATGGCAGTGGCTACGATTTTAATAGTGCCACTGCACAGCAGCAACAGCAAGCAGGCATGGGGTTAGGCAAAGACCTAAGTTCTCAGTATGGGTCTGCAGCCCATGGCTGGGGTGGACAGCAAAGGAATCACCCTGCAATCAGTCCTGGGAACAATGGACAAGGCATCAACAGACCGCAGGTAAGTAACACCCATTTATTAACGATAGATAGCCTACTGGCAATGATGGCTTGCCAGTTGGCATGTTTGTTTATCGCTTGTGCACTGGCATCAAGTGTCCCATGTTGCGATATGTGCAGTTTTTTTGAGGACTTGGAACCCCTTGCAACCCCCCACCCCAACTTTGTTTGCCCGTGAATTCTTTGCACGTTCTATGCCAAGAAGCAATTTTATTCATTACCATGTGTGCACGTGAATACCCACTCTTGATTCAACATGAAATTGCAGGAGCATCAGTTCAGTTCTAAGCGTGATTTGACTGATGAATAAACAGTGCATATCACTATGTACTCCTTCCTGTTTAAAATATCCATATGCATTTTCGTGCATCCGTTATTAGGTCGCCAGAACTATCTCGATGTTCACTTAAAAATATGGAACATTCTGGAAAGTTGCCTGTTCAGTATTCGGCAATTGAAGCAATATAAACCAAATTAATATTTATAGCCTACGGTTTTATGTGGGGTATTCTCATGGGCATTTTTATTTTTGTATTGCCGCCGCAGTTATTGCTAAAATGTTTAATAGCTCCAAATTTGTTCAGTTGCAACGTCAAAATTTAAGAATAGTGAAAAGAATCAGTTGACGGATTAGACGGATTTCGCAGTATCGCAGACGTGATTGTGGACACGTTGTGGAATCGCGGTGGGCGAAGCGCTGCCTCTATCTGCACACAAGCACACTGTAGGTATTCCTTGCGCGATTGAACACGTCTGCATTTTTAAAATCAATGTATTCGTGACCAGTCTATTAAAAACCCTTGAGCCTGTCTGTATGATTAGTTATAAATGTACACTTCACCGGTGCAGCTTACATGAAGACTGAGCGCGCGGCAGGTGTGTACTGCGCTCTGACCACATGCGCTGGAGAAGTCGCTCGGATCCTTTTTTCAAGGTTTTTGAGTTTGAATTGTGGAGGTAAACTGGCAGTAATGGTCTCCAGACAGCTGCCTCCAGGTGACATCAAATATGCCACGTGATTAGCACTCTCTCTCGCCATTGGCCGCTGATGTAAATAGAAGCGCTGAACTTCTGCAGAGGTGACGGTCGGGTACTCAGCGCCACATGAACCGGTCAACACTAGACACAGATCACTAATTTTTACCAAGCAGTGTTGTATATAATTTTTAATTTATGATTGTTATACATGAACCCATTAAGCCTGTCTCTTTGCTCAGACCTCACAACACAATTTGCCTTCTTGGCCCAGGCCCCCTTGTAAATATATTATAATTTCACTGGATAATGTAATAAATGTACGGTGTAGACTAAACAAAAATTGTGTAAAAGGTTTTATTTTTGTACGGCAATAACCTATTTACTGAGTGTAAATGGAAGTGATGTGTTTGCAATATTCCTTGTGCCACATTGTCAATGCTTTAACAGTGCTCTGTTAGCGTATTTCTTTTTTGCGGAGTAATCGCTGAGCAGTACAATACCATAACATAACATTACAGATATTCATTGCTTTGATCGCTAAGGTGTTTCCGAACATCAGCGTTATATGTGGGAAATTATGCTGCAAGTTAAATTACCCACATTTGTTGTGTGGAATGTGCTTAACCTAGGTTATATGTTAATACCAGAATTTTGGTTATGTCTATCTTATATCCAGTCTTTCAAATAACAGCTGAAATATTTTTTGATGGATGGCAATGTAATATAATGTGTGATGCAGTAGAATACATTATACAATTTTAGTACAAATAAAAACCCATGCTGAATGTTCCACAGAGTTTGAGAGTTTGTTGTAGAATTTGGAATTTGAAATATAGGAAAGTTTCTGGAATCACACTCAAATCTGTCCTAAATTTATTTAATTTATTATTTGTATGCTGCTTTCTGGGCTAAATCTTTCTTGTAAAAGAGATGACCTTTTCAATGGGGCTTTTTGTGGGATTTATAAAGAATAATCTACAGTAAACATAAACATCTATCCACAAAAACAAATTCAATTACCTACAAAACATATGTTTTATAGTCAGTGAACGTATGCTGCAGTGGATGTAATGTCACACAGTGTAAATCCTGTATATTGACCGTGGAAGAGATTAAGTGTTAATGGAGTAAATCAGTTTGAAATGGAATGTTAGTTCATGAAACCATGTTGCTTCATGAACCAGAATGAATGGTGCGTCTCGATTCATTCAGTTAGCATAAGTGTATACGCTCATCACAAAGGCTGAATATACAATGCATTTTTGTGGAAATTTCAGTGGATATTTTTTGTAGGATTTTTTATGTGTAGTGTATTTTCAAATTGTATTTTGTGTTTCAAAAAAATCTGTAAAAATTAAATTTCAATTTCAGTATTTGAAACCTGGCTCAGAGTAAACAATTGTGACATCTTAATAAACAAGTAGGTGTACGGCTCCCTATTTAAATTTTCTGAAGTTATTTCATTTGAATCTGTCATTTACCATTTACATGGCAGGGTCTGTACATTATTTTGAGGGGACTGTAAAATCTGTGTGGACACATGTAAAATGACATGAAACAGCATTTCCTATTATTCACTCTGTATAACTTTTGGTGGGTGACCAAGAGAAATACATTTTGTTGCCACTGATTTAGCTCATGTGTTTCAGAGTGGTTCTTGCTATGAAACTATAGCCTGCACTAAAGTGCAGACACAGGTTTGGGTAATCATTTTGCTATTTAATAATTTGTTATCTTTTATTCTTTGTTTTTGTTTGTCTTTTTGCCCCACAGTTTGGAGAACAGCAGTTGTGAAATTCATATTAAGGTGACCGAAACCAATGGCTTGTGGGTTGGTGTATGAGATTTGTATTCAATGTCTCAACTCAAGGCCCATACTCGATGAAAGGGACAGAGATTGGTTGATTCTGCGTATGTTTGTACTGTGGAGAGACCATGCAATGCGGTCATTGGCTGAGCCCATTGTGGCAGCACGGAGAGGAGGTGAATATGTATGTAGACTGGTGCCCCTCACCTGTTGTTGGAATTTCCTTCTGTCAGTCCATTTCCTGTTCTTGCTGCTTCACTATGCTGGCACAGAGGACAATGTTTCTCCTTTCCTTTTAGTCTCTCCCTTCTCCTTATAGCGCCTCCTATCCTGTTTTTCTTTTCCTCTGTGCCTTCCTCTTTTTCTCTGTCGTGCCTTTTCTTTCTCTCTCCCTCTCTTTCTACTTTTTTCTACCTTTTCTACTTTCCTCATGTAGCGAAGCAGACGCAGAGGTGGTTTCCATTAAAGTGTGTGTCTCCTGTTGGAATGTTGTTCCAGCTTTTTATTTCTGTAGAGCATGCGATAAAGAAAACACCTCCAGTACTAATGCAATCACGCATTAAATAAATAAAAGCCCTTGTGGATCCATCCAGTCTTTAACTGTGCTCAGAGACCAGGAGAGACGTTGGGTGGTATTTGCTCATTTCATAAGGCTGTCCAGAGACTGAAAATAATACAGCATGCCACAATGCTATTGAGTCATTGCATGCTCATAACAAGAGAATAGCTCCGGCTCATACTATAGGGAATGTCTTTTCTGCTGTTCCTAGGTTATATTACAAAATGTTAATTCATTAATTGCAGGGTAATTTATTCTAGATCAGCTGGATTCTGTGGGCTGCTGAAATGGATATTTGTGAAATAATAATTAGTATTTGGGTGCTTATAGAAGCGGTTATGCAAATAAAACGATCTGTCTTTACAGAAAGGTTTAATATTGTTTGTACTGCTGTCTGTTTTTTTCAGAGATGGGTTCTTCTTGATTGTGACCCAAAACTTGCGAAAGTTAGTTCTATGAGGGTGGTACATCGTGCCAGATGCAGTGGGACATGAATTTTATATTGCTGGTGCTGAGCTGTGAAGTGAAACCTTGTAGGCGGTATTCCTGCAGAAGGATAGATTGTGGAGTTATGCAAAATAAGCTGTTACTGCAGGATGTTAGAGTGGGATTAATAAGTGGACCTGCAGCAGGTCCCTAGACTGCCTGTGCTGAAGTGTTTTGACCTCTACATTGGCTAATCTCCATGCTGTTTATTCTCTTTTCTGAGTATTTTCAATGTGGCTATTTCATGTGCCGGTTATTTTCCATGCTGGTTATAATCTCTGCTGGTTATTTTCACTGCTGGTTATTCCCTAGTATGCAGTGTTGTGAATTGTTGGTTGTTACGTGTTGTGAGGCATTTGTGTGGCGTAGTGCTTGGTTTGTTGGGGCTGTGGTGGAGCCGCTGATTTGGAGTGCTGTTGTGGGTGTGTCAGTGTGCAACAATCTCCTCCCCTTCTTCACCTCTGTGGCAGCAGAGCTGTGACCTTCACATATGGAAATTAGCCACGTGCAGCTGGGAGTGTGGGAACAGGGAATTCCTTCATCTCTCTCTCTCTCTCTCTCTTTCTCTCTCCCCCTCCCTCCCATGGGTGTTCTTTCCTGCTGCCAGTTTCCCTGAGGCTATGGAAAAGGACATGTCTCTCCTGGGTAAGAGAGGAGAGCTGGATGTTTGCTAGAAACTGACCTGTTTCTGTGGAAGATTATTATAAATTATTATTAGGGATTGTTTCTGGGGGGGAGGGTTTCTCATGGTGTGCAGGTGCACAGAGGGAGCTCAGTAGATGTTGCCATTGCCCGTTGGCACTGACTGCACTTTACCAGCACTTCAGGAGCTTGAAGCTTGACATACATTCTGTTTGAATCACCTACCAGTCAGGATTTTTAGCATTCTCTCCCCTGAGTTCTGTTGTGTTTTGACTTATGTGGGTCCTCTAGAGAGATTCTGCATCTGTACCTTCAAGGAGGAAAATGGAGGCTGTTCCATTGTTTTGGGGGAAAATGGTTAACGTCACTGCTAAACCTTAGCGTGTACCTAGGTATTTTCCCTCATTGCGATGGGGAGCGGGCTGCAGAATGCAGACGTTGGGTCATTGCCTGTGCTTTTACGGCATCCACCAGTTTCGCCGCGTGCTCCTTCTGCGATATCCGCCGCAGTTAGGCTACTCAAATCACGTTCAGCAGGCCTGGCCTCTCCGGTCCAGAGCGCATCCTGGGATCTGGGATGTCCACTGCCCCTTAATTACGTAATTGACAGACCCGCCTGCCTTAATTAGGGAAAGTGACCATGTGCTGAGGTGTCCGGGAATGATTTAGGCAGACGGATAAAAGCCAAATTGAGAGTGGAGTCCACAGCGGCCCCGACGGCATGTAACCGGTCATCCCTGGCACAGAGGCGTGTCATTTACTTTAATTAAACCCGCAATTTGGTAATTAGGAACTCGGCTGGAGGAGATCGGAGAACGGTGGAAAAGAGGACGTGAGAAAATATGGATATGACGACTCTAAGACCGTGACCTGACAAAGCCCCTCTCTGTTATGCGAGCGTATTTATGTGAGCTTAGATATGGAGGCCATCTTAACATTCTATCATACCTAAGACCCCTGTCCCCAGCTATGTATCATCTGTTTATGATATTGTGTTTGCATGAAATTACACATGTCTGTACCAAAGTTTATTAATTTATTATTACACTGTGGTGGTTTATTTGAGCAATTAGGCTAATAGTAGCCTAAGCAGTTTAGAGTGCATGGAGAGGCAGAAAAGCCTGAGGGTCTTAGATATAGCCATAATATTGTCATTATTGCATTTTTAGCAGTGGCTAAATTGCAATAATATGGCAATATTATGGCTATATCCAATCATAGTTGTCTCAGTTGTTAAAGTAGATTGATTTATGTTCTGCAGGGCCTTATGCTTATTTTGAAAAAATGGTTGCTCAAATGGGCTACCAATAGTGTGTTTTTGGTAGCTCAAATGGCTAAGATGGTAGCTCAAATCTGTGGGCCAATTTGTGTTTTTATTATAACAAGAGCAATAATACAGAGACTAACAGAAAATAAATCATTTACTGAAAAATATTAAGGTCATACTGACAGTAGACAGTATTAGAATGACACTGCAAATTGCTATAATTAACCCAATTATTGTATGAAAACTAAATGTGAAGTTATTAGAATTTTGCATTGAAAATATTAATTTTTATACAACTGGTAGTCCTGCAAATTGATTTCTCAGGCCGAGTCATACTTCTGTCTTTATTCCTCTAAAAGAAGGTCATGTGTGTTTCCCTGCTGATGTGTCCTTTAGAACAATAACAAAAAATGGCAATGAATCCTCCAGAGATGAATGTGAACTTGAACATTATACAGACAAATCCATGGATGGGTTTGCAGCACCCCCTTTTTCGGCCTGGAAATGACATCCCCAAAACAGAATTGTTACTATTCTTGAACCCTTTTGACTGCGGGCATAATCTTGGTCTCTTCCGAAAGGTAACCATTGGGAGCTTGTTTTTCAATATTTAATCTAAATATTGCTGAAACAAAGTAACAGAAGCTCAAACAGTGATAATGTTTCTTCTCACCTAAAAGATAATTTATTTTTGTGTGGATACAGATGCTTGTGGCTGTGCCTGGGGGCCTAGAAACACAATGCAGCCATAGCCACAATGCTGGACAAATTCTGGTTCAAATCTGATGATAATACCACCAAAAAGAGTATAAAACGGAGATTTAGAAGTGAAAATGTCCGACTGCAGAAATGAATAATTATGCACAAATTTACGTTGGGTAATTTCACCTGGGAAACAATGGGGTATGTTTTTGTGAGGACCAGCGATTGTGTGAGGTATCTGAGGAGCTTGCATTGTGTGTGATGCTGGCTTTGTCTTTTTGATGAACATCTTTGACTCTGTAGGATAAACATGCAAAGGTTACTATAATGTCAGCTGTAGGTCAGAGCACGTTTGTTTGCCATTTTGTAGATCACATTACCATAATCGATACAGTGGTACCAAAGGGTTCGGTGGGCTTGTGGAGCAGTTGGGACATGCTTTGGTTATTAAAGTGCTTCTGTATGTCTGTGTGGATTTCCATTTGAACTTGTTTCATCTGATTTATGTCATAAGTAAAAAGTCATAAGAAGTCATCCAACCACATTGGAATACAAGCTCTATTTTGACCCCATGGTTTTTTAAAATTTATTTATCATTGTCTAACAAATCTTACCCCCCCCCCCCCATCCATTGCAATTTATGCACCACTGTACTACTCAAACTCATGTTAGGGCACTATATCTGAGGAACTAGTATTCCTCTGATGCACCTTTCCATAACCAAGGACTGTTTTACACCCTGTAATCCACGCTGAAGGGAAAGCCTTTCTATACCAGGGTGGCCATGCCTAGACTAGTGCAGGTCCAAGGCACAACGATGTAGCATAGTTTTGCAGTTTTTTGGCTTCTTATTCCGTTGTCCATTTCGTCAGACTTGCAGTAATCCATTTGGTTGGCTAGGCTTCTGGCAGTGCTGAATATCACTTGTGTCTGTTTATGACAGGTTTAAATTGGACCAAACAATAATCTGTAGAATCTGGCAGGATGGTCTGAATCACGAGATCAGACTTACCACATCTTGTTAGTAATGCAAATTATACTTTTTAACACCCATTGATGATCAGATGATGATGGCACTGTTTTTTCACCTGCTTCAACTTGTAAACTTTTTTTCTAAAAAGATTGGCTATTCTACAGGCCATCTACTAAGTTGAAAACATTAAATCCATGACATTTCTGAAAATATTGTATGTGCTTGGGTGCAAGAGAAAACTGGATTTAAGGCTTCCACATGCTTCAAACAAACTGGTTCATATGACATGTTATTCAACCATATTGGACAGTTTTGTTTTCACTTATCCATCATATAAAACATATTTATTTGATTTAATTGGGTAATTATTATTAAAGATATTAATTATCAATTAAATCACCCAGTTTGTTGATAGAGCAACCTGTGTGATCAACATTACTAAAATGTGCAACTCACAACCAGTGTAAAATTAAGAAATTTATTAAGTCACAACAATATGCAACGTCTAATCTAGAGACGAAGTTCAACTACCATAAACAACAAATATTACAGTCATGGACCGGTTAAGTCACAAAAGAAATGAATGAAGGATAATACCAAACCACAGCCTGTTTTTTTATCCAATTAGTCCTAAGAAAACCAAGATAAAAGTTCAAAAACCAAAAGACAGCCAAATTGTCAAAAAGGTCAGGCATGAAAATGTAAAAATGCCGGATGAGCTGCAAGACGAAGACATCAGACCCTGCACACATGAAAGGCCTAGAAAACACCTGGCTCAGATGCGAGGTTCAGATAAAATGGCAACAGGAGGGCATCATCCCCCGAATGTCCACCGCAACAGATATTAACTGGCTGGAGATAAGTACCCAAAACAGGATTATTTTAACGGAAGTAAGAGGTAAGCCAGAGGTAATCGCGAAGGCATATCCTATCTGATGAAAGATGCATCGATGCTGCGTTAATTTAATTAAAATAAAGCGCCTTAAATGGACGTTTTTTGATGATTTCAGTATGGGACATGCCTACAAAGTGTGCAAAATTGTGAAAATAGTGAAAATGCTGCCTTCGAGTGCTGCCTTCTAAGGCAGACAACCTTCCGTTTCAGATGCACTCATGTTTCAAATTCTTCTCTGTTAACTTTGTTAAAAATTCCATTATCATAAAATTAGTTACATAGTTATCCATTATATGTGGACTAAAAAGCTGTTATCATTGTCATATCAAGTAAAAGATTCTAAAAATAACCATGCATAATGTTCAAGCCAAACAAGTCAGTTGAACATGAATGAAAACTAGTTTTCCAGAAAGTAGTTAGCTGCTTTCTAGTTTGAATTTTGCATAATGAGGAGTCTGTAAAAGGCAGTCACTTCACTCTGCTTGTTGCTAGTTTCTTGAGGATGTTTATTTTTTACATGATTGACCCATTTCTCCAGTACTGCCATATAAAAATATCTCTGTCCCAAAAAGTTTTACTTCAGTGGTTTCTTTCCTATTTTCTCTCATAAAAGTGACTTCTTTTTTATCTCTTGGTGAAGTAATTTGTAAAGGCATTCAGTCCCATTTCGATAAATGCACACATTGATGGCATTAAAGAAAACTATTTTATTAACTGTTTCAGTTGTTTTATCTTGTTTTGCTTTGATTTGGTTTGATTTGTATTTTCAGTTTTAAAATCAATATATATCAAGTGCAATATAAAATATATTTTAAAAAATGTATATAATGCAGAAATAAAATATTGCATTGGCATTATGCTTGAATGTACCATGTACTTTTTGTTTGTGACAGTCTTCTAATGGAGTTTAGCAGGGTCAGTTGGATTATCCTTCATTTCGGGAACCCATCAGTGAAATTGAAAGCGTAGAACTCCTTAGGGAATTCCTCTTGGAGAATAATGAAGCCATCTGTCAGTCCAGAAAATAGTTATAAAACCTGATGAAGTTGATGTGTAGAAGACTGTGTTGGCATTGGCAGTCGACAGGGAATTCTGTCTGGGGGATGAGCCATTTTGAAATACCGTTGTGCTACTTTCTGAAAGGGATGATCAGGTGGACCGGCTCAGTTAGGTTTTGAAAGTTACCTCTTCTCTGTGAAACGATAAATCAGGTGTATTGTGAATGGGGGAACCATTGTGTAATTTTAAATGCGTATACTGAAAATACCCACGAGTATAGCTCTGTATAATCACATATGTATGTACTTATAATAAAAATGTTCATTTTACATTTGCATTAAATAAAGAGGATTTTTCCTGTTTTGTTAAGTGTGACTGAAAGAACCAGAATGGAGTCCGTTGTGTGTAGTTTACACGGCGGTTCTTTTTATTCTGATGGCTGTCTTGTGTATCCGTATGTGATGCCCAGGCCTCCGCCCTGCTGCTGTTCCCTGGCTGTTCAGCTTCGGGGCGCGTTCGCCGTGACGGAACAGCCGGTCTCGGGCTCCAGAGCGCGTTCTGCATAATGACCTGTCCCCGTGTCATTTTTTTCCACAGCGTTTATGACATTTATTTTATGACTGCTTACATATCACATATTTAAATAAATGCAGCAGCGAGCGGGGCGGCAGAGGCCGGAGGGGTGGGTGGGTGGTGGGTGGGTGGGTGGGGGGGGAGGCTCGCATGGAGCGTGACGGGGAGACGAGAGACGCGTCGCTATCGGCCAATCGGATCGCTGCCGTCGCGGCGCAGACATCCGTCAACATCTCTCCCGCGGCACCGGCCGCATGCCCGAGAGACCGGCGGAAAAATGGCCCTGCGTGGCAGTCGCCGCGATACCCGTCGTGTGCCGGGGAAAGAGGAAGTGAGGGCTGGAAACCGAAATCGGGCGATCGAGGCTTTAAAAAGGCGAATGGCGGTTCGGTTGTTTTTCCTCGCGACAAGCAGCTCATATCTGCCCAGAGCTGCCTGCAGCTGGACTTTCTGGGAGACGCTGTAATGTCTCAAAATACGGAACTGCAAAGTTTTTGTTAAAAATAGTTGAGACCTTAATTAAGCCAGAAAAGGGAACATGTCTTGTTTTCGCCGTGTGCCGTGCTCCTTTGGGGGGTTATGAGGGAATAAAAATGAATTCATCAGTTTCTCTAAAATGGAGGAAATAATAGCTTGTTTCCCTGTGGCACTGAGCAGAGGCAGCAGGTAAAAGAATGTTCCGACGTGTAGCGCTCCACAGCATTGTGTGATAGGAATGCATCACGAGTCAGGCGTCTGCAGTAAAGGTTCAGTCTGTAGGAGGGGTTTTGTCTGCAGTATAGGTGCTGTCTGCAGTAAAGGTTTTGTCTTCAGTAGAGGTTTTGTCTGCAGTAGGGGTTCTGTCTGTAAGAGAGGTTTTGTCTGCAGTAGGGGGTTCTGTCTGCAATCAAGGTTATGTCTGCAATAGAGGTTCTGTCTGCAGTAGAGGTTCTGTCTGCAGTAGAGGTTCTGTCTGCAGTAGGGGTTTTGTCTGCAGTAGAGGTTCTGTCTGTAGTAGAGATTCTGTCTGCAGTAGAGGTTATGTCTGCAATAGAGGTGTTGCCTGTAATAGAGGTCTTGTCTGCAGGAGGGGTGCTGTCTGCAGTAGAGGTGTTGTCTGCAGGACGGGTTCTGTCTGCAGTAGAGGCTCTGTCTGCAATAGGGGTTCTGTCTGCAATAGGGGTGTTGAGTCTGTGTTTTGCTGTCACATGGAGGACAGGGCCTGATGAACACAAAGTTATTTATCACAAGCAGTTAATGACACTCCTGTAATTAATTACTGTTAGTTAACTATCCCAGGACTGTGGTCAGTCCTGACAGGGGAAAGTCCTCTGTTGTTAGTCATTTAGATTGAAGAATTACCCAAGTCTAAGCAGCGGAACTGTCCTCAAAGGGAGAGTTTACTTTTTGGGTTTTTCTTGTTTTATTTAATTTCTTTACATTACCGCATTTTGTGTGTGTGTTTCAGTTTGCCCACAGAGTTTATTCATTCCTAGTAATATAATGTGTACTTTTAACAGAACTGTATTTAAAGAATAATCTGTTAATATACATACATGCAACCTGGAGGTATAGTGTTTAATGTCACAGTACAGGCTGTTTTGGAGTTCCTTTAAGTCATTAGTCAGTGTATAAAATAGCCTTCAGTTTACAAAATTGTCTAGGCCAATACGAACACACAGTGGAATTGAATATTTAAAAAAAAAAACCCTGAAAGTGAACTGTCCCTTTAAGGACAATTCAGCTGGGAAACTTGGGTAATACTTCAGTCAGACTGACAGAACTGGCTAATCAAAAAACATACACTAAAACTAAAATAATAGAAAAAACCCCAGAAGGTGAACTCTTTGAGCTGCAGGGCCATGAATATGAGATCACAATATAGTAGTCAAGGCTAAATGCCTCCATTTACTGCAAACACTAAATACAATGATACTGCAACAAGTTCCTGGGGAAACATGCAGTTTGGTGCAGCTATTTTTTATATTCAGTGCGTACCACCCTTGTTTTTGTACACAGCAATGTGATTTTAATGTGATTCAATAAACATCAATTGTGAGAAGAGTTGTGAAAAATAATAATTAAACTAAAACTATTAAAATAAAATGAAAAATTAACCTACAAAGGTCACCCATCATGTGGAGAGTGGTGGAAATGCAAATCACTTTTCAACGCATCAGAATACAAAAACATACTGTACACAGATTAAAAACGTCAATAAACTGCCTTCACAGAGGTAAACCATTCCTACACTGAGCTGACTGCACACAAGGAAACCATTTCTATATTATGAGTAGACTTCAGACAGGTAAACTATTCCTACTGTGTGACCTGACTTCACATCGGTAAACTATTCCTACTATGTGACCTGATTTCACTTAAGTAAACCATTCATACTATGGAGCTGACTTCACACATGTAAACCATTCCTACTCTCTGAGTTGACTTCTCACAGGTAAACCATTTGTACACTATGAGCTGACTATACAAAGGTAAACCATTTATATACCTTGAGTTGATTTCACACAGGTAAATAATTCCTACGCTGTGAGTTTGCTTCACACAGGTAAACCATTTCTACTCTGTGAGCTGAGCGCGCGCTGGCTTGCTGATTGCTCTGCTGGTCCCACATGTGCACTATCTATTCCCTGATTGAAACTGAGAATCCTGCGTGATTGGAAATGCTGGACAGCGAGCCTGACCCTGGAGCGTTTCTGGACGGTGGCCCGGCAGGGTCACAGGATCAAACGAAGCCTATTACAGAGGGGCCAAGGTCACGAGACTCATTCTACCTGCAGCACAGGCATTACAATAACAATAACCACTCCAACGTCTGCTTCTTCTTCTTCTCTCTCTCTCTCTCTCTCTCTCTCTCTCTCTCTCTCCTTCCCTCCCTCCCTCTCTCATTCTCACCCTATCTCTCTTCTATGACATTCCTCTGCTCACTTAATACCTATCTGTGTGTGTGTTTGTGTTTGCCTGTGTGTAAGTAAGTGACAGTATATTTGTGTGGGGGGAGAAAAATTGAAATGAAAATCTATTTTTTTCTAATTAACTTTGAGAATTTCCTGCTGAGCCAACAGACGGCCTAATAATATAATCAATTTCTCAGCTTAATTTATTTTCAGGTGATTTTTAATGAGGATATAATCATTTCTGAAGGATAGAAGGTCAGGGGACCTGTTTTTGTTTTCAGAAAGATAAAATTGCACATTAAAGAAGCGATGACTCTTACCTCAGAATCAGTAAGCAGCCGTAAAGCGTTTTGATGGAAACCTGGTGGCCTGGGTGCTGGTGGCTGTATGTGCCCTGTATGAACTTGTTATACTGCTGTGGGTTCTGTTATTAGGATGGAGGATCCCATTCTCCTTTCTCTCCGCACTGAATGGGAAATTAAGTAGAAACCAGGTAAACTGGCCAGAGTCTCCCGCTGCATCATGGGAAAGGCTGACGGATGGCGAGGAGGCTCTCCGAGCCCAGAGGGATGCTTCGCTTTAATAGTCTTCCTTATTAACGAGCATACATATTTCATCTTTTGCAATTCATTGCAGTAAATAGCTATTGTTAATTTATAAGTAACGCTGAGAAATGTGGCTTCGTTTCCGGTTACTGGCGTCGTAAAACTTCCAAGTTGAGGGGGGGGGAAGTCTGTTAAAAAGGGCAATTTCCCAGAATAAGTAAAATTGAATGCATATTTAATAGCGGTGTTTTGGTTTTTTTTTCCTGGCAGAAAGAAAAGAGGAAAAATGGCCTTCGATTAGCTGCTGCCGCCTCCTCTCCTGTTGCTGCTTGAGTTACTGCGCCTCAGCAGTGAGTGCAGGCGTAGCGTTAGCATAAGCGCGAGTGTAAGCATTAGCGCGGCCATAAGCATAATCGCATACCCCGCCACCCCCCCCCCCCCTTACTCTCATACACAGGATGGGCTGCAGACACTGGCTGTAAGCGCTGAGAGCGCCCTCACACTCACCCGGTGGAAAACGAGTGGGGGAGAGACTGAAAGAGAAACAGACTGAAAGATAGGGACGGAGATTCAAAGAGAAGGAGAGAGGAGAAGCGAGCACTAACAGTAACGACCTTCCGCAAGGACAAGTTCAGAGAATGTTGTCTTTTCACTAGACTGTGGGCTGTCTTCCCTGTGGCATAAAGGAAGGAACTTTTGTAGATGACTTTTACGGTGAACAGCAATTTTATCATTCTGAAAAATGAAGAGCGTTATGGCTGTACTGCCTGCTCTTTAACAAAGTAGAAGTTGCGTAATTACAAGTGTGTGCCTTGAGATTTGCAGGCACAGTCTTCAGACTTTTCTTACCATTTTCTTACGATTGAGATCGTGGTGAGGCAGTTGGTGCCGGTGTCTATTTCAATACTGTGAGGCGCAGACCAAGCAAAGGGTAACAGTAATTTTCAGGCCTGTGTGATTTCTTTACTTTGACATAATCTGTGATTCCCCCACTGTGGTCATGTTGAAGTGAGTGCCGGTAACCCTGTTCAAATCATTTCATGTTCACAGTGTGATGGTAACCCCGTGATTGATGTGCTCTTGTCTGCCTGTGAGCACTGTGTGAGATTGTCGAACCCGACTCTCTAAGCTTTCGACAGCAGGCATAAGGGTTCATAAGGCTGAAGTGAGACCAGGGCAGGCATAAGGGGTCATAAGGCTGAAGTGAGACCAGGGCAGGCATAAGGGTTCATAAGGCTGAAGTGAGACCAGGGCAGGCATAAGGGTTCATAAGGCTGAAGTGAGACCAGGGCAGGCATAAGGGGTCATGAGG
The DNA here is from genome assembly GCF_018555375.3 of Anguilla rostrata. Taxonomy (NCBI): domain Eukaryota; kingdom Metazoa; phylum Chordata; class Actinopteri; order Anguilliformes; family Anguillidae; genus Anguilla; species Anguilla rostrata. The sequence continues at coordinate 23,327,507 of NC_057933.1, read as the reverse complement.
CTGAAGTAAGACCTGGGCAGGCATTAGGGTTATTCTGGTTATCTGTGGAAGTAGACCCAGGAGCCCAGCAGTCTTTCCCAGTGTTTCCCCAGTCCAGGGTAGGGCTTGGCACTCTCCCATCTGTGCTCTGGCCAGTCAGGGCAAGTCTTCTTGTTTGAGAGACACATGCGCAGGGCTGCTGGGTAGGTCACTCAGTAAAAGCGCTGCTTGCAGTGCATCAGTGAGCACCGCAGTCTCAGATTGATCTGGGATTGAATGCCAGTGCCAACTGTGACTGGCAGCCACACAGGAGCGGCATGCATTTGGCTATGTGAGATGCCAAATTAAAAAATAAGAGACACATAGACAGACATGTCTTACAATAGATTTTCTGAAAAAACACACATGCACGTGCCTACGCTCCCACAAGCTTTCTTATGTATGCACACACACACACACATACACACTCATGCGCGCACACACACACACACACACACACACACATATGCAGGCATATTATATAGTGTCAGTTCTGTTCCTTAGAAATCATTTGCAGTTAACAGCAATATAAAAATGCCTGGTATAAAAATGAAAAGACTGAGGTCACATTGAAGGTCCAATTATGACAAAACAACATCTTGATTGTTGGAGTTATTTCTTAATTTTAAAGGGGTTGTTTTCTTTCTAAAATGAGAAAATACATTTTAAGTGACTCCACAGCGGTTTGTACAGTGATGTTATGTTTCCAGCGGTTGTACATATTAACAGATTAATTTTACAGCCCGTTTGCACAATTACACACATAAATATCAGTTTTAATATTATGCTGGTATTCTGTACTTGAGTGTAGCTGCTTCAGTTTGCATAGTTCCAACCAAAAATAATATTAAACAAAATGTTTGGAAGAATAATTGGGTAATATACATAATTATCTCTAGAGGCATTACTTCACTGTATGCTGCTTTGGAGTTTTTTTGAATGGTGTTTTCTTGCTTTATGCCACTGTAAAGTCAGCCAGTTGTCAGAAGCTTCTCTGAATATTCAGTATAATCTTCATCACACACAAACACCGCTTGGGTCAATTGAAAACATGCACTAAAACTGAAATAATAAAAAACCACAGAAAGTGAAGTAGCTATCCCTTTAACTGCTACGTGGAACTAATTTCCTCTTGTTCTTTACATTTATTTCTCATTGCATGAATGCGTTACATGAGATTTGATGATAAACTGAATTATTAGCATGCTTGGCGAATTTCTCACTCTGAGACCTCAGAAATGTAATTCCTAGATGCTTACATGTGAATGTGTGTGAATATGAGGTTGGGGAAATGCTGAAATATCTATGGTCTTTGATAGGGCCATGTACTGTGCAGATATATCAGTGTATTGCATTGAGCAGCATTTGTTGTGTAGGCAGGTGCAGATGTAAAACTAACTTTTTCTGTTTAATTGTGGCAGATTGTTTTTGTCCCAGAATGTCCCTCAGGGTTTAATTTTTTTGAAGAAGTCTCTCCTGAATATTGAGAAACCAAAATAATTTGGCATTTAAGGGATGTGATGTGATTTGAAATGGCTTTCTGCCTGTGGAATCATAGGACTTGTAGTCCATGGAGATCCTCAGACTCTGCCTTCTGTACATGACTGGTTGGAGGTTCATCCAGTTAAAGGAAGGTTGAGAGGATGCAGTGCACATTTGGGTGGGGGGGGGGGGGGGTTCTGCAGGGAGGTGGAATGGTCAGTCCAGGACACAGCTGCTGGTGCCTGGAGTATAGGAAGATATGGGTTCTTTCAAACCAGAAAATATAAGAATGCTGTATTGTACATCAACTAATGCTTTTTGCACAAAGGAGAAATTAGCAAATGACACTACATGACTACATTTTATCCATGCAAATAATGTGATAATGCAATGAAGATGTAAGTATTGTGTAATAATACCAAATAAATAAATTAAAAATGAATGCATATTTATGTGATAATTGATTGTGAAAAGGGAATACTGCTTGTTATGTAGGTGTAGGCTAAATATTCAAAACCTAATTAATCTGTGAATGGCAAGTTCCCTTGTATTCAAAAGGCCTTCTGACCTGGTGAGGTCCCCTGTATGCTTAAAGCCCGTGACACCAGCCTAGTTGTTGGTCCTGTGTGTGTGCGTGTGCGTTTGTGTGTGTTCCATCACCATTGTTAATTTTAATGCAATTCATAAATACAGGAACATACTTGTTGAGGGTGAGCGTTGCTGCTTTCTGCGTGAGCAGGTATGTTATTGAGGTGAATATTGAGGCGTCTTAGCGGGACTTGGGGTGACAGGGCAGAGAGGCCCGGCCTCACTGGAAATGACACCCCAGACAAACCTCATAAATCATCCAGCAGCAACATCAGCCTCCATGCGATCTGCTCCCCGGTCCCTTGTTTCTCTATTTCTGTTGATGGGCTCACATTACCTTGTGACACCCCTGAATTTACTGCCAGCTCACAGGGGGAAAAAAATCCTTGAAAGAGGCAGAGATAGGGTTGTTCAGTTAGCGTTGTTTTCGCTGCTTTTCTTCATGGTCAGATCTGTGTGACTGCGCAACAGCGACCCCTGCAGTATTTTAACGGCGCTGCTGCTTGTGCTTCTCTCAGGTGGGGTCCATGGAGTTCATGGCGATGAAGCGCTCCCAGCTCTACGGGATGGGCAACATCCCCTATGCCCAGCAGCAGGGCGGGCCTTACTCCAGCCAGCCGTACGGTTCACCGGCCCCTCATCGCTATCCAATGGGCACGCAGGGGCGGGGCCAGATGGGGATGGGCGGAATGCAGCAGGTATGTCACAGTGGACTTTTTTTTTTATGTCTGCCCTTCTCTCTTCCCATTTCCCTCATTTACCTTCTCCCTGTCCAATGTATGGGGACTGGTTTCTGTCCAAGCATAACAGTTGTATCATCATTAAAATGTCAGAAAAGTCATTTGCTAATTAAATTTTGTTTTGTTATTTGCATGAGAGTCAGCGTTGGCCCGATATTCGATATGACATAGTGCATATTGTTTATAACTGGTAATGCATCTGTTAATCTCTGTCCTTTAGAAGACGAATTGTAAGCGAGGGTTTTTTTTTTTCCTTTGGAAATATCTTGAGCGTGCGCTGGAAGGGGCCGTGTTTTTAATTTCACATTTAGCCCGAGTGCCGAGGAGTAAGGTTCCAATTTCCGTCTGTCGCGTCTGGGAGCGTCACTCCAGTTTATCAACGAGCTCCCTTAAGACCAGGTCCGGAATTGACTTTTTTTTTTCTTTTCTTTTTTTTGACGCTTTCAGTTTTATTAGATGCGGCGTTTGTCTTTCTCTCATCGGTAAATATTTATCCGCCAAAAATCCACAAGAGCCACGTGGGGATGCAGATTCAAATGACGGAAGATCGGCGTCAGGGAGCAGCCAGATTTAGACTGAACCCACTGTATGTTTACAGAGGAAGTGGGTTTTTTTTTCTCTCTTTTTTTTCTCTCTCATGCCTTGTTTTTTAGGACAAAAGCTTTGGCTAGGTTGCTGTGAAACTCCCAGCTTTGTTGCCAAAACGGCACTCCTGCTATTCTGGGTGTAAACTGCCCTTCTGCCACCGGGGCTATATTTAGCCCGGGCTGTTGGTTTTAGCTTAATGCGTCTCCAGAGAGAGACGGCCGACATCGCAAAGCGCTCCCATAAAACCTCCCGCCGCCAGGCTGTGGCAGATGCCAGGATCGCGGGCGAGCCACCGCGACGGTGCCCAGACGGTTAGGGAGAGGGAGAGGTGGGATCGCGCGATTACAGGCACGGGCGCGCCCCGGCAGCCTGAGCTGGGGGCGCAGTGTTCCGATGGACGCCGTAATCCGTCATGTGTTATTAGGGAAGGGAAGAAAAGACGTTTGTTTTATCGTTTTTAAACTAATTTCGCTCTTTATCCTCTTTCTCAAATTGAATATTAGCTTATATTCAAGAAGCAGAATCTCAGTCTCTTTTATAGACTGGATGGAACTTTGGTGTGAAATATGTAGTCCACGTTAACCATACAATTACCTTTTTATGCAACATGCATTTGATTTCTTGACATAGATCTGTCCAAATATGATCTGTCGGCAGTCTTTGTGGGATTCTGTTCAGATTTGAACATTCCAGTATGAATCTTCTCCTTTTGCTAACTATCTACGGACAAATAGCATCCCTTAATAAGCTTGCAAGAGTCCCAGTGCACCCTGTGGCAGAGCTAGCCAGCAGGTTGAATGGAATGCCAAGTGCAACAACTAGGAAGAATACACAAAATTTGCTATGTAGAGCTAAGTTGTGTGTGAGCAGATGATAACATAAATCGGATATCCCAAACCGAATTTGTCAGCAGAATTTGACTGTGACCAAATGATTAATACTTAGTCTCAGAGAGTGGGTAATGGCCCAAACTTAGCAGTCATTTGTAAGTTTAATAACCGGGAGATGTCGACTGGGGTATATGTCATATGTACAGTGACCCAAAGGGGGCGTCCTGGGGAAAATGCAAGTGTCCATAGTTTGAGAACTTTATCGTTGGATATCTAGTTTTGATTAGATAGAATAATTAGTCTTGCGAATATGCTTATAAGCCTGCCAGTACCACTTGTTATTGAGTGGCTTGCTCTGTTTGACCATAGGAATGTTGTCTGTTCTCTCTCCATCTGTCTCCTCTCCCCTCCACAAACATCAAAGGAACATCCTTCGGCAATTATAGTCACGCTGATGGTCTTCTAAATGTATACAAACATGGGGTGTCCAGGAGTTTTCCCTCCTTTGAAAGTTTTATTACGTTATTACTTGATGACACAGCACACCAGATACCCAGTGTGGCTACACAGAACAATCTGAGCTATGCCATCTGTGGAATCTCTGGGCCTGGTGTTTCTTGGTGTTTGGTGTGCGCAGGCAATTTTTCATTTTCACCCCTGGCTTTTTGGAATATTCGGCTGTCCTTTGGTTTTTTGAACTTTTATCTTGGTTTTCTTGTGACTAACTTGGGAGAAACAGGTGTGGTTTCCTATTTTCCTTTCCATTCATTTATTTTGTGACAAACCTGTCTATGTCTGTAACATTAGGTATTTGTTAAGGTAGTTTGAACCTTCATCGTTAGATTAGATGTTCCGTTTTTTTTCTTTGTACTCTGCCTATCTACAAATTCGGCACATTAATTGATTATTAATATCTTTAATAATATCAAATTAAATAAATATATATTGTATGTTACCAGACAATCTAGGACATAATCCTCGCTGTCCTGGCAGTACGCATACAATATGTGTATGTGTGTGTGTGTATATGCATGCATGCATGCATGCATAGAATTGTTTGTCATGTTGTTTATATTTGACTGTTTTGAGTGAAGGTAGTTGTACCCAGTGGAGCAGCTAAGCTTCTGAATAAATGAGGGGTAAAAGCAGCATTTATGGGTTCTGCGCTTCAGTGTACAGTTGACTGCTAGAACTACTGTGTACTTTAGAGTGATAATGCTTATAAGACTGTCTTATGTCCACAAGTGTGGGAGTAAAGTACCCATGTAAAATTTGTAAAAGCTTTCTTTGAGTGGTTGTTGTTTTTATTTTCCTTTTTTAAATTCAGCACTCAGAAAGCTTCACCCAGGCCTGCTCCTTGCATCCTGTCTTGCTCACATTACCACAATAACTCAGCCATCTATCACTGTTATGACATACAGAAGCAACCTAGCATTATTATGACATCACTGTGTTCCAAACAGAGATGTCGTAGACAGAGTAAGATGCACTCTGAACAAATGGAAATCAGCACAGTCTTATTTTGCTGTATTTAAATCTGAGCAGATTGCAGAGGGAAAAGCTATAGACCCCCATGCACACAGAGCAACCACAAAAAAATAATTAGTGAAATGAGGTTGTATCACTGGATATGGCCAGGGGAGATAACTGCTACAATTGTAATTATCTGTCTCTGACATTAAAGTCAAGGCAACACAGTATAACTGTGAAATATAACCAACCAAAAGTGAAGGTTTTATAAGGAGGAAGGGTGTTTTGTGCCATTAAATCTGCTCAAATACCGCAAACAGTGCAATGAGCCCGAAGAACATAAACCAAACAATTCATCGGCCATTTCGTCAATAAGCATCGGTCGTATTTTGTGAGCGGGAGTCTGTGCAGAGCTCCCTGTTCGTTCCGTAACACGCTGTACTTCTGGCGTGGCACGGGGAAGCAGGGCACGGGGAAGCGGGTTCCCCCCGTGGGAGGTCGGGCTGACGTCACGGGCGTCTGCTGGCTTCAACCCGCCTCACCCCACTCCACCCCCACTGCCCATCATCTGCTGCCCCGACACCACTCTCCGGACTGGCGACGGGGGGGCGGGACTAGTGCTGACCGTCCCTGGCATAGTTTGTGACATACCTGAGCGCGGTTGAAAGAAAAGCATCGTCAGCTGGATGTTTAAGAAATAAATGTGTAGAACTGAACACGGGTCAGAGCATTAGCGATAGCCTGACATTGTGGATGCTGGCCTGTGATAAATATGTTTCTGGTCCTTCAAAGAGTCACAGATTTTAGTCTAATGGGGTATTATTATGTTGAAAGTGAACAGATAAGAACATAAATAAGGAGTGTAGCCAGGGCTAAGCCATCTGCATGACTCCTTTAGGGTTGAAGGGGGAAGGGAATTCTTCTCAAAGGGAATTTATGCATCAGCATGAAGGTTCAGGGCTCTCTTAGAAATCCAAGGCTCTTTGAGAGTCTTGAACCCTGGGATTTCATGTCTTTCTGTGGGAATCCATCACTGGAGAAAAGTCAGTTGTTCTCTCACAGTTTGTCCCCGGGGGAGGAGGGGTTGGGGGGGGGGGCATTTGTGGGTGGTTGGGGTGCCTGCAAGGGGCCCCAGAGACGGTCCTGATCCACAGTGGGAAATGCAGCTTCTGGTCTAGCGTCACAAACGCACATCTTCACACACTTTTGCCAGACTTACCAATTCAGCACATCCAATGCGTTCAACACATCCAGTGCGTTCGACACTGGGTCTCCAGTCAGGAAAACCCACCGTTAAAATGTTTCTCCGAAACCAACACATCCGATGCATTTCGGGCCTGGTCTTCAGTCCACGAACCCGCTGCGAGACACCCTTACCAAAACCGACCCTTCCACAGTGTCGACCGCATTCGACCCTGGCCTCCCTGCTTCTCTTTGCCGTAGTTTGCATGAGACAATCGCCGACGCGGAATGCGTTTGAAAACTCACCTCGGCGTCGCACTTTCCAAGCTCCTTTCATTTAGATAAATGCCTGCCGTCTTTGTCAGTCTGAAAAGACGATACGCGCGTCAGCGGGACAAGAACAAATAAAATGATCGGTACAAAGAAAAGCGAGGCAGGCTGATGGCGGGATCTGGGGCATTCGCTTGCGAGCAGAAATGAACTTGAAAGAAAAAAGGGCTGCCAATTCCACTGTAATTTCCTGTGATGTCAAAGTTGGCAGACGGAAAGGAAAAGAGTTTGAAGGGGAGCATTAACGTTTGATGTGACGGGGTGGGGGGGGGGGGGGGCGGGGGTTGGAAAGTGATTGCCTGTGAAATGAAAGAGGGAAAATGTGTCAACACGCCAGGAGAAGCCATTACCGGTCCGGCCGCAGCTCTTACACGTGCTCGGGAGTTAACGGAACTGGAGTGTTAAATCGGAGCCGTGTCCTCCGCTCTCCTTCCCCTCCCTGCTCGTCAGGGCTTCGGGGGATCTCCGCTTGTTTACTTTATCAAGTAAAAAAAAAAACGGGAGGCTTTTCTGAATAAAATAAAACACCGAAAATTTCACCCGGTCGAAAGGATGCTACGCTCTCGAAAAGGATGTGTTAATATCCAACGTGCTTTTCGTGTTACTACTTTTGTGTTGCTTTCAACGCATTTTGTGTCAGTTATTGCTCTTGTGTTACAGATATGCAATTTATGTGTTGCAAAGGGAGTCTTTTTAACACAGACTGTATTGAACGAAACACAAGATGTGTTGTCCTTAACTAGGCAGGGAGGTGTGTTAAAAAAGTGACGCCTTATGTGTTGTTTTTAACACCTCCGTTTTGAGAGCGTACTGAAAACGCATCGGGGGAAAATGGTGGTAACTAATTTAAAAAGGTTTTGTGGTCAGAGTTGTTGCAAGGTAGCCTATTTGGAAGTCAGCGGCGAAGCAGGATAGGTAAATGAAAAGCTCAGGGAAATAGGTCAGGGAAAGTCCTTTGAAATTCTGAAGAAATAGCATCAAAGTCCATTCTATGATCTGGCGCTTAGTCCTTAGGCGTTTGCAGAAGACAATTAAATTGGGAGACATTAAGAGATGGAAAGGGAGGGGAAAAAAAGGGACACAGCCTCTGTATTCTGGCTGATTAATTTCCTCCAGCTGCAGAATGGATGAAGTTTTGGGATCAATTAATTAGCGTGGAGCACACGAGCGTCAGTGGGTCTAATGGCCCCCATCTTAAGTGTGACAGTCATTACTCTCTCTCTCTGTTGTTTTAAGATGAAGCTTTCTGGAGGGCTTGCAGGGTGTGGCCATAAGCCATTGATATGACTGTGCTCGCACAGCCCAAATGTGAGACATAGCTGTCTGGGTGGGGTATGATGTCATCATAGCGTGAGATGATGTTGACCCGTCTAGTGATTTCATTGACCAGAAGGGCTGTTTGTGTGTTTATTATGTTGTTGGTTTGTTGGACGAGACGTACTTTGTTAGACGTAACAGCCGTCAGTCATTAATGGCCTGCAGTGGTCTGGGTACCAGTGTTTCAGTCTTCATATGGTTTCTGTGACGATTCCTTTAGCATTCCTCCCAACCTCCCCCAAAAGATAAATCATATTGGTGGATTTTTTTCCCACCCATTTCCCTGCTCGGAGCTACCAAACCAAAAAAAAAGATCTCCATTTGCTGTGACTGAGGAGAAAGAGGCATAATGTGCTGCAGTAAGATTAATTATTTCTGTAATTGTCTGTCACAAAATTCATCTTCATTATATGGGATAATTATGAATGGATTTTTATGGATCGATTGTGCTTGATCATTTGAGATTGCGTTTGGGCTTTCCAAGGCTGCGGTATGAGCCCATTGTGACCGTCTACCGCCGCTCTCACTTCAGACGTAAGTCAGGGTACCAGCCTGCCACTGCGGCAGTAAAGGGCACTCCCTCTTCACAGCCCTGTATTGACACCGGCAGCCATCACTGTAATTACCAGCAACACTCAAACTGTCAGGTCACGATGCGAGCTGTAGGTGGAGTGGGGGCAAGGAAAAGGGGGGACGGGCGGAGCCCAAGCTCGATCTTCAAATGACGCTCTTCCGAAGCACGTGGCCGCACCACCCACGAGCGGCCACCTTTCTGAAGCGAGACCCTCTCGATGTGGTTATGGCTTGCATGCATAAACAGCCTGATGATGTCCTGTTAGATCTTGTGCGTTCCCATGGTTATGAGCCAAGAGTGCAGCCCCTCGATTGAGCCAATGGCACGGCCCTATGTTTGCAAGCCAATGGCACAACCCCTTGGTGGTGAGCCAGCAGCGAGGTCCCGTGGTTAATAGTTAAATAGCAAAGGCCAGGCCTGTAGCTATGTGGCAACAGGACAGGCTTGTGGAGCCAAAAGCACCATCAGTTGTATCTCCGCCGCAGTCTCTGCTCTGACAGGGATCTAATGGTAAGACTGACAGCAGGAATAGCCCTCTTTGTACATTGTCGCTCCTCACAGTTACACAACCATGTCATGTTTAATCACGTCCCCTAATTTGAACCACAAGAGAAGCGGCTTAGTGTTGTAATGTGCGGTTTACACACTCTGCCAAAGCGCAATTATCATTGTTCTGCAGAAGTCTCGGCTTGCCAATATTCACAGGTGCAGTTTGATTTTCTATTAATAATTTTAATGTGCTTGCATATGGGCCTGTCTGTTTGTGTGTGTGTGTGTGTGTGTGTGTAGGCGTGTGTTTGTGCACTTGTATATATATGTGTGTCCACGTGTGATTGTTTTTTTTATCAGTTAACCAAAAAAGGTAACGCATGAAAAACCATAGGAAAAATTACTGAAATGAAAAATGATATTGCACTATATCTTTATTAACGACACACAACGATAAACAAAAATGTAGCAGAGCAAAATATACACGGGGCACTGGACTCATAAACTATGTCAGTAGCAGACCGTGCTGTCTGGACCCAGTCCAGTCCTGCTATACTGGCTGACCCCTGTTCCCTTCTGATTTACAGAGGTAACTTTTTTAGGTGCAGTCAACTGTGATTTGTACACAGTTTCTCAGAGAAGGTTCAATCTGGCATTTATCATGCAAGCTTGGTTATTATACATGTTATGTGTGCATTTTCAGTATTGGCTGCAGATGTAGGTGAAATATGGTATTGAAATCTCAGTGTATGTCTGGAGGGAGGTGCTTACAGTCTATGACAAGCAGTGTGCTGTGTTGTGCAGGCGTTGTGTAGAGCAGCGTGAAGTATGCAGCGTTCAGTGTTGAGCTGGCTGTGTGGAATAGGCAGTGTGCAGTTTTGAGCTGGTAGTGTGTAATGTACAGTGTGCAGTGTTTAGCAGGCAGTGTGTAATGGGCAGTGTGCAGTGTTTAGCAGGCAGTGTGTAATGGGCAGTGTGCAGTTTTGAGCAGGCAGTGTGTAATGGGCAGTGTGCAGTGTTGAGCCGGTAGTGTGTAATGCACAGTGTGCAGTGTTTAGCAGGCAGTGTGTAATGGGCAGTGTGCAGTGTTGAGCAGGCAGTGTGTAATGTACAGTGTGCAGTGTTTAGCAGGCAGTGTGTAATGGGCAGTGTCCTGTTTTGAGCAGGCGGTGTGTAAGAGGTAGTGTGCATTGTTTAGAGCGGTGTGTAGTAGGCAGTGTCCAGTTTTGAGCAGGCAGTGTGTAATAGGTATCGTGCATTGTGTAGAGCAGCGTGTAGTAGAGTGTGCAGTGGACAGAACAGGACTTTAGTGCCAGTTCCATTCCCGCCAGGGCTGGTTGTGGGATTTAATGTGACAGCGCTCTGGTTGGCTGAACCCATATGTCATTCAGATTGGAGAAACCTGCTATGACTCGGGGCCATAAAATTCCCACTCTGCCTGTGCTCACTGGCTGCTCTATGTTACATGCCCAACACATATGCTATATGCTGTACATACTGTACATACACATGTAGCCTCTCTCACACACACAAGGACACACACAAAGACAGGCATACACCATAATCCTAGTTTGTGGACCTTGCCAGATCACTGACACAGTCTCCTGGGTTTTTTGTGCTTTCATTGGCTGGAAAACGTTTAGCTCCTCCCAGTGACGCACACACATTCGGCATTTCCTTTTTGCAGATGTTCATATTTAAGCTTTGCATCCCATAACTATTGTTTCCATTTTTAAGCACTTTCTTTTTAGCCAGCTTGAAAATCTTGCTGAAGCGTAAACTGGGATTGGGCTTGCTTTCTGTATTCAAGCCCAGATCCTGTGTACACTTGGGGAAAAAAAAAATCAAAGTTGCGTATGTCACACACATGCGCAGTTTAATTGATAAATCGAATTTATTCAGAAAATTTGCGCACGCTCAAAAGCTTCAGGGCCATGTCCAGTTAGCCTTGTATAGTGGACCTTTGATGAGCAGAGTGTGTATTTCAGAGTGTAGAGAAGCACAGGGAGGACAGACATGTTTATGACCGAGGGGCGGTAGTCTGTGCCCAGATGTTCCCTGTGCCTCTGGCAGTTTGGGTTCTCAAAGCGTGCCGCCCTGGAGGCCACAGTGGGATTGCAGAGGGAGAAAGTGAGGTCATGTGACCGGTTATGCCACTGCACTCTTTATAGCAGAATGGGCCGGTTCATCATTACAGTTCAAAACCAAGAGAGGAGGCCAATTAACTCTTTACTGACCGTGAAGGCTTGATATACACTGAGGTGGTTCTTCACAATGGCATATTTAGGTTGTTCTGGATGAGAGTGCCTGTAATGTGGATTTTTGAAACCGAATGCAGCCAGGCATCAGCAATGAGGTTGTGATTCGGGAGGGTGCGGTGGTGCCCCTGCGACACGGGAAGGCTTTTTCTGACCTTACATTTGACCATACTGGAAGAGATTTCAGTTTTAGAAGTTGTAGTAAAATTTGGCCGGTCTCACCTGTTGGCGTGTGCCCCATCACGACTCATGATTAGTGTAAGATTGTATTAAGACGGCTTCGACCAAATTTGTGATAGGTGACAGGCTTTTTCTCGTCATGACCGTTCTGACAAAATGAAATCTTCGATCTTGGCTCAAAAGGTTTGTGATGGTCAATGACGCAATTTATGAGCCTGCGTTGCCAGCAGCCAGTAGGTGCGCTGTCTTTGTCTGACATCAGCATACCAGAGGAGGGCCAAGAACAAAAAAAATCTGCAAAAGAATCCTGTTGGAGTCATATAGCCTAACGTGTGAAGCTGCATGATTCCCAGTCTTTGCAGAATCTTAAGATGTAAGCACCTCTAGGACTAAAAACCAATGACTTATGGCAGATTACTGTTAAATGTATGTCAGACTTGTCGAGAAGCCGTCTAGTTCAAGGCCAGCATTAAAAGGCACATTGGTACAGACTGTCAGTTTAGACCCCCCCTTCCCCGGTCACATACAGCTGCTTATTAGAATGTGCTGTGAAAGTGTCTCGTAGCACGCCCTCGTCCCAAACGCTACGCTGCGGCCCTGGCGCACGTGACAGAGCCTGTCAGGAAACCCCCTGCACGACGCCCGGCTTGGCGTCGCCGCCGGGTCTGGCCGCGACGCGCCCGCTGTCCTCTCTCCCTCTACGCCGTTCCGCAGCCTGTCGCAATCCGGCAGGCCGCGCACGTTTCGGGAGGCGGCCCACGGGGATTGCAAAAGCGGGCCTCCTCTGAAAGGCTTTGTGTTCGCGCGGCTCTGGGGTGCTGTTGCAGCTGCTGGTTTGGTATGTTGCTGAATCAGTCGGATTGGGACAGCTGGTGACTGAACTGTGGAGGAGAGCAGGGTCTGTCAGCGTGGCTGTCTGTATGGAGCCTTATGTGTCAGAACCATTAAAACTTTTGCTCGGCTTACATTTCACACATTGTACCTTCTTATAGCTGCATATTTGTACATTTGTACACTTTGGTGGTTGAAAAATGGCGGACATGTTGGGCTGAAAGCTCTGCTCTCATCATAATGTTATGTTATGTTATTTTATGTTATGTTATGGAGTCTTTATCAGTACACATTGATATTTACGCATTGTCCAGTCATGCAGCTGCGTATTTTCACATTCATTCACACAATTGGGTACGTACAGATTAACCATTTGTACTGGTGGGTATTTGCACATTATTAATTCAATTAGCTTGATAGTTTCTTTCATATGAAAATCAGTTGGATTTGTTGTCAAAGTGTAAAACGGCGCATACCCAATAGGGGAGCTGATTCTGGAACCTTTCGGGTCCTGTACCACACTAGATTTCTGTTTTCTGCATTTTTATGGGAAGGGATGAAATGGAGTAGGCAGAGATTAAATGTCAGAGGAAGGGCTTTAAAGGACAGAGAGAGAGAAAAAGCGAATTTGGTGGGAGAATTTGTTCTGACTTGATGTCTGCACTCTGATTGGCTGTTTCAGCAGATGCCACCACAGTTTGGCCAGCAGGGTCAGCCTCCATACTTCAGCCAGTCCCAGCAGCCTGCTGCCCCAACACAGCCCCCCTACCTGCAGCCCCGCGCTCCCTCTCAACAGGTAAGCCTGACTCCCATAATCCTTCACTCCTACCTGCCGCCACACAGTCCATCTCTACAGGTAAGCCTGACTCCCATAATCCTTCACTCCTACCTGCAGCCCCATACTCCCTCTCAACAGGTAAGCCTGACTCCCATAATCCTCTGCTTCTACCTGTAGCCCCACGTTCTCTCCAAACAGATAAGCCTGACTTCCATATTTCTATGTCCCCTGCTGAGGACCATGGCAGAGGTCAGCTGATCCAGGAGCTGCAGGTTAAAAACTTCTGACTATTCCCAGTTTCCAACTCAAATGTCTCCCACTTCCCTCATCATCCTTGCAAATGGCTGCTCATCATTAAACGTAGGGAAGTGTATGGGTGAATTAACATGTCATTAAATTAAATGTAATACACATAATGGCATACAGTGTTTATTCTTCCTTAATTAAAAACAAAACAAACACTAGAATCCAATTTACATCCGTGCATTTTCATTAGCCTAACCTCATTTTTTGGATTGGCTGAAAGCATTAGCATTTTTCTGACAGTACCTTTAGCTCAAAGGCCCAATAGCAGAGCCTCACTTGGAATTCAAGATTCAGTTCTACTGGTTTCAAGATTCAAACGTACCAGCTTATTCATAATAATAATAATAATAATAATAATAATAATAACACATTGTATTTGGTGTATAGCACCTTATAATACATACAGATACATACTGTGGGACAGAAATACAGAACGGTACAGAATAAAGTAACTCCCCCCCCACTTCATCACACTGCTGTGTTCCTGTGCGTCATCGTGCTGATCAGAGCAAACATCCGACCCTCTGCCTGCACCGCTGTCCTTCAAGTCGCTGCCATAAAGCTTGCCTCTTCTCCTTCACTGGATTAGGGCACTTGTGAAAGCACTCTCACTTCATTCATTTTATTTATTTTATTAAATCACTGACGTGCAAAATGGATTCCCCGTGAAAGTGTTCTGAAGAGGGTAAACAAATGAATGAACTAAAAAGTCAGCGATTAAGATGAATAGGAAGCAGCATGTGTGCGTGCATGCGTGTTTGTGTGTGTTTCTGTGTGTGTGTTTGTGTGTGTTTATCTGTGTTTGTTTGTGTGGCTGTGTGTGTGTGTGTGTGTGTGTGTGTGTGTTTGTGTATTTCCAATGCTGCACATGTGGTTTGTGTTCTCATCAGAGCAGGGGGAGAGCTGGCTCAGTCACAATGACCTCTCCTGGCAAACTGACTGTCAGATTGGAGAGAGAATGGGAGGGAGAGAGAGGGATAGGGAGAGCTCCCAGCAATTCTTGTGTCACACTGCCAGCTCATTGGGGGGCCGTAGGATTGGGATGGCTTGGGAGGGGAGCGGTGGGTGCATGATGGGGTCAAAGGTTTCTAGAAAACTGATATCTAAGAACTGGACAGCAGGCGAATATGTGCAAAATGTCAGATGCAGACAACTTGGCCTGTTACGAAGCCGCTTCAAAATTACACAAGCTTGCATTCTACTTTCTCAATGCTCAAACAGTACACACACACACACACGTACACATGCACGCACACACACACACACAAATGCATACGTGCAGACACATGCACACACTCGCACGTACACACAAACACACACTCTCTCACACACACATGCACACAGACACTGACACATGCATATGCTCTCACGCACACTCTCACACACACTCGCACGCACACACACACATACATGCACACGCGCACACACACACACTGACTCGCGCACACACACACACACACACACACACACACGCTCTGCTTTAATCAAATGCAGCTTTTTATCTTGTTTATGGAGGCTCTGAAACATTTGGCCGCCTATCTCCCTCCACTTACGCAGGTCAGCCGGCTCCAGGCCGTCCGCCTGCAGGAATGGAGCATTATCTCTGCACGGGCTGACCTTTGGATAAAACCCCCAACTTGTTTGCTTCGCACAAATTCTGTGGGAAATAGAGACGTGAGCCACGGCACGCGGGGTATGGTGGAGAAAGCAGGTGATGAATAACAATAGCTCACACCTCAACGCTCCCAAGCAGCTTTCAGACCCTCGCAGGCCCACGAAGGGCCTCCATCTGTTCCACTGATGATATTTTAAACACACATGAAGTGCTTGTGGTTTTTTTTCGGTCTTTTCCTACATTTCATCTCTTGCCGTCGGGTGTCGGTCTACCGGATATGGAACGCCCAGTTGTGTTTGTGGGCCTGTCCCAAGTGCTCCGGCACGTCCCCTGTCAGTTTGGGAAAGCAAAGACGAGCGCGCGTGATCTCCTGTGAAGGCCACTCTGCCAGCCATTGCTTCATTTCACTTCTGCAGTCCGCTGGCTGAGCTGTGCAGCCGATGCTTCAGAGGAGTAGACCTCATGCGAAGCGAGTCTGTATTTAAACCTGCATGTTGTATTTCCCTTGCATGTGAGCAGCTGCGTATTCGCTCTCTGCTGACAAACTGTTGTACAGATATAAGAATGAAAACATAACATTCTTATGTTTTCATTCTTATATTGAGGAAAGAGAATAAGAAACGCACGCACATGTGAGCGAGAGAATAAGAGCGAGACAATGAGAGACATTTTCAGTTGCGGACGTGAGAATAAAAACCGCTCTTTTTGGCTTCGCCATGGCGCGCCGCGGACTTGCGAGGCCCGCCCCCTCGGCGAGCGAGACCCGCCCCCTTACCCGGGGTTAATTAAAGCCGTGCGGCGCTCGCTGGCCCGCCGACCCCGCCGCCGCAGCTGTAATCACACGCGCGGTGGCGGTCGAGGGCCGGGGATCGCCCCGCCGCGGGGGAGAGAGGAGCAAGGGGGGCCGCTCGGAGTTCGATGTCATTAACTGGTCAGCATTTGAATATTAGCGAGGAACTCCTTTAATTAACCGGATCGTAAAAGGAGCCCCATTTTGGGGGGAGCGGGGGGTGGCGGTTCGCGTGGAGGATGTCGGTTGCTTGGCGATAAGACTACGCCGCGCGTGTGAAAGGTTTCCACTCTGTAATTTGCGAGAGCTGCTTTTAATTGTCGTAACCTTTTTATTGGCGGAGTTTATCGCGGGCCTCGAAATGTCTGCCGGTATCTGCCGTGGGCCGGAGATTACTTCTTACAACATTACCGAGCACTCTCCCGTGATTGGCTGCCATTCAGAGGTCACATGGTTAGGAAAGAATAAGTGTGTCGGATTCAGAATACATTAGACTCTTTTTCTTTCTTTCTCTTTTCTCCACTTCATGTCTCTGTCCTCCTTTTATCTTGGTATATTTTTTACTTATGGTTCCCCATGTTTTAAAGCTACGATTGTTTGTTTTTATTGTAAAGATCCAAGTGCAGTGATTTGTAAATAGTCGCAATGCATGACTGAACCAAGCTGTAAATTAGCTAGCTAGTGAGACAAGCCCAGGTTGGCTTACTGAATTAAATGAACTTGTACAGCCCGAAAAACTTAATTAACCATTTTAAATGACGATAATTTATCATTTTCTCTTTAAATTTGTTTGCTTGACAAAATACATATTTGTGTAATGAGCAGCATCTCTGTTTAACTGCCCAATCTCTCTCTTAGTCTTTGGCTTGCTAGCTCTGTTGAGTTGAAGATATCGCTGTCAAGCTCAAAGCTACCAGGTCAAAGAAATCAACTCTCGGTACTCTTTTGCTTATGCGATCTGTTGTATACAGAAGAATAACACTGTCTAAAGATGTTAGAGATAATACTGAATCATACGTAGCTGGCAGAGGACTTCTTGTTCGCTTGATGGCGAGGCTGTGGGGCACCAACGTGATGAGTCGTCTAGTGAATCACTGAAGATTGTGTGATTGCTGGTGAGTCAAGAGTCATGTACTGATACAGCCAATCCTTCTATGTGTGTGTGTGTGTGTGTGTGTGTGTGTGCGTTGGAGGGCTGATGGGTCCACCCTCCCCCATCGTGGTCCAACATTTGTGGCAACATCTGAGCCAATCTGCATCTGAATGTGTAAGAATTACAAACTGCAGTACAGAACCAGTGTTACCGGAGGAGGGATGGGGCCGGGTGGGTGTGCGTGGGGCTGCAGAAGCAGAGCGCCGTGCACTCCATACAAAGAGTGGGACGTGCTTCGGCGCGGGTGAGGTGGTACTATGAGCCGACCGAATCGGAGACCCTGTGTTTGGTGTCATAGCCATGTGTCTGTCAGTCACGGTTATTATCTGAGAGCGTTTCAGACGGGGAACTGAAATGACTCGTACTGCGAAGCTGCGTTTTCGGGCACGGACTCCTCCTGGGAATTGCGTGATCTGCGCCGGGTCAGTTTTCCTGTGGTTTCAGGGTAGCCCGACTGAGGAAAGTGTCCATAAACCATTTAGCCCCTCAGTCTGTTTGAAAAGTCACTAATTCAGGCTACCCTTCCGTCTCCCCCCCCCCCCCCCTTTTCATTGTTAGTGTTTGCTTATTTTAGGAAGCGACACGTTTTTGTCCGAGATGTTTTACAGCGTGAATTACTTCCGGGAGGTGTAATAAATACGGAGCTTACTGGGCTTTTCGCCAAAACCAGCCGAACCGGAGACAAAATCATTAGCCTGAGAAAAGGTGGCTCGGACAGAGAAAAAAGTATTTTTTTATTTTTTTTTTTAGGAGCAAGCCTTAAAACGAAATGGAGCTATTTGTTTTGTAAGAATTTAAATCTTATTTGACAGCTCGAGAGGATATAATCATACAAACACATTCCCCCGAGTGCGCCGGTGACTGAAGGCCTTTAAGATGTGGGGCCGTTTTTTTTTTGGCATTGAGAGATTGAGCCGCTGCGTTGCGTGTAATTCGGACCGCGGCAGCGAGCGCGAAGCAGCTGATGTGGTGTTATTCCTCCTCCTGGCAGATTGTAAATGATCGCATTTTCATACAGCAGCCAGCGCTCTGCGTCCATTTTTTTGCGTGTGTGTCTGTCAGCTCGGCACTTTGAGTGAACTTTTAAAAAGAGAGGGAGATTACGCGAGCGTCCCTTCAAAAAACACAATGCTGACCGCAAACAGTAAACTTCAAGAGAACGAATAAAAGAGAAAGGAAACGAATAAGTAAATTATTTTATTTTTTACATTTTTCACTGTTTTTGCATTTTTAGTTTTACTTTATGTACACAAGAGAAATACGGTATTTGCTTTACATACCCGGATTTATGCACAACTTCTCACTTTGTGAATGGTTGTGTTTGACCCTGATTGAATTTGACTGAAATTTCATTCTGAAGATAACGGATGTGGTGTGTTTACACCACAGTTACAATAAACAGTGCTTGCTTGCTTTCTAAATGGGAAACATCGGGGTGTGTTTGTGTCTGCGTGCGTGCGTGTCAGTTCAGTGCATTGTGTGGCGCATCCAAATTATCTGCGGCATGTCGGAAGTTTATTTCATATTCATCTTTGGTGCACCTCTACCAGCTCGTCTCATTTCTGTTGACATCTACATCATTTCTGGAAAACCACGGCATCATTTTTGGCGCTATATGTTTTTAGAATGTGAGAAAGAAGCACCACGTAGCCTGTCGTTAACTTTGGGTTCGTAACGTGGACATAATCCCGACCATTAGAATTTTACGAGGGCTATTATTTCACGCGGTCCTGTCGTAGTTTCTCCTGCAGGTTTCCCGGTGTTTAAAACACCTCAGACTCACTCCCTAATGAAGAACTCTTTTGCATGAAAGTGCCTTTGCCACTCTTAGCACGGTTCGGAATGGAATGTAAATACGCTTTTAAATCTCCTTCCCCGCGCGCGCTGTGCGAAAGCTATTCCTGCCAGTTTAATTAAAGGCAATGAATTTCCTGCCATTCTGCTGTCTGAGGCACTGAAAGGCTGAACGCGGCTAATGGTGTTTAAAAGGCTTCCTCTCTCTCTCTGTTCTCTCTCTCCGCTCTCTCGCCTGTCCGTCTCTCTGTGATCTCCTCCCTCCTCTCTCTCTCTCTCTCTCCTTTATTTGCCGCGCGTTGCTTTATTCCCTCCGTCGCCTCGCCCCCGCGTTCTTTGTGCGTAGCCGCGGTCTAACGAGGCGGTGGTCGTCTCTGTCCGCAGGAGGTTCAGCCGGAGAGCTACGGGCCGAGGGGTCAGCCCCCGCTCGCCCCCGCCAAGCAGGGCCAGGAGGAGATGATGATGGGCCTCGGCCAGCAGGAGAGACCCTCCAGCCTTCCCGTGAGTGCCAGCCGGATCTCGCCGCGTGTCACCGCTCCTAACCTCACCTTTCCCCCCCACCTTCCCCAGTCTCAACGCGGGCTTGCCCGTATCCCGTGGCCCCCGTAGCAGCCTGCCACACACCACAATGGCCCCGCAATTCCCTGTAATCAACCGTAATACCCCGTAATGTCCCGTAATGGCCCTACAGCCCGCGATATCCGTGACTGGATGTAGCCCACTTTAGCTCCCCTTAACACAGTACCCTGAAGTGCCCCTAACCTTGCCCCAGCCATGCATCACCTGATTGCACTCCACGCATTATTCACCTAGTTTACCGTCCCTGTTTACAGTACACTCTATAATAGAGGCACAGTACTCCGGCACCTCGCCAGGAACCGTGCATCAGCTCCCCAGGCTCTCTGCTGCTCGTCAGCTTCAGATTCACCGCACGCCTGACCTCCCTCACACGTGTGCACGCAAACACGCACGGCATGTGCGGGACACATGGCTGCCAGTTATCCCTCAGACACGCACGCACACACACACACACACGCACACACACATGCTGGCACTGTGGTGTAGTGGTTAAGGAGGAAAATATCAAATGTTTCCGCAATATAAATAATTTTACAAACCGCACAACTAACCCTGGTTAAAGGTGTCTGAGAGGACACAGAACTCTTGAAGGGGTGCATTCGTTCTCCGTCTGACGTGTATTACATGTGTGAGCCACCGTCTGCGCATGATTGGGAAGGCACCTGGAAGTCATTGCTGTGTTTATTCCCCTGCTCGCTTCACGCCTGAAGGGTAAACAGCTCCACACAGTGGGGGCAACAGGGCCTGGCCGGTGCCAGCCGTTTCCTTCCCTCTTTCCCAATCTTCATATCTGTTTTCTCTTTCTCTATTTCTTCTCTCTCGTTCTAGCTCTTGGTGTCTTTTTCCCCTCTATCTCTGTGCCCCTGTGCTTACTGTGCTGTCCACATGGGATTGGCTGAGCGAGCTGTCACTCAGTTTGCGGCAGTGCCACACTGGCCCAGTCAGGTGGTCTGGTTGCTGTGCGAGCGACTGGCTCCTCCTTAAAGGGCCAGATGCGGATTTTGCAGCCCAATTTCAGTTAATGACCATGATGACCAAAGCTGCTGTGTTCTCTGTGCTGTCTGGGCTTGTAAAGAAATGCTCTTGAGATAAGGCTATGCTACAGTGAACAGCAGTAGAGCAAACCCCCGCGCTCTCTCTACCGGAGAGAAAAATGACAGAGAAGGTTGGATGGAACAGTAATGGAGGATACTGTCAGGCCGAACATCACAGTGAAGATGTACAGGGAAGGGAATGCTCAAGCTCGGTCCAGGCCTAAATTGAAACTGTATTTAATTATTGTGTAGCATCATCCCTTGCTCTCAGTCTAGTTCTCAAACTGACTATTTTTCCGTGGAAAGCTGCACTGATGTTCCCATGTGTGCGAAGGCCCAGAATGTTGAGAGTATTTAGAGTATTTCGGGAGATTTGTCTGCATTTGGGAACTTTAATCCCTATCTGCAGGGCCCTTCGTAGCTGGAGTCTGAGAGGGTGGGGCTGGATTTTGTGTTTCTTTTTTTTTTCTGCACTCACGGGAAAATGGGCAAGGACTGTATCCGTGCGGAATGGAGGCTGTGGGTGGAGCCTGGTGTGAAGAGACAGATGTGGTGCGAGGTCACATGACTGAACTGGAGTTTCCGGCCAGCAGGAGAACCTGGGCTGACTGAGCCTGAGTGGCCTAAAGACCTCATCTCCCAGCTGCAGGGCAGGCCTAATAATGAGCATTTATACAGCAGCGGTTAGATTCATTTTAATGATGAGGCTAATGATTTTATAAATTTAAATACATTCTTTGCCCTTTTCAGATAGGGTCTCAGTAATTGAGGTTGTAGCTACACCAACCCCCCACCCCCCCCCCCCCACACACACACACACACACACTAGTTCAGCATTAGGTTCATGGTACAGAATTAATAATAACATTATTTAAGATGATGCTTCAGAGATTGGAGTTGTGAGTGAATGTAGGAGGAGAGGGAGGCTAGTTGCTGGCTCCTCTCGTCGGCTGAACTGCTTGGGGAGGGTGCGGGTGGTTTCTGTTGCCTCTGAGCATGCTCGGCGTTGTGGAGGTGGTCCTTGGGGCTCGGGGCCAGAAATAACCGCTTCCTGTGGAGAGCTCGGGACGCACGCTGAGCGGAGAGCGAAGGCCCGTGTAAACCTGGCGCCTCTTAAATCCGGCGTGGGCTTAACTGAAACGCCGCCCGTCCGTGAAGGAGGGTGGCAAATGCTGTCGGGCACGGTGTCAGACTGAGAGGCAGGAAGGGAGGCGTGGCCGTGTCAGTAGCGCAGAGGTCAGTCAGTGGGGGGGAGGCGGGGGGGGTGGGGTGGGGTGCAGAGTGACGAGACTCGCGGTCTTAATTAAGACGTTTTGAAATAAAATAGAAAGAGGTGCCAACGCCTGTGTGTGGACATGGCGTCTGTGTGTGCGTGTGTGTGTGTGTGTGTGTGTGGCAGAGCGGAAGGGCAGTGTCTCTCTTTCCTCCAGGGGACCAGCTGTCTGCTTTTAGCAGAACTCTGACACCCCTACTGAGAGAGAGAGACAGAGATCGAGGGAGAGAGAGAAAGATATAGAAAGAGAGAGCGTGAGAATGAGAGAGAGAGAGAGAGAGTGCACTGTTGGATGTAGGAAAAAATAGTGGAATGTAGTGTGCTCCAGTGCTCCCCCTGGGAAAGGAATTGAGTATTACAGTCCACCTTCTGAGCTGCCGGGATATTTTGATGTTTTTATAATTCCACCAGCCTCCCTAGACCTGGGCACGGTACTCATTACTCTTCCCATGGCTTCCGCTGTCAGAAATTACATCTCTTTTAGAAGTTGGAGGTGGGTGTGAGGGCACTGGTTGTGTTTCCATGGCAATGCGATGACACCAGTGCCCTCAGAGGTTTATACAGGAACACGGCTGTAGTCCAAATGTCATTAGGAAATTATTATTATTAGTTGATCATAGGGTGTGAGGAAACATTTTTCACCCTACAGCTCACTGGGATGTTAGGGTTCATGTCATCATCACAGGAGAAATACATAAGCTTGTGAAGTTATGACCCACAAACCTATCGTTTATTTAATAGTGTCCAGAGCTCGTTTTTCAGTAGGCTAATAACAAACATTTTTCTTGGAGAAATTACTCCTACATGACAATATCTGGGCAGTAATTTGCTGTAGCTGTATCTCGCCAGCATCTATAAAGGCAGTGTTTTGTGATTAAATTTTGATGATTGAATTTTTCAATGACCACAATTTTGTGGTTGAATTTGACTGTGGCTGCAGTAGTAGGTGAACTTTAATAATGGAGTGGCTCACTGGCTGAATTTTAGGATGACTGGTTTAGTGAGTAAGTTATGAGAAGACCTTGGTCTAGTGACTGAAAGGTGCAGGGTGATTTCTCCCTATCGGTGTGTGATCTGCAGTGTAGTGTAGCGGTGACAGAACAGGGCTTGTAACCAGACGGTTATTGATCAAACATCTGGTACACTGCTGAAGTACTCAATCTGATGTACTTCAGGATCACACACAGTGGTATAAATGGATAACATGCAAGACAAAATGGATACTCTGTCTCTACTCGAACACAATTGATATCTTATTGTTTCAATGCAATAAGAACAAAAGACAGCAGTATTCTTATTGTACACACAATGCTCATGTAATATGGACATCTTATGTATGTGTATGTGTGTAATATTAGTGTTGGAATCAGGTTGTTATGATGATGCTACTATAAGTATTAAAAAAAGGACAGGGCATTGTTATTATGCATAACCCTATTCAGTGCATATAATCTTAGTGTTTGGTTCAGTCATGGTGACGATGGTTATGGTTATGCTGGGGGGTGTTAGCCTGAGGCTGCATTGGCGTTCAGGCTACGAGCCAGGCCATTCAGTTCCTTTGTAAGAACGCGCTGTGTTTTTCTGTGAGGTTGGAGCGCGGCGCAGAGCCAGCGCGGGATGTCAAAGGCAGATCCCATCAGCCTCATTACAAAGAGCCCCGGCGCTCCTCTGGCTAATGGAATATTCATGAGCTGCGCGACGGCGCGCGCTAGCTCCGAGGCCCTGTGAGGAGAGCTGAAACCGCTGACTGTAAACCGGCTCTGCGTGCTCTGTGTTCCCCAGCTCTAACACATCAGGAGAGGGTTAGGGTGGCCAGGAGTTCAGATTTAGCCCGGCTCTTTGTCCCGCTCATTCTCTCCTTTCTGTTAATCCTGCGCTTCCTCCCCCTCTTTGTCCTGCCTCTTGCTCTTGCTCTTCCTCACATCAGTCCTATTCTTTTCATTCTGGCCCTTAGTCCTCCTTCCGCTCTTTGTTTCGCTCGCTCGCTCTCTTGCTCTTCCTCGTGCCGTTCCCCTGGCTACTTCTCTGTGCTTTGGACATGCTAGTGTTAGCATAGCTCTGCACTGTAAGTCTTCCTAAAGACACTTAGAGGTGTCAGTCCCTCTGGATGAATTAAAGCCCCTGGTTTCTTTAAATTGTGCACTGCAAAAAAAAAAAAAATGTTTCATAAATCTGGGCCACCTGAAACTATAATCGAAAACCACATTTTAAACTACTTTTGGCAGCCGTCCATCTGCATATTTAGCTTAAGCAGTGCTCCACTCCACCACCCAGAATCATGTCCTCCTGACAGGCAGACAGACAGACTGGGAGTGGACCTCACCTTTGTGCCTCAGCCTTCCGTTTCCCATGAATCCCGGAGCCCGACACCGCTGTTTATGCCTTCAGCTGAACTTCGTTTTCTTTCGGGAACGTCTTCCGCGGGTTTTCCCACGGGACCGAGTCACGTTGAGGGTAGAGACAGCTCGTTCTCCTCCCAGTGCTGCGTTTTTGCGTCACGCACGTGCTCTCTCTCGCGCCGGCTAACTGCAGCACTGCCGCCGGGCTCCAAAGTACTGCAGAATCAAGGAGGTGCCGTGAAAATCGACGCGATGCTAAATTTCCAAGGCGCCGCGCTTTTATCTTTCTCCCTCGCTTTCTTTTTTCTCCTTTTCGACGCTAATCCCATCCGTCGCGTTTACCGCCGGAGTGCGAACAGGAGATGGTTAATATAGTGAGCCGAGAGAACTTTAGCGCACCCTCTCGTGCGCCCGCACTTCCATCCCTTGCGCTACAATACATTGTGTGTTACCTCCGAAAATATATATATTTTTTAATTTCCGCTTTGAACAGCGGTTTTAAATCTTTCAAGGAGCGTTTAATTGCGGTCCCTGGAGACGCGGCGAGGCCGGCGGCGTGGTGCGCTCATGCGGGGGGGGGAGGCTGCCTGGAAGCGCGTTATTAACGGAGATGGCCGAGAAGCACACCTGCGGTGGTTGAGGCGCCACTCGCGACGTCAGGAGGAGGACGGCGGCGTTTCCCACGTCCTTGTGCTGAAGACGCTCTCGGGACCGCGGGGCCTCCTCGAAAAGAACAGCGCTCTCAGTCCCATGCATGAGAACGTTTGAATATGAGGTTCCCATGTGGGGTTAGAGCCTTGAGGAAGGTATTTCACTGAAGTTCTACAGTAGAGTACAGTTCTACAGTTCTACATTTTCTATATATATACACACACACTCTCACATATTTATTTATCGATAGATGGATAAATATGGTCAATTGAGTTGCCCTTGACAAAGCATAAGTAGTCACACTCTTTTATTATAGTTTATGAATGGCTGTAATGATAAATGTGCTGATTTAGATGTTAACCTTACAGTCCCGGTGGCTGGCAGTGATTTTGGCCCCCTGCTTGCCATTGTCCAGCATCCTCGCAGAATGCTTCATTAGAATCACTCCAGCCCTGGGCTGTGGATTTTGGATGGATTGCTAATGTTTCTCCTGTAGCATCCTCATTATCGCTGAGTTTGGGGTGCAGCCCTGACTCTGTAGTGATTTGTATCCTGGTCCTGTGAGCGGTTGGGCTGGGGTCCATTATTACAGCACCTCAGGTCCACCAGATGCCTTATGAGAGGTGTTCATCATAACCAAGGTATCGGAACCACACCCTGCTGCTAACCAGGTGCTGTGGGTGGGTGTGCTTGAGTTATTCAGCTTCTTCTAAGGGCTCCTTTTCTGGGTTGGGGGACCATACTCATAAAAGTCAGAGTGATTGGCGATTGATGAGTATTGTCCAGTGTGCGGTAAATATGTAAATGTCTTGACAAAGACATGTTCAGTGTAAAACAGCCAACACATACAAAGCATATAAAGCTATCAATACATGATACATAAGTAGATGAAGAAACACCAAGCTACTTGATCAAATGTAGGATAACAGGGGAAACATTATATTGTATATGAATAATATGACTTATTTAGTTTCTGTGAAACTTCCGGTGGAAGTTTAGTTCAGGGGAAGGCATCCCTGGTCTTTGGGTACCACAGATGTTCCTGGCTTTTGCTCTGTCCAAATCCATAATTACATAATTGCATGAATTATCTGGTTTATAAACACAGGTGACCATGTGCTGGAGGTACTCCACTTTTCATCATTTAGACTAAATATTCAGGCTCACACTGAATAGTCCATCAAACTCATGAGGTGAAGCTCAGATGGAAGAAAAACTAGAAATATCTTTGGCAGTCCAGGACCAAGGCTGACTACTCTGGTTTATATGTAACTTGGCATCGTTTTGTTATGAGCAATTTGGTATGCAGCTTTTCAGCAATGGTGCACTGGTGCCATTTTTTCCTGGCCAATTCAGATACAGAGTACGCTACTGTATGAAGGACTATGCCTTTACCGTGAACCGAATCTGATGCTTTTGCAAAAGATGAAATATGCAGAGTTTTGTGTAATGTTGTGCAAAAACTAACTATCAGACTGTAGCGTTATACCACCCCATTAAACCAACCTCGCTTCCAGTAATTCCCCATGTACAGACAGGATCCCATAGGAGACTGCTGTATTTCTATTGCACCCCTGCTGTCTACGGTCCGCCAACTGTCTGAGTTGATCAAATGTATGCAAATGAACGATTGAAGTCATCTTTTTTTTTTTTTACCACCGGAGGAAAAGACAATGAGAGAAAATGGTGAATTTCAAACGCACAGGCCTAATACTGGAGGAATAACAATGGGATTTAACAATGCCAAAATTTGTAAACAAGAGATTATATGTGTGTGAGATAAGTGGCTTAACTTTAATGGTCCTGATCAAAAGAAGCATTGTCTTCCAAAGCATTACGATTTGGATAATTTCTTGTTTAATGTTCTTCTCCACTGTTCAGCAAAGCAATCTTTCAGTTACCAACAAAGTTTTAAAAGAAAAGTTTTGTGAATTTGGCAGTTGGCTAA
The DNA here is from genome assembly GCF_018555375.3 of Anguilla rostrata. Lineage (NCBI taxonomy): Eukaryota > Metazoa > Chordata > Actinopteri > Anguilliformes > Anguillidae > Anguilla > Anguilla rostrata. The sequence goes on along the minus strand of NC_057933.1, from coordinate 23,300,370 downwards.
GTCTCATTTATACTTGCATAAAAGTTAGCAATGAGACTGTTGCATAAAACAAAATTAAATGAAACATAACACATTTTTACCCGCAGCTCAATACAAATAAGTGACATCAGTGCAGCACTAATTTTTAGTGTTTTAGTGTGCTTTGGTTTAGTGTGTGTGCACTTTGTGTATGTGAGGGACTTGATCTCAAATTTACTTGAGATTTCACTTCTTTGTTATGTAGCATACAAAGTAGCATACAAAAGCAGTGCTGTGTGTGTGTGTGTGTGTGTGTGTGTTTCTCAACAGAAAAAGACCTCTCTGGTGACAGATATATGTATCTCAAAATATTTGCTTGTCAATGCAGAGGTTTTCTGAGTTGATAGCTAGCTAACTTTTCAGGGTAGGCAGAGGAAAGAGCTTGCTAGGTAGGTACAGTTCAGTAATTAGCCTCTTGTTTTAATATACTGTAAGGCTGTGGAGCAAGGAGCCTGGCCGACTGTGCATGAAACAGTTTCGGATGTAGCTTGTATTGTGTTTGATGTAATGCTAATTAACATGCACATTTTTGTGAGCTGTTATTTTTAACTGTAAAGTTAGTACTACTACTCAAACGAATAGAAAGTCTACACATAGCAATGCCTGTCAAGAGAGATCTCTGTAGATGCTAGCTAACCTCTGTAGGAAAAAGCTGGGGGTGGTGAATGGGGAAGTGTGTGTCCTGTCTCCCGACAAGCCCCTCCAGCAAACCCCCCTCCCACACACACACACACCAAGTAGACGCCATACTTTTATCTATACTCCTTTGTGCTGTCTTTCTCTCACCCTCTGTCTTCTTTTTATTAACGATGGGCTGTGGCCCCCAATTGGGCACCCCTCTGTCGTATGCTGCATTAGTCACGACAGCTCTATGCCCCATGCCACCCTGCCTGCCCCCCCCAGAGCCTGCAACAAACAGAAGGCTGACTACAGCCGCCCCGGTGCCGTGGCAACGGTCCCTCTGATCGGAGTGTCCATCTGTCAGGCCTGGCTGACGACAAAGCCTCCAACAGCTGTCCCGCTCCACACCGTAATCCCCCATAGCCCTGCCATACGCCCTGGGACCGCCCACTTCACCCCTCGTGTGCCATTGGCCCACCACAGGACACACCCTGTTGGTCACAGCCATTCAGTTGTTTTCTGTGGGGGTTTTAGAATAGGAGTGTAATATACAGTGAGCACCATAATGTTTGGGACAAAGATCTCTTTTTTTGGCTCTGTACTCCGCAATTTTAATCAAACTTTTATTAAAGGATATTTTTGTAGAATTTGGTTTCACCATATAGAAATTACACTTTATGCATAGCCTCCCCCCCCCCCCCATTTCACAGCACTATAATGTTTGAGACAAATTGCTTCATAGGTGTTTCTGGTTAGTCAGGTGTGTTTGACTGCTTCCTTAGTGCAGGTATAAGAAAGTTTTCAGTGTCTAGTCTGATATTCCAGGCTTTTGATTGCCTTTGGAGTCTGCTGTTGGTGTTGAGGCTGGGCTAATGAATGTCAAGGAAGCCGTTATGAGGCTGAGAAATAAAAGACTGTCAGAGACATAGGCCAAACCTTAAGCTTGCCAAAATCAACTGTTTGGAACATCATTAAGAAGGAAGAGAGCACTGGTGAGTTCAGTAATCACAAAGGACCTGGTAGGCCAAGAAAACCTCGACAGTTCATGCGTGAAGAATTATCACCATAATGAAGAACAGTCCCTTAACACCTGTCCAACAGATCAGAAACACTTCAGGAGGCTCGTGAGGATGCTTCAGTGACTACTGTTCACCGAAGACTTAATGAACAGAACTACAGAGGCTACAGTGCACAACGCAAACCACGACTAGTTAGTGGCAAAAACAGGATGTCCAGGTTATAATTTTCAAAGAAGCACCTAAAAGAGCCTGCAGAGTTCTGGAAAAAGGTCCTGCAGACAGATGACACTAAGATTCACTTGAATCCAAGTGACGACAAGAGCTAAGTGATAGGCTCAATGGAACTGCCCAAGATCCAAAGCATTCCTTCATTTGTGAAACAAGGTCTGATCTAAATCCAGTTGAGCATGCGTTTCATATGCTGAAGGGAAAACCTAAGGCAACCAGCCCCTGAAACAAGCAGAAGCTGAAGATGGCTGCAGTACAGGCTTGGAAGAGCATCGTCAGAGAAGATGCTCAGCGCCTGGTGATGTCTATGGGTCACAGGCTTCAAGCAGTCATTGAATGCAAGGTATATGCAACAAAGTACTAAACATGACTATGTTTAATTTACAGAACAATAAAATGTCACAAACATTATAGTGCCCTGAAGTGGAGGGAGGGGCTATGTATAAAATGGAATCTCTACATGGCAAAACCAGCGTGAATAAATATACCCTTGCATGAAAGCTGAGAATGTCCACATGTTAATTGTTTGATTACAAATATAAAATTGTGGAGTACAGAGCCAAATCAAGAAAAGTTTAATGGCCTATTGGTTTTAAATTGTTGTCTCAAATGGGACTTTATGTGGGGACGGGGGTTGTGTGCGTACATTAAAAAGAGGAAATTGTGTGTGTGTGTGTGTGTGTGTGTGTGTGTGTGTGCGTGCGTGTGTGTGTCTGAGAGGAGGAGAGTGCGAGTCAGACCCAGACAGTGCGTGACATTGTGTGTGTGCGCAGCACATTGATTTTTCCCCGTGCTCTCCTCTCAGTTCTCGTTGTTCCATGGGCCCCAGGGGCGGTTACTGTAATCCAATAGAAAAAGGTGAGCTTGTCTCATTGGGTGACAATTGCTCTCAGTCTTCTTATATTACGGTTCCGGCAAGATACAAATTTGTATTGTATTACTTCTACAGCGCATGCCATCGAACATGTCACCCTGCCTTGCTTACGGTATCCAAACACCTCACCCCCATGGCGGAAAACCTTGCGTGTCAGCGTGCACTCTGCTGATCATATTTATGAGCTACGTTTCTGTAATTTCAATGTCCCTGTAATTTTTGCATTTAGCGTACAATTCAACTGCTTGTGTTAGTCTTCACAGTATATGCTCAGTGAGTCTGACAGACATCAGATACAGGATACCAGTGTAAAACAGGTTTCGAACCAGAGCCTCTTTGCTGGCCACAATGCTGAACGTACAGTTAGCCCGCTCAGTTAAACACCAATGTCCCCAGCTAATGGTACTAATCACACTCCTCTTCTTCTCTGGGGGTGATGTTTGAAATGCTAATTCATGTCTCTGAACTCTATTTCCCATGGTACTTTGTGGGTGGTTTTGTTTCGCTGCACGGGTCTTGCATCCAACGCAAACTCACCCCTTGATTCAATCAAAGGCACTTCATGGGCCAGTTTAAGGGCACGTGAAATTTGATCAAATTAGACGTAGGTCTTTGCAGATTCAATCAAATGAACTTTAAGTGTGATTCAGACTGGGAAAGATGTGGGCTGAAAATTGTTCTGCCCAGGCTGGAGGTGGGAAATTTTTGTTCTTATTCCTATTCCTATTATTCACTGTTCTCAATGGGCAGGGTGAAATAAAAGTGGTAACAAATAGAACAAAGATAAATGAACTAAAATATATAAATACATAAGACAGAAATATTCAATAAATTGCTATGTTTGAAACATTCAATTTTGCTTTTAATCTATTTATTCCTTCTCATTTTTTTGAATTTTGTACTTATGCATTTATAGTCACGTTTATTATTTTATTTTTTTTCATAAATTTTGGATACGTATCATCTCCCTGGCTCTTGTATTTGGTGGTCTGTTCTCACCAATATGCTAGCCAGTACAAGCTACTGAGTGCACGAGGGCGTGCATGTGCAAACATGCGGTTCGGTTCCAATGGTGATGATGTAGATGGATTAGCCTTGAGGTGCTTTTTCACCAAAACTCAACAGGTGTAGCTTGTGAGTCGGCATTAGCACCTCAGGCAACACTGATGGATCTCCCGCGGCTGCTCTGTCGCTAATATCCGGCTGTCGCTGCCGGCGCCACCTTTTTCGGCTCTGTGTCCCCTAATGAAACGGCCACAACAAACAAATAGCCTTCAAACGCCACAGTTATTAGGATATGTAAATGTACGCATTAAAAAAAAGCACCGGGGTGTTTTTTTTTCTTTGGTGAAAGTCCTGATAGCAATGCAAGACACAGCTAATGGGGTCCTCTCTGTTCAGAGCAGAACATCCATTACTTGCACTGTTATTGCGGATAATGGCTTATTTGTTGGCTGAAAAATTATCTTAGCTGACGGATGAAAGAGAAGAAGAGAAGCAGCGAGAGATGGAGGGAGGGAAAGGGAGAGATTTAGGGAGTGAAAAAGAAGAAATAGATTAGAAAAATGAACTGACTGTTGGACTTTTGGACTTTTTTTCTGTTGGACTTTTTCTGTTTTTTTTTTTTTCTTTGTGAGAGTAAACTCTGGGGGATACAAACATGCATGGTTATATACTAACATTAATATAATATTAATGCTAAACATTGAAGGTGCATTAACATTAGCTCTATGGTGTACGGGATGGAGATCACCAGAGGCCTCACAATACAATATTTGGGTGTTACCGATACTTGTGTCAATGATACAACATTATTGTTTATGTTTTTGTGGTACAATGAAGGGCTCTGTTTTCTGGAATTGGTGTTGCATGGGCACAGTCAGTGGTGCAGCACATGGACGTGCTGGCTGTGACTACTGAATTTTGGTATTTTTATGACCCGAGGCATGCATCTCACAGCACACAGTGCATGTCGCAGGTGGGAAATGGGCTGGATTAGGCTGAATATATTTTCAGTGGGTGTGTTGCAGCTGGATTCAATCATAGCCAATCAAATGGCCTCTCTTCATTCCATTTAAGGGCCATGCACTTTGCACCCCAGTGTACTGCCAATTTCCGTGGCCTACCACTGCAATGGAAGGCAAGGATATACTCATGAGAAGAAGCTTCTCCTGAGAAGAAACATTCTTGTGTGGGAGGGGTGGCTACAGAGTCCTCTTGGAAAAATGTATGGCACTTCAAGCTGACTGCCGAGAGCAGATGATGTTAAATTAGCTTGCGAGGAGATAACTTATGCAGTTAATGCATGTAGCTATAATTTTAACGACAGTAATATCATTAAAATGAAAGGATTGTTCAAGTTCAAGTTGCATTTATTATCATTCTTTTCTTTTCAGACGGGTGTAAGAAAAAGAAGGGAAAACAGTTCCCCTGGGATCATAGTGCAGTATACACTAAACCACAGAACAGCCATAAACAATTAAAAGCAGAAATAAATGTTGGAATTAAAATTATACAAAAGAGTAATTAACAATGAACAATAAATGCAATGTTTGCATTTTTCCTGCTCAGGGGATTTATATCAGTGAAATTAGACTGATATAAATTAGCATATGATCTACAAAAATGGTTGATTGGCTTATGGGTTATGATCATGTGCGCATTGCTTGGGAAAGCCCCAATTAGGTGGGTGGACCATGCGTGAATCACAGACTATACTGACACCAAAATTACAATGCTGCGTCAGAATTGCAGTGTGCTGCTTGATCTTCACTGACACACACCCAACAGCACCTCTCCTCCCACTTCGGCACACAGTGAGTGACCAAATTATCAAGTGAGCTCAGGTGCGTCAAAATCCATGATGGAAATCTCACTTTGCTAGTGTGATGGCTCGCCACATGTCATATGCCAGTCAGAAAATGGAGCCCTAAGTGTTGTGATTTAATATTGCGATACATTGCAATTTTTTGTTCATTTGTTTCTTATTTGACCGTAGTAAAAAGTTTAAATAATATACCTAAGGAGAATACACTGCCGGTCAAAAGTTTTAGAACACCTCAATTTTTCCAGTTTTTATTGAAATTTACAGAGTTGTCTCAATGTACTCTGAAATTAAAGCATAGAACAAATAAACAATTGGGTATAAAAAAGAAATCATGGAATTGTTCTGTTTAACACAATTTATACTAATATGTTGACTCATCAAAGTAGCCACCTTTTGCAGATATAACAGCTGAACACACTTGTGGCATTCGTTCTACAATGGAAGTCAAATACTGTTCGGAAAGATCTTCCCAACACTGTTGCAGAAGTTCTCACAAATGTGTTGCACTTGTAGGTTGCTTTGGGGTTTGTTTTCACCCTTCTGTCCAGTTCAACCCAAGTCAGCTCGATGGGGTTTAAGTCTGGAGACTGTGCTGGCCATTCCATAGGCGTTGACCAGACAGTATTGCATGGCGCTGCAAAATGCTGTGGTAGCCCTTTAGGTTAAGGTGTCAGTCACTCTGTGCAAGTCGCCAACTCTGGATCCAGCAAAAGCCCCAGACCATCACGCTTACTCCTCCATGTTTGACATTTGGTGTCACACACTGAGGAACCATCCTTTCACTTACTTGATGGTGTATAAAACCCTGCGTGATGAACCGAAGATTTGAAATTTTGATTCATCAGTCCATAAGACCTTCTTACAGTCTTCAGTTGTCCACTGCTGTTGCTTCATGCTTTTCATATTTTGCCATTTTAGCAGTGGCTTTTGTACTGCCAGTTATAGACCAGCAGCAGGTGTAGACTATCTGCAGTTTCAGACAGCGCATGCGTATCATGCAACAGCACTTGTTTTGTATGGAATGTCTTAGTTACCTCAACACTGAGCTAGCTAAGCAGTTTGGTGTAAATATGTGTCCTATTTATTGAGTTTAGCAAGTGTCATCACATAGGCGATCATTACATTACATTTCATTTTATTTGGCAGACGTGCGAATTAACGTAGACAGTTTTGCTATGGTTTTGTTACTGCAGGACAGCTGCAGTTTTCATTTGAAATTAATTTTAATACCAGGTTGCGCAAGTGACAGCAAACATAACACAACGCTGGCTTGCTACTTGACTAGAATAAGAGGGACTAGAATGAGTGTCTGCTTGCCAGTTCCATCTATGATTCAGGCTATTATCAGGCTGTAATTGTGAAGTAACGTTTCCATTGTATTGTAAATTAATGGTTATTAAGAGATAGCGGTGGTTGTTTTCCTGATATTGGTCTGACCCTCATGAGTTGCCTGGGAAACAGCACCTCTCTTGCTAATCACCTTTATTTTTGAATGCAAAACGTCTAACGGAAATAAGTGAATGCTTTTGTTTTTATTATTTTAATGCACTCTGCAGAGGGTGGTTCTTTGCCTCCTCATTGTGTATTAAGATCATACCTTAATAATAACATGAATTATAAAAAGTGTATAGATGAAAATTAAATGTTAATACTTTGCAACACTGTATCGATACTGTATCACAGAAGAAAGTATCGCAGTGCTACGCTGTATCGATTTTATTCCCCCCACCCCTACTGTACAGACACTCTGTAAGGAACATTCATGTTCACTGTGTCTACGTTCTATTGAGGGCTATGGGGGCTCCTTGCTGCACAGTCTGATGGAGATGTAGCTATGTACACACTCTGAGGTGACATAGAAGGAGGCAAGCCTTAGCAGCACCTTCAGAAGCAGATGCCAGAAACAGAAGTCCCAACATATAGTGTCTGCCTTCCACAGGATGACACATTTCCTGAATTAAGACAAACCAGCCTGGCCTGCTTTTGCATACAGATGCATGCACACAGAATTGATCAATTTCTTATGTTCAGTTAGGAACATACTTTTCATACAGATCTGCACACATTCTATATCTAAAAGTAACCTGAGCAACAGTTAACAACTGTCAGTCACCCGTAGGAACATACTTTTCATACAGATCTGCACACACACTGTATCTAAAAGTAACCTGAGCAACAGTTAACAACTGTCAGTCATCCGTTAACTTAATTATCCGTTAATATCCGTTAACTGAAAATGGGGGGACTGAACAATGTACAATGTAAAATGGAGACACGTAAATACCATGAACGATGGTAAAATGTACACATGCAAATACCATAAAATAGAAACTGATTGCACTTTTGTGATGTATTCATCTTTTCATTTCAAATCCAAATGCCTTAAGTACCAATTTCACTCTACCATTACCATACTTGGAAGGCAGTGTAGAAAAACATCGATAGATAGATAGATGTAGGTATAAACTTACTGTCTGTATTGATATACTGTACATACACTTGAAACCCACTTTACACAGTCTTCACCGAGCATATAGTCCAGAGAGAGGGAATAACTGCACATTCCCACATATGCTTGCGCAGAGACTAGATTACATCAACCTTGAAAAACCTTGAGAACTGTCATCTACTCATTTGCATGCATATACACGCACACGCACGCACACATACATTTTTAGGTATACACACAAACTATGTCTGTGTATATATATATATATGCAAGATGTATAGACACTCACATATGTGTTCACCTGGACGAAATAAACAAATATGCACACCCACATACACATGCAGATACACGATCAGTTACAAACAGACACACACAGCAGCGTTTGGTGTTGAGGGGTAGTTTGAAAGCACTTGCTTTCTTGCCGGGGAGGTAAATGATGTGGAAATGTAATTCACCTTGAAGTGTCCTCCTGGCTTTTTCTTCTGCTTTCAAAGCAGCGCAGAGAAGTTCAAAGCGCTGTGCTTCTCCCACAGAGCTCGCGCTCTGAATGAGGAAGCATGCCTCTAATGCCCTTCCGCCATCATCAAAGAGAACGTCTCCGAAGTCCCCGTCCTTCTTTTCTGTCCTCGATCCTGTCCCATCCTGTCCCACGCCCCCCTCCGACTCTGTGTCACACCCCGCTGATCCTGTCTCACGCTTCTGTGATTTTGTCTTTTGCGACCTATCCCTTCCCTGTCTCATCCCCTGTCCTGTCTCACGACCGTAATCCCGTCTCTTCCATGCCCCCAATTCTGTCTCGCACCCCCTGATCCTGCCTTGTACCCCCTGATCCAGTCTCACACTCCCCATCCTGACTTGTACCCCCATAATCCTGTCTCATACTCCCAATCCTGTCTCATACTCCCAATCCTGTCTCATACTCCCAATCCTGTCTCATACCGCCCTAATCCTGTCTCATACCCCCCTAATCCTGTCTCATACACCCATAATCCTGTCTCATACCCCCCTAATCCTGTCTCATACCCCCCTAATCCTGTCTCATACCCCCCTAATCCTGTCTCTTACCCCCCTAATCCTGTCTCATACACCCATTATCCTGTCTCAAACACACCCCCCAATCCTGTTTTATACCCGCAATCATGTCTTTAGAGGGTCATTACCCAAAAAAACACAGCATGGAAACTGAGGGTGTGAACAGCTGATCAGGGGGCAAACTCACGAAAAATTTCCAGGTCTGTCACACCAGCTCGAACCACACCAGACGAACACCGCAGCCGCATTACCGCAGAAAAGAGGGGGATTGAAAATGTGGTCAAGACCGTAAGAAAGATCAGTGACTTAGTCTCAGTAAGTGTGTTGCTTCTGGCTGTGAGTCCATTGTGGGGATTGTTCTCTGTTATTTGCGTAATTGTGAATGTGGGCCAGTGCGGAGATGGATTATAATTCCTGGGGGGAAGCGTTTTTTTTTCCCGGCATTGAAAGGCGCGAGTGATTTCTCTCTGTCTGTACGCCCACAGAGCCGCAGCGCTTCTTTCATCTCAGCTGGAAACCCGACTCAAATCAACCAGGAACACAATTAAAGAAAAATAGCTGAGATTGAATCTGCAGCCTGCATAGCCCATCTATGTTTCTATTTCTATTTTTTCTCTCTGTCGTGCTTTCATTTTCTCTCTCTCTCTGCTCTGCCCTGCTCTGCCTCCCTCACTCTCTGCCCAAGAGATCCAAAGGAAAGGACATGTGTGGTTAATCTCATTGATTTTTTTTTTCTTATTTTTTGACCTCAGCCACAGCAAAGCCTCTCATTCCCCCCCTCTACTGATCTCTCCAGCAAAGTCCTCTTCTCTTTCACCTGCAGCTCAGCTACAACACACCAGCTACGCATTTAAAACGTACCCGCAACGTACCTACAACATACCTACAGCACACCAGCAGCACAGCCACATCTACAGTACAATCACAGCACAACTTTAAATGCACCGACAAACAACTAAAAAATGGCTGTGGCACACCTCTAGTGGAGCTATAACAGCAGTAACACATAGCTTAGATGTAAGGGTAACCAATAGTTTTCTTTTTACAAATCAATGTAAAGGCAATTAAAACCAGTCACCATGGATTCACCAATGTTTCTTAATTTCTTCCTGAACAGTATTCTTACCAAACAGCTGGAATCAGCGTTAATTAATTACCACAGTGAATTTTTACAAAATGTATGTTGTTGTCAGTACAAACACCACCACCCCCGCACAGGCCCCTCATCCATCAAACTCAACATTTCCTGTGGAGTCTTCATAGAAACAGCTGTCTGTATTATAAAGCTTCATTTTGTTTTCCCAACTGTAGCATAATTATAACCTCTCCACCACTGCTATAGCACAGCTTTAACAGATATAGAATAGCTATAACACCCCTATAGCAGAGCTGTAACACACCTATAACAGATATAACACAGCTATAATACACCAATAACACAGATATACACACCTATGGCAGATATAGTGCAGCTAGAACACACCAATAACACAGATGCAATATAGCTATAACTATATAGCAATATAGCTATATCCATTGAACCGATATGCCGTACGAAGTTCCAGGGTTCTGCTCCTCCAGATGTAGCTTGACTCTCTCCCTTTCCCGCATGGGTTCTTTGCTGTCATACTGGCTCTCCTCCATCTTGCTCTGTGGTCATCAGGACTGGGCACGTAGACTGTGTGCATGGGAGTAATTGAGTAGCGATTGCGTGAGATAGCCGTAAAGAATGTAGCTGTGTATCTGAGTTAATTGCGTGACACTAGTGCCTACGGTACGCATCTTCCTTGTGAAGGCAAAGCAATGAAACCTCTGATTAAGTTACTTATTGGGGTGCGCGGTCTGACCGTAGGGGTGTCATTAAGTAAAGAGCATTCCCTTGTAGCGGGGGGGGTCTGGCTTCTCTCTGCTTCATGGCTGATTACAGCTGTCTCTCCCCCAACTCCAGTGTGCGAGCCTGGCCCGAGGGACGGGCGGACGAGCCTCGGTACGAGAGGCCCGGCCTCTCTCTCTCTCCCCGTCTCCGCTCTGTCTCCCTTGTCTCCCCGTCTCCCCCGCCCCCCCCTCCGCCGTAACCCTGTTTAAAATGCGTGCCGAATAGGCGCTGGGCTCCGGCCCGGCTCTCCAGCCTCCTCCAGATTGCAGACAAATGGAAAACAGCTTTTTTTGTTGTTTGTTCTTTTGTAGCGAGACGCCGTACCTGTAGGCAGAGAGAGAGAGAGAGAGGGAGGGAGGGAGGGAGGGAGGAATAAAGAAAGGACCGGCAGCGCTCTCCTCTATTCCCAGCCGGGCCGCCGGACGGCGTATCCGTCTGCCTCGCCTCGCCGCGGCTCTGTTCGCCGGGGCGATTTTGGTCTTGGAAGAACTCGGCGCTGATAAGGACCTGGGAGACCCGCTAGGAGAATTTTTTTATTTATTTATTTATTTATTTTTTTAAAAGAGCGGGGGAAAAAAGCAATTGCGATTTGAGAGATTTGAAGAGTCAGATACGCTTTGCGGCCAGACAGCCGGGCGCATCCCGCGATTGTGTTCCCGGGGCCGCGCCGCGCCGCCTCTCCAGCTCTTAGGGAACGATATTGTTTAATGTTCGCGCAGAAAGGCTTCGTCTGGAAGCTATCGCGCCGGCGTAGCGCTCTGCCACTCAGCGGCTAATGAACATTCCCCACCCGCCCATTACTGACCCGGGGTTGGGGGGGTGGGGGGGGGGGGGCGGGGGGTGGCTTAGCTTTACCCATGAAGCCCTTGTGTTTGACATTTTGTCCTCTGCTGTTGCGTTGATGCGTTGGGAAGCCTGTGCTAACACCGGTGAGCTTTGTTTTCCAGGTTAAATTCAGGTAGTCACCCCGGGGCGGAAAGGAGCTCACGGTAGCACCGGAGCTTTCAGGGTCGGTTAGCTCCTGATTATTCTACGTGCGACTCGCGCAGCGGCTTTACCGGTGCTACGGCGGGGTAGTTTTACAGATGCAGGGGTTAAGCGCCTGTACTCATGAGCGTAGCAGGAGCGGCCCCTGTGGGAACTGAACCCGCTACAGTATACACTGGTTACCAAGAGCGGTGAAAGACTGCAGTCCCAGATCATGCTATCGCGATTAGCACTATCACTGATCCAGAACTTACCGCTGACACAGAAATGAAACGTAGACAGGACTGTGTGTTCGTGTGCGTTTGTGTCTGTGTGCTTGTGTGTGCGCACACGTGTGTTAGTGGGTTCAGAAGTGGCCCCTGGATTGTGTTGGTGCGGCTGTTGTTGTTTGATAGTCCTCACCTACGCATCTCAAACATCTGGAGAATCCAGTGCAGAATTTTGTCAAAGCCATTCGATTTTTGGTGCATGTTAGTAATTTATGTCTAACCTGTTTTTGTTCCCTTTTTTCTCATCTGTGTGATAAGGTGGTGCACATTTGGCCATAGTGTCGCCCAGTTGAAGCTCCCTCACCTTTTCAGTGGGCTGTGTTGTCCCTTCATCTCTTCCCTTTGATCGGGCCTTGCCTGCTCTAATAAGACAGTTTTAGTATTACAGATTTAAGAACCCTTTCCTTCCCATCTCATTGTAGTTTGATGCTTTATTTGTTGTGACAGGTTCGGAAACACCTCGACTAATTATATGAAGGAGCAGGAAACAGAGAAGAAATAAACGTGTTACTCCGTGTGTATGCGTATGCGTGTTTGTGTGTGTGTGCGTGTGTGTGTGTGCGCCTGTGTTGTGTGTGTATGTGTGTGAAAGAGAGAATTTGAGTATGGGTCAGTGTGTGGAGAGTATGAACCCTCTTTTATGTTTCTTTGTTTGTTGTATTTGGTGCTTAATTAAAGCGGCATCTTTACAGTCTTACTGTCGGGGTAAGAAATGATCAGCCTTCCACTCAGGGCCTTGTCTCTCTTCCCTCCCTTTCTCATCTCCCTCTCTTTTTTCTTTCTGTCTGACCCTGTCCCTTCCTCTCTCTCTCTCTCGCTCGCTCTCTCCCCCTTTCTCTCTTTCTGTCTTCCTCTTTTTTTCTCTTTTGCACTCTCACCTCTGAGCCTCCCTCTCCATTTAATCACTCATCAGCTTTGACACTCATCCATTTTTCTTGGAACAAGGGAATTTCTCTCTCTCCAGGAAGGAGCGAAAGATGCAAAATAACTTCTCTTTTTCCCTCTTGTTGTCTTTGCTGCGGTGGTTTAAAGAAAGAGAAATATTTAAATTACAAAGGAATTAATCAGCCAGGGGGGAGAAAGGAGGATAAATACAAAGCAAAGAGAGGGAGGGAGGGAGAGAGAGGGAGCGGGAGCGAGGGAGAGAAAGTGAGTGGGGGGGGGGCACTGAATGATTAAAAGTCCTTGTGGGGGTGTGAGGGAGGAATATTGGCGGTAATAAATAAAGCATCACTGCAAAGGGCTAGGATGTGGGAAAAAAGAGTGGGGGGTGAGAAAGAAAGAGAGGAGCTGTACGAGAATTGTATGGCAGGACACTCGCAAGGAAAAAAGATCCCAGCCGTCATCCTCTTTTTTCATTTATCTCTCTCTCTCTTTCCCTCCCACCCTCCCTCTCTCTCTCTGTTCTGAGCTCTAAGGGTGTTTATTATGGTTTCTGTACGAGTGCAGAGGAAAACTGTGGTTCCTGTTCCCTGTGGGCTGAGCTGGAGAACGTGCAGGTCTCCTCAGAGCCGTCACTGGCACCACTAGGCCGGGCTCACAGGAGGCACTGGGAATTCAGAGAGCAGCAAGCAGGAGCCAGACCCTCCCCACCTTGGGACAGGACAGCCCTAGAGTTTCATATTTTTTTAGGGCAGGGCCTAATTAACTCTGGCCGTTGGTGGTTGGTAGTTTTTCAGTGCACTGAGGCCAAACAGAGCATTTTGGTGTGTTTGTTTTGCAGCTAGTGCGCTATCATGCACAGAACTGTATTTTTAAAATTACTATAAGAGAGATTCGTGCATCAGTAAATGTTACATTGGACACATTTTAAAGATGTGTGGCTCTGATAATGATGATAATCCGAGGTAGTAATCTAACCATTGGCCCTTGGCAGCTGATATTTCAGGTTGTTACGTCGCATTTTGCATGCTCTTTTTCCGGCATTGTGGTATATAATTACACAGTGAACTTTAGTATAGCTAACATGAGGCAGTTAATGCGTCCAACAATGGAATTATCCATCACCTAATAGTCATCTCATTCACAAAAATTTGTATTATCCCTACAAATCCATTCAGTCCCTTTGGAAAGTACTCCAAGAAAAAACAAACAAACAGTAAATGTCAATGGGCTGGTTGCACCAGCTGGATGTACGTTTGGTCTTACGGTTATGTCCGACATAGAATGTGCACAAGGTCAGGTATAAAAAATACACCTGTTGCACCTACTGGGAGTAGCGCTACACCCAGGTGTAAATTCTATGCCTACTACGGTGGAAGGCGTAAGTGAAACTTACGTAAGTCAAACTATTCCCCTAGGAAATGCTCTTTGCAAAATTAATAACAACAACCTCTGAATATGGAGGGTCTTGTTCATGTATTGCCCAACCAGCGTGCATTCAGACGCAGGAGAATATTACAAGACCAAACAAATTCTCTTCATATACATGGGGATAGTGTGTTGATTGAACGCTTTTGTTTCGGCAGGGTTGAGCTGTTTGAATTAATTGATGAGCTCGGACCTCAGTTAGAGCACATCTCTGACCAGAATGGTGCACTGTCTCCTGCATTGCAGTTGCTAATAGCGCACCGCTAGCCTAAGATTGTATGCCAATGGTGATTTTCTGAATACTTTTATGGGATATGATTAATGTTAACAAATCAAGCCGTAGGACTATTGTAGCCTAGCAACGTGCACTGCCTAGCAACATTTGCACTGTAGAATGTATCAACATGAACGCGCATTGTCTATGCTGGACTTAGTGGCGCCTAGTCATATTTTTAGATGGTGCAACAGGTGTAAATATTGAACACAGCTTCAGACATAGCTACGATCAACTTAACAGTTAAAATCACCTTTTTTATGCCTAGCATTTGCAACCGGCCCAATGTGTGGAATGTTTAGATGTTTAGAACTGGGTGCAGTTATTTATTTAACAGAAGGCGGAGAGAGCATGTGTTCAGACTAGTGCCCTAACAGCAGAGAGAATCATCATAACATTTTCCACTTGGGGTCATTCTGCTTGGTCGCCATGCACTTCCTGTTACTGTTTGACTGGCAGTGACTGGGGGATGGCCTTGGCACTGTGGGCTGCTTGACTGGCTGCAGTCACTGAAGGGGAATCGGTCAGTGGCGTGTTCCTCGTCTCTTATTTCTGTTTCTCACATCGACCAGACCGACACCCGGTCCTGTTAAGCGTTGCGGATTTTTGGGGGCAGTGTCAGCAAGTCTCAAAGTGATGTGCTTTCAGGCGACAGCCGGGGGAAGTCCACTTTAATCGCTTTGAGGGTTTGCGAGGGTTGCTTTTTCTCTGGGGCATCACAGCCAACATTCTGGAAAATTCTTTCCTTGCCTGGGGGAGACCACTTGGGTTGTGGTTCCCTGAGGTGCCGGTAATGGGGAAACTTTGGGTGATTTTGGGTGACTCCAGCTCTTACTTGGCTTTTGTGGAGGAAGCCACCTTATTAAAATGACTCCCACATTCACAACTGAATTTTCATTCACTTGAAAGCAAAAATATGATTGTCATGTTGTCTGGAACCAGCCTCAACCCTTTGTCTCCACCCTACAAATGCAGACTGCTCTCGTTAATTTTAACCTTCCCTCCCTTACCCCATCTCATTTTTATCTGTCTCCTCTCCCTGTTCAAATTTAACTTGTGGGCTCAACGCATCACAGCTTGTTCTGCGTAATTAGACAGAGCAAGGGGATGGAAAATAATAGTGAGAGAGAGAAACAGAGAGAAGAGGGATGAGAGTGCAATAGAATCAAGAAATAGCCTAGAGGCCTCAGACTTTCTTGCTGAAGTAGACAAAAGTTGAGTTTGCATCGTGAGGACGGAGTACGCTTACGTCATTGGCTGTTGATTGGCTGTTCTTACGCGATTGGTTTGATTACTGTTGCACCATTGGCTGAGGTATGGGGCAACTCCATTATTTTTCTTCATTTTGCTCTATTTTTAGGAAAATTGAGGAAAGGACACCTTATGGCATTATTGATAATTTTCATTTTGTCGCAGCCTAAATCTGTTAAGAATTAAGGTCTTTTTTTTTGCTTTTGAAACATTTTGGTTTCTACCTCAAAAAATGTCAGCATCATAACCGGGTTGAATAAGAGCCGGATTTGATAAGTGAAATCGGCGTCAGATTCGGAATTGATACAATTCAAATGATACCCAACCCTGTATGAGTGTGAGAGAGTTATAACAGAACATGAGTGTGATAGAGCCATAGCAGAATGGGAGTGTGGTAGAGTTATAATGGGATTTGAATGGAGCCGAACTATAGTGGGTTGTGAGCCAGCCAGACTTTTATGGCTTATTCTCCTATTTCACGCCATTTGCCCAGGCACCTGTTAGGTGTTGATCCTGTACTGTGGAGGTTAAGATCACATTAGAGATGTTAAAATATCCTCTCAGCGGGAGTGTTGTGAAGCCTACCTGTCACTGCACCTCTTCCCTGAACATGTCTGCCCTTCGCCGGGTTCAAATCCATTGATAGGTTCAAATCCATCCTCCATTTTACGCTCCTTGTTCACTAGGTGACATACAGTGCTTCAGCTTGCGTGCTGTTGAAAATATTTGAAGATGTTTTTCAATGTCAGATTTCCATTCAGAGTCCTACGTGCCTTTTGAAAACGTAGCTAGCACCCATTGTCCTAAGGTGAGTGCGGTTAAACGGATGTGTAAAAGCAGGGGCCCTTTCCTCTCCGACAGAATCTGCAACTGATTAGAAGATGTTAACCAAAGTTCCGAAGGAGAATAAAATGGGTTAAGTACGGACCTCAAATCAAGGTTCAGGAAAGGAGTAATAGCACAGATATCTGAACAGGGTGGGGGGATTGGGGGGGTGGTGAGGGGGGGTGGGGGGGGGGGTTCCTCTGCTCATCTCAGAGAGGTTAATGACAGGGTGTCAGGAGGCTTAATTGCATTTGTGTCAGAATCTCAGGAGACACAAGTCATTTAGTGTGGAACCCCCCCCCCCCCAATCAGCCCTGGAAGCCAGCCCAGTGTGTGTGTGTGTGTGTGTGGTGGTAGGGGGGGCATGGCTTAGGAAGAGGAAATTGAGTATTTTCATTTGAATTGTCCATGTCAGTGTGCCATCACAACAGATGCGTGCACGTGTGTGTGTGTGTTTCCACCATTCCACCATCCGTGGCTGTCTGAGTTTAAGGAGGTAACTGCTTGCATGTAACAATAGTCCTGTAAGACAAAGGACAGAACACACGCAGAGCTTTTAAAGGCTACAGCTGAGTGAGAGAAAGAGAAAAAGAGAGAGTGAGAGCAAGAGAGGGAGAGAATCATTAAACCTGATCAGGGCTGGAACTACACACTTATCCTTTTTCTGCTGCTGTAATCAATGGCTGAGGGGGGGGGGGTTTTGCAGGCACTGAAATTCCTGATGAACCCAGAGTGACCCGCTAATCTCATTTTTGTTAATCTCTCCCTTTCTGGGAAAGTTTGGTCACAGTGCAAAATGCACCAAGATACTCGCCCATTCACCCTTTCACCCATTCACCTGTCTGTTGCGCATAGTAGCCTGCTCGACAGCAGCAGTGCTGTGGGAATCCATATCTCACCCAATGACCCACCCTGGTTCCAGCAGTACAACAGGAAAGAAGTCTACTGAGCCAGCCTGATTCCAGTTTTACAATAGAAAAGAAGTCTACTGAGCCAGCCTGGTTCCAGCTTTACAATAGAAAAGAAGTCTACTGAGCCAGCCTGGTTCCAGCTGTACAATAGAGAAGAAGTCTACTGAGCCAGCCTGGTGTCAGCTGCAACGTGAAAGGTACACAGCGTTGTTTACTAGGTCTTGAGCGTGTTAGTAATAGAGAGAGTCCATCATGACCAGCTGGTCCAGCTGACATGAGGAATTCATGAAGCCAGCCTGTCCGCGTCATGGCAATCTCGCCGTTCCGTGGTGTCCAGCTTTACAATAGAAAAGAAGTCTAATAAGCCAGCCTGTATCCAGCTGTACAATAGAAAAGAAGTAAAATGAGCCAGCCTGGTTCCAGCTTTACAACAGAGAAGAAGTCTACTGAGCCAGTCTGGTTCCAGCTGTACAATAGAAAAGAAGTCTAATGAGCCCGGCTGGTTCCAGCTGTACAATAGAAAAGAAGTCTACTGAGCCAGTCTGGTTCCAGCTGTACAATAGAAAAGAAGTCTAATGAGCCCGGCTGGTTCCAGCTGTACAATAGAAAAGAAGTCTACTGAGCCAGCCTGTTTCCAGCTGTACAATAGAAAAGAAGTCTAATGAGCCCAGCTGGTTCCAGCATTACAATAGAAAATAAGTAAAATGAGCCAGCCTGGTTGTAGCACTGCAGCGTGAAAGGGTAACAGTTGTTATACTTTGGCGGTTTTAGTATGGAGGCTCCCATATTTAACACAGCGTGGCCGTTTGCGTGAGGGTATTCGGGAAAGCGCGCCTGTCGCAGTCACTGGCACTTCGCCGTTCCGTGTGTCAGCAGGAAGCGAAATCCTTTTTTCCCCTCGTCTCGAGGGCCTTTTTTCCACCAGAAGCAGCACGGGCTCGGTTAGAGACGCGAGGTAACCGAGGGCGGGGAAGCTGTCTGAAGCCTCGTTCGGCTGGGGACGCGCGCCGGCAGGAAGTGACACTTGACGCTCAAATGAGCGGCGGGCGTACAGTAAAGTGGGGCTGGGGGGGGGGCGGGGGGGGGGTCAAGTTTAGCGATCAGCAGCCTGACTCACCGCCCAGAAGTGGCGCCTGGCGTGGTGCCATCCCCGAGACTGGCGAAGGAGCGGACCCGTGAAGAGCCAGACATGGCACCCGCCTCTCCAGCTCATTGATTAGTCAGGAAAAGGAGAGACGGGGGAGGATAATTATATGGGCTTAATTATGTTTTTTTTTTTTTTTTTGATAATCTACATCAAAGATAATGAAAGTGTTGGAGAGCTCCCAAAATTCTCTAGTGCTTTCTGTCACCCCCCCCTCCCCCCATCACACTCCCTCCTCCTCTCCCCATTACACCCTCCTCCCCCTTATCTGTTCTTCCTCTCTTCTCCCAGATACGCTTGCCAAACTATTCCCCGAATGCATCACTCAGCAGCAGTACTGATATGCCAAAATGAATACATTATGGTGATATTACAGTTAGGTCATTGGGGATGTGACAAGTCCATTTTTGCCTCTCTAAACAAGTAATCATACAATTTGTTAACATGTACTCGAGAAATAAACATATTTTTGTATTCCATATAAATGCAGAGTAGGTATATTTGTTAATGTACACAAATAACCAATATACATCACAGTTTAAGACAACGAGACAAACTACAGCAGTTACATGCAAAGGTGAAGAAAGCTCTGTAAAATTTTTCAACATGTATCAGTTTCTCAGAGGTTTTTTTTTTTCTGAAGCCATACTGATTTTCTGAGCGCAACTGCAACAGTACCACACGGCATACCGTACATCATTGAAATCCAGTCCGACGCCAGAGGTATAGACCTGTTCTCGGGTTTTACAGCAGATTCCCGTGGAGAAAAACATGCCTGAGTCTGCGCTATTTTTGGAGGCTTCCTCCGCCGGACATCACAGATGTCAAAGGCAGAGAGGTGGGCCGAATGAAAAGCCCACGTGCACTGAATAAGCTGCCCTCCGTTTTGCTGCCTTGGCAGGGATACAGATATGACGGAAACCTTTGGGGAAGAAAAAAAGAACGTGGTCGAATAGAAATTTTTCTGAATCGATTATGAAGTACCCAGCTCCTTGAGTCCACGTTCCTGTCCCTGTAGGATGTAGTAATGCGTTGTTTTGATATTACTGCCACTGTAGGTCATATGAATACATTATTGTGATGTTACTGTTAGGTCATATGAGTACATTATTGTCGTATTACTGTAGGTCATTTGAATGCATTATTGTGATATTACTGTTAGGCCATATGAGTACGTTATTGTGATATTACTTTTAAGCCATATGAATACATTATTGTAATATTACGGTTAGGCCATAAGCATACATTATTTACATTTTGTGATATTACAGCACAACCATATTCAGGCGGCTCTTGCTCCGAGAAGGAACATGTTTTATAATTCAGTAATGTCTTTGGCACCCAGAAGCTCTTAACCAAAAAGAAATGAAAGATTTAAAAGCGAGGGCTTGAATTTGTGAGCTAAACTCCCTCTCCCTCGCTCTCACTCCCTTCAGAGCACGCTCTCTCTGTTCAAAGCAGCGCTCGCTCTGTTCATAGCTGTTGTTTTTAAACATTCAGTAGTTTTCATATTTTATCCCGAAGCTGTTATATTTTCCACAGTTAAGGATTTTGTAAAGGCAGGAGAATGACTGTGTGTGCCTGTATGTGTGTATCTTTGTGTGTGTGTGTGTGTGTGTGCGTGCGTGTGTGTGTGTGTGTGTGTGTGTGTGTGTGTGTGAGTGTCTGTGTGTAAGTGGATGTACGTATGCGAGATTGTCAGCATGTGCATGCGCTAAGTGTATTCCGTATGTGCATGGGACAAACTCCCTGCGTATGAGAACCTGGGACATGCTTTATTATATTGGTGGCTATATTAATCTAATTCATCATTAGTCTGTGCTACAGAGAGACTCTAAATTCAGAATGAATGGCTTTTTAAGAAGCTTGTCCTTGGGCACTTCCAAGACTCTGCATATTAAAAACTTCTCTCAGGCTGCAAGGAAAATTAATAACGGAAGTGGGTCGCCCTGCCGTGGTAGGGCACGTGCACGCTTTTTATTCTACTGATTCAGTTATTCTTCAGAAAAGGCCTTTTCAAAGGGCCATCACAGGGTCTGCCTGGACCCCAGAGATCTGTCCCATCAGGATGGACCGTGACCTCCTTCCCCTGTGATTTTGTCGCACTCTCCTGAGGCGAAAGGATGTTACGTGACTTTCGCTGTGTTCTTGTGCAAAGTGGTTGTTATGTGACCTGTGTCACATACAGAGAGACTTTACTGTACCCTCGTAAAGAGGGGATGTTATGAGACTTTGCTGTGCTCTCATAAAGAGAGGATGTTATGAGGCTTTACTGTGCTCTTGTAAAGAGAGGATGTTATGAGACTTTACTGTGCTCTCACAAAGAGAGGATGTTATGAGACTTTACTGTGCTTTTGTAAAGAGAGGATGTTATGAGACTTTGCTGTGCTCTTGTAAAGAGAGGATGTTATGAGGCTTTACTGTGCTCTTGTAAAGAGTGGATGTTATGAGACTTTACTGTGCTCTGTTAAAGAGAGGATGTTATGAGACTTTACTGTGTTCTGTTAAAGAGAGGATGTTATGAGGCTTTGCTGTGCTCTCATAAAGAAAGGATAGTATGAGACTTTACTGTGCTCTTGTAAAGAGAGGATGTTATGAGACTTCACTGTGCTCTGTTAAAGAGTGGATGTTATGAGACTTTACTGTGCTCTTGTAAAGAGAGGATGTTATGAGACTTTACTGTGCTCTTGTGAAGAGAGGATGTTATGAGAGTTTACTGTGCTCTTGTAAAGAGAGGATGTTATGAGTCTTTACTGTGCTCTGTTAAAGAGAGTATGTTATGAGACTTTACTGTGCTCTTGTAAAGAGAGGATGTTATGAGACTTTACTGTGCTCTGTTGGAGAGAGGATGTTATGAGACTTTACTGTGCTCTGTTAAAGAGTGGATGTTATGAGACTTTACTGTGCTCTTGTAAAGAGAGGATGTTATGAGACTTTACTGTGCTCTTGTGAAGAGAGGATGTTATGAGAGTTTACTGTGCTCTTGTAAAGAGAGGATGTTACGAGTCTTTACTGTGCTCTGTTAAAGAGAGGATGTTATGAGACTTTACTGTGCTCTTGTAAAGAGAGGATGTTATGAGACTTTACTGTGCTCTTGTAAAGAGAGGATGGTATGAGACTTTGCTGTGCTCTGTTGAAGAGAGGATGTTATGAGACTTTACTGTGCTCTTGTAAAGAGAGGATGGTATGAGACTTTGCTGTGCTCTGTTGAAGAGAGGATGTTATGAGACTTTACTGTGCTCTTGTAAAGAGAGGATGTTATGAGACTTTACTGTGCTCTGTTGAAGAGAGGATGTTATGAGACTACTGTGATCTTGTAAAGAGAGGATGTTATGAGACTTTACTGTGCTCTGTTAAAAAGAGGATGTTATGAGACTTTACTGTGATCTTGTAAAGAGAGGATCTTATGAGACTTTACTGTGCTCTGTTAAAAAGAGGGTGTTATGAGACTTTACTGTGCTCTTGTAAAGAGAGGATCTTATGAGACTTTACTGTGCTCTTGTAAAGAGAGGATCTTATGAGACTTTACTGTGCTCTGTTTGAGAGAGGATGTTATGAAACTTTACTGTGCTCTTGTAAAGAGAGGATGTTATGAGACTTTACTGTGCTCTGTTAAAGAGAGGATGTTATGAGACTTTACTGTGCTCTGTTGGAGAGAGGATGGTATGAGACTTTGCTGTGCTCTGTTAAAGAGAGGATGTTATGAAACTTTACTGTGCTCTTGTAAAGAGAGGATGTTATGAGACTTCACTCTGCTTTGTTAGAGATAGGATGTTATGAGACTTTACTGTGCTCTTGTAAAGAGAGGATGTTATGAGACTTTACTGTGCTCTGTTAAAGACAGGATGTTATGAGACTTTACTGTGCTCTTGTAAAGAGAGGATGTTATGAGACTTTACTGTGCTCTGTTAAAGACAGGATGTTATGAGACTTTACTGTGCTCTTGTAAAGAGAGGATGTTATGAGACTTTACTGTGCTCTTGTAAAGAGAGGATGTTATGAGACTTTACTGTGCTCTTGTAAAGAGAGGATGTTATGAGACTTTACTGTGCTCTTGTAAAGAGAGGATGTTATGAGACTTTACTGTGCTCTGTTGGAGAGATGTTATGAGACTACTGTGCTCTTGTAAAGAGAGGATGTTATGAGACTTTACTGTGCTCTTGTAAAGAGAGGATGTTATGAGACTTTACTGTGCTCATAAAGAGAGGATGTTATGAGACTTTACTGTGCTCTTTTAAAGAGAGGATGTTATGAGACTTTACTGTGCTCTTGTAAAGAGAGGATGTTATGAGACTTTACTGTGCTCTGTTAAAGACAGGATGTTATGAGACTTTACTGTGCTCTTGTAAAGAGAGGATGTTATGAGACTTTACTGTGCTCTTGTAAAGAGAGGATGTTACGAGACTTTACTGTGTTCTCGCAAAGACAGGATGTTATGAGACTTTATCACCATATCTTAAAGAGTGGGTGTTATGTACTTTTTTTAAAGGCCATTTTGCAAACTTTGCTCACAAAGAGAGGGTGTTACACAGCTTCACTGTGACTGTACTGAGCTGTGTGTTGTGACTCCGACTGAGAGAAAAAGACATTTTGGAAGCACTTTTTCATTTTTCACCTTGCTTCAATTGGATTTGCATACCTGTATTGATATTATTATTATTATTATTATTATTATCATAGTTGTCGCTTGCATTTGGAGGGTGACTGGTGAAAGCAGTGTTTTTTCAAATCAGTGACAATTTAGCACAGCATAAATGGTATTTATTTTGTGTTTTTCTGTAGCTCACTCTCCCTCTGTTTGTGCGAACATACTGTTCTGCTAAGGCTGCCACGCATTACCTCCTCTCTCCCAAGAGCGGTGGCATGCTCGGATTCAGAGGGCGGATTTCCTGCATTTTGGAGGAGTGCGGCTTCTGAAAGTAGCAGTAGCTGCGCCGGGCTAAGCTGCGGGGATGAGGGTGTAATTGTCAGGGCACCATTTCAGGTTGAGGGCGTAAAATCAGGGCACATTTTCCTCTCAGAACAAAGGAAACCTGCATCTTCCAGCCCGCTCCACAGAGAAATGCATTCGTGAGCCACGCGGGGGAGAGAGGGAGGGAGGAGGAGGGAGAGAGGAAGACAGGGAGGGAGAGAGAAACAGCATGAGAGGCAGAGATGAGAGATGGATTTTCTCCGTCACACTGTTTTATTCCAGCAGATTTTGAAACGGGATCAAAATCAAGACTCTTGGAAGTAATGTCTTCATGTACAGATTACAACACTTGTAGCTGGAATGGTGTGCGTGTGCGTGCGCGTGTATGTGCGTACGTGCATGCATGTATGCGTGTGTGTGTGCGTATGTGCATGCGTGCGTGCGTGTGTGTGTGCGTGCATGTGTGTGTGCGTGTGTGCATGCGTGCGTGCATTCATTTTCCATTCTCAGTGTCGGGGGAGATATAAGTGCACGTGTGTTGAGGGGTGTTCTTCTGGTGAGGTAAAATGTTCCTATCAATACCCCACGTATGACAGATGAGTGGCGCCTGTTCCTGTGCTACAGCTTAGGGTGCCCTCTCCTGGTCAGCTTTTTTTTGTTTATTATGGTCTGTGTGTGTGTTTGTGTGTGTGTGTGTGTGTCGATTTGGCATTTGGCTACATCCTCAGGCTCTTGGTTTGAAACAAACTTCTGGTGAAATAAGGTGAAGTATTATAAGGCAGTATTTTGCCCAAAGGAATATATAAATAGACCAGGCATCTAATCATTCTGATGGAATACATTCGCACGGTCTAGTCAGGGTGGATTTTTTAAAAAGCATGTGACTATTTATTTATTTATTTTAATTACTGCATGATATTTGTTAAAATTTACCATGTTTGAATTGCTTTCATTGTTTTTTTTAGTGTATGCTGCACCCGGAGTTTGTTCTTTGAGAAAGTTTCTCTTTGCTGCTTGGTTGAGTGTTCAAGGCTAAAGTGTCACCGCTTGTTTGTCAGCGATGATTTCTGACAGGTTTTCAGAACGCACGCCCGGGAACACGAATAGCAAAGTAGATCAGATGAAGAAAGCAAAATCACACAAAAAATAGACACGGAGATAGATTTAAAGATGGCTGTGTTTTTTTGTTTTTTGTTTGTATGTTTGTCTGTTTTTTTCGGTGGAAAAAGGCTGTTGTTAGCGTGACAGGAGTG
The DNA here is from genome assembly GCF_018555375.3 of Anguilla rostrata. Lineage (NCBI taxonomy): Eukaryota > Metazoa > Chordata > Actinopteri > Anguilliformes > Anguillidae > Anguilla > Anguilla rostrata. The sequence goes on along the minus strand of NC_057933.1, from coordinate 23,275,290 downwards.
TTACAGAATGCCTGTTTCTTTGTCCCTGGCTTGACTCAGGAGATGGGAAGTTCATCACCTGGTTCAAGCCACTGTGTATGAAGAATGAATCCAACAGTAGACTAGAATCATTTCAAGACATGCTGTATTAAAGAGTCTAGGTTTTAAATTATAGGTCTGCCGTGGTATTATCTGATTAGCTTGCATCCTGCTTGAAGTAACATTTCATTATATAGTTACTTAACAGGTGTCATTTACAGTAATAGGAAAGACATTCAGGGAAGTCAAAACAAATAGATGAGGCAAAGCTATTGTAGGTATTATTATTTGCAGTTGTAAACAAAATATTGCAATCTTTTCTGTGTGTGCATGTGCGTGTGTGTATACAGATGTGCAGTTGAACCACATAGGTATGAACGGTTTGTGAATGGAGTTAAGTAGAGCTCTGAATGTTTGGCATTTAAATTTTAATTGGCTTTACGGGAATGCTTACTCTCATTATTTCTTACTTACCTTACATAAGACACCCCATTTACGAAAACGTAAAAACAGGCCAGTTTCATGCTGTAGCTATAAAGTTAATGCCCAGTAATCAAACCAGCATAAGCAGAATCTCATTACTACGTTTTTTTTTTTTTTTTTTTTTTAAATGTTGGCCTCCCAACATAGCCTACATCTTTTCTGTGAGTATGATCTTTCGGTGAGTGTGATCTCATTAACGTTCGCAAGCGGGAAAAAGGTAACCTGTGTGTAGTTGACAGCTGTTAGCAAAAAACACCGCTTCCCTTTTGTGCTCTCGGAAGTAAAAAACATAATGAAATGTAGTAAAGAAGGTGTATGTGTCGACTTCAAAGCCAAAAGCTACTAATCAGGAAAAGTGCTTGGTAAAAGATCCAGGGGCTGAAGTTTGGAGGGGAGATTGAGGGAGGCACAGCATCTGCAGAAAAGTCAGCAACTTGTGACTACCCAGCTCAGCTGAAATTGCTTTGTTTCACCGCTAATGAATAAATGCATCCGTCATTGTATCAAACGATGCATTAAACATTGCATTAAAGGTGCATTTAAGTTTTTGTGTAGGGGTAGGTGCTGGGGTTTCATTTCATTCTATGCTTCTCACTCAGAAAGCTGCCCTGTTCAAAAACCCTGATTTCAGATGGACCCCAACCTGACATGCAGTTATACAGGGTGGGATGTGGCTTTCCAGTCTTTAACAGGGCTTGATAAGCTACAGACTGTTTTTTAAAAATATTTCTCAAACTCATAATGGCTTCCTTGTTTTTCATTTGCACAACAGTGATTTTTATTCTGACAAACACCAATAATTTGGACTCTGAAGGCAATCGAAAGCCTAGAATCATGTCTAGATACAGGAAGCTCTCATACTTGCACTAAAGAAGCAATTGAACACACCTGATGAATCCCAAACACCTGTGGAGCCATTTGTCCCAAACATTATGATGCCTGAAATGTTTTTTTTATGTATAAAAAATGCTGTTATTTCTGCATGGTGAAAACAAAATGTATTAAGATACCCTTTAATAAAAGTTAAGAATGTGCAGTTTAACCAAATACGAATTGTCCGCGTGGGTTTCCTCCAGGTACTCTGCTTTCCTCCTACAGTCCAAAGACATGCAGGTAGGCTAATTGGAGACTCTAAATTGCCCACGGTGTGTGTGCCTTGCGATAGATTGGCGGACTGTCCAGGGTGTTCTTGCCTTTCACCCAATGCATTCTGGAATAGGCTCCAGCAACCCCCCCTACGACCCTGCCCAGGATAAACGGGTATAGATAATGGATGGATTTTTCAATATTTGGAGTTTAAATCTTTCATAAGCCTCATATAAGGGCAACTGACTTAAATAATGTTATGATAAACATAGCTGGTGTTTTGTAACTGAAGTTAACAAGTTGTGACCACTAGATACTGCCAAAATGAACACCGACTAATTTTGTGAGTTGTTGACAGCCCTAATATTTATTACCAATGCATACATCAGCAACCAAAAGCCGTGCAATGGCATCACTATGCTGGAAACGGCAAAAATGTGAGGGAGATATGGATTTTCACAGAGCTAAATATATTTATTATGATATGCAGGTCACAGTGTTGTAGTTTTCACCAACGCCGCATCGATCCGCGGGTCCTGACTGATCGCCGTGGCAGCCGCTTTGACGGGCGGCTCCCCCGCGAAGCGCAGAGACTGTGGATGAGTTCGCGTTCCACCAATCGAATCACGCGCCTGTTCGTTTTTGAAACCCTGCAGTTCTGACAGCGGCCTCGGCCTTAGTTCAAATTGGGAAAGGGGGCTGGGGGGGGGGATTTGGGTCCGTGAGTCTCGTGAAGGAGCGCAGGGAGAATATTCCGCAAATAAAAGGTCTGCGGAGAAACGGGGGCGGGGCGGCGGGGGGGGGGACGCTTTGTTCCCGGCTCGTCTGAAACGTGCCGTTGTGACTGCGGCGTCTGATCTTCAAACGCCTCGTTCGCGCGCGCTCTTCTCCCTCCGTCTCTCCGCCCTTTCTCCTCGGTAAACGGTAACGGGTCGCGTCCTCCCTCCAGAGGTTGGCATGAAACGCATCAAGATTCCGCACCACCTCTCCACTCTCTCTCTCTCTCTCCCCTCTCTCTCTCCTCTCTCTCTCTCTCTCCCTCTCCCTCTCCCTCCCTCTCTCTCCCTCTCTCTCTCTCTCCCTCTCCCTCTCCCTCTCTCCCTCCCTCCTCTCTCTCTCTCTCTCTCCCCTCTCCCTCTCCCCTCCTCTCCTCTCTCTCTCTCCCTCTCCCTCTCTCCCTCTCTCCTCTCTCCTCTCTCTCTCTCCTCTCTCTCTCCTCTCCTTCTCTCCTCCCTCCTTCTCCCTCTCTCTCCTCCCTCTCCTTCTACGCTCTCTCCTCTCTCATCCCTCCACTCCCCTCTCTACTCCCCGCTCTCTCGATCTCGTCTCATCTCCCTCTCCCCTGCCTCCTCTCTCCCCTCCTCTCCGCTCCCTCTCTCTCCCTCTCTCTCTCGTCTCTCCTCTCCTGCTCGCTCCCTCCTCGTCTCTCGTACACCCTCGTCTCTCTGCGCTCGTCTCTCGTCTCCTCCTGACCTCCTCTCTCTCTTCTGTTTCCCCTCCTTGTTCTTGTCCTCCGTTAAACGGCGTGACCGCGGTCATCCCGACGAACAGCGTCTGCGAGCCCGAGCGCGCGGAAAGGGGTGACAGTCTGCCGTGCTGAGCTCAAACCATAGACCACGTAAAAACAGGCTCAAACGCGCGCGCCGTACGCGCACGCCGCGGAGGACCGGGTCAGGGAGAGGACGCCGGAACAGATCTGAAGCTCGTGACCTCACAGAGAAACAGGGACGCACTAGACACAGCAGGGCTTACGAAGGGGTAAGCTAGAGAGAGAGAGAGAGAGAAGGGGAAGTAGAGGACTTGAGTTTTTGGTCAGTGAGTTGTGTACCTCCGTCCGTCCTCAGGGCAGATTATTACAGTTCTTTTTTCCCTAAAGCTCTGCGCTAATTTCCCAGTAACTAAGCTACGCTACCGCTCCTGCTTCTGTAGCCGGCCAGGGAGACGCGCTGAGGCTAAGGCTAATGCCCGGATTTGGGATGAGAGGGACTCTGCTCTCATTTCTGAGGGAGAGGTTAAGCCGAACAGGCACCTGAATTACAAATGAGGATTTTTTTTTTTTTCCCCCCCACTTATTTATTTATATTTTTAAATTAGCTTTCCATTTTCTCCTGACGGGCTGGGGAGGTGGCTTGTGGCGCAGAGAGAGAATAAAGAAATGCATTAATAAATTAAAAAGAAGTGGAGCAAATAAGTCTGCGGTTTAAGTGGTTCTTTTATGCCTTGGAAATAAATAAGTAAGCTGTGTGGTTAATGAAAAATGTACTGCGGGGGGAAAATGTTTAAAAGCTGGCAGGAAGAATTATCTGTCCAGCCTGCTCAGCCCTGAAACCCCCTGATAATTAAGCTGCTTCTGTTTTGGTAATAAAGTGTTTTGGCCGTACAGTATAGAATCTGTTTAGCGCGGGTGTATTTAGTGGAGTGCTGATGAACAAACACAGTGCAGTAAAGGAGGCAGCCACCCTAACACCCCCCCCCCCTCCCTCCCCCCCCCCACCAGACACGCTGACCCGTAAGAGCGATGAGTAGCCCCTCTGTGAGCGGCCCCCCCTGCTAAGTGCTCTCCCCCTAGGTCCTCGTCCTCGCTGCTCTTCAGGAACGCGGCGCTGATCCTCTCCTTCAGAGTGGAGGGCGGTCGCGTTCGTCTCTCCCGCGGCTCTGAGCCGGCGACCGCTCCCTCCGCCCGTAATCCCACCGCCCGACCTGCCCCAGCCACCCCCCCCGTCACCCCCCGCCGTATGGGCGATTGTTTTTGGAGCTGGAGGGTTCGGTGAAGCGTGGACGTGTGATTCGCGGGGAGCGGTTCGGCGAACGGGCCGCGCAGGTGGTCCCGCTCGTTTGGACCGCCCACCCCCCCCCCGCCCGTCTTCCCAAATTTGACGGCTGAAAAAACAGACCTGTCTTGAGTGTCTTGGCAGCCTTCGCTCCTCTCTCCACTGGCCTAAGCATGCAGGGAGCGTAGAAAGCTGAGAAATCACCGCCCAACGGGCACGCAAGACTGTTATTATCCTTAATTATACCTGCTATCATTTTATTTACCGTGCTGAATAATTTATCCCGCTCTGTGACGTTACTGCTCTTTCAATCATGAGTGTATTTAGCGATTTTAAGGTCCAAGGCTGCCAGCGGAGCTTTGGAATGTAGTGTAGTGCCCGTGAATCCCCCTGCCACCCCATATTCCCTGTTTAAAACCTTCAGCTCTGTGTGGCAGGGTTTAGAGAAGACTTAAATCAGTGTGTCACCTCTCTGTGGAAGGGCGTTGAGAAGACAGGTATATCAGTGTGTCACTTCTCTGTGGAAGGATGTTGAGCAGACAGGTATATCAGTGTATCAGCTCTCTGTCAAAGGGTGTACAGAAGACTTTTGTAACACTGTGTTAGCTTGAGTCCTGTGCTGTCTGTGTGTTTCGTCTCAATTTGCAGTCTTTGCAGGTTGAGTTCGTCAGATTCGTATGTGACATCTGGACTGTGCTTTCCATGTCACTTCCTGAAATGTATTTGTCAGAAAAACAGCAGCCACGAGATTCTGATGGGTTACCGAGTTGGTACCCGTGATTGCAGGCAGGTGCCCCCTACAGGGTGACCAGGGTATTTCATGTTTATTTCTGCAGATGCAAAGTGTGGCTATTTTGTGTGTGCCCAGGTAAACTTTGGCCGGTATGGATGAAAAATGGTTGTAGATGGCTGCAGGTGGTAGACAGTGGAGCTTGAGGGCAGGTACCGAATGAAGGTTTGGATGGATTTTATTGTCACTAAAATGGATTTTATTGTCACTAAAGGGCTTTGGTTACCACTTGGACTGAGTTTTATGTTTGTGGGGTGGCAGTGTGACAGCGTCCGAACAGGAGTCCAGTGGAACCCGGAGAGACAAAATGTGGCCAACAGCCGCCGGCGAATTGATGTGCAAACAAGGAGTCAGTACGTACAGCGGCTGGGCATTTCGGAGCAAGTGGATATTATCACCTCAGTATTTTCTTTATTAGGACAATTACATGCTTCAGAAGCAAATTAAGTGACAGGAGATGCCAGCTGGGAGTAGTTGACAGCTATTTGGAGACGGAATGCACAGAGCAATTTGCAGCAGAGAGGCAGACAGATTGGATTTGGGCCACTTTGGAACGGGACCGGCTCCTCGAAAATCTGTACAGGCTGCGCTTTCCGCCGTAAACACCCCTAAGAGGCACGCGCCCCTCAGCGCACGTGCGCGCTGCGCCCTCTCCTCATCACCCACCGCCTCGCAGCCACGTGTGCAGTACACACTCACTCGCATGCGTACACGCACATACACACTCACTCACGCACACGCGTACACGCACACATGCACACACACTCACACATCACTCACACATGCACACACACACACACACACACACACACACGCACGCACATCACTCACACACACACACACACACACACTCTCTCTCTCTCACACACACACACACACACACACACACACTCACTCACGCACACGCGTACACGCACATACACACTCACTCACGCACATACGCGCACATGCACACATGCACACACACACGCACGCACGCACATCACACACACACACACACACACACATACACACACTCGCACACATCACTCACACACGCACACTCACTCACACACTCACACATGCGCCATTCCACACGTCACTGGGTAACTCGAGGGTTTTTAAAGGGGAATTTATAAACCATGCAAACTAATCGAGTGTTGGGCTTTACTAAGTATGAGCTGCGTCAGTGTTTGGCTTTATCAGTGTTGGGCTATATGAGCTCTGTCAGCGTTAGATTGGATCAGCGCTGGGCAGCTGTTTACCGTCCGATCCAATCAGCTGGGCTCGACTTTAATCTCCGCAGCTCAGTGATGGAGGTGAAGAGCGAGGCGGGAGGTAATATTGCTCGCAGCAGGTGCGGAGCAACCTTGTCTCTCGGAGTCAGACCCCCTATATGTCAGTGCAGAGATGTCTAGCAAATGGTTACTTCTGGAGAGAATGGCTACACGTGATGTTCGCACCAATGGCCATGCATCACTAATCTGACAGTGTTACCTGCTGTTGACAAATGGCAGATCGTTTGCAATTAAATAAACATGTTTATGCTGATGGATGAAGAGCATGCTTAATGAAGTTCGTATGCAGATGAGGGAGGCTTGAGCTCTGGGCAGATGAAATGCCTTGGAGAGCGGACCAGTGGAACGTTGCTGCAGGAACCCCAAAAATAACCAGGGGTCGGGTCAGATATCACCTAGAGTCAACTGGGATATAGGGTCTGATATTACCTGGGATAGGGTCAGATATCTCCTGGAATTACCTGGGATAGGGTCAGATATCTCCTGGAATAACTTGGGATAGGGTCAGATATCACCTGGAATTACCTGGGATAGGGTCAGATATCACCTGGAATTACCTGGGATAGGGTCAGATATCACCTGGAATTACCTGGGATGGGGTCAGATATCACCTGGAATTACCTGGGATGGGGTCAGATATCTCCTGGAATTACCTGGGATAGGGTCAGATATCTCATGGAATTACCTGGGATGGGGTCAGATATCTCATGGAATTACCTGGGATGGGGTCAGATATCTCATGGAATTACCTGGGATGGGGTCAGATATCTCCTGGAATTACCTGGGATGGGGTCAGATATCTCCTGGAATCTCCAGTCTCCTCTTCTGTGGTTTTCCAGCTGTGGGGCATGGATCAGCAGTGACTCCAAAGCCTATTCACCTGGGTCAGGCAGGCACAGGCTCAGCTGTGTCAGCCCCAACACCAAAGCCAATTAGCCGATTGAGTGCCTCTCCCTCGCTTCTTAAAACTATTTTCCTTTCTCTTTCACTTTCAGTTTTCTCTGAAGAATGTTCAGCGTTTCGATGCTGTGCCCTGTCAGTCTAAGGTAGCTTTATTGTGCGCCCCCTGACTCACTTCCTGTTCCTTCATCACTTCTTGAGCCCTCCCTCCTTACTTCCTGTTTCCCCTCTTCGTTCCAGGACCTGTCGGGCTCCATCGACGACCTGCCGACGGGGACGGAGGCGGGGCTCAGCTCGGCCGTCAGCGCCTCGGGCTCCAGCAGCGGCAGCGGGGGCGAGCAGAGCAACCCCGCCCGGTCGCCCTTCTCCCCCCACGCCTCCCCGGCAGTGGCTGGCCTGCGCACCGGCCCCTCCCCCTCGCCCGCGGCTTCGCCGGCCGGCTCCGCCCAGTCCCGCTCCGGACCCATCTCGCCTGCCGGCATCCCAGGTGCAGTGCTGCCACGCCCACAGGCCTACAAGGCCACACCCACCAGTGTACTTTAAGCGGACTGCGATACTCTGCCCAGTCCTGCATTGTTGGTGCATGCATTTTCGCATTCGCGTATTGTCATGGTTCGTTTTGTTTTTTAAATGGAGCTGGTGCTGCATGCTGGGATAAAATTTACATGAAGAGGAATTTACCATCCAAGTATGATTTGGCCTTTTATAGCTGGTGTTTGCAAACAGGATTCCAGGAGAATTCAGCAGAGGGATGGAAGAGGTTGACTAATATGTCAAGCTTAATATTCTTACGTTTTCTGGAAACAATGAAATTTGAAAAGAAGGAGCAGATTTGCCACGGCTCTGTCTCGTTTTGGGGTCGACGGCTCATCGAATAAACAACCAGGAGCGATAAACGGCGCGTAAGCTTAATGAATTTCCGACAGGTTCCTGACAGGGGCCGTGGGAACGCGCGTTTGTTCCCCCCGAAACCGTCCCCGCTGACTGACGCCTGACGAATAGATCGAGGCCCGTCTCTGGCCTGTCAGTCACGGTGACGAGGCGGGACTAACGCGTGAGTGAGCGAGCGAGGCCGACCGCGGCGGGGGGGTTTGGGGGGGGGCGGACGGAACGCTTTCGGGGGTGATTGACACTAATGAAAAGCGCGCCCGCAGCTGCGAAGCCTTGAAAACGAAGCGAGGAGCGGCGGGTTGAATCTCAAAACGGCGCGCCGAGCCAAAAGTATCCCACAGACCTGATTAATTGCGCTCCTAAAAATATTCTGCCCAAAATATTTGCCGGGGGAAAGAAAAAAAAAAAAAAGCAACGGAAGATCTGAGAACCGTCTGGAACGCTGGATTTTGCTGTGCTACATAAACTCGACTGTAATTAGAAATGCATTAGGGTTATGTTATAATCTCATACACTGGATGCAGTGACAGTGTGCGGAGGAACTATGATTTATGACTGTCATTTATGACACAGATGGGTCACGGACTACCTTCTGTATTTTGTTAGCTTTATTTGCTTCTTCATTTTGTTCTGTAAATTTTGAATGCAACATCCTGTTTGCCTCCATAGCTGTCAGTCAGTGTTGCCAGATATGAACACGGGGAACCCGTCGCAAAGCCATTTTTCCTCGTGCCATAAAATAAAAAGTGGCCCAATTGGGCGGGAATCCACCCAATCTGGCAACACATGCTGTGAGTTTTGGAGATTGCGGATCAGCACGTGTCATCAGAATTACATACGCCTGCAGACTTAAAAGTTAAGAAGTTAAAGACTGCAGGCACCTAATCAACCAGAGGGGTCGCTGTTGAGCGCTATCCCTGCATCTTCCACAACAGAGTTGGAACTAGAGCGTGTGAGGGGTGAGGTTCGGAGGCCTCACAGAGCCGCAGGGTATCGAGAGGGGGAGGGGCAGACTGCGAACAGTCCAGTAAGCGTGGAGCACGGCCGTCGACACGCCTGACCTCGCTCGGCTATAAACTGACAGGTCCCGCGCAGCGGGGCGGCGCGATTCCGAGCGCGCTCAGTAGCCCTGCGACACCTGACAGCGAGCGAGGGAGCGTGACGGGGAGCCCGGGTTCGCCGGCTCCTCTCTGTGACATCATCCCCCCCCCCTCCCTCATCCCCACCCCACCCGCTGCAGCGATCCCTAAACGACCCGGGGCTCACTCCAACCACCTGGTTTCCGCTCCGTTCGCTGGTCCGCGGGGCACGGGGTCGAGGGGGTGTGGGCTTGTATCTGTCTGTGATTCGGGAAGAGGAGGAGCAGAGATTATCTGGGGCTAGCTGGCTGGGCGCTAAGCGGGCGAGACTTCTGACAGTCAGGCGCTCGGGCAGAAATCGCCCTCAGCAGAAATGCCCCCGAAGCGGGCCAGAGGCCCCGTGCTCTCTGGCATCCGTGTTCTGATGAAGCGCGAGAAGCAAGACGCGCACACGCAGCGATCTGTCAGCTTCCAGCAGCATCAGCCCGTCTCTGCCTCCCCCCCCCACTCTCCCTCCCTCCCTCCCTCTGTTTCATCTCTTTCCCTCCCTCCCTCCCTCCCTCTCTCTGTCTCCTCTCTCTCTCTCCCTCCCTACCTCTCTCTGTCTCCTCTCTCTCCCCCTCCCTCCCTCTCTCTGTCTCCTCTTTCTCTCCTCTTTGTCCCTTTAGCTTCCTGTTCCTGTTTTTTCCTCACGTCTCTCTCTTGCTGTATCTTTCTCTTCTTTCTCTCGCTGTGTTTTCCTTTCTCTCCTTCTTCTCCCTTTCTCCATTTCTGTCTTAATTTCTATCTCTTGAAGCGGGGGGTCTTTCAGTGTCTTGTAGCACCTTTAAGGTGTTTGCCTTTTGGGGGTATGTAGAGAAATATTCACATCCACTTGCATGTAAGCAGGATTCTTCTCTTGGATTGGCTGTCCTCAGTGTGGTCACGCCATTTTGAATATGCAGTGCATGACGATCGTGGTCACACGATATTACCAAGATGGACCTGAACCGGAACAGTGTTTACCCTGAGTGATATTAAACGCTCATAGGGGCTGAAGCTTGTTTAGCGTAGCGCAAGCTAGCGTCTGCTCTACCGATCGACCCAGCACCTCCCTCCCGTCCTCCGCGGCCGCTGGCGAAAAACAGAGAAAAACGGTTTTCTCTTTTCTGTTTTCAAGGTCCATCAAGATCCATTTAAAATCTCTGAGCCCCCCCACGCCCCCAAACCAAAGCTGTCTTTTGCTCTCTCAGCTGAGGGTGTCTAAAAAAGCAGTTTAGCCACGCCGCCCCGAGCGTTCCCAGGCTGAGCGTGCAAAGGTCGCCGGGATCCAGAAAGTGAGGGGGGGGGGAGGGGGTGCTGAGAGAGGGACGCCCTCCTGCCGACCCCCTATCGGCCCGGCTGAATCTCACCTCTGCCCCGACCGCATCTCATTTGCGTGTCACATTAGCATTTTTAATCGCCGGGCCTCGGAGCCGCTGTGTTTCGTGATAACGAGCGTTTGGGCGAGAACACGTCCGCCACACTTTAGAGCGGGTGTGAGCATCGAGCCCTCTCGCCTGACGGCGCACGGCCTACGGCGGTTTCTGCACAAGTGGGCGTTTGCTCTGCCCCTGTCTGATTTGCCCCCCCCAACAGAGAATATTTGCGTTTCCATATGGCACTTTCAGGAAGAAGCTCAATCGCGCATGCAAAAACATTGGCGGAAACAAGCTAATGGCGAGCGAAGTTAAAAGGTCAACGGAAGCCCTCGGGTTCACTGTTGATGTTTCTCTTTAAAGGAGTTTGGGGGTGCGGTGCAGAATGGTGGGTTTGTGTCTGCTGGGCTAAGCCCCCGCATTGAATGCAGCCACCGCCCCTGCAGCGACACCCCCTTTACCGCAACTCGCACCACAACCGACTCCTGAACGGAACGGCAAATTAGGAAGTTGGATATCGGCCCTGACGGGTTAAAATGTGTAGAACAAGGAACGTACGTGTCACCAAATCTTCACATGGCGACTACCCTGGGAGGCACTTTTGCAGCGCGCAGCAGGCCTGAATCCTTTAAAAGTCGGCTGAGCCGGCTGAAGTAACTGCAGAAGCGAGAAGGCTTTGCACTTACTTTCCTGCTGCCTCCCGCACTGTTAGAGCGATGATATTTCAGATTTTTAAAAATCACTCGCTCTCTCTCTCTCTCTCGCGCCTTTTCTGCTTTTTTTTGCTTAAACTGCAGTTTTTCTAGACTTCCTTGTTCTCTCCGCGGTAATGAGGTCCACAGGAGAGCGTTTACCTCACCCCTACTGGGAGCGTTAGCTTCCGTTAGCCCGCGGTCGGGAAGTCGTCGACTTCGGTCGGCGGGGTTCTAGTCGTCGTCGTCACGGAGACGCGGCGCTGGCGCGGCTCCCGCGAGACGGAGCGGCGGGCGGGGTGCTGACCGAGCCCTTCTCCCTCTTTTACGACCGCGGCGGGGATTTCGACCTCGTCCAGGCATTACCGGAGTCCCCCCCCCAGGTACGCCGGAGTTACCGCGTCGCCTTTCATCTCCGGTTAAAGCCGCTTCACCCGCGTTGTCAGCTGACAATTCCTCCCGCCCGAGTTTGGGAGCAGGGGAAGAGACTCGAAATGGTAAAAACCCCGAACAAAAATGTACAAATCTGGTCACGAGCGCTCCCGTGCGTCTTTGAACCGCTTCTCGCCGTTTACGTTTGAAACCCTTTAAAAACTTCAAAGACGAAAAAGCCTCTTCAAAGGGCCTTGTATTGCCCTAACAATCCTTTTTCTTTTTTTTCTTTTTTTTTTTTTGCTTTTTTCCCCTCCCAAGGAATATTTAAAATATACTGAGTTTTAGTAGCACTATTATCTCTAAAATACAAGAATGGAGTTGATTTTGGCCTTGCACTTGTGTATTTCATGAGAAGTGAAAATGACTGTACTTGTATAATTGAAATTATTTTAGTCTGGAATAACTTCAAAGAAGCCTGAGCCTTTCATTCTACATAAATCTCTTTATTGCATATATACACTACATGGCAAAAAGTATGTGGACACCTAACATCCAACATCTCATCCAAAATTGTGACCATTAATATGGAGTTGGTACACCCTTTGCTGCCATAACAACCTCCACTCTTCTAGGAAGGAGGATTTGCTTCCATTCAGCGAAAAGAACATTAGTGAGGCCAGGCACTGATTGGGCAATTAGGCCTGGCTTGCAGTTAGCTTCTCCAATTGATCCAAAAGGTTTTGGATGGCGTTGAGGTCAGGGCCGTGGGCAGGCCAGTCAAGTTCTTCTACACCATTCTCGACAACCATTTCTATATGGACCTCGCTGTGTGCCCTGGAGCATTGGTGCTAAAACAGGAATGGGCCTTCCCCAAACTATTGGGGAAGCACAGAATCGTCTAGAATGTGATTGTATGCTATATCATTAAAATTTGCTTTCACTGGAACTAAGGGGCCCAGCCTGAACCATGAAAACAGCACCAGACCAGGGGGCATCCAGATACTATTGGTCATATAGTGTATGTACATACGTACAGTCATGTCCAGAACTCTTAAAACCATTTATGAAGACAACCAAAGAAAGGCTGTATAAAATAAACAACAAAGGTAATGAGTTATATTGTACGCCCAAAAACATGGAAAACTATATTATTCTAATACAATTGTTCTAAGAAAAAGTTTTGTTTTCAACAAGTAATAATTTTCTTTCCAAAAAAGAAAATGTCAAAAGGTGTCGAAATTATAGCCACCGGTCCGTGTTTTCAGTACTTTGTGCACCCTCCATTCTCAATGATGAAAGGACGACAGGTCATCTTCAGTAATGTCCTACGGAAATAGTGACATATGATGTTGGTGGGGCTCTTTGACCATTCCTCCATACAGAATCTTTCGTAATCCCATGGTCTGTGCCTGTGCCACTCTTCACTCCAAACCACAGATTTATAGTGGTTCAAGTATGAAGATTGAGATGGCCATTACAGTAACAGTAATTTTTTGGTCATTTGACATTTGTTGCTTTATTTCGAGGTATACTTGGGATCATTGACTGGCAGAAAGCTACATTTGTGACCATGTTTGAGTTTCCTGTGGGGGGTTTTTTGCCAAAATGTTTTGTTCCTTACTATAGTTACTATAGCTCTAGGGGACACATAGATGCAGAATACCCCCATAATATTGAAGACCCACCACTGTCCTTTTCAACACAGCCATCCTTCTGATGGCAAACCCACCACTTAGTTCAGCATTGGTAAGCTGACCACAAAAGTGCTGTTCTGCAATGGTCATCTGTCTCCAGACTTGAACCAGACTTAAAATTATGAGTTATAATTGAAGAGGGCAGTCCACAAGTGTATACCAAAGCATCTGAAGGATCTGAAAGATACATTATAGACCTCCCCCCACCCCTATATGATCATTAATAAGGAAAGAAAATTATTACTTTTTTAAAAACTAAATTTCTGAACGACTGTGTTAGTGTAAAATAATATAATTTCTAATTGTTTTGAGCATACTATACAATTAACTATCTTTGCTATTTATTTCATAAAACCCTTTTTTGGTCATCTTTATCTTTATATGTATGTGTGTATAGAAAGTGCATATTTACGAAACAGTTTGGAAGATTAGTCTTATTTGTTGTTTTTATATCTGTCATTTTATCTGTGATTTCGCAGTTAATCCATTCCTGTATTTATAATGTTACGTACTTCAAAAAAACGAAGCTTTCCTTGTGGAAACCCGGTGAACACGGCAGACTTTAAAATACCGCTTAGCATAACGGCGTGCGAGTTCTCGCTGTGACGGAGGCCTGTGAGTTCTGCCGACGGCGCTGCCGAGGCTTCGTTTCCTGCGAGTGAAAATTGCTCTCCGCAGACGGCGGCGGTGAGAACGAGCCGGTGGCAGGCAGCCGCGCGTCGCTCGCCGGCGCTAGCCGCTGCCAGGATTGACGGGGGCGCTAATTGCGCTATCGAATGCCCACGGGCGCCGAGAGGTTCTCGCGCCGCGCCGCGCCGCGCACAAGAAACGTCGGTTCGAACGGAGAGTCGAACGGCGGCGGTGCGTTTAAATTTAAATGCGCGAAAGAGCGAACGTTAACGTCTCCCCACCGTTTATAGAAAATTCAGGTGCGTCTTCGCTCGCGTCTTTTCTGAGGGGAAAATAAAATGACACGTTACATGTCGGCGCCTCATTCCCGAAAAGAAGCGGCGCGCATTGAATTATTTAATGACTGTCTATCGAAGCCAAACCGTTTTGTAGCGTGTATTTGTTTTGTTTTTTTTTGAAGGGGTAATTATTCATCAGAGCTGTTAAAAATTCAAATGAAGGTGCGAGCGGAGAGGTCAGGCGTGTGCTTCCCTCAGGATGGGTTGGGAGATTCATAATGGATCATGTCTTCCGCCCAGAAGAGGGAGTCTGACTGTCGTGTGCCCAGCGATGATTTGGGTTATATGTTCGGCTACGGATGGGGTACAACGTCAGATGAGGTTTTGGGTCATGGAATTGCTACGGTGTCAGGTGAGTTTTTGGGAAGGCCACCCTTTCCCCTCACCCCTATTTGTTGGGGTTCTGTTTGACGCCGGCTGGACGTTCTCCTGATGGGTCCAGTCAGTGAGTAATGAAGAGCAGAATGAGGTCAGGCATGAGACCACCCCAAATGCCCACACCAATCCCACACTGCATTAATCTTGTGTCTGATCCTGTGTGTGTGTGCGCGTGTGCACGTGTGCGTGCGTGCGTGTGTGTGTGTGCGAGTGCGTGTGTGTGTGTGTGTGTGTACATGTGGTGTGTGTGGACGTACAGTACATCAGAGGGAATGTCCATGGAGATATCATACCACACTAAACAACCCCCAATTTGCCACACTTCCCTGGTTTTTAGCATAGCATGTAGAGGAGTATTTTTGTGACCTTGCAAGAAGGCTGCTTAGGACTGAGGGTCCTATTCTGCATAAAGACTTCCTGGTCACACAGTGAGGCGGCTCCTTCCAGAAACGCAAGCTTCCAGAAATACAGTTCCACCCATTGATCTGCTGTTCTCACCCTGCAAGGAAATTAACTGTTCTTTTATTTTCATTGTTTTTCGCATAAATTCGAATTGATTTCTTAGAGAAATTAGTAGACATAATGTCAGATGCACACACGCTCGTAGGACGTGGGTGGGCTGTAAGCTTGGATGCGCAACGAGTTGTGAGTGGGAGTGGAGAGAAGGGAACGTAGGCCGCAGTAGTTTTTGCGCTTAAGCAAATAATCCAGATGTGATTAAGCTTGTTTACTCTTAATGCATGCCTCCTACTGTGACATTTAGAAGTGAATACGTCAAGCTTTTTTCTGAATTATAAGAAGCAAATGT
This sequence comes from Anguilla rostrata, assembly GCF_018555375.3. Lineage (NCBI taxonomy): Eukaryota > Metazoa > Chordata > Actinopteri > Anguilliformes > Anguillidae > Anguilla > Anguilla rostrata. The sequence continues at coordinate 23,259,683 of NC_057933.1, read as the reverse complement.
GGAATATATCATTGTAATATCACAATATGAAACCAGATGCAACTACTCTGTGGTCGAAAGTACATTGTGTTCTGTCCGTTGCCAGTTCCGCTGTTTACAAAATAACTTTGTGGACTCACTGCACCAGGGTTGGGCAATGATGGCTGCATTGGTTTTCATGCCAACTTCTGGCCTTAATTACTTAATTCGCCCTAACATTTACACCATCTGACATTTTATCTGGTTATCCTGATAAGTGCATGAATGACAGCCGAAGTCTGTTCTTGTGTCCCTGTATGAACTGTTTTACTGTGTTTTACTGTGTCTACAAGTGAACCAGTGTTAGGGTATACAGCCAGTTAGCTCATTTAGCCAAGGGTAAATTGGTGGAAACAAAACCCTGCATACACACCGGCCCTCCAGGATTGGAAAAAAACATGCCAAGCATCGGAGGCTTGTTTGGAGGCCTCATATGTTGTTGTCTCTGTTGCAGCGATGAAATTAATGAAGCCTAAATGTGTGTTAATAACCTTTCAACAGAACTGAGGAAAAAAGCCGAAACCATTCCTCCCTGTCTCCCTGAGTTTGCAGCTCCAACATGATTTTAACAAATAAACAAACCAAGGAGGCCCTCTTTAATTTACACATTTCACAGCTGCATGTCTGGGATCAATCCACTCACATCCAAATGCTGTCTTGATTAATTACTGCTGGTAGTCTATATATGATTTCTGTGGCACAGAGAGGACCATAGACTTGTAGGTACACCAGATCAATAGCTTGTTATTACCCATTTCCTTCTGTGAAGCTTGAATAAATGGGATTTGAAATAGGTATAATTAGCAGGGCTGTAGTTGTGACCATCCCAATCAAGTGTGACCATCCCAATCAAGTCCAAACCGAGTCTTTGGTTAATTGAGGCCAATTCAAGACTCAATAAGTTGCAAGAACGCAATACTGTAAGTCGCAGTCTGATTCAAGACTGAGACCATAGCAGTGTCTTTTTCCAAGACTGTGATCTTTGACTCCCAAAGAGTCAATGAGAATATTTCCAAAGGCGTATTCCAGCAAGATTAGCATGTCTTGAGGACAAAAGTAATCATATTATTACTGCTAGAAAGCCTTGCTGAAAAATTGATATTTTCACAAGACAATGGTCACAGACAGACCTCAAAATCAACCACAAAATAATTAACTGACCAAAAAAATACTGCTTTGCAATGGTTGTCTCAGTCTCCTGACTAATCAATCTAAAATGTGTGGTTTGCATTGAAGGGGCCAGCTACGTGCACAGACTGAAGGATCTGAATAATCTAGATAGATTCTGCTCAGAGGAATAGTGAAATATGCCTCCCCAGTATGTTCACCAATGTCATAAATAACCACAGAAAACCACTTGCTAGTGTTATGCTTTCAGAGGGAGGTTGCACAAATGACTGAAAACAGGAGTGTCAGTCATTTTGACATTTCCCGGTTTGGTAAATAAAATTATTACTTGTTAAAAAATGATCTGAGTGATTGTATAGTATAAAATACTTTTTCCCCCCATTTTTTTCTATTTCACAATATAGCTTATTATTTGTGTGTTTGGTTTTATACCACCTTTTTGGCTCATCTTTATGAAGGGTGGCAGTAATTTTGGAGGGCACCGTGCTTCCCATCATTAATGCGTCTGGGATTTCTGTGGTATTCCAGCACAGCAGTCTTTGCTATCAGGCCCATGGGACATGTGATCACTGGAGGACCACAGAGGCTGACACCTGCCTGACTGGAGTTTTTGTGACATTAGGATGCATTCTGGGAAACATTCACAATCACTTGAATGCGTACTAATACCCCTGCTCACCTTTTCTCATAGACGAATGAAATGCATTTTCTGTGTCGCGCTAAAATCTGTTCCCCTGAATCTCAGTGTGTCACACTGTACTCTGTCCCCCATAGGGACCCCGATGGCACCGCCGAACCAGGGGAACTCCGGGAACATGCCTGATGTGGGACCCCACTGTGTCCTGAGCCAGTCCCCCATGTCCCAGGAGAGAGGTATGATTACCCAGCACCCCTCTCTTAACCAAAACTAAAGAGAATACTGTCAAGGGATTTTACTCCCCAGCAATGGAAGCCACACTGCATATCTTTCTTGATCCCACAGATAAGTGCAGGTTGTTTGCGTTAACTGGAGAGAAACAGGCATTTTGTGTTTCTCATTTCCTTAGTTAGCCAGGTGAAAATGAACCAAATTAAATACAGTGAGTGATGTTTGGGACGAATACGTATTTTTTCTTGATTCGGCTTTGAGATTTGTAATTGAACAATTCACATGTGGTTAAAATGTGCAAACCTCAGCTGGTTTTATATGGTTAGGTTTCACCATGTATTAATGCACTTTTTATACATAATCCCCCCCCCCCCACTTTGGGGCACCATGTTTGACTTCACACCTCAAACACCAGATGGGGAACTAGGGTTTGCAGCTTAAATCTTAATTGGTATCTGTCCCTGTGGTAGTGACCTAAGATAATGTAGTCAACATGACAGGGACACTGCATGCATAAACTTCAGTTTTTTCACCCAAAGAGCGTATAAATAGGAGCCAAATTGCAGTCATTTATGGACCAACAACTTAAGTTTTTCGTTAATTTTATTTCAGGTATAATCGAGTGGCAGTCTAAAAATTATATGCCATTCTTTTTGTTATTATGTACAGTTATTATTGAATGAAATATTTTTTAAAAGCAACAAGAGCTACCATCACAACTTTTCAGGTTTTTAAGGGTCATTGCACAGCACTTCTGTGCTAAGCATGGAGTGCCTCTGTTGTCCCAACCCACTAGAGACCTATACCCAGAATACACCTCTCTCCTATTGATAGAACCAGAACCCGGAGTTACAGACTGAGCCAGGCTCGTAGGGCCTCACTGAGGTGCTTCATGAGGGGAAGGCCGGAGGCTGCCGTTTAACATCTCGCTCCTGCAGTCAGATATTTTTACGCTGTTTGATAATTAAGGGATGCGCCTTCGCAGGCGGGAAAGCGAAGAAATCACACGCGATTACGAGAGCCGGCAGCACAGCAGAACGGTATTGCGTTGCTGCCGAAAAAAAAAAAAAAGAAGTAAAATCTGTTGAAGGGTGCCCGGGAGATCGCTGACGTTTGCTTCCAAGCTGTTTTTAATCCGACGCACCTGTTCCACTCAGCCGGCAGTGGAAATGAACCGCTGATTGTGACGTGAGATGTGCGGAGACTACACCCTCGTTCGCGCGCTAGGTCGAAGAAATGGACAGTTTGATCGCGTGCCTGAAATCAGCCTTACCACCTCCTCTCTTTTTCTATAAATCCCGATGTCTTTCTCTTGTTGTTAGGCAGTTGCTGAAAGACTGCGGGCTGAGATATTGCTGAGAGAATAGGGGGACTGGCCTCATGATTACAAGCAGGCATTTATCGTTAATGTGAAAATGAGTCACACCACACCGCTGAGTAAGTCGAGTCAACCATGTCGGACGCTGTCTCAGTGTCACGATCACTATTTAAAAATAAAAACTCCACAAGTGGCACGCACTCCAACTTAATATATTTTATGCAGGGAACATATTATAAGCACCAATACGAATACATGTCACAGTATGTATTTCTTAATACTATCCTTTCTGGGAAGTACAGAGTGGAGTTGAAGTAAAATAATGTACAAGAGACTGAGGAACACTGTTGACTATCTCCCCCTTTTTTTTTTTTGTATTTAGTCTGACCCAGGAATTGAATTTGAACTGCAATTAATTATGTATACATGCCTATATACTCTATGAAAAAATACAATATTTAACCAGATAATAAAATTCAATAAAAATATGAAATGCTACAAATATAACTTACTACATTTTAAAATAGGTTTTGAGAACAGTAGTATATGATGCTAGCTTAACAAATGTAAATGTGTTTACTTAAAAATTGAAGTGAAATACTGACAATATGAACATGTAAGAAGTTAACATAAATCTGTCCTGAAATACCAGCGGCATCCAGACACAAAGCAACTTTATGCCGGGATTACGTTTCTGTGCTGGGATTGTGGAATCATTGGCGCTTATCATCAGGTTCTTCAGTGCGGATTAAAAAAGAATGAAAAAGAAATTTGAAATTTGAAATGTCTGGCACTACAAATGCTATTGCTTTTAAATGCATTTGAGAGCATTTTATTGATGTAACGTGTGCAGTGTGTTTTACCATTTTGTACCAAGTGGTACAAAACCAGGCGATTCCATCGAAAGCTACTACATTTGTTTTTTTGTGAATACACCGTCATGTGCTTTTGATTTTGTGAATAACTCCGGAACACTTGACTTATCATTTCCAGTTTTGCTTGTGTGTCCAAAAAATGTTCCTTGATGCTTTATCAGATATGAGGTCATTATACTTTTATGAACACTGCTGTATGTTTGTATTGACATCTCCACATTTTCCCATTATGTTTTTATCTTCATGATGAAATGTAAGGTTGCATCATGGCATGTAATCACTAATGTTATAAAAAGGCTGTTTAAATAGGTGTGCCTTTTAAGTTTGTTATCTGGTAACTGGTAAAATTTTCAGATAAAAATAAGGGAATAGTTCACACAATGCATCGGTGCTCCCAAATGGAGTGTTTGTTAGCCACATGATTTACAGTGCAGTCCATAAGTATTTGGACAGTGACATACTTTTTGTTGTTTTGGCTCTGTACTCCAGCACATTGGATTTGAAATGATAAATATGAGGTGAAAATGCAGACTGTCAGCTTTGACTTAAGTGTTTACATCCATATCCAGTGATCCATGTATGAATTACAGCTGCACATCACTGTACTGTATACTTATATGCCCTGTATATCTGAAAAGGGTCACTGCCTGGATTATTTGTGTTCAGGAGCATTCAGAGGATTAGTATGTTTTGTGGGGCTTTTGCTTTTTTTGAAAGTAAAAAAAAAAGTTTTCAACTGTTTATACCTGAATGGGTCATTTTGGATGTGTGCATACAATGTTATATTTTTATAATTGAGATGCATTTTCGCCACGACTGATCATTTATGTCCCTTTGTAGAATTATGTAATGAGGTGGCCCAATTTATTTAATGAGTATTCAAATAGCAGTTTATCAACGTGGTTGCAAACATTGATGAATTTTGTTGTGAATATTAATGTGTCAGTCACCAATTGAGAATTTCTTACCGGTGAAGTGTGGCTCAAGTGTGTAACTTATTTTTATTTTAGAGACATTTTCTGGTGAAGCAAATTCACCCAGAGGTGACACCATTAATTTCCACCAATTTATGGTGTCGGACGATTGTCACATGATACACCATTGATGACACAGTGGCTTGTCTCTAGTGTCCAGTCAGCCTGATATACAGACTTGCGCTTTGTAGAATCTGATTCCCAGTGAGCTACTAGGTGTAAACAGTATTTTAGTCATGTTGTGATTTACATTTTACATATACCTGCTACTTTCTTGCATTTGTGGTGTGTCTTTCTTTTTGAGAGTTCCTGGGAGGGGGTTGTTACAAGTTGATTGAATCGCCGATGTAAAAACAGAGGCGAGGAGTAGCTAGGCTACTCGCATGTTGGTTTCATTATCTAGATTCAAAAACTGTCAGCATGTATCAGGCTTTCGTTTACATCACTCCAGTACACCGTAATTAGTTCTGAAATGATTTGATAATCTGTTTGGCGTGTAATTAGTATTTGTGTTGCGCTATTGTGCTTATTAGCAAGCACGCCAGCGAGCGACAGGCCGTTGAAAAACCGTGCGTGGTCCGCTCGGGGTGTGTGGGTTTTGCCCTTCTTCATGTCGCCTCTGCAGAAGCAAATAAAAAGGCTTCTGTGCCGTCAAATGGAAAGCTTTTCACGCAACGGCCAGCGCGCGCCACAGTCATCTCCCCTCTCTTTCTTTCTGTTTATTCTCTGAGCAGGGCTGCGATGGTGTAATAGCTCTCTCGCTGTGCCGTGTTTAGGGCGTCTGAGTGAGTGACAAAAGCACTTCACCGGGCCATAAATAGAGTGTTTATGTGCTGCGATGTCGGTGTAAAAAAACAAAAAAAACAAAAAACAGCGTGGCTTTTGTGCGGAAAGTCGGGCATTACCGCACACGGGCGCGAGCTCGCGAGCGGTGGCTATCGTAGCGATTTTCCGGTTAAGAGCCAGAGCCTCTCTCTGCCGCTCTGCTGGTCTGGAAGGCGGCATAAGCGCTGTTTCTCTTTTAGCACCGTCTGCACAATGTTTCCACTCCGCGTCCATTTTCCAGCCAATTTAAAATGTGGTATTACAGAGTGGGTTTTTCTCTCCCCCCCCCCTCCAGAATGCCTTACACTAATGGAAGCAGAACATTACAGTAATGTCCCCTGTACAGCCGGGCTGTCTGCCTTTGCATTTTCAGACTGCTTTCATCATCTCACTCTGCATGCCACCAAATAAATACTAAATATTGTTACCGTTATATAACCAGAGGGAGAGAGAGAAACTAATGGGCGTCCGTCTCCGAGCCGGGCGAGCCCTGCGGATAAACGGCAGCTGCGCTGGCTGCTGATGCGCTTAAAAAACGAGGGGCCAGCATTTTTCGGCCAGGGCGCAGTTCTGTTATCCGTTTAATGTAATAACTGTAATTCTGCTGCGCCCCACTCGGGTGTCAAGTGGTTAGGGCCAAAGGGGACCTTTTGCTATCCAAGCACATTCAAGAGCCGTTTTTTAACTGGCAAGTCTGCCTGCTGTCTTTGTGTAAATATTAATTTAATAGCGCAGTCTATTCTAAGTGTTCTACCGATACTTAATAACACATTTCATTTGTGTATTTGTTTCAGACACACTCAAAGAAATAAGTGAGCCCTTTAAATTAGTTTTAATTTAATATTGGAACCGCAAAGAAACACTTAAAAATATGTAGAAGTGGGTAAATAGTCTTTTAACAACTTTAAGATAGATTAAACTTAATATTTTGTGAACTAAATATTATTTAGATTAATATTGTTGTGTCATTGCTGTACCAGAGAACTGCGCTAGATCGATAAGTCCTGAAGTTCACCGAGCACTAATCTTCATAGTCTGCCGTAATCTGTCTACAGGATGGTGGTCAGAGGTAATAAGATGATGTTTCAGGGTAAATGTAATTTTATAGAACCGTAGATCTGATACCTGAACATGTGCTCATGAAATTCAGCGTCAGAGGGACAGAAGATGACGCTTGATGCAGCTAATCCTCAGAGCTGGTTCTTCATGTCATTGCATCTTCTCTGGATAAGATGTCCAGGGCTCTGGGAAAGAGAACAGCCTCTCCAGGAATAAGATCCCTATCTATGAGTAATAGGAGATGTTTTAGGATTTAGGATTATTATGGAAAGAAATCAGGTACGGATGGATGCTTGCGACTACACGAATAATCAATTGTGCAACCCCCACCCTACAACCCAGACCTTTATTTTGAAGAACCAAGCAAAATGTTTTTATTTCCAGTCATGTTGTCTTGACATAAAGGGCCTGTTCACTGTACCTCTAAAGACCTGGTGGTAATATTGGCTCTGTGTGATATTTACTCAGTTATGGTTTCAAAGATTCAGTTTGGCCCTTTTAGTCTTAGCCAATGGTTGGTGGTACAGAATATAAAGGAAGATATTGCAGTTGGGACTGCAGTTTTGCAATTAAGACAATTGAAATTTGAGAGCTGACAGTTTTTGAGTTTGAGCAGTTGGGGCATTAGAGACTGCCTGGTGGTTTTGGGTTTTTTACTGGATGACTGACTGTTTGCCACCTCTCTGTTTGTGCACCAGGTTTTATTCCCAATATGCAGAGGAACCCTCCCATGGCTCAGTTTGGCCCCCAGCAGTCCGGGCCCTCCATGTCACCACACCCCTCAACAGGGGGCCAAATGCACCATGGGATGGGGCCCTACCAGCAGAGTGGCTCCAGTGGCGCCTATGGACCCACAGGAGTGCAGTTTGGGCCCCAAGGTAGGAATGTCCCAGAAGACTGAATGTTTTGTGTAACAGCGATGTAGCAAACCAAGCATATATATAGCTAGTTAACATTTAGATTGCTAGTGTACATGTAAATTCACATCACTTCCTAACTATAGATCACTTCCTACGTCCTATATCTCCATTCCTTGTAGGCTATTGCTTAGATATAAAAAGATTTTTGGCCAGTCATAGAAATCTTCTATAATGTAAACCAGAGAATGTTGTTGTGTATTTTGTTCTGACATTCAAAACAGACTAACATACTAAAGTGTAACTGTTCTACTGTCTGTAACTGTGATTCTACAACGTATGTGTTAACTGTGGTCTGCAAAACACAAACTGATTCTAGGAAGTCAGATCCTGAAAGTATTTATCTCATCGCACTGACTCATTTACATTACTGTCTTGGCAAACAAGCCAATGGTGATGATAAAATCTCATTCAGTGATAATTGATGATTATCACTAATGATAATTGTTGACAATTTGTTTATTTTATATTTGGCAATACATTATGAGTTCTGTCAACATTTCACTGGGCATCAGCCAAATGTCTACTTTCAAAACTTTTTGAATAAATTAAAGGACACATAATTTGGGATATTGATTGTCCTTTAGCTAAAATGATTGTTTGTCCATGTTGATTTATCTCTGTCTGGCACCATGTATATATCTGCCATGCATATGTTCAAATGTAAAGCCTGGCTATCAACCAATGCTAAGGGAATATTAATCCAAGGAAGAAAGTAATGGAGAGCAATTAGCAGGGAGCTGAATTTGACATTTGTGTTGGTGTTGCTCTTGGTCTCCCAGCTGCTTGGCTTTTATTCTGGTTTTGTGCGTCTCTTGATGCTGTCTATTTCAGAGGGATTCTCTGGACCTTGACCTGATCTCTGGGTAAGATTAAGAGTCAGCGCTGTAAAGCCTTATTGGGTATTGGGGCATTAGCGCACATCTGCTCTGCAGCAGGTCACACGTCCTGTCTCTCGGTGGTTTCAGAAACCAGGCTTTCTGGCCTAAGATCCCTAGCCACCCGTCTTCCCTGTCCTCCTGCTCTTTCACCCTGCAGATGTAGCCTGGTTACCATGCGATGGGTTTGGCAGTCTGACCACAGTGCACCTTTGACAAAGCTTATTTAAGGAAATATTAGTGTCACTAGGCTCACCTTCTCTCTCTCTCTCTCTCTCTCTCTCTCTCTCTCTCTCTCTCTCTCTCAGCAGTAGGACTAGACTAAGCAGTTAGTGGGGCCTGCACAATACATGGATTAAATAAACATGCCTGTGTGCACTCTCCTAGAGGGGATGATAATGTCCCAGTCTCATTAGAGTGGGTCACTGTCTTAACCTTGCGCCCAATATAAGGTGGCCCAGCTAACTTTATTAAAGGTGTTGGAGGAAGGAAATGCAATAACTTTGTGTATGAAGCCAAATTTATTATCCGAGGGAACAGCCTGCCCTAATTAGGCTGACCGCTGGTCAACAGATTTATAGGACAGAAAGTGGCGATCCTCTCAGTCGGTCAGTTGCACTGTCATCGGGTTTAGCATAGTACAGTACATCAGCACTCAACATAGTCACACTGAGTATTTAGAGCCTCTTCTGGGCCTCTCTCACTCTTAAGCCGTCATGCCACTTTTATTGCTTGGGTGATGGAAAAGAAATAGGTTTTGCCTCTCAGTGCTCATGAAAAGTTTTCAGTTTTGGTTTTGGAAGGGAGCAGTGTGTACGCCAAAGGGGATGCCGCATGATCCAAAATGCCATTTTAATGGGTTTTGGTGAGGAGTGCACCTTCTGTGCACCTAAATGTCCTCAACTTACTCAAACCCACTCTTTTAGACATGGCTTCTAGTTCTGGTAGTCAGTTCATGTTTATACGGAGGATACTGAAAAGTTGGAAACTTAGTGGCAGCGCTGACCCAGGACACTTGAGAAGTGTAAAGTAAGCTGAGCGTGAATAGTTACACAGCTGAAGGGAGTTCACTTCCCCATGACGGAGCGGAGCGGGCCTCCTCCTCCTCCTCCTCCTCCTCCTCCTCCACCTCCTCTGAGGGGGAGCATGTGTGCTGGAGCAGGCTGCGGACCGGGCCTCACCGCGGGCCCGGGTTGTGCAAGCTCTCCCTGGCCCGGCCGGGGCGAGCGGGCCCAGCAGCTGCTGCTTATTGTTGCTTAATGACGGCTCCATCTGCTTTCTGTCTCCCGCCCTGCCAGGAAATTACTAACCCATTAAACCCGCATGGAGGCAGCCAGGATCTCCAAGTTCCCGCTCTGTCTGCTGTGTTGTTCTTGGATGCGCCGCGAAGCACCGGTCCTTTGCTTCGGGCCGACGAGCTCACGCACACGACTTCATGCGTGTTCGCCTACACACAGGCGATCGTAACATACGCCACACACTCGTGAAAGCATAATGTACATATGTAGACACATGTAGACTTGCGTAAAAGTTTGACTATTTCAGCTACGTTACCTTGTTTTAAATTTACTTCTCCATTTTGGAATGCGCGGTCGCAGTTGTAGCCCCATTCCATCGTCCGTAGCATTCCCTCTCGCTCCGGGAGGAGCTTTCTCCAGCTGTGGATCACCCAGCAGGACTCCAGGCCACAGCCTGCAGAATGTGTGCTCTGTAGCCGCAGTGTCTGCCTGCGAGGACTCGGTGTACCGAGCGGGGTCACTCTTGGAGTTCGAACCTGCCTGGCCCTTGTTAATCATCTGGACGGGCTGAGTTATGCTCTTTTCTGACAGCGCACTCTCTCCCCCTGGCTGCATTTCCCTGGCAGAGAGCAGAAATTAATTTTGTGGGCGGAGCAGCGCCATTCTCAGCCTCTAATGCGATTGGTCACGGTCCTCCTTTTCCCGTGGGAGTCTGGGGATTCGGACACGGCTCGCGAGAAGCATAGCCGGAACGCGTTTTCACGTTGCGGACTTGACTCACTGGAATTGTGAACAAAAACCCCCTCTCCCGCCTGATATAAATACCCCCCATTCCCACTCCTCTCTAATGACTGCTAGTGCTAGTGTGATAGGGCCAAGGCTACTGGGAGTTCCTGTTGTGTTTTTGTGTCATTTTTGAGGCTCGCATATGTAAGAGCAGTCCTTCAGACATCCAGGCTATTCAGAGCTGCTTTTAAATTCCTCTTCAGAGTAGAAACATTACGACGTATTGTAACTGTGGTGGAACATGTTGAGGCACCCAACACTCCAAAGATCTACCCTTCAAGATATAAAAGAGTGAAAATGAGAAGTCCTCCAAATTACAGTTTGGGAGGCCATTGGCAAAGCCCCAATGGTTCCTGCAAAAAAAATGAACCAAAATATGTGGCAGTTGAACTAAAAAACCAGAAGGGGCTTCCCTTAATCTTCTCTGGACTGACCATGGGCGTACCAGAGCGTGTGTTTGTGTTTGTGTATGTGTGTGGGTTCGGGTGTTAGTCTTCACGTGTCTCAACATGCCGCTTTAAGACCAAGCGGGGTGCAGCCAAGTGAGACTATGTCTCTGCAGGAGCATGAGAGGAAGGACACCCCCCACCCCCATCCCCCACCCCAACACCAGCTGCAGAGGCTGCTGGGAAACGAGCACGTCTGTGCAAGATTCCCCGCGGTTCCAGCCGAGTAACAGTTCTGGGACTTTCTTCCATTTCTGTAAATCCCCCCGTTCGTGTTGGCTAAGCTGCCTGAGGCAGGTGTGGATGGGTTTTAGATTTCAGATTTTGGTTTTTTTTTTTATGATTCGCGCTAGATTTCCTGGCTGTCTGTGGTAGAAATTCAGACTGAACTGCAGTTTTATGGGCACCTTTCTACTTTATTTTTCTGTAGTGCTGCGCAGTGTTTTTTGATATCAGGCTAGAAACCCTCTTTGAGGGGACCCGACCCCATTCTCCAGGAATATTCACTGGGGATTAAAGCTTGGGTCTGCCTAAATCTCTGGTAATCAAATCAGAATGAATGTCCCCCTTCACAAAGGCAGATACAGCCTTTTACACTTGTATTTAAGGGTATTTGTCCTTGGAGGACATGGCAGTGACAGTCCTGTCTGAGTGCGCGTTTGCAAGCGTGCGTACGTGTATGTGTGCGTATGCGTGTACACGTTCTTGTGAGTTAGCAAGTGTTTGTGTAGCTGGGACCTGAGTTATTGTAGCTGGGTTACAGCTGCAAAAGCAAAGTGCTGTGTGGGTCATTGAGAAGTCCTGGTCATGACCTTTCAAGTGCTATGTTTCATTGTGTTGTCAGGTAACTTCCCCCGGCCCCCCAGCTATGACGGAGCTCCAGGTTCCAGCTACAGCGGGCCGGGTCCTGGCGTGACCAACAGCATGGGCACCAACGCGGGCAGCCCCATGCAGGGGCAGGGTCCTGGCATGCCCCTCAGTCACGGCCGGCCCTACTCCGGCACCGTAGCGCCCAGCTCTCCCAGCATGCCCCAGTCCACCGCCCCCAACGTGGCCCCGCCCCTCGCCAACAGCAACCGCAAGGCCCAGGAGGCGGCCGCTGCCGTCCTGCAGGCGGCCGCTAACACCGCCCAGGGAAGGTGAGCGTGCGCGCAGTGTGTGTGTGTGTGTGTGTGTGTGTGTGTGACAGAGGTTAAGGGTGCATGTCTGTGTAAATGAGGCACTGCAGAAAATCACTGTATTGTTGCCCTCTACATTACATATAAAATTATCTTATTTTTCTCTAGCCATTTCCTCTGAAACCCTCTGATGCTAAAATAAGCGGGATGCACCGTTACCAGATCATCGAGCACTCTCCATGGGTTTCGAACGTTCATTCTGTATTTTTAGTCATACCAGTCGAAGGGCCCCTCAGATCACACGGTGAAAAGCACTCAGTACAGAAGTTGTTGCTTATTTTATTTTTGCTCTTTATTTTGTATTTTTAGCGTAATGTTTGTGGGAAGGCTGTCCTCACGATCAGACGGTGTTCAGAGGAGGCTGAGATCAGGGGCCTTCTCAGCATTTCTGTTCTGGCACCAAAGCGGACGCCTGTGCCATCACTGTGGTAGCGGGCCTGTGATGAGCCTTCTCCGGTTATGAGCGTGCACACGGCGCTTCAGAGCAGACACAGGCAACCAGCCATGTCCCGATAATGCATGTGCCCCCGTAAAGTTTACAGATTTTTACAGGTCTATTTGACGCAAACTCTTTGTCTGAAGTTTGCGGCGGCGTTTGTCTGAATGACGGGTTTCGGGTTCTTTTGTTATTCCGTATAAAGTGGGCCTGCCGGTTGGTGCGTCACGTTGAAAGGGCAGATTCTGGCTTCCTTGATCCGGCGCCGCTCCTGCGCTCGGTGACAGCGGCGCCGCTTGTTACAGCCGAAGAAGCGGCTTTGTTCTCCGAGGTTCGGAAGAAAACAGCCGCGGATGAAGAAAACTTCTTCAAACGGGAGCCGAAAAAAGCTTTTCACAACAGAAGCAACAGGAACGGGATTTTTTAAATATTTTTTTTTAGAAATGCTACGCTGCGGTGTGTGTTGTTTGCCCGTGTTTTCATCCGATCTGTTCGACGTTTCCTGCCTCCTCTGTCCGTGAACGCGGGCAGTTGAGCATGGGAAGATTACCAAATGCTGATCCACCGAACCTTAAAACCCTGTTGCTAATTTTGCTAGCGAGAGAGCATAATTGGAGTGTGCTCCTCCGGTTTGGCTCCTCCTGCCGTGGGACAGATAAACTCTCTGTGAACTAGGGGCAGACGGAGGACGTGTCAAACCTGAGCTTTGCGAGATTAAAAAAACATTTTCATGATGTTCCAGTGGGTTGGTGGGAGAGCTAGGCAGAGCCTTTGGGAGGATGGCATTCTGGGACACGCTGGGCTAGGTTGGTCCACAAGAAAAACCAGCTCTGCGACTTTTATTTACTTATATTTCATGGTTATGTACTGTCGTCTATTTACTTTCGCATTTAAAGTATGCCTTCTGGTGTTTCTGTGAAAAATTATCACTATCTCACGCTACCATTATTCTTTGTATCAACAAATCAGAGGGAGAAATCATTTGTAAAGTTACCTGGAGCAGTGTAATAAGTATATGAAAATGGACTCAAGGCATTATCTTTAATTGGATGTGCCAAGTATAGACACGACTGATTTATAAATATTTGGACCGTTCAATCAAGCATTTGCTCCAGGTTTTATATTTATGGAAAAGATCATTGAATTTCCTTTTTAGAGGAATTAGAATTCACTTCTATGAAATTAGCGAGAGGTGGTGTTCAGCCCTGTCAGATTAGTGAGAGGTGGTCTTCAGCCCTGTCAGATTAGTGAGAGGTGGTGTTCAATCAATCAGTCAATCAATCAAATTTTATTTGTATAGCATATTTTACAGCAGTTGTCACAATACGCTTTACAGACAACCCTGGCCTAAACCCCCACAGGAGCAAGCCTAAGGCAACAGTGCAAGGAAAAACTCCCTGTGGCAGATGGGAAGAAACCTTGGAAGGAACCAGGCTCAAGGGGAAAACCCATCCTCCTCTGGTCGGCTCAGGGTGCCGACTGGTGACCAACATGTCAAGTCAGTTTTATAGGGTTTATGATGTGGCTCAGATGATGGGTGGGGCCGGGTGGCGGTGATGGGGAGCAGCAGGTGGCGACAGATGTGGGCAGGGTGGAGGCAATGACGAAAGAGGGGCTAGACCGCAGTGGTGGGGGAGACCAGACGACTCTCAAAGCACTCTCGACGGTTGGGGCAAGAGCTCCGCCGGCAGCGTGGGGAAGAGGGTAGAAACGGCAATTAGGGAATTTTCTTCAGCCCTGTAAGATTATCAAGAGGTGAGGTTCAGTCCTGTAAGATCCCCACTTTTACCTCAGCAGCCAATCACAAACAGCACTCAGACCCCGCCCATGATGCTCCACGGTGAGCTGTACGCGCAAGTCACCATGGCAACCGCCGGCCTGCTGCCTTCGGGCTAGCTCTCAGCGTAACGCCTGCCGGCGCGGGCATATGTGAAGCTGTGCGATTAAACCATCGGCCATTTTGGCTCAACCTTTCCCTGCTAGACTTCCATTTCACTTCACCTGTTTTTACTCTCTCCACCTCATTATCAGTATCAATCTGACCTGCCACCAGGACAGGTGGCATTACCCTTGATTGCAGAGCTTGTACAACATTTCCTATAATACACCTGCAGTGCTGCCTCTTCCCCTTCCTGCTTCTTCTTTCTGTCTGGCCCCATTACAGCAGAGATATTTCTGTCCTTTTTTAGTCTCTCTCTTTTATGACACGTGCGCACATGAACACAGACCTCTAGCACCGACTGCGTCTCAATCCACAACCTCATGGGGCTTAATGTTCTAAGAGGAAAGACGGGGCGTCCTGGGCGTACGCACTTCCTGTGATAAACATCATAAAACGCGATATTTCGGGCTGATGGATTACGGCGTTTGCTTGAAACTCCAGTTCCCCGCTCTCCGGTGCGTCGGTGACAGATTAAGCGCCGCTCGGCGCCCGGTCTGCTGCCGCCGCCGCCGCCGCTCGTCGGCACGCGCAGGCGGTCGATGCATCACGACGCGTTTGGCATTTTGAGAATAAGTCGCGTTTGACACTCGGTGATTAATGGCTCGTGGCCGCGCGCGTTCGCCGACGGTATGCAAATGCTGAGGAGGCCATTAAGAGACGGCGTCTCCGTCAATGAGAACTGGCACCACATGACGCGTGCCGCTGTGTCGAATGAGAGGAGCCGTCAGTCTCGCCCGAGCCCCCTCCGGCCGGCCCCGGCGTCAGCCGCCGCGCCGCCCGCCCGCCCCGACTCCCGCCGCCCGAACGGATGGCTTCGTCCTTCCCGGAGCCCTCCTGCACGTAATTAAGATTTAAGACGGTGTTTGCGATGACGCTTTTGTGAAGGGTCACATGTCACGGCTGGGTTTGGAAGCTCACGGGTTTGGTTGCTGAACTATGGCCAGATCGGTGAAACCGGTCTCTTGTGGCGAATATCAGTTTGCTGTTTATATCCACCGTACCACATGGCTACCCTTGGGTCATCAGCTTTGTTGGCCACAGAAGCACCTCTCCCCAAATAACAGGACTCTGTCTTATATCTGGTGTGAAGGGGGTGTGGTCAGTCACTTGATGGTCTAACCCCCCGCCCGAGTAGAACTCCGGCTGCATCATCTTCTGCTGTAATTTTTTTCTTTGCTCGTGTTCATTTTTGGAGTTGTTTTCATCTCTCTTTTGGTCCCTCTCTTCCTCTCTCCGCCTCTCCCCTCTCCCTCCCTTCATTCCGTTTGATTTAATTGCGTTGTCTGTCTTTCCCTCTGAAGATTGCGCTCACATGAGGTTGGGATGTAGCATATGTCCCATATTCTAAAACTGCGCGTGCGTCATTTACATGGCGGTGGGGGGCGTGGAAGGTTTGAGTAAGACCCCCTCTCCCCAATCCGCTATCCATCGACTGACAGCAGCTATATATTTTTTTGTTTTGTTTGCTGGACCCCCCCCCCCCTCCCATACACACGCACACTTTTTGACTTCAAAGCTGGAAAGAAGCACATTTTTATGGGCAGTTTGGCACAGTGGGTGAAGCCTGCCCACAAGCAACTGCTGTTTCCTTTTGCTTCACCAGCCCAACACAAAATTCACTGCCCATTACTGCATTTGGAAAGGGCGTTACAAGCCCAGCCTGGTTCCAGTCATACAATGGAAGAGTGGTATATTGAGCCAGCCTTGTTCCAGTTATACAGTGGAAGAGGGGTACAGGGAGCCAGCTTGGTCTTAGTTCTAGTGTCAAAAGGTAAAATGACTCTGCCTGGTTCCAGTCCTATAGTGGGAAAGGAGTATATTGCACCAACCTGGTTCCAGTTCTGTAGTATTAAAGGGGTAAACTGGGCCAGCCTGGTTCCTTATCTACAGTGGGGAAGGGGTAAACTGAGCCAGTCTGGTTCCAGATATACAGTGGGAAAGGGGTATAATGAGGCAGCCTGGTTCCAGATATACAGTGGGAAAGGGGTATAATGAGCCAGCCTGGTTCCAGATCTACAGTGGGAAAGGGGTAATATTTAGGCAGCCTGGTTCCATTTCTACAGTGGGAAAGGGGTTTATTGAGGCAGCCAGGTTCCAGATCTACAGTGGGAAAGGGGTATAATGAGCCAGCCTGGTTCCAGATCTACAGTGGGAAAGGTGTATAATGAGCCAGCCTGGTTCCAGTTCTACAGTGGGAAAGGGGTATATTGAGGCAGCCAGGTTCCAGTTCATAAATGGGAAGAGGTAAGTGGGCAGTGGTTAGATTTACAGTGGGAAAGGGTATATGACGTGTCCTACAGTGGGAAAGGGGTAACTGAGCAGTCAGGTTCCAGTCTACAGTGGGAAAGGGGTATAATGAGCAGCCTGGTTCCAGTCTACAGTGGGAAAGGGGTAATGGAGCAGCCTGGTTCCAGCTCTACAGTGGGAAAGGGGTATATTGAGGCAGTCTGGTTCCAGCTCTACAGTGGGAAAGGGGTATATTGAGGCAGTCTGGTTCCAGCTCTACAGTGGGAAAGGGGTATATTGAGGCAGTCTGGTTCCAGCTCTACAGTGGGAAAGGGGTATATTGAGGCAGTCTGGTTCCAGCTCTACAGCGGAAAATTGATATAATGACGGACTCGGGGAGTGCTGGTGGCACAGTTTCCCTTGAAGAAAAAAGAACATTCAAGCTTAAAAAAAAAAAAACAAAGGAAATAAAAAGCTATGAGAGAGAAAAGCTTTGGGGGTGAATCCTTGCCAAATAATTCATTTCTGACCTCCTTTTTAAGCAAATTTGCTAAATAAATAAGAAGCATTTGAATGGCTAGAATCCCCTGCCGCCCCCAGCGAAGCCACTTCAAACCTTGGCAGGAAAGGTCTGTTTGTATAAATGTGAGACATTAATGGATTTTCTCTTTTAGAGCTATTTGATGTGTGTGTGTGTATGAGAGGGAAATTTATATTTGTTATGTGTTGTGAAATTACGTGTTTCTTGTGTGTGTGTATTTTTATGTGTGTTCAATACACAGTATGTGTGTTTCATGCATGTGTATGTGTGCTTGTGTGTGCACGTGTGTGTGTGTGCGTGTGCGTGTGTGCGTGCGTGTGTGTGTGTCTGTGTGTGCGTGCGTTTTTCAGGATCTCAGGTTTTAAAAGCATTCATTTCCTTTTGTATTTTAAGTTGTTGTGAATTGACTCGAGCTTTTGAAAAGAGCGTGATCATTAGTATGCTGTCCACGCTCATGATTAGTGAACGATCCATTATGAGACAGGAAATTCTGAGCAAGTGCGAGAGCGAGGATGAGACCAGAGCAGCAGAATCCGTCAATTTCATATCAAAACGAGGCACATTTTTCAGCCTCATATAATGAGACTGTGCTCAGTGCGCTTCTCCTCATTTTAGGGAGCCCCTGTTTGCCGCAGTACACCCCACTCTGCCCCTCTCTATGTAGACGGCTCTTCCTGTTGTCCTGCGGGGGTTAGGACAGCCAGCAGGAAGCAGGTCGCTCCCAAACGCTGCCCGGCACAACCCTGTCCTGAAAACCACCGGATCCTTTTCAACTGTTCCCATAGCAACAAATAACCTGATCCTTCCCAGAAGTACACCTCCAAATCATTAGCTGAATTATGGCTTGTTGGTACAGGGGGTTTAGCTCACGCTGCCTTCATCTTGAGGGGGCTTGGGACAGGGCGTGGGGGCGCGGCCAGCAGCTCTCATTGGTGCGTTTCTCCGCTCAGGCCGGGCCCTCGTTCTTCGAAAACGGAAGGGCCCTAGAGGCACACTTTCAGGCCGGCTTCAGGTTAGGCCCAGACCCATAGCCGATCGGGCGTGAAGGACCCACGTTGATGCCGACGTCATCCCTGTAACCCCCTCGCTGACGGTGATGTCGTCTCTGGTTTTCAGGCAGAACGTCTGTCCTCCCATGAGCCAGATGGGCATTGGAGTATCTGGAGCCCCGTACAGCCAGCCTCCTGGAAGCACCCAAGGGACGACGACATTGCAAGGTCTGCGCTATAGCACACTACCATCAGGAAATACAAGCCCATGTGTGTGCAATGAAATGTGTATCTGTACTGTGTCTTAAGTACAAAACATTCAGAGTGGAATGTGTTACGTGTATAGTGTATGCTAGGTAGTGATATAATCAGTTAATCATGGGGCCTTCACAGAAGATAGCAGCTTTAATATTTCTGGACAAACAAAGGAGCAGGCTGTTCTGCTCATCTGTGCTCACAGCTCCCCCTGGAGGCCGGAGGGCTCACATGTCTGGTCATGTACAGTTGAATTAATAGAAGATGAATAGAGGGCACTTTCCACCTGTCTGATTGATGTTTATCTGTTTGCCCGATTGTCCCCTTAACAGGGCCCATGGGGCTACCTGGAGATGGGGTGGTTGGAAGCCCCCCAAAGCCCAAAGCAGATGGCAAAGAGGAGAGTGGACCGGGCGCAGAGCCTCCTAAAGCTAAGGTAGCAGCCCTGTGTTCTGCACGTGCACTTTGGCTCTCACTGCTGAAGAGCCCATCTTTCAGATGAGGCGTCATATTGGAGCCCACTGTGGTCATTAAAGATCCCATGGCATTTGTTGGCAAAAAAACCGGCCTCTCGGTTTTTTGGGAAATACATACACACGGTCACACAGTCATATTTTCATGCACATGCATATGCACACACACACACATACACACACTTTCACTCATACACATACACTCACATATTCTCTCATACACGGACCTCAGTTGCTGTTTTGCTCCAAATCTCTCATTGTTATTTTTCTTTTGCTTTACAAAGCTCTCTTTGCTGAACTATACCAGTCTACGTGTTAAATTATTTAAAACATCAAAAGCCTGTTTTAAAGAGCCGGGAAAACTCCCAGCGCGATGTTCCATGTCCCAGAATATCTCAGGGTCCCAGTTTTGCAAACCTGTGGGAGTGAAGACAGGGTTTAACTGACGCTTGCGGTCTGTCAGAAGCACATGCCTAGAGCAAAGCACTCTGGGAAGTCCCAGTGAAAGAGAGGCCAAATGACAGGTTTCTGTTTTAGCGGGACTGAAGGAGGAAGCAATCTCTCACACGCTTGGCTTTGTTTCCCTAACAGGACGTCTGTGGTCCTCAGTGTACTTCGCAGCCCTCCACCCCTGCCCCTGTTCCATCGCCTCTCTCCCCGACCCCCACCCCCACTCCCACCCCTGCCCCGCTCTCCCCCGCACCCACCCCGGCCCCTGTCCCCTCCCCCCTCTGCCCGAGCCCCGCCAGCTTGTCCTCTTACCACGGCGACGACAGCGACAGCATCAGCAGCCCCACCTGGCCCAAAACACCGTCCAGCCCTGTGAGTGACGGTGTGTGTGTGTGTGTGTGTGTGTGAGGCGGAGTGTGTTTATGCGAGAATGTGTAATTGTGTGTAGAAAATATTTGACCTGTCAGCCAACTAAAAAAGTATCCTGCAGTATAAAAATAGGCCTGCGTGAACAGAAGTAAAATTTTCTAATCAAGAATTACTTTGACAGAAGGCACCATAACAGTAATGGTACTTAGGAATTTAGGACAATTCACATCTTTAATTTCTCCCTCACACCTGCTTTCTGCCCCCCCTCCTTTCTCCATTTCTCTCCTCTTCTCTCTCACTCAGAAGTCCTACTCTTCCTACTCTTCCACCTTGAGCGGCGAGAAGGCGGGCCGGCTCTATGAGATGGGGGCGGAGCCTGAGAGGAAAGCGTGGGTGGAGCGTTACCTGTCCTTCATGGAGGAGCGCGGCACGGCCATCTTGAGCCTGCCTGTGGTCGGGAAGAAGCCGCTGGATCTCTTTCAGCTCTACATGGCAGTGAAGGAGATTGGTGGCCTGGCCATGGTGAGGCAGATTAACCAGTGAAGTTATTGGATAGCTAGACATTGGCTATCCAAAATTCAAATATAATCTTTTCAAGTGTAGATTAATATGAGTGGCTTCCCTCTCCTTAGTGAAGTTAAAGCACTGATGGCTGCTTTGTCTGTCATGATGAAAACAGTCAAACTTACCTCATAGCTGTGCTGCGTGACAATTACCCATACAACACCTTGCTAGTTAGCTAGATACAGTATGCCATTGGTTAACTACCAGAGTTTTGCTTCATACTCCAGCCAACATTGAACCAGCATAACCTTTAGTAGAACTTTATTAGGAACTGTTCATTTTTTTGAAGACGAGTGCAGATACAGTATTTTAAAGCAAGTGCAGATAAAATTAAGATTTTATAAGCAAAAAAATGTTTTATATGGGAAACCTGATTAACCTGTCTTTTTTGCTCTTCAACCACACTACAAGAGGTGGTTTTGCTAATGGTTGCAGACAGAAATGCATACCTACACTATGTAAACACCAAAGTAAAGTATTCTCAGGACTCCAGTCAACAGGACGGTGTTAGTGGGTAGGGCAGTAACTCATTTACCTACAAAATCATACTTTGAAGGAAAACTTTGATGCTAGCTAATGCCAGTTAGCTACATAGCTAGTCATTCAGGCATGCAGCTCTTCATGTTAGCTCAGAGCGAGCTCCTATCTTCTCTCAGCCCAAGTGCTAGGTAAGACTGCCCTCTTGTGGCAGTGCATGGAGTGTTTGCTTTGATCAGATGATTAGGGGAAATGTGGATGATGTTTTAACACCAAAGAGGCAATAGGCCAACACTTTGCTGCTAAGTTATGACTAATAGCATAATTATAATAATAGCGAAAGTAATAATAATTCCTGGCAGCGTGCCCAGTTTCCTGGTTCATTCCTTCTCTCGGCTAAAAAGAAGCGCGGAACATTGTGATCCTGACCGGAGGCTCCGCCCCCCCCCCCCCCCCGCTCCGCAGGCCAATAAGAACAAGAAGTGGCGCGAGCTGTCCAACGGGCTGAGCGTGGGGACGTCCGGCGGGGCCGCCAGCTCGCTGAAGAAGCAGTACATCCAGTACCTGTTCGCCTTCGAGTGCCAGGTGGAGCGCGGGGAGGAGCCCCCGCCCGACGCCCCCCCCGCCGCCGAGGGGAAGAAGCAGCCCCGCGTACAGCCGCCGTCTCCCGGTAAGGAGGGGCGCGGCGCCCCTGCAGCACGGAGCTCGTTCATCTCTCAGTGCCTGAGCTGAAGCGTCTGCTCTGTGTGTGCTCCTCTCGTGTCCCGAGGTCCCCTCATGATCGGAAGTTGTGGAAGAGCATTAGGGGGGCGGAGCCGCTCACACACTTGTGATGCGGATTGGGGGGAGGGGCTACTCGCGGAGCTGCGATACCAACAGTTAAGACTGATACGGGCGGGGGGAGTGGCTCAAAGCTGTGATGCGGGCAGGGGGAGGGGCTCAAAGCGGTGATGCGGGCAGGGGGAGGGGCTCAAAGCTGTGATGCGGGCAGGATTCGGGAGACTGTGAGCGGTTGGCAAGCGCTTGTGTAGCACTCCATCTGTGCCTGCTTGCCGGCGGTGCCTCAGGGCCAACGGCTATTTTTAGCCGCCAGGTGATAATGTCGGTGGGGGGGGGGGGTGCCCGTGGGTAAGATAAATGAGGTAAGAGTTCAAGAATGTAAACAGAACTGACCTCCGGTCGACCTCCCTTCACAAGCAGCCAAGTGAAGCAGCATTTTCCTCTGCTGCTATCTCTCTCTCTCTCTTTC